>NC_046383.1:16542508-17270323 GCF_011125445.2 Fundulus heteroclitus
TAAAAGTGTCAAGAAATCAACCAATTTAAATGAAGTCTGTCCATAATATGCAAATTACCTGCTAAATGTACCAATAATTCTCATCAAATAAAATTTGTGTGACAATTTTTTAGATTTGAACTTTACAAGCAAGAGACTAGACTGCTTCAATATTGGACGACATAAAAAATAATAAGACATTTCTTAAACTACTATTGTAAAGAACAAAAATTACTTTCACCCTCCCTAGATGTTCTGAGTTAAATCCTAGGTGGAAAATAAACAAAGAAAATAAACACAAAGAAATGACCCCCATTGATTTCCCAATTTTCAAACCCATTTAAAAAACATCTTTGCAGGATAAATGTAAACATGTACAGAAAATCTCATCTATTTTAATCTTTGGCAATCAGTTTCCAATTATTCTGCCCTGTCAAACGTAGCCCCGTCACAGAGAATTGCTACAGCAATAGATTATTGTAGCACACACAGACTCCAACATGAACTTTCAGACATTTTTTCTCTGAATTACTGCATAATGAGAGGGGAGACTTTTAAACTGCCATATGTACCTAATATAACTCAGTGGAGAGAAGAAATAATCACTTCAACAGAAAAAAAGATAATATGACGGAAAAAAATTCTCATAAAACATACGGATGTAATTTGGGGAAAAAGCTGCAAGAAGGAAAGCTATTCTTTGTGTGCTTTTCATTATTAATATGCTATTTAAAGCAACAGCTTGGCAACATGAGATATGTGATCACTTTTTGATTAATGTTAATCAACTGGTTGAAGCCTAATTTATTTATGTAAAATGTAGCTGGGGCTTGGAGCTCGTTAGCTTTAGCTCAGTCAGGGGCTAGAAGAACAGCTAGCCTGCTGAAAAGGCTAATAAAAGCTAGCCACAATCACGCTAAAAGTATGACACTATTGATTATATACACAATTGTATACTGGTATAGCATAAATAATCAATTTTCCTTTCTTTTCTTAAAGTACATTTAACTTCTTGAGTTATCCATCAATGCATGTAATATATTTGTGCAAAGCTAAGCTAGCTACTTTGCAACACCAAACTAAGCTAAGCTAACATGACTTCAGTGTCTACTTATTAGATATCAGTGCTGAACTTTGAAGCGTCACATATTCAGCCCATTAAACAAAACCAGAATTACAACTTGAATCTAAATGATCAGACAAAGCACAAAGTGAAATACCAGATCTTCCTAATTTTTCAAGGTCTTTTTTTCTAAAAGATATTTAGGGTCTTTGGTCATAGTTCTTCTCTTTTGAATTTTATTTTGGCATAATTTTAGCTGTGTTGGTGCGGAAGTACCACATTTAGCCAGAATGTGGTACTTCCGCATTTAAAGGAACAATAAGTAATAACGACACCTTTACAATACAATGCCTTCCACAGAGACCCCCATTTAACTCAATGGTCCGTTGTTGCACTGAATTTTACGTCCACAGGAAAGGTCTTATGATGTTGTATTTCGTCTATGTCTGGTCCGCTTCTCTTACTGGCTTCTATATTTGAAGGCTGTTTGCTCTTTTGCCAAAAGACAGACCAAAATACCAAATGGTGCCGATCTGTTTGGGGAACCCTGGTAACGCTCATATGATTGGCTCAGGATCCAGGAAGTTAAATCACGGGCTACACTCTGAAGTTCCTTACCGTACTCGAGGTACCGGAAAGGAGAAAAACTTGACTAAGACATTGTTTGATGGAGAGGACCAATTGTTTATAGGGAATGTTACTTCCATCCCTGGTGACAAATGAGAATGATTTAGGTTGATTTTACAGTAAATAGTCTCACAGCTCCTTTAAATTATCATTATTAAAAATTCCGGTTCCTTTGGCATTTCCTTGTGTTACTGACTCCAATTCAAAAAATGTCTTCAAACTGTGAGACTTTATTTATTAAAATATCAGAAAAATCAAGACTATTTATGCATGGTGGCACTGACGTTAACAATAGCATTCATATAAAAAACTAAAAATATGTATACATTTGATGCATTATATATAGGCCAATCTTTAAGAAGAACATTTTTATCACCACAGGACCAATGTGGAGTGCAATATATAACGGATAGATATAGATATATACACACACAGTATACATAATTCTACTACAACTTTGAAATCTGAATATTTTAGCTTCTAGTCAAACCGAGAAGTTGACTATCAAGTCCCATAAAGTCAGAACTGACTTGGGAAGTCGAAGGGACACCACCAAGCTCAACAGCAATATTCAGTATATCTACAGTATACAAGTGTTTATTTACACTTCTGTCAGTATCTCATTAAATAAGGCACACACAGTACTTTACAACCTCTGTTAGTTGAAGTGCTGCTGCTGCGTTTGAATGCTTGAAATGCTGAGAAATACATTGTTATTGTTTTGTATTGCAAGCGGTAGTCAGCTTATTGACAGTGCTGCCATCTCCTTAAGGGAAAATAACAATTGGATGTCCTTAAAAGTATTCCATTACTTAATTAGCATAATCAGCATGACATTATAATGGTGCTGTAAGCGAGAGGAATAACATAGGAGAGAAAAGGTGAGTAAATTATATATATTTTACTCCCTGGATACATTTGGACCTATTAATCATCTTTCTAATGTTGATTTTCTGGCACAGCTACTTTTATTTTATTCTTAGGTTTTCAGTTTAGTCTGGTTTGACTCCTTAACCTCATGTTTGCAACAGCAACCCTGCCAGTGGCTAATTTGCACATATGAGAGTCACCTATAGTCTGGACACAGACGTGAAAACATCCTTTTTCTGCCGACAACTGGGAAGGACCGCTGTACGAGGACTGGACCCGTCTCCAAGTGTTCTGAGACAGAGGACAGGACTGAGGCAGCACTTTGAGAAAGGTAAGGAAGATACCCGTTTTCAGGTAGGAATCTCTGCAAGTGTCAGAACACACCCAAAAAAGTTGACAGATTTGTCACTAGTACGGTAAAGCAAAAACAACGATTAGAGTACTAAATATAATGCTAAATACAATAAATCTAAATATAAAAGCTGGCATCGCTAATTGGTGACTTCCAAGGTATATCGCACGTAGGATTAGATTAACAATTAAATGTAAAAATAACAACTATATCAAATGTGATATTGTGCCACAGTCCATTCCAAAAACGACTGCCTGTGCTCTGCACCAGTGTGATATCCAGCACCACTTTTGAGCCTTTTCTTGTCCAAAACCCCCATTTTCTACCCCAAAAGCCTTTAAGCCATAGTTTAATGGTGCCAGGTGGTTTAGAAATGGTTTCACGAGCAGCTGGATCAAGCAGCAGAAAACGACATCTGCTAGTTGACTTCTAAAACCTTTTATAGGATGTCAATTTCCATCTGTCTTGTCTCATCCCTCAAACGTGTTTAAATTGTAGTGCTTGTTTGTATTTTACTGAGGACTTAGCTGTTTGGATGGTAAAACAGGCCTGTACTTCTTCAGAACTACTTGGTATTCATTCTCTGTTTGGACAAGTACATCATTTTTGGCTGATATGTCAAGCTGAAAATGGCTTTTATATCACGGATGTGAGATTAGACCCACACTGCTCCCCACTGATGATATTACCGCTGCTCCTCCCTGTCATATCTATGGGAAAAGCTCACTAAAACCTGCTATGAATTCTTATTAAATCCCTCCAAATTGACCATAATTCTTGTAGATAAATTTGTTTGTGTTGCCTGTGGATAATACGTCTGTGTGTCTCCATTCTCAAATGCTAAATCCTGTGCAACCCAGTCATTCGTGAGCAACAAAACACCAGCGTTTTCCCGCAGGAGGCAGCTAGATTTCAGCGTGAATTTGCCTCTTGCTTCCTGTTACCTGGTACTGGCTGGTGAGCCGAGCGTTGCTGAGGTCCAGACTCTGATTGGTTTCTCTCAGGACGCTGAGCTCCCCCTCCATTCGAGTCTTCTCCAGCTGGGAGGCACTCAGCTCCGCCTTTAGCACAGAGCCCTGAGCCAGCAGCTCCGCCTGTGAGGCCAACCAGTCCTTCTGCTGGGCCTGCAGCCTGCAATGTCAACATGCACCGTCACTGTTGTGTCCTGTGAAGGGCTCTGAGTCACCGTTTGCTGAGTGCTCTCTAACAGAAGCTCAAATTATCATCATTATACAACAGTCTGGATGCTGACAAAGCCAGAAAGCAGCTAACAGATCCTGCAGAAAATCTTTAAAGATCATACTTATTAATCACTTTTAATGCTAAAAACAGAAATATTGTTTTATTTCATTTTGAAATACATGAAGTTGGGAGGTAAACATTGCCTGTATCTGTCCCTCAGTCGGGAAATTCAGAGGATCAGCAGCAAAGCGACATGCAAATGGAAAACACACGTAGATAATAACATATGAAATAAAGAGTGTACAGTTATGTGAAATAAACAAAGCGAGATGTAAGAAGTAAAGCACAGATATGAAAAATAGCAGAAACTCAGTAATGGTGCTGACAGTGCATAAGATCCCAGCTGCAATAGAAATGATTTAAACACATCTGCAAATGTGCTTTACTGGGTAAATTCAAAGTTGTTTGGCAGCTTTGCTATCCTCACATTACACAAGAGCAGTTTAAACAATTAAATGTGGCTAATATCAAAAGGATTTTATCCCGATTTAGCTGGAAATCCTTATTTTAATCAATAATGGTCCTAATATTGGGCAATCCCCCTCAGCATATTCTTTGTCAGAGCACACACCTGTAAATCAGGGGTGGTCCCAGCCACACCCAATGCAGCCAATCAGGGGGTTGCATCAGGTGTGCTTGAGATATGATGGCTTAGATCCCTGAACAGCTGGTAGTAATGTTTCATTGCATGTTAGAAATATGTTTTCATATTAGAGTAGGTTATCACCAGTGGGGGCCCTGTAACCTGATTGTTGCAGGTGGCCAAAAACCTTTGACTGACCTAAAGCAAGACTTGGCTGCAGCAGCCACTGAGAATTCAGCTTCCATAGTAAGGCACAACTCTATAGGACTCCTTGTCTAATCCCAAATACCTACGCAAACCAAGAATCCAAAACAAGAAAAGCCAACTCTAATTTTCTCATAACGTATAGAAAAGCTTAGGAAGTATATTTCTTAGCATGTGGATCGGTGTTAGTATGCTGAGGGGAGGATGAATGAAGCATATGCTGGGAAGAACATCATGCCTACAGTGAGCCTTAGTTGTGGTTCAGTGATGGTCTGGAGCTGCTTTGCCTGCTCTGGTGCTGGAAACCTGAAATGTGTACAAGGCTAGACAGATGCAGTAAAGCAACTGGAAACCATGGGAGGGTGAAGAAGCCCAAGCTTCGAATTTTGACCAGGACAACAATCCACAGCGTATTTCAAATTGTCCTCATGTAATTTAGTGTTTGCAAGCACCTGAACAATAGCAGACTTTGCCAACAAACCTAATTTGCAGTGGTGCTTGAATAACTTCAGCTGCAGCTATCTGTCAGAATACCTCCACTATGTTCATCATGTGCTTAGCAAGTGTTTCTCTATGTTGCAACATTGCAGGTGTTGTTTTTATTCATAACTTCATGCTTTTATAACTGTCAGTCAAAACAAAGTTTAAGACAAACAGCTAACCACCTTCAGGTCCACTACCACAAAAACTAATAGGTATGAATGAATAAATCATAATTAAACGAGTGAGTTATACACGTCTTGATTCAGGAATGCATAAAGATCTACTGTTGACGCAAATCTCAATTCGATATTTAAGTAACTAATTATGGCGGTCTGTATTGGATTCATGGCTGAAAATTGCTTTAAATGATCAGGAAATTATTTTCTAGTTCTTTGCCAGGCTGAGAGACTCCAAAAAGGAAACAGTTTGGTAGCTAAATAATACATTGCCTTCATAGATGGTATAAGAACGTGGCTTAGATTAAATCTGAGGTCTCTGCCTAACAGAGTAAAAAATCCTCCTCATGTCTTTCCATTTTCACAGATGATCAATGTTAGATTTGTACATACGCACACCAAACAACACAATAAGTGGACTGTAAAAAAGTTTAAAAATGCAGTGCACTGAACACTGTTGTTACACAGAGACGATATGATCGTCTTTATTATCAGGCTTTCGCTCTCGGGGCTCAGCCACAACACACGTGATTTATTTGGCCTTATAGTACTGTGAAGGGTAATCTTTAATAATTTAAACACTTTTGTCTGGCTCAGCGGCTTTCAAAAGATACCATTCCTCTGAATGCATGAAAAATACCTTTTTCTTTCAACACTAAGCCTGACCGCGTCATCCACTCCACCTTCAAGAGTCGTAGTGTGAGGAGATCTCTGACCTCAATGAAATTGAACGGAGCTTTAAATTAAATAACTACTTTTTAGAGACAAAAAACAAATCGAGTAGGTCCTCTGGTTCTTAGTTAAAATGCTCCAAGAGACTTCTTCAGTCTGAGGAGCCACTGAATAACTCAGCCTTTTAAAGCAGTGCCTTAGTGGCTCCATGAGTTGGTTGGGACAATCCAAACTTGTGCTCACATGCAAAGGAGGTCCATCAGGCTAGCAAGCAGACATTAGTGCGCTGATGGCCATCCTGTTGTTCCCAGGAGGCTGAATCATGCTCGCAATGATAGTTATTTAGTAACTCTTCAGACTGAAGAAGAGATGAAACGTTTTAACTAAGAAGAACCCATCCAAAGGATCTACTCAAAAAAAAAAATATTTTCATTTTTTTACCTGGATCATTGAGATGCATCAGGATACAATTTAGAGAGTTTTTTTTTAAGACAACGAAACACATACACCTCTGCACAAAATAATGTGTCTTTAGATTAAAAAGGCAAATAAACTGAGATTATGATCTTGCTTGCCTTCAAGCCAATTTATCTGTTTTGTTGTTGTTTTTTGTCCCCTTTGTGTCAGCTAAACCTGTTGTGGTAGTCAGGATTATTGCAAAAAGCTTGGTTCTGCTAATGTTTCTTCCTGTTAAAATTGACTTGTTCCTCTCCACAGTCGCCATATGCTTGCTCGGGCTGAAAGATTGCTACAAAGTCAACTAATTGACAGACGGAAAAACTAGATCGATTAGACTTTCTAAAAATAGGATTTGTATCCAGAATGGCCAAACCACATTTTTACTGCTTATTCTCTTATTAGGATTTATGGTTTGTCGTGCATATGGTAACGTCAGATTGACCTTCCTTCTGCAGGAAATGTTTTGTCCACATCACTTCAGGCATGTCTTAAGAACTTAACAAGCTGGATCAGTTTTATTTGTTTTGCTTTTAAATTCAGACAAGAAAAAAGTTGTCATCTTTGGATCAGAGTCTTTCAAATGAAACTGCATAATATAAATGGCATTAAATTGGCCTCTGATAAAGTAAAAAACCTTTGTGCTTCTTCTGACCAGGACATGCCATTTAAATCCCGTATTAAACAGGTTTTCATGGTTTCCTTTTTTCAATTGCAGAATATTGCCGAAATTAGAAACATTCTGTCCAGGGGTAATGCTGAAAAACTAGTCCATGCATTTGTTACTTCAAGGCTGGACTATTGTAATTCTTTACTATCAGGAAGTCCCCAAAATGCAGTTCAAAGCCTTCAGCTGATCCAAAATGCTGCGGCAAGAGTTCTGATGAAAATCAACAAGAGGGATCATATTTCTTCTATTTTAGCTTCCCTTTATTTGCTTCCTGTTAAATCAAGAATATAATTTAAAATTCTTCTTCTAACGTATAAAGCCCTTAATAATCAAGCTCCATCATATATCAGAGCTCTGATTACCCCGTATGTTCCTAACAGAGCACTTCGTTCTCAGACTGCAGGTTTACTGGTGGTTCCTAGAGTTTCTAAAGCTATAAACTTTTATTTACATAGAAAGTACTCCTCTCTCCATGTGTATGCTCAATATGAGGGATTGCTGCAAAGTCAACGACCCAGTGCTGGCAACTATCAGGAGGAGTGAATGCTGCAATGACTCAATGCAATCTGTTGGGTTTCCTCAGATTGAAAACGCTTTAACCAATCGAAATAATTAGCAGAAACTGACCGCATTGTTTGACAATTAGGATCAATGTCCTTGCCGGAGCAGAGCTCCAGTCAAAACAACGTTTTATTCTTGCAGGTGGTGTCCAGAAGCATTCTATATAAATGTTATTCATGACCCTGAAAGAGACTTTAGCAAAGGTTAAACAATAAACAGGCTCACACAAAAATTACAGCTTGTTTGTTCTTTATCAAAGGAAAAGAAACCGGAAAATATAGAAAATCTTTCTCAGGTTAAATAGAAAGCAAATAGACTTTTGGTAGTTGGATATATTTCTGAACTTTACCTAAAAATGATCTTACATTTAAAAGTACTGACCTTTTTTTGCCTGGGTTTTATTTTAACCTAGGAATGGTGTACATATACAAATATCACATTTTATGGTGCTAAGTTTCTAACTGCACAAAAAAATTATTTAAACAACCGATTAACCCACAGAATAAGAATTTTCTGTGGGAAGCTATTATTTTGTTTTAAAATAAGAAGCCTTTATGCATTCTGGCGCGTTTCCTAGATAATATGGTATTTAAGGCTGACGTGTACAGACTCCATCTCGGCAGGCTGTCATTAGCTCCATCAGTCAGTAATCAGTTGCATCAGCATGATTATGGCTGATTAATTAATTATAGTACACAAGCATCTTATGATGATGATCATTAATATTATATACCCATCAGCCTCAAGAGAAATTACAATCAGAACCACTTATTTCGAACTGTAGATCTCAGTAAGCCTGATTTATTGCTGAAATAAATACATAAAACAATTAAAAAAATATCTAACAGGGATGTAAAAATTCAGAACTTCAAATAAAGTGCTTTGAAAAGTCCGCAGAACAAACTTTACATACACTTAAAGCGCTTGTGTTTTGTTTCTTATGTTTTATGGAGTGAAGCCTTGTTTTTCTGTTCTCAAACCCAAACGTCCACAATCAGGGACAAAAAATGCGCTCAGTGCATTATTTAGTACATTTGCATTCAAATCGATTCCTGTGCTTCTCGCTGTGCCTCATATAGAGGCATTACCGCTGCAGCTCCCTGCATTCAAATGAACAAGAGTGCCATGAAAGGCTGATCAGATCTCATGAAAGTGATTCTGAGGAAGCTGTCTGGATCAGTTACCTCTCATTGTCCTCTTTCAGCCTCTCCAGCTCTCGTTCTCTCTCCAGCGTCCTCTGGGCGTCTGCTTCCATCTTCTGTCTCGCCACCTTTATCTCTCTCTCCCTCTCCTCCAGCTGGGTTTTACTATCCAGGAGCTCCTTGTACCTTGAAAATACAAATAATGCATCAAACCAACAGAAATAGTACCTTCAGACTGACCAAAGAATCCTAATCAGATGTGCAGATCTCAATGTTGTTTTGGGAGAAACTAATAAAGTTTTGATACCTCCCCTCCAGCTCCCTGTGCTGAGCCTCCAGGGTGCGATAGCTGCCCCTCAGCTGGGAGTGTTTCTCCAGCAGCTCCTCCAGCTCCACCTCCTGCTGCTGCTGCAACGCCGTCATCCGCTCATGGTCCCGCCTCAGAGCCTCCATCCTGGCCGCCGACTCCTCTCGCTCCCGCGCCCACACCTTCGACTCGGCCTCCAGGGTCGCGCGCCGGGCCTCGCTCTCGCTGCAGCGGGCCAACACCGTTGCATGCTGGGAGCTCAGAGACGCTTGCTCCACCTCAGCGTGTCAATGACAGAGAGAGCATGTCTGTGAATCTGCATATCACGCATGGCCATGAACGCATATTGTGCTCTACAAACGAGGTAGGGGAACAAGTTGAGGACAAAAGAGGACATCGGCTACAGCACTTAATTCCTCTGAAAATGGCAAAAAAAAAATATTTATAAAGCCCAAAGAAATGTTACTCAGAGCCAAAACGAAAAAATTAAAGCGGACACGGGACTTTTGCATGGTGCTGTAATATATCACCTTCAACATATCAATTAAAGCCATGACCTTTTTCACATTATATCACATTACTGTCAGAGCGTCACTGTATTTTTTCTGGCTCTATCTGATATTTGAACAAAGCAGTGCATATTTATGATGGGGAATAAAAATTCTAAAAACAAATCAAAACTTTTTTATACAAAAAAAAAAATCAAGGTTTGCCATTGTGCTCGGCCTCCTTTACTCTGATACCCTGCAGAAGTCGCCTAATTATTACACAGACTTTGTGCGTGTAATTTAATCTCAAGCTGTTCTGGGAAGGTCTCAGATGTTTGTTAATGAACATTAGTGAACAAACACGAAGAGAGTGCAACAGCCAATTAGAAGAAGGTGCCATGGTCAGATTCACTGTTTTAATTGCCCTATGGGAATAAATAAAGTTCTTTGAATTGAATTTAACCAAAGTTCAACTTTTGGCCAGCAAGGCAGAAGCTAAATTAACACTACGTCACATGAACACACCATTGCCATGTTGTAACACGAGGGTGGCAGCATCATGCTGTGGAGGTTTCTTTCTTCAGCAATGAAAGGGATGGGGGTTTAGACTGAGAGAAAAACAGAGCAATCATGCAAGAAAACCGGTTAGAGGCTGCAAAAGACTTAAGACGGGAGCAGCAGATAACCTCCCAGCATTAAAATGGCTTATTCAAAAGTCCAGACCTAAATCCTATTGAGAATCTAAAAAGAAATGCTCATAGATTACTTCTGTCCAATCTGAGTTTGGTCTATTTTGAAAATTTAACAATGGAGATATAGACAATTATTCAGTGTTTTGGTTTATCACATAAAACCGCAACAGATGTTTAGGATTGCAACGTTAAGAAATGTGCAGAAGTGAAGGGGCTCTGAATCCTTTTGCAAGGCAATGGAGACGCGGGAACAATGTAATGCACCAAAGTGCACTCATGAGGAAGATCTGTGCTTTTTAATAAAAAATGGGCTCACACAAAACAGAATCCGTGAAACTTTGTGGGTGTCTAAATTATTGACATCATGCTATTTTTGCCATGCATTTAAATATTTCATAGATCATGTGTAAAATGGTACAGCTAAGATCACTCTCTCTGTCTGTTCTGGTCTTTTTACATAACCAACCACCTGATAGTGACTAGGAACACTTAAATGTCAAACTAGGTCTTTAGAGCTAGCTTGACATTGGTAGTTTTGTGGTTTAGCCCGCATGTTTTGGTCTTGGTTGAAAGAAATGTTACAGAAGTAGTGCTGGAGGTAATGAGCTCCTGCTGTTTGTGGTCACCTGTAGCTGAGTGTTGAGCGTCTGCAGACTCGTGCAGGAGTCCTGCAGGCTGAGGGAGTGCCGACGCAGAGCTTCCAGCTGCTCCTTGAGGTGCTCGCACGCCTCCTGGGACTGAGACAAGCGCATCTGCAAAGCCTCTTGCCCTGCCGCTGCCACGGCTCTCTGAGGGAGAGTAAAAAAAGCTTGTATTATAATAGGGTCTGCAACAACACTGTGGTATCAAATACCTCTGGAAATCACCATGCTATTAGGTAGAATCAGCAGCTGGCCTTGTGAATTACTGTCATCCAGGTCAGACTTTGAGGGATGTATGACCTTTATATGAACCTAAATATCTAGAAATCCTTCCCACATCTATCATAAAGTCCATTTCTAAACTTTTCCCGTAAATATGCGTAGTTATTACTGACACATCACGCTGTGCAACCCACACCTAAATAATGTTGATTAGGCCTTGTCAGACATAATCCGGAGGAAAAATGCTGATTGTATAAAAATAATTGTGTCTTGCTGGAAAACGTATCTGCAGCTGCACATCAGCGCTCATTTCTGTTCCCAGCACACATGCTGACTGCATTTCTTCACACACCAGCGTAGAAACAAGTGTTGGTGCATGGACACCAGAGTCTGCAGCTCAGGTTTACTGTGTGACAGCTCTTTTTTTAAACACCATTTTTTTCTCATATTTAACACCTGCACACTGCTGACTCAATCATACATCGGGAATTTCTACCTTCGTAAATCGCCACCTTCAAATTTCGCTTTCTTGAAGCAAAATCTGCTCTAATGGCTGCAGCCATGAACTGTCAGTAGTGGAAGTTAGGGCTTTTTTTTATATACGTGAAGACAGTGAGTCCACAGAACTACAGTGAATAGATTTGCTGATTTAATAAATGCACTTCCACCCTGGAGAGGATATTTTACCTCTTTCAAATCATACCCAATCAATACTGACCTGACAAACAGCTAATCTGTCTGTGATCTGGGTGAAAAGGTGTTCAGCAAGTTTATCAACTTAAAAGTATTTATCACTCGATCATGATGCGAGGTAACAACCTATTTTGTATTTGCTGCATGTTTACAGCAAATCATAGTATCATCAGTATAATATGACACCTCTAAGTTAAACACAGACATGCCAAAGTAAAAGGATGTGATTGCAAATGTGCTGGTGGTGGAAATTAAGGTTTTTTGTTTGTTTGTTTTTTTTGGTTTGAGAGTTTTTTGCTTTTAATGCACTTTTTGGTTGCACCCGTTAGCTGTTATTAAAAAAAGTAAAGTTAGACTGGCTGATTGGCTGCTGATAACCCTGTGGCTGATGTTATAACATGTGTAATGAAATTTTATTCTGCCTTTGATTAATAATTTTCCATTAGGATTAGACGTTTACACCCTGGGTAGAATGCAGTAAACAACTTTAGTAAAATTTTTTAGAGAAAGAAAAAAACTGAAGTAGTTGCCCAAGCTTTCAATTACATGTTATTTCTATTTCTATGTGGATCTTATTTATTCCACACAGTTAAAATTCTACATTAAAGCCCAAATATATTTGTATTACCCCCACCAATATTTGGCTAAATATCCATTACTAAGTTGCACACTTTTTGCTGCTTTCAAAAAGTTTTTGTCATTACTGGTTTGCGGACACAGACCATTCATTTTCACCCAGTTCCCAAATTTACGATAGTGTTAAGCCCAGGGCTTTAATGCAACACTGCGGCTTTATTATTTCTAAAACCATCAAACTGTGTGCAGGTTTTAACGATCTAACACAAGCTTTAACTCTCAAATAAAAAAAAAAAAGTTAGGATGTTTAGGAAAAATACTTTCTCTTCTGGAGAAAAGTTAAAGGGTCAAATGAGACAAAGACTGAGCTATCTGGTGCATAAGTACAGAAAAAAAGAAGAAAGAGAACAAAATCTTCAGCCTCAAATCACCAACTGGAAAGTTAAAACTTGGACACAACATGCAGAAACCAATAACTTCAAGTAAATGTTCTCCAACTCTGCTAGAAAAGAGGGGATATTCAACCTCTCTTCCAGCAGGTTTGGAAAAGTTTATTTAAAGTTTATGGGTTCACAAAGAAGTTTGTGACAGAGGTTCATCTTGTTTGAGGAACATACAGTATAAATCAGATTTTACTGGGGGTCATTGTGTACGTTCAAGTTTATGTGTATAATCGCTGCTCTATGACAGAAAAGCCACGTAAATTTAGATGTGTGCATACTTGTTAATTATTGAATAATCATCCACCCTGTGAAAAAGTGCTTCAAATAACTCATAAAAAGCTCATAATTGACATAAAGTTCATGTCAGTAATGAGTGTATGTAAACGTCTCATCAGCGCTGTATATGTGAGGTCATATGGTTCAATATTTTCTTTAAAGCACATCTTTGTTTGCTGTATTGTTGCATTCATGATCTTACTTTAAAGTTGTAATCTATAGAGGTTTTACAGAAAATAAAATATTCCCTTTTCCATCTGTAATAATTAATCTTAATAATATTAGTAATAATGAAGACTTATGAAGTGCAAAAATTCAACAAACTTAAAGGAGAGATAAAGAAAAATGATAAAAGGAAAACAACAAACATCCATCTATCATCGAGATCAGATTGCAGGGGCAACAGGTCCAGGAGGGAAACCCAGACATCTGATCTGTCATATTTTTTTAATTAAATCTTAAACAATTCTGCTTTTCATTTTAATTCAAGGCATTTTAAACTTGCAAATGTTTAAGATATTAACAACAATTATAATTATTTAACATATCTAAGTGTTTTTACATAAGAATCCAAACTGCACCAAAATATGTGTGACTGAACCAGGACTAAAAGCCCGCAGCTGTTTGCCTTTTCCTTCAGCCGTCCTTAATCTCAAAGTTTACCAGCAATAATGCAGCGCCGGCTGAGAAATCCACTGGATGAAATTCCTGACCTTGGAGATGATGCAGCTCCACTCTAACAGCTTGATGTTGGGGTTAATGTGTGTTTTTGAGGCAGAGAGGAACAGTATGAGCTGCATCCGGGGAGCAGCAGGGGAGATAAGGAAGATTAACAGTAGCCGAGGTGACATTTTAAAACTGATGAGCAGAGATAAAACCCAAGTTCTGGAAATAAACCGCCACGCTCGGGGAAGTGGCCTTGTGCGAGCTGATAGTCGCAGAGTGTCCCTACAGCAACAATTTCAGCAGACTACAGCCCAAACCCCTCACACCCACACATCCTTTACAGACTTACGCACCTCCTTCTCCAGCTCCAACACCCTCTCACTCAGCAGCCTCTCTGACTCTCCTGTGGTGTGCCGCCGGGTCGCGCACGGGGCGAGATCTTTGCTGGTTTCAGGGCTTTCATCCGGTTGGGTCTCGTTTCTGTACGACGGCTCTGAATTTGAAACGCGATGCGATCCGCCAGTCTTCAGCTGCTGTGAGAGCGACTCGGCTCTCTCCTGAGACTGCTGCAGAGAATCTGTTGTCGCCTTGAGCTCCGCCTCGGATCTCTGCAACTTCTGCCTGAGGCCGTCGACTTCAGCCGCCAGTTTCTGAGCACGATCCTGCTCACTGGATAGATCCTACAGATGAAAAACGGGCGGGGAAGCATTAAAAGATTAAAATCTGAGGAAAACAAAAGAAAAAGCAGTATATTACCACAGAAAGGAATATATATACATATACACATATATACACATATACATATATATATATATATATACACATATACATACACATATATACACATATACATATATATATATATATATTTACACATATACATACACATCCTATCTTATCTTGTCTTATTTCTATCTGTGAGAGTATTTGTAAAATCTGCGTCATATAAATTGTGGGATTTGAGTTCAAGCACAACTTTGCTTGGAAAATGTGTTTGCAATTTATTGTTTATTGTTAAAAAGATCCCCATTAGCTTGCCACCAAAAGTGGGACAAGCTAGTCTTCCTGTGGTCCACAAGACAAAAACAAAAATCACTTAACGATTAAACATTGTAGACATTATTATAGATGTCATCAGAAATCATTCTGAATAAGTTATTCCATTCATATTACATTAATTCTCACTTCGATACAGTAAATACGTTAATTCACTACTCACAAATTTATATAGTGCATTCTCAAGTAATAATTACTTTACTATTCAGTTCATGTATATTCAGCGGTCAATTATTCCAATAACTGATGGCACGATAAATAACTGTTCTCTTTAAAGGCATTTGCAGTCATTACAAGCTTTATGATGTTAATTTACAGCAGCCTAAATGAACATCCTTTTTTTTCTTTTCCCAGCATCCACCTTGGCGCTTTCAGCAGACGGTATTTTTTGCAGTCTGCGATCTAGACGAGAACGTTTCCCCTGAACGCCTGCATCATCAAGTCATCTTCACATCTGGGCAAACATGCTTGGCGTGGCTTTTATGGCAGCACATCTGGCCCTGGGCCTCAGTTTGCACGTATTCAGCATCTTCAAATAGCTTTGTGAAAACGCCTTCCGTGTTGCCACTGTGCAGACTGATGGACATTTTGACGTAGCAAAAACATATTTATGTGTGGTTTTCCACATCTGTCTCCTTCACGCCCGATCCCTTCACCGTTAAGCTTCGGGAATAAGGTGGAGAAGTTAGTGACGGAGTGGGAATAGTAAACCGGGTTAAAGAGTCGTTAAGTTCTGCTGCGTAATTACGGAGCAATAGGATGTACACTGCTGCTCAAAAAGCTTTTAATTAGGTAATTGAATTAATCGACAGCCTTTAATTAAACTAACAGCCCTAGTAAATGCATAGATATTTTTTAGATTATACTGTTTCATATTTCTTACTGTCTGCTTTCTGTATGTTATGCTGCCCAATTATTTCCCAATTCTGGGATCAATAAAGTACATATTATCCTTTCCTAATTTATGACTTGTAAGAGAATCTAAACCCTTGCACTTCTGCAGTAACACTCCTTATTTTGAATTCAGAGTGCTGTTGACATTACAGGACTTGGTATAATAGTGTTTTTGCTGGACTGTGTATCTCAAAGGTTATTAACTAATTAAAAAGGTCTAAAGTTGGGTAGCCTTGGACCAAACTTGATCGTGTTTACCCTGTTATTTTTCAGTAACAGTACAAAACCTTTTATGAATCTTATATTAACTTATATATTAAGTTTAGCGATCATGGTCCCAACTGATGATTGTGAAATACGTATCAAGGGCCATATTTTAAGCACCTTTCTGCCTGATCATGCATAATTTTGCTTGTTCACGTACTAAAGTGAGATGGTGTCGCTCACCTCTCCTCTTTGAGGCGGTTCAGCAGACGAAATCTACCAACTATTCACTGGACATCATTCCATCCAAGATACACAGACACCATTGGTCCTTGTCTTTTGACATTTATAAATAGCTGTTTAAGTTCAGGTTCTGTCCCGTCTCTTTTCAAGCATGCTGTGTCTTAAAAAAAACAGGCTTAGATCCTACAGCCTTTTCTAATTTCAGGCCAATATTTCCTATTTGCATATTTTTGTCCAAAGTTCTTGAAAGGATTGTTTTTATTCAGTTACAGTCTTTTCTAGAATATAACAAATGTTATATCCAACATTTGTTTGAAGGATTCCAGTCTGGCTTTAGATCCCGTCATAGCACTGAATCTGTATTACACAAAGTACAAAATGATATCCTCTTGTCCCTTGAGGCCAAAAGCCTTTTCTGCTGGTGATGCTAGACCTCAGCAGCTTTTGACACTGCAGACCATTCGCTCTTCATCACTCGTTTAGCTCAGCAGGTTGGCCTTCAGGGAATTGTGCTTGAGTGAATCCGGTCCTACTTAATGGAGGAAAGTTTTCTGTCATGACAGGCGATTTGTCCTCCTCTTCAGTCCCTCTGACCTCTGGTGTACCTCAGGAATCTATTCTGGGGTCTACTCTTTTTTTCACTATACATGCTGCCATTAGGACCGATCATTGCATCTCATAATTTGTCTTTTCGTCTGTATGCAGATGATCTCCAAATCTATCTGCCAATCACGCCCAACTCCCCGCTCAGTCAAAATTTCATTGATAGCTGCTTAAGAGACATCAAGCGTTGCTATCTCACAATTTTTTTCACTTAAATAACGACAAAACATAATGGATTTTGTTCAACTCTTCCAGTATTTCATGTATTATTTCTCCCAGGCTAGCTCTTTCGCTCCCCCACTTCAACCAAGTGGTAAAAGAAAATGTAGGAGTGAAGCTGGACGGTAACTTAAAACTTGATAAACAGATAAATTCAGTTGTGAAAACAAGTTACTTGTAACTCCATCTGCTTTCCGAGGTAAAGGCTCTTCTGAGCCGTGGTGATCTGTAGAGACCGTCCATGCCTTTGTAAGCTCTAGACTTGATTATTGTAATGCTTTTATGTTGACATTAATCTCTCCATCTCTCACTTATTTACTTGCTCAGTGACTAACACACGTAATTATTAACATATCACTCCTGTCCTTTCATCCCTGCACTGGCTCCTGGTTCAGTTTAGGATTCAGTTCAAGTTGTTTATTTTTAAAGCTTTGAATGGCCTTACACTACATTTCTTGTGAAAATCCAGCAGAACTCTACGTTTTGTAGAGAAAAATCTGCCGGAGGTGCCTTGCTCTAAGTGCAACAAATGGGGGGATCGGTCCTTTTCTGTTGCTGTCCTACAGCCTGTCTTCCCTTTCAGAAGCGTCCCATCTCTGACCTGATCTTGTTCAAAGCCAAACTTAAGACCCGTTTATTTAAATGGGATTTTGATGTTTAACTTTTAGTACTCATATTTATTTTAATTTGTAAAGCACTTTGGTCAATGCTATGCATTGTTGGAAGGTGCTATATACATAAAGTTTAAATAAAATAAATAAGTATAAATGTATATCTATTGTATGTGATATAACCCAATTAACAATTTCTGCCTAATTTAGAATCTGTATATAGTTGTTAAAACATTCAAGCAGTAAGGGCTTAACAAATATTGATGATGAATAAAACAACATGTTGGGTTCTAAAATTAACATTGATTACATTAATATGTTGTTTCAGTCTTCAAATAAAAAACTGCATTGAATCCATATCACACCCAGTTTTAATGACAACATTTGAAAGGCTATAATGCATCTATTAACTAAAAGAGTGTTTTGTTCAGTTTCATTTGTGGAACCCCAGAAATGTCTCAGTTGAACACCAATCCAATGCTTCCCAAACTTTTCCAGCACACAAATTATAGCTACAAAAGCTAATGACCCCAACTTTTGCTGTTTGGAGCATTGGAAGGTAGTTAATATGCTAATGAAACAACGGCATAATGACAACACTTACAACCTCAACAATCATCGTAATAGTTCAAGGCATTTGTAACTGGTGTATTTTTATGTTTGTCACAATTAACAGAGAAATATGCAATTAGCAATAAATTTTAAATTCAATTTTATTTCTGGAGATTATTTCAGGACCCCCCATGAGGTGTTTTATGACCCACAGTGGGATCCCAACCCCATGTGTTTTAATGGAGAACCGTCCCGTTCCGCTGCGCGTTTTAGGAACACAGTGTCTACAAATGACTTGTTCAAAAGGATCAAACGTAATCTACTTTCTTATTTTTCCATTTTTAGTGTCATGCATGTTTAAAATCTCAATTATTTAGTGGAGAGGTTGTGGCGTTCAGGTATATTTTCAGTGCGTATTCAGTTTGTGCAGCAGAACCACGGGTAACAAACGAGCCTTTCTTTAAAAACACACCTGAGACAGTGAGGTGATCTTTGCCTGAGCTTCTGCATGCTGCTGCTGCAGCTGCAGTTTCTCCTGCTCCACGCCGCTCAGTCGAGAGCTGAGCTTCGTCTCCAGGTCCTGCAGCTGAGCGCGGAGCTCCTTGGACTCAGTCAGTTGCTGACACACACGTCTACAGACACACACACACACACACGCAGCAGAAACATGGGTCAGAAGAGGGTTGAGTGAAGGAAGATTCGACATCACAGATAAGTGCACGGCCCAAGCAAGAGTCTCTCTCCGATGCCTTGTAAAAGTTAATTGCAGAATGAAGGTTAAATTTGTGTGCAGCAGTGCGTGCACCTGTGTTCAGCATCCAGGGCACACGCTCTCTGGTTGCTGTGCTCCAGGGCCAGGGTCGTGCTCTCCAGCTGCTGCCTGAGCCTCGCCGCCTCCCTCTCTCGCTGACGCCCCTGCTTCCGCTCGCCGTCCAGCTCCGACTGGCACGCCTCCTTCTCCTGCTCTAGCCGCGAGGCCTCCAGCAGCGCCTGGTCCCGCGCTCGGACCAGAGACCCGGCTTCCAGGGCGGCCTCGCGGAGCTCCGCCTCCAGCTGCTCCTCCCGACGCCGCGAGGTCTCCAGACTGCGGCCCTGCCGTTCCAGCTCCGCTCTGAGAGCCTGGGTGGTGAGCTCCAGCTGGTCCGTCTGATGACGGAGGGAGATGCAATTTTATTTCTTTCTGGGCATAAAACCCGAGCAACTAGTATGCTCCAGCAGGAAATAACCAAAGTGACTGGAGCGCTAAACATGGCTCACTGTGAGCCAGGTAATAAACCGATCATAATATTAAATACTGCAGCAGAGATAGAAAGTCATGAATAAGAAAACAGCCAGGCGGCACTCGTCATAATTTCCACATTACATAGGAGCCTCATTTACCCTGAGCTGCAGTTATTATCTCTCTTCTTCACGTTATTAGAAGATAATGATTAAAATGTGGCTTTTATGGCCCAATATCACAGAATGCTACCAGTTAAATTTTTTTGGAATGTCTACTTTTGTTAAATATTAAAAAACATAAGAAAAATATCTTATATAAATGTTTATCTTTTGGCTGGGGAAAAAATGAAAGCAGAAATGATTAAAGATTATTATTAGGATTTCTTTTATGCCAATGTTTTTTTTGATCAAACCTACAGCTCTGAAGCTCTGAGCCTTGCAGAAATGCTCCCTGTGCTGTGCTTCGTGTCCCCTTTAGTCTCACGACACACAAAAGACCATAAATGTATTTCATGGGTTTTTATGCGGCAGACACAGAGTAAGGAAAATGATACATTGAATATGTATTCACACCCTTTTCATCTAACGCCCCTTAATAAAAGCTAGATCGACAATTTGACTTAAAAAGTCACAAAATTAGTGAACAAACTCCACCGGTGGGTTAGCAGTGTGGAGGAGCTGCAGCTCAGGTAGGAGAACCAGGCGGTATTACAACTATCAGCTACACCAACCTGGCCTTCATGGGAGAGCGGCAGGAAGGAAGTCATTGATAAGAAAAGTTATTACAAGTCCCGTTTTCAGCTTGCCACAAGCCGATTTAGTGCAATCCCAGAGGAAAGCCTGTTAGAGACTGCAAAAGAGTGGAGACTGCGGTCAAAGGGCAGACCTGAATCTACCTGAGAGACAAGCTCTCCATTAAATCTAAAAGAGGCTAGGCTATTAGGCAACAAATTTAACGGAGAAATGTGCAACGTCTCTGCATCCACTGCACAGATTATCAGCTTTATTTACGCTTATGAATAAAAACGAGGAATTTGACTTCGGTTCCCTTTTGCTCTCAGACGTTTAAATACAAATCAAAGAAAATCTGGAAGGAAATAAAACTGGTACAAAATTTAAAAAAAAAGGATCTTTTTAAGAAATATGTACATGCATAGGATTATTACAAAAGAGGAATACATGGTTAAATTGGTGCAAATAACCATATTATGACCGTTAGGTGTTCATCAGACTGTCAACCTTGGGGAATAAACGGTCTCTATGGCGCCTGTCTTTAGCAAATAATGCAATCTAACGCCTACCCGAGGGCAGAAGACTAAATACTGTAGTTTGTGTGCAGGATGTGTGGGGTCTGCGGAGATGTTAGCTGCCTGTTTCCTGACCTAGACCTGTACAGTTGCTGGATGGAGGGAAGATGATCTGTTGCGGTTTGGCCCTGTCCTGTTTTATGGCTAGGGATGGGTAGCGGTACTTTTATAGGTACCGACCGAATCCCTTCAGTATTACCAGGTACCGATTAATGTAAAATCAAACCATGTTTCTGTACCTAAACGCATCACTGTGATACTGAGGGAGTAGGAGAGCAGGCGATCATCCATGACGAACATGAACACAGCTTTACATGCACAAGAGCACTGCTGATGGAAAGCACTGTCTCCGCTTTTCAAAATGCGACGCAGATTACGCTCGCTGCAATATTTGTGAGGCGAAGTGCAAGACCAGCGGCGGAAATGCTTCTGATCTGAGGAAACATTTGGTCACAGCTGCCAATTTAGCAGATTTCTCGTAATATTCTTTACTTTTCAGATCAATCCAGTGAGCTTTATTTTATTTTTCAAAAAAGCGACTAGCGAAAAATCTAGCCACTTTCTTCTGTGATGGGCGACTTCCTGTGAAAGCTTCTGGAGTTATTGTCTTTGGAGAGCCAAGCACTTCTACAAGCTTCCCCAAGCACTGTCTCCCAGACAGACAGACAGACAGACAGACAGACAGACAGACAGACAGACAGACACAGCTGCCCCGTCCTGAAACCAGCCTGCAGTCAGAGCAAAGAGAGCCTCTCTGTTCCCTTACTGGAAATGTTTCCTGCCCTGATTTACAAAGCGGGATAACATTTTTAATATTTATTTATTTTTTCGTCTCTGAAACTGTTGCACTAAAGCTGTTCCCTGAATTTTATTCACACACAGCTTCAATCCCACATTCACCTCGTTCACTCTGAGACTTTTGTTTTATTTTTACATTGCCTTAATTATTTTTCAGGCAATTAATTAAAATTCATAAATTATTTAATACAGTTTATTTCTAGATCCAAACAAGTTTATATATCGAGAAATAAATATGTTAAATTGAAAGATTTTGAGATTTTATTAATAAACTAACATTCATTACTACATAAACGCACAAAAATACCAAATATAGGTAGCATTAAGTCCCGATATCAATTCCCAGGTACCGAGTATCGGTACTGTACCGGCTCAAATGTGAAAGGTAACCATCCCTATTTATGGTTGAGCCAAACCACAGAGGATCACCCCACAAAGCAGTTCATTGAGCCCACACATGTAAAAGTGAGAAAGAGGATAAGAAGTAATTTTTCTATTTGGGTTAAACTCTGGCCTGAAGCTGAGGGAAGTAAGAGTGCACTTCATGTTTCATTTAACATTCACCGATTCAAACCCCAGGGGCTCCGACTCTTTGCTGCTCGTTGCTGTGGTCAGGATGTAGAGTCTGACATAACTTTTTCCGTTTCATGGAGGGATTCATGAAATATTCAAATGTACAAATTATTATTATTTCTTTATTTGGAAGCTGACTTTGCAGATGTAAAGCAAACGTTATTTATTTCAGAAACCGAGGACAGGAGATAAGCCGCTCCGCTTTTATATTGCGGGAAGCAGCTGCGTTTAGTTTTTATTTATTTTTTGTCAGGCAGGAAATTGCTGTATCCAAGAACGCTGTTGAACCACTTGAACATACCGGCCTCTAAAAAAAAGCAGAGAAAGCTTTTCTTTTTGGGGTTAAATGGTGTTAAAACCATAAAACATGTATTTTATTCAACTTTAAAAAAAAGCTTGAAAATGTATTTAGCTGCATGTGACAACTATATGGAATCAACTAAATTTGAGAAAAAATCTGCATTAACAGAAAAAAAGTTGGATTTGCTCTTTTGGAAAAAGAGTCCGACATACAGCAAGATCAGAAAAGGGATTATTAACAGCTCTTTCTGTTTAGGAGGCATTCATGGACCTCATTTTATGGTATTTCTTTAAAGCTGACTAAGCAGTGCTCTTTTCCTTAACTTGCAGCTTTACTCATGTCCTGAAATTTTACTGCAAATAGGACATTAAACATAACATTCACTGCGACTTCATTCTGCTGATGCAGAATGTCTGAACAAGCTGGTTTCAGGTTTAATTTTTAAATTAAATCAGGCCAAAGGTAATGCATTAAAAAAAACTCTGAAATCATAAGGGTTTTTCCTCTGAGTTAAACAGTTTCTTATTCGAGTGTGGCAGCTGAAAATAAACCTGTTTGAAACAGATTAGACGACGACGATGTTTTATGGCGCACACACTGCAAAAATGGATCTAAAAATAAGTAAAATGTTCTTAAAGTTAGTGTATTTGTCCTTGATTGAGCAGGTAAATAAGATTATCTGCTAATGGAATGAGTATTTTGACCCCTAAAATAAGATAATTAGACATCCTGGACTTGAAATGAGATGATGGAGATGAGTTGTTCCTATTTTAAGTGCAAAAATCTTATTCCATTGGCAAATCATCTTATTAACCTGCTCAAATCAAGGACAAATGCACTAATTTTCAGAACATTTTACTCATTTTTAGTTCAGTTTTTGCAGTGCAGAACGTGTTCATCTGCTGCCAAACAGATTTATTTTGAACAAACTAAAATCATTTGCAAAAAAAAAAAACACCAAAAACAAACCCAGCTTGACTCCATCCTTTCTGGTTTGATCATAAAAACATGGTTAGGTTTTAATGAGATGTGTGGAGTATTTGGAAACTCCTGCCTGCGTGTCGGCTCCTAACCTTGCGCTGGGCGGCTCGCAGGGCGTCCGCCGTGCTGCGTAGCGTGTCCCTGTCCCTCTCCAGCGCCGCCCGCTCCCCCTCCAGGGTGGCGATGACCGTGGTCTGCATCCGGTGAAGCTCCGCTTGGCTCCGCAGGCGGCACAGCTCCTCCTCCATGGTCAGACCCTCCGACTGAAGAACCTGGAGGAGCAACAGGGACACAATCAAGTACCTCACTTAGTTAAAACATCTGCGATGAGCTCAATGGTCGAATAATTAAGCAAAGAGCGGCAACCTGGGATCAGCAGGTCTCCAGAATAATCATTAGATGCTGCCTACCTACCGATTGATGAGAGAGAAGCCTTTTCCAGTCAGAACGTCACAAACATACAGCATGTGTGGAGTTTGTTAATCAACGTTAGGAGCTACAAGTATGTTTTGGTCAGATGAGACATATTTGAGCTTTACGGCAACAAACAAACCAAAAGGATTAATGTGTGGAAAAGACAATGTTAGGTATGGTAGAGGATGCTTGATGCTGTGGGCCCATTTCTTCTTCTAAAAACGAAACTGGGAAACTTCTTGGAGCGCGTGGCTTCATGAATAATTAGATGACTTTACGTGATTCTATGACAGAAAACGTTGCCATATGATATTTTAGCAGGATACCAAGTTAAGATAAAACCCTTAAATTGACATAGAAATGGTTTACCAGGCACAAAATCCACCTTTCTTCCAGGGCATCACAGCCTCCAGACCTAAATCCATCTAAAACTTCTGCGGTGAGCTGAGGTGAGGAGCCAGGACTGTTCACGACCCAGAAAGATTGTGCGAAGGGGAATGATCAAAGATCTCCCCCTCCGTCTGCTCCAAGCTTTTGAAATGTTAATCAGGAAGACTAAAAGCTGACAGCAGGGGTGCCATCAATTGTGTCACCACTGATTTAGTTAAAAACAATTACTTCTTCATATGATATTTTCTTCCTCTAAATAAAGGAACTGAAATTTTATGGCTGGATTTTTCTAAATATCTCAGTGTGAAATTATTCAATTGCAATAAAAGATGATATTAATTTGAGGTTGTTTTTTTTTTTTTTTTTGCCGACATCCTATAATTACTGCTGTCACTGTAGTTGTTGAATTAATGAGGGAAATGACTAAAACTACTTGGTAACAGAAGGATAAAGAAAACAAATAAAAAATGTTTAGCTATTTTTATGATCATTAAATCTTTAATATTTAATAGTATTTCATTGACACCAAACAGTCTTCTCTCGCCTTTCCCTGAGTTTTCCTAATATTGTGCTAATATTTGGCTTCAGTTTTAGATTTTCTGGGTTTTTATTTTACACTTCCTGTTTTATTTTATCGTATCAGCTCCTTGGTCCTACAGGCCAAGTTCACCTTCTCCCTCTGAGGACCAGTGTTTGTTTCCTGTAGGATCACAGTTATCCTGGGTGTTGCTGTAGTTATTTTTGTTGCATATTCTGCCATTGCAGCACATCTTATTGTGTGTTTCATCCCGCTGCCCCCCTCCCACTGACCCTGTGCCTGTTTTTAGCTCCTTGGTTCTTCAGATGTCCTCATTTCTTGTCAGGTTTTTGATTTTTTGCATTCATTTGCTTAATTTTTTTTTTATTATTTCTATTTTTCTTTGTCTTCCCATTTTATTTGGCTGTACATCAAAGACTCACCATTTAACACCTCAGCCTCATCTTTAAATACTATACTATACTAATTTCCACTTTTAATCATTTAAAGTTTGGCGTCAAACAAAGCTATTTAAAGCAACATCATCCTAAATAAACTTTACTTCAAAATGTGTTAATTTAAAATAAATATTTCTACTAGAACTACTAAATTAAGTGCAACATCGTGGCCTTTTGCAGGTCTGATGTGTTAACCTTGCTAATGCATAAGAAATTACATTTTTCTCCAATTTCACAGGACAGCAGAAATTATTTCCAGTTTGTTTTTTAAATGATGCGTTTAAGGAACAATAAAAAGTGTGTACATCTAAGATTTCTGCACTGCTCAGTTATGACGGTTTTGTTTACTACAATGCAACCTATAACTACTATTGTTAGACTGAACGCCGCATATTGTTTTCTATGCAACGAGGGCACTAGTGTGTGAAAAAAAGGAAACGCTGGTTTGAATAATGCAATGCCGTTATTCCCAAGAACAACGGCATTGCATTATTCAAACCGGTTGCAGAATTAAGTTTATCATCAAACATGCGGTAACCCCGCTGACATTTCATCATCTGTCCCTTCTTTACTTCCTCCTCCTCCTCTTCCTCAGCATAACTGACCTCACTTATGGACTCTGTCTCTCCATCCTGACTGATATTGATTTGCTCATCATCTTCAGTGAAGTCTGTCTCTGCAGACGTCACAATGATCTCTCTCTGTTCGTGTCTCATTGCCTCTCCACAAAGACGTGCGTTTGATCCTGTGATTTTAGCTAGCTGTGTGGTGCAGGAAGCTGTGTGTTGATCCTGTTATAACGTGAAAACATGCCATAATAATCAGTTTCAGGAAGTTATCAATGTATAGGGAGCCTTTACTGTGAGCCACCCTGGGTAACATTTGCAACCTTTAGGGCCAATTTGAAATGCACGCATAGATGACTCTAACCAGGTTGTTGTACAGATACACTAAGAGGAGGGGGAAAAAAACTCAGGTTAGGTCAAAAACCTTTAGACTATTTTCAAAGACTAGGTGGAGCAAGTTGTTTTTGTTGGGGTTAAAATATGCACTGCAAAAAGAGAACTAGAAATAAGTAAAATTTTCTTGAAATGAATGTATTTGTCCTTGATTTGAGCAGATAAATAAGATTACCCACCAATGGAATTAGTATTAAATAAGATAATATTTGTCTCTCTTGTTGTGTCTCTGCTCTGTCTTCTATAATCCCCAGTCGGTCGAGGCAGATGACCGTTCATACTGAGCCCAGTTCTGCCGGAGGTTTTCCTTCCCGTTAATGGGGAGTTTTTCTTCCCACTGTCGCTTCATGCTTGCTCAGTATGAGGGATTGCAGCAAAGCCATGTACAATGCAGACGACTCTCCCTGTGGCTCTACGGTTCCCCAGGAGTGACTGCTGCTTGTTGGGACTTTGATGCAATCAACTGGTTTCCTTATATAGGACATTTTTGACCAATCTGTATAATCTGACCCAATCTGTATAATATGATTGAACTTGATTTTGTAAAGTGCCTTGAGATGACATGTTTCATGATTTGGCGCTATATAAATAAATTGAATTGAATTGAAATTGAATTGATAATTAGATATACTTCACTTGAAATTAGATAATGGAGATGAATTGTTCCTATTTTAAGTTCAAAAATCTTATTCCATTGGCAAATAATCTTATTTACCTGCTCAAATTAAGGAAAAATTCTCTCATTTCAAGAAATAATTTCTTATTTTGAGTTCTATTTTTGCAGTGTGTTGATGTGTCTCTTTATGCACTGACTCCTGTCTCAGTCAATTCTTACTGAGGCTAACCACATTTTTATCCTTGTTGCTGGTGCATTTTTTCCTTCCACTCAACTTTCTATGAATACGCTTGGATAGAGCGCTCTTCTTCAGCAATTACATTTTTGTGACTTTTTCCCCTTGTGAAGGGGGTCAACGACCGTCTTCTGGACAGCTGTCCAGTCAGCGGTCTTGTCGCCTGCTGACGCAGACTGAGAGACTGTTCAGAGGCTCAGGAAGCCGAGTTATTTATTGCTCTGACTTTAGAAATTGGCGAAGTTCAGGGATGTGTGTATTTACTTGTTGCTCGGTCCTCATCTGATCAACACACCTGCCTTAGTTTAAATGGCACGTTCTCTTGTCTACAGTTTTAAGGGAGCTTTGGAGAAATGGGCCTTAGTGTGACACACTGTCCTGGAAACACCGATTAGCCAGTTATTGTGTAAAAAGTGATTTGGTGAATAATTTTTAAGCTTTTGTTGACCGTGTTTTACTTCCCAAATGTTATTTTTATGTTTTTAGACCCCGTATCAGCTCTTCAGCTCGCTCACCAAGCTGATTTTAAAATGATCTTATGCGTTTCAGTACACACGGAGACTCATCGGTCTATCATTACGTACCTCTATATGCCGGCGGGCCTCCATCAGACTCTCTCCAGCTCTCTTCAGACGCTGTAGCTCGGCCTCCACCAGCACCAGCTTCTGCTCAGCTTCCCACGTCTTCCTGCTTTGCTCCCCCAGCTTCGAACGCAGGTCCTGAGCTGACTTCGCCTGTCGGTCGGCCTCCTCCTGGACCTCCTGGAGTCGGCTCGTTAGGAGCTCCAGGTCGGGACCGGACGGGGAACACACATCTGGGTGTGCCTCTGCGGTCTCGGCGTTGTCTTCATCGGGGTGCTTCAGGCTCTCTGATCCGGAGCTTTCCATCTTTGGCTCCTTCTCCTGTTTTTCAAGTTCTTTCTGCCCACCTTCAGCCTCCCCCCTCCTTTTGGTCTTGATCTCCTCATCGCAGAGTTCGCCTTTTTCCACTTGAACACGGAGACCCTCTTCACCCACTCCTGCTTCCCGCCGCGTCCCTATGATTTCGCCCCTTTTCTCCCTCTCCTCCATCAGCCTCACCCTTCCCTCCCCCTCCCCCCTGCTGGTTTCAGAGCCCTGGACTCCTCTCATCACCTCCCCTTCCTTCTCTCGGCCCGGCTTCTTCACACCTTCCTCCTTCCTCGTCTCTCGTAGGTGTCGAAGCTCCCCCAGCAGCTCCTCCAGCCGCTGCTTCAGAGTGGCATTTTCATTCTTCAAGTTTTGAAGCTGAAAAACGCAATAGGAGAGAAATTTCAAAAGCAGTTTAACTCTCTGATCCTTTACTTCTTTTCTGCAAATTGAAAATTCATACTGAGCAGAGCGGTTTTTTTTCCCTCTATAACTGCATGCATGCAGAAAAGCTACTTAGAATAGTACAATAGGAAGTTAACCTAACTGATTTAACGTATAAATAGGATTAAAAAAGCAGCGTTTTTACAATTAACACATAAAACGTAAAACATCATCACTGCACCACGTGTATATATATAATATAAAAAGTATTACGATGCAGAAATTAGTGTAAATAAACAAGCTTTGATTGTCATTTGATCATTTTGACAGGTCCACCATCATGGATCCAAACCAGCTGCCGTGGAAACATTACATCTAATTACCTCTATTCATTTCTCATACAAACGTAAACCGTAGTACTAATCACTGTTTCCACCAATACTCCTATTAGGAGAGTGATTTTCTCCTTCATACTGTTTGACACTAATGGCTGGTTTGTGTTTGGGCCTGTGATGCACTTTTCATCAGGTTCATATCTGAAATACAGCAATCAAGATGTGATTGAAGTCTAGACTTTTCAGTTTTCTTTCAAGTGCTTCTTAAAAATACAGATAATTTCTTAACAGACGATGATGATGAGTCAGTAGGTGTTTTTTTTTTCTTTTTCTTGAACTTTGTCAATAGAAGACGCAAGTCCTCAATAACATCCTGATTGCTTCAATTTAAATCCGCTGTGGTGGTGCACAGAGGCCAAAACATGGTATATGAGACTATTATTAACCTGTCTGTATCACAAAGATATTATTCTTGATGCAAACAAATTATATGCTGTGCAGCTCTTACACATTCATACAGGAATTGCAGCAACGTTACAACACTTTTCAGTGACTGATATATTTTTTTATTTATTTAACCAGGAAAAAAAATCCCACTGAGATTAAAAACCTCTTTTTCAAGGGAGTCCTGGCCAACAGGCAGCAATATATATATATATATATATATATATATATATATATATATATATATATATATATATATATATATATATATATATATATATGTGTTATCAATATTTTATATAAATAACCTAAGTACGTACAAAATGCAGTTTTCCAATGACGATTTCATTTATTAATCGTGTTTTGTTGTATCATGAATTACCTCTGAATAACCATATTAGTGCCACACCTGTGGGATCAAGAAGTCCCTTTAACAGAACCTGTCTGACAATGTAAGGAATATTTTCCTTTAGACCTTTGATCTGAAAAAAATTCAGGAAGAAATTTGAAACAAAGTTGTTGACATCTTTCAGTCTGGATAAGGTTACAAAGCCAGCTCTAAAGCTGTGGGACTCCAGGGAATCACAGTGAGTTATTATCCACATCTGGAAAACATAAAAAGCAGCGGTGAACCTTCCCAGGAGACGCCGACCTACAAAGATTACTCCAAGAGCGCATTGAGGACTCATCCAGGAGGTCTAAAGCCCTGCAGGCTTCTAGCTCAGTTAAAGCAGTGTTCAGGATTCAACAATGAGGAAAAAACTAAAACTGCATCGAGGGGCGAATTCAAAGGAAAAACATCATAGCTGAACATAAAGGCCAGCAGCACATTTGCCAAAAAGCATCATGATTATTTTTCTTTTGGGAAATTATTCTCTTGACTGACGCAACAAAACTGTGCGTCTTAATATATTTGGTGTGTAACTATCAGCATTTTAGTAAAACAACAAACAAACAAACAATGGCTGTAATTACTATAACTACTATAACTTACTATAATCTGCTCTGGACCAGAAAAAACCTAAAGGAAAATGCAGAGCCATCAGTCTGTAACCCTAAGCTCAAGCCTGCTTGGGTTATGCAGCAGAAAGCATGGCAATGATCCAAAGCACACCAACAAGTCTCCCTCTGGATGAGGGTTTTGGAGTGGCCTAGTCAAAGTCAGAACTAAAATCCAATTGTGTTGGAAAACCCTCCAATATGGCTGAATTAAAACCAAAATTCCTCTGCAGAGATGTAAAAATACACATCAAATGTCTTCGGTCTGGTTGGCAGCACAAGCCGTATTTAGGTTTAAAGGGCGAACATATCTTGACGTGGTGCCAGTCATTTCATGACTTAATCAGGTCGTATTAGACATTTTTTAAATGGAAATTATTTTGATCATCTGAAAAATGTTTTAGTTGACACAAAACAAAAAACAAGAAATCTGTAAGAGGGCAAATACTTTTCGCAGCACTGTTGCTTTTTCACAAAAAACTGCATGACAACAAGAATCTAACATCAGTTCAACATTACGTTTAAACATCTACATCAACATCTGAACCTTTTGGTCAGGCTTGTTCCTACGCTTTTACAGCACAGCAACACAAAGTAGTACGACAGAGGATCTGGATCACTTGGTAAACATATAAATAATTAAATCAGGAGCAAAACGTCTTTTGTCACTTACATGTTTTATAATTAAAAAGGGGAAATTATGGCAACAAGTTGAAAAGACAAGAAAAAAGGGGCAAAAGTATTTCAAAAACATAAATGTCTAACTGACCTGGAATAATTGTGCTTTTAAGATGTAAATCTATGCTATAAAGGAGATAGCACAAAAATAGATATTTCTTTTTGTACATTTTTGAAAATACCTTACATTTATATACATATTTTTCCTCCAAGTGAGCCAAATACTCCATATTAGGAACTCTTGGCTTGCCTTGTTAGTTCAATGATCTTTATTATCCCGTAGAGGCAACTGATTGCACAGCCAGTAGGAAAAGACAGACATAACACCAAACTCGTCCTATATTATTCTAAAATCTAATCGCTGTAGGGCTATATTAATGTTTTAGTGTATTAGTCCTGAATCTTGGCAGCAGATGTCTGCGTCTTAATGGGAGCAGCTTCGATTCGTCAGGCAGCGGGTGGGCTGGATCTGCCCGGATCAGTTTGGCCCTTTTCCCTGACTGATTTCGCTTCAGCGGGTACCGGCAACTTTGCTGCACACCTTGCTAAGTGAAAAAGGCGACTCCCAAGTTATTTTTAGTAAAGTTATGTGAATGATTCTGTGTGCTATGGGTTCTGGAAGAGATTACTCTCTTAACACAGGGAGAGTGACGTCTGAAAGGAAGGACAAAGTGACCGTGACCCTTTCCTCTCCTCTCTGCTCACCTCCCTGAGTGTTTTCTGATGTTCCACCTCGAGGCAGGCCAGCTCATCTTTGGCATCTGGCGAATCCGCCTGCAGCGAGGGAGCAGACAGTTACCACCAACCTCATCCAGGATGTAGCTGAATTTGGCAGGTCTAATAGTATTCAAATGTTAAGCTTTCATTTTTTGATAGAGGACCAAGAATAGATTGTTCATACAGGTAGAAATGTTCGGTTTCTAAACCCTGACCTCCTGCTGGAGCTCCTGCTGGGCCTCCTGCTGGGCCTCCTGCTGAGCCTGCAGCTCCTCCAGCCTCCTCCTCAGCTCAGCGTTCTCCTGTTCTGCTCCCAGCAGCCTCAGCGTTGAGGCCTCACCCACTTCCACACTCAGCGGCTTCTGATCTGAGACAGCAGGAATAAAGACAGAATCATGACACATAACGAAAGAAGAAGTAAAGCCGAGGAAGAAAAAACAAAGGCATTATAAATCAACGAGATTTTAATGATTAATGCTATTTGAGCCAGCTTTATTTCAACGCATCTTCCATTTTCCGTTAATAAAAAATAATGTATGTTCGGAAACAAAAAAGGACGGCTGTGCAGACCCATCAGCTCGCACAGCTCCTCCTCAGAGTCCAGTTCTGACTGCAGGAAACGCTGATGGAGGGTGACATTCGGGGAGGACGCGCCTCTCTTTGCCGTGCTCCTTTGCCTCAGGTCTGCCTCAAGGCTCATGTTCATCTCCAGCAGCTCGTCGACCCGCTGCCTTTCAGTGTCCCGCTCCTGCACACCCACATGCAAACGGTAAGCCATGCAGTCGTTACAAAAAGCAAAAGCAAATCTCGGATATAGAAGCTTCATAGTTATTAGCATATTGAGTATTGCAAAAAATAAATAAATAATGGAGTCAAAACAAAGTTCAACACTCGTGCATTTGTTTGGGAAACATCAGCCCCATAGCTCCACCTACCGCCTCCACGTCCATGATTCTCTGACGCAGAAGAAGATTGTCCTTCTCCAGCTCCCGTATGGAGGAGCAGCGAGCCCGAGCATCTGCCAGCTGCTCTTCTAGAAGACTTTTAGTCTCCTGCAGTGCTGCGCACAAATGTTGCTGCTCCTGTAGGGGACGCCACATGGACACGGCATTAGATTGTACGTGAAAGTGGAGCCAGAAAAAAAGCACAATTTGCATCTCGGTTTACTGAAATGCACGGCTAGCTACAGTACCTTGGCAAAGTATTCATACCCCTTGAAATGTCTCACATATTGTGAAATTATAACAAGCTTCGATGCATTTTATAAGGATCTCATGCGATCCACAAACAAAAACTTAGCGTAACTAGCTAACCAACAATCTTTAAAAGTCACCTAATTAGTTAATACAATCTACGTGCAAATGAATCTCCATGTGAACATCTCGCAGAGCACCATTCGTCATCCAGAAACGAGACGAGTTCGGCACATCTGCACTGCAAAAACTGAACTAAAAATGAGTAAAATGTTCTGAAAATTAGTGTATCTGTCCTTGATTTGAGCAGGTTAATAAGATGATTTGCCAATGGAATAAGATTTTTGCACTTAAAATAGTAACAACTCATCTCCATCATCTTATTTCAAGTCCAGGATGTCTAATTATCTTATCTTAGGGGTCAAAATACTCATTCCATTAGCAGATAATCTTATTTACCTGCTCAAATCAAGGAAAAATACACTAACTTTAAGAACATTTTACTTATTTTTAGATCAATTTTTGCAGTGTGCAAACCAATCAAAACATTTTCCTTCACCTAAACTGACTAGCTGAACATGGAGAGCATTAATCAGAGAAGCAGTCAAGAGGTCCGACGTTAGGATTCGAGGTGTTGCAGGGATCCACAGCTGAGCTGGGGAGAATCTGTCGACCGGACAGCTATTAGTCTCGCCTTCTCCAAATCTGGCCATGATGGAGAGTTTAGGGAGGAAAGTCCTTGTTGAAAGAAAGCCATAAAAAAGGTCCAGTCCTCCAGAACTACTATCCTGCAACTATTAGCGCCCCCCCCCCCCCCCCCGTCTCCAAAATCCCTGAATCAAATGAGGGGCCCGTTACCAGGCCTCTGCAGAGCTGAAAGACAAGCTGATGAGGAGAATTCAGCCATTGGATTCAGGTTTGTTTGATCAGGGATGTTTCTAACAGTTCCAGGATAGAACGGTCTGGAGAACATATTGAGAACTGATCTGGCAGGACTTCAAAGTTGGTATGCAGTTCTCTTCACACAGTCTGACAGTGCTTAAACTATTTTTGCTAAGAAGCATGAGCAGAAATCTCCGTCTTTAGATGCTTAAACACTTAACAGCCTTAATTGCAGTGAAAGGTGGTTCTGCAAAGCATAAACTCAGGGAGGTTGAACACAAATGTATGCCATGCTTTTTAAAAAATTGTTCTGTAAGGAAACTTTGAGAAGAAGGTATTATTTTCCATCCATGTAATAATAATGCACAACTTTGTATTGGTCTATCAATAAATGTAGATAAGAAGGTATGCATGTGACCTGTACCTAATTACCAGTGTCTCTTCATCCTCTAGTAAGAAAACTTATCTTAGTAATTCAGAGATGCAACTAACAAAACATTGTGCATAGTTTTTAGAGTTTTACTAAGACTCGTCGGTGGCGCTATAAAGATTTTACTGCTCAGAGTCTTTTAAAAGTCTTCAAGCAAGATTATTACATTAAAACTAAAACCAGCGAGCAGGACCACAAACACCTACATATCCAGGATAGGACTGGATTATTATCCTGGAAATAAACCCGGGTTTCCTAAATGTGGGTTTGTGCCCATTTAAGTAAAAAGTGTGGAGTTTCCATCTAATTTTGCTCTGATGCAACACTTGTGTTATTTAGCGCAGCTGAAAGCAACACGGCTATTACAGGGGACTCGCAAGGAAATATCCCAGTGCTTAAATCAAAAAGCTGATGAGCGACATATTATTATTACAGCACATGGACAGATTTATGGTGCAGCCTTTATTAGATGTGCTGCAGGCTTGTTCTTGAAATATTAAAAGAATTTTTTATTCTGTCTGCTACAACAGAGGCCGTTTAGACCAAAAAAAGTTGGATTCAAACCAGAAAATAGATCTACTGTGGTCCAACGTTATTGGTTTTCATCAGTTCTTGCTGAATTTCTATAGCATTTAATAAGACTGATGTATTTTTGTAAGTAAATGTAAGTATGGTGGTTTATAGTTTAGAACGTTATTTGCAAATTTAGATTTAAAGTAACCTTTTAATGCGACCAACATATTTCTTCTGACGGGAAATAATATAAATGTCTTGTCGCAGCCCAGCCAGAGTCCTGGCATGAATTTGAAGCTAAACATTAGGGTGATGGCATGGAGGGCTTGCAGCTCATCAACAAGGATAAACCTTCAGAATACCAGTGGAAACATTCAAAAAGCTGGTCAGCAATCACAGTATAAGAAGGCTTTTATGGCTATAAAGCCAAGAAAGTTTTTAAATATATCTATAACTACTGAGAATGGTATAGGTAACTTTCAACATGCCGTTTTTTACTTAAATGTAAATAAGCTTTTTTTTTTTTTTTCCAAAATTGATGATAATTTTCATTTCGTTTTGTGGGATGCCTGTCTCATTTCCTGTCAGAAACGAACTTTTTCGTTGAATTAAAGTATTCTAAATCCTGATTTTGCCAGGGGCAAAGAAAAATTTATATTTGACTTCTAAATTTTAACTCTGAGAAGAACTTTAGAATCAAAAGTTTGACAGGAACAAGGTTCAGCGAGTGATCAGATCTTTTTCAACGCTTCATGAGAATAAGTCATTTTTAAGCAAATGCTTCACAGTGAAAGGTAACAAAAGCTGTGCAGATCTGAGGGAGACGGAGCTGAGAAAAAATGGATCAGATCTATACATTGATGTCTTTCTTTTATTTACTTTGAATTCATTGCACTGGAGTCGCAATTTTTACATATGTGGATTCTGATCTTTAGACCGAACTGCATCTGGAGTCTGTTAGCTTGCATGGAGATACCCTCTGGTACTCAGTATAAAAACAGACAAGAGCATTTACAACTATATAAGGAGTAATTCTGCTCTTCCAGCGGAGCAAAAAAAAAAAAAAAAGCAAAAATCTGCAAACAATGAGTTAAAATTTAAATTCTACAGCGTATGGACTACTCGTCAGTCACTAAACTGAATGAAACAACTCTGGAAAGCTGACACCGGCTATAGAATATATTTTACACTAATTTCAAAGGAGAGCAAATGTTATCTGAAATGGGGAAACTTAATCTCAGCTCTTCATTGTGTCAAATTCACTCTACTCCTGCTGCTGACACACTGATTTTTATCCTGCCATGTATGCTGGCGAGTTTATAACAAATGCATCTTATGCAGGTCCAAATGTGAGGAAATGAAGGGGAGTCCCGTCCTGTTTTTGAAATAGACATGTCGCTTGCGGTGCATTGGTGCTCTGAATAGCTAAAGTATATGGGGATTAAGGGCATTGTGTTTATGATAAATTTTATTTCTCATATTTAGGGATCAGGCCTGTGATGGACATGCACCAGCCATCCAGCGACACTGCAGGGATAATTTATGGATCGACTGACCATCTGGGAATAAGGAAATCAATGAGTCCCCCAAGTGGTCAAATAAGTATTAGCAGGTTATGGTACATCAAATTTGCCTCGGAAAACGAAAATAGGAGCTAGGAATGGGGTGAACCCGAGTAAAAAGCGTTCGATTTAACACAATCTGAGAAGTCAGGATTCCAAAATAAAAACAAAAATACAAAAGGTTAGGATTCCAACATAGCGACAGCCAGGAAAGCTGCTGTTTTGTTCGTAGTGCCGCTAATAAACGTCCTTTAGAGCTGTACTTTCGCCATGCAAACACCACTTTTAATTTGTTGGGTAAAGAGTTGCAGCCGCTCTCTTACAACTTTGTTTTGTAAAAAAAAAAAAAAGTGCGAGGAGCTGCCATATTGGATTCGACAATTGGCCTCAAAAAGTTTCTCCGACTTTCCCAGGAGAAAGTCAAACTATTACTGTTACTTCCCATTGGAAGCCGAGATTTCCAAGTTCCGACATCAAATGGAATGAATGGAAATATTAATTACAAAGTAGCTCATGAAGTCCGTTTTCTCTTCAGACTCAAGCATCCAACAACCTGAGGTGAGTGAACAAGTAAGTGTGAGACTAAGTAATGTTATCACTGCATTCTTTCAGAGATATTTGAGTCTCTGCTGCATTATTCTTGTAGGAATGGGAGAGCTGTGGCACTAATGGAGTTGACTTTTTTTTTTTTTTTACATCGCCAAAATATGATCACATGAACGAAGCCATGATCAAATAGTGCATTCTGCAGTGTCAAATACGCAGAAAATGAAGGTGCATTATTTTATTATTTTATTGTTGTATTGTATTATGCCACAAAGTGGACACACTACACTGTGACAGGATAATTTGTCCAGCCTTATAGGAAAGAAAAGACAATGAAAACCATTTTGTAAACAGATAATTACTAAATGAATTTTTTCTGATTGTGGTTGGAAAAAATTTCAGCCCCTTTTGGCTTGAGCGGATTCTCACTGTACAAATCAACTTGTAGAGACAACGTTGAGAGGCATGAGCCCCAAAAATAACGACACAGCAAAACATTCCATAACTCAGTTAGAGATTCAGGTCAGATTTTTATGTGTAAAAATTCAATTATAAATTTAGCTTGTGCTTTGACAGTGTTTAGCTGGAATTTGCGGTATTTAATTCAATAAAAACTGGATGAAACAGCAAACACAAGGACGTAATCGGGAGGAAGAATGAATCAAATAAGTCAGGGAAGGTGACAGTGAGGACACCGGGAGATGTTTTACAAGGATGAGGACATTTTCTGCCTCAGAACATTTCAGCTTGTTCAGAATAAATTTCATTTGGTTGTAAAAGTTCCAGCGACTAGAGGCGAACTCCTGCTCCTCCTCGTCATCGTGAAGCAGCTCTGAGCTGTAAATCCAGATGACATCACGCAATATAATCTCGTTCTATGGCTTTTGCTTTCACTCAAGCTGGCTTTTGAGTGAAACGCTGAGGGAATAATCAGAAGATAAAATATTATAATAGTAAGATTAAATTACACTTCGTTTTTATCAAATATTAGCTATAACCAAGTTGGATTTAATTTGAGATATTTTTGATGTGAGCTTTTCTGATTATTTTCATACCTTTTTCTGGTAAAAAAAATATATATATATATATATATATATATATTCATGGGTAAGTTTGAGTAAAAATGCAAAAACATTTCATTTTGTGCTTTATCGAATGCTTTTAGACCTGTGGTTTGGCAGGGACTGTGCAGACCTCTAACGTGTTTTTTTGTGCCTTGAATCCTGGTAGTTTGTTTGTGTGCGTACCTTCAGCTGAGTGCGAGTCAGATCCAGGCTGCGCAGTCTGTTTTTGCAGCTCTGAAGCTCAGCCTGGAGCTGCTCGGTCCGTGCAGCTCGCTCCCGGGCGCAGTCCAGCTCGTCCCGCAGAGCGCGCATGCCCCTCACCTCGCTCTGCAGAGAACGGTTCTGGAGGAACACGTGAAATACAGAATCACACACCACAAACTGAGCAGAATCACAAATCCTTGCATCAAAACTGAGTATGACGCAAGTAGCAAGAAATGTGCCTTTGACTGTGAGCTCAGTGTCTGAATGGCTCTTTTCCCTGCAGATCCGTGTGTAAACGTATGTGTACAATTTTCAACTGAAGTGATATGTGCACCTGCAGAATCCATGTACAGATTAGTTCAGTCATCCAGGAGGAGAGAACGTAACGTAAAGGCAAATCAGATAAACATGTTGACCAAAAGTAATAATTTTCCAACCATATGAATATCTAAGGTTGTTTCTATAATGCCCAGGTAGTCACCTCAGAGACCTTAAAATTGGTGTGAGCTCTCGTTCTGATCCGTATAGATGCATTTTGTAATAACTACAGTGGAGCTGTGGTTTTCTTAGGAAGATCAGTCAGCAGAGTATTACAGTAATCAACGTGTCGTCTTATAAAAGGAAGTATTACTGTCTCTTCACCGGACCGAGAGACAAACAGTCGAACTCTGGTCGTGTTCTTCACATGATAAAATGCACTGTCTGTAACATATTGTAACATTTTCTATCTGTGTCAATGACTAAAACGTCAGATCAAGTCAATGTCGCTGTGCAGGTTAACTAGTCAGTCGTTATGCGGTTTAGCTAAACTGTGCTTGCTAACGGCGTTAGCAGACGGGTTCTGCTGCCGTGACGAGTTGAAGATGGCGTACATATGACTTCTAGGTTGTGACAGAACAGTTTCACTTAATTAACAGCGCGCAGTGATGCTTAGAATTAGATGCTAACTTCTGTGTTGAACATACTTATTGGAGTTTAGAAGGTGAATGGACAGTAGTTCCTCTATGAGCAGGCTAAGCAGAGGCCATGCAAGGACATAAACTGAACAATAGTTATATCAAAAAGATCTTAGATTTCATTTTAACCCTGATCAGGCCAGTGGTTATTTATAGTTTCCCTTCTCACAGCCAGAAGTTTCATTATTTTAAGTTAATTCGTGTGGACTTACTAAGGGTAAAACTATAATCTCGCTTATAGGGCCCCAAAGTAGCTGGAGCCTCCAACATCTTTAATGATGTACATGATTGTGACTCAGCATCAGGAAAAGCTTTCCTGTTAAATGAATGGGATAAGTAACAGGGACAGAAAAAAACTCCTCATCAAGACCTCTGTGATATTTGTATACATCCAGAGCAATTTAGGAGATCAAGTGTGCGATCTGTCCGTACCTCTTTTTGAAGTTTCTTCAGCTGATCCTCCATCGTCTGAATCTCCTGCTTGTAATCCAAAATCTGATCGCCTTTGTCTTCCCTAAAAAACATAAAAACACTCAAAGCCTTATTTTTCTGCTGCTTTTTTCTTTCTTTTTTTTTAACTGGTCACATCTCTTATAACTGGAACAAAAAGTACAGAAATAAAACACATAATGTGTACTGGGAAAAAGTGAAATTACAACTTGTGACTTTTAGCTGAACTTTGACCTTTGGGTACATTTTAATACATGGTGGAAATTAGATTGTTACACCGAGTACCCGACTCGTTGCTGAGTAACAACTCATTTTTGTGCTGAGAGGAGTGACAAAATTTGCACATTATTAACGTTGACCTTTATGACAACTTTACTAAAGGTTCTCCAGGGCTTTTCCTCCACACACACACACACACACACACACACACACACACACACACACACACACACACACACACTCACAGTTGTTGTTTGAAGCGGCGGAGTTTGGCCTTGCTGTCGGCCAGCTGGAGGGCCAGACTCTGCGGCAGATCATCGACGTGGCCCCTCAGCGGCGCCGTTGTTGAATCACCGGTGGCTTCACGCTCCTGACACAGCTCTGCTATCCTCTGAGCAGGAGGATGAAAAAAAAAACATTTAAAAGTTCCGTAACGTTTTATTTAATGCAATATAAACAGATCTCAATGTAATGTTGCCAAGTTGAAGGTTTCAAAATGCATCTAAATTCACAATAAAAGAGAAAGATCAATATGAAGAAGTTTTGACCTGATATTTCTCATGTTTCTTTTTTTTGGAAAGAAAATAATATTTTAGATTTTAGGTCTTTAAACTGTGTGCATCCACTCATTGCATACAAATAACAGCAATTTTATCTATGTATACACTCCAAATAAGTGTTTTAAGTGTACGTCTCACTTATATTTCGCTTTTCGAGCCGCTTAGCTAAAGTTCATTTTGAGAAGAAGAACTTCAGTAAAGTTCCAATATTTACATAAGCACACATACACAGCAAATTTCCCAACGCATCTAAAGCAAACACGAGTGAAATGTAACAACTTACTGCAATGACAGAAGGAAATGAACTCACTAAAAGCACCCAGACAGCAGTGGGAGATCTCTTACTCAACATCACTTCTCCTATTTACCGTATTGTAGTTTTTTTTTATTTTGCCGTTTGAACTTTAGGATTTCATCTATAGTTACTAAAACTTTCTTTTAAAGTTCATGAAAACACTACGACGCTGTGGGGGGGTTGGGATGGTTGACGCACATCTTCAGCGGCACAGGGACTCATGGGTCGGGGGTTTGCTGTGGGTGGAGATGTGGATTCCCGGACTTTTTGTCTTGTTCTGTTTTAAAAAAGAAGACGGGGCAGTATGTCCCAATTACTGGAGTCTCACACTCCCTTCCTGAAAAGGTTACTCCTGGGTGGATGGGCATGAGTCCAAGCACAGTCCCTTTTTACCACATGGTATAGGACGCGACAGCTTCCTTGAAATGCCTCCAATTAAATAGGCTTATCGATGTAAATATGCGCTGTGACTGGGGGGGGGGGGTTATGTCAACATCAGGTCCCAAAAGGAACTTCAGAGTGTGGAGTAATACGATCCCTAAATGAGGTAGAGGTTTGCTAACACATAGACTTGACTGATTTCAAAGTTTATGCGTTTATTGACAAAACAGCAGCAAGGAGTTCTCTCGGAGGCTCGGTAGAAAGATCTGAAACTGTATTTTAAGCAGCGAAACACAACAAGTCACTCACTGAACCAATAACTATAATAACGCTGAGCAGGCTGGATGTTGTTTGGAAGCGCAAAGCCCCGATGACCATTAAGCGGGGATAAAAAATTATGACATATAAATCAATTTCCACACCAAGCCATGCATCCTGCACAGTGATATTTTACCAGGTGGTATAGGCTTGTAGTCTATTCACAACTATGTTCTTAATGAGAATGAATAAATCCTGCTTTGAATCAGTGCACCTCTCCAGGATCGCACCATCACACGGTTAAACACTGCCGTCTGCGCTCAAAACAAATTTCCTTTGAGCCACTGGTGTGGATCACAGCCCCCATGCTGGACCCCCTGCAGTTTGCTTACGGGGCAAAAAGGTCATGATGGGACTACGCCCCATCCTGCACATCCTCAACCATCCAGGGTCATACACCCCAATCCTGGTTGTTTTCAGCTCAGCCTTCAACACCATTAAGCCAGACATCCTCCACCAGAAGCTCACCCAGCTCACAGTACCGGCCTCCACCTCCAGCAAGAGCTTCCTGACAGACCGGCAGCAGCTGAGGCTGGGGAGCATCTTCTGGTTCCCAGGTACCACCCCTTTAATCGGGACCTGATGGTCCTCGCACATAGACGCTGTTCAGAAGAAGGTCCAGCAGAGACTGTTCTTTCTGCACCAACTCAAGTCGTCCAACCTTCCCCAGGAGCTGCTGATCATTTCTGGACGGCCATCATTCAGTCTGTCCTGCGCTCATCCATCACTGTGTGGTTTGGCTAATGCAGATTACAGGACGGGTCCAGACTGCAACAAACATTTAGGTCTGCGGAGAAAATCATTGGGGCTGACTATCTTTCCATTGTGCAGGCCCCACGCATCCTGCACACAAACTGTTTAGACTTTTACCCCCAGGTCGACGCTACAGAGCGCGATTTTACGAAAAACCAGCCGCCACACAAGACAGTTTCTTCCCCCCGGCTGTCTTTCTGAGGAGCACGCAGCGTTCAGAGTACCCAGATCGCTGCCGTGCTTATTTGCACCAATCCAACTGTGTCATCCTCTTTTATAGAAACATCTATGTATACATCTTTAAAATAAATATTTTTCTATATTTACTACACGTCATCATTATGAGCAAAGCAGAACTGATACCTGATTACAAACAGTAAGGGTATAATAATCCTGTGTTGGTGTTTTTAGGAATATTTCTACAGTAATTAGCATTTGGATGAGCGACTCCTGCTGCAAAGTGTTGGCTAGTTTAAATACTTTGTCATGAGAACTGGATTAACCTGTCTGACATCGGTACTCTGATCTGTCTGCCAGCTGCCCCTGAAATGTTCCCATTGCCGTGAACCCTGTGTGGTCAGCAGCTGTTTGGGTACGGCTAGGGTACGGTCCATCATCAGGATGACTTACGGCATCTTTAAGTGCGATTATAAAATAATCACCTAAAGCAGCGTCTTGGCTCATAAAATCCTCTCATTACACACTGCTGATTGCAATATTGTTTAAATAAGGCTGGCTCTGTGACCTCCACAGCCTGATTTCATATAAACCAACGCCGGCCGGCCGGCTGGCTTACATTAACTCAAGACAACTGGATCTTATCTGGACTAAAACAAACTAATTCTGCAGTAATCATTTGTCGCTTTTTTTTTCTGTGTGAGTACGTTTTGGTTTTAATCAAATGTCACATGCATTGTGAGACTTTGCAGGGCTAATATGTTTGTTTTTCTTATCTTAGAAACAGCTGTCAAAACTGTTATATTTACCAAATATGGTTTTAAAAATTAAATCTGTGCTATTTATATATTTGTATCTTAAAATCTGATTACATGTAGGTTAATAATGATTATGTGCAATAGTTTGGTGTGCAAGCCTTGATGTTCCTCTTCCAGATTTCATCCAGGGAGGAGGTAATTATTCCTAAATTAATGAGCATACGTACCTCAAGGTGCGTGTCTCTCTGTGCCAGCAGGGTCTGGATTTGCTTGGCCATAGAGCCGAAGACCAGCTGTAAGTCTGCACCTTCTGCCTCCACCAGCTCCTCCCACTGAAGAGGCAGCACCACTCTAGGATCCTGGGTCACCTGCAGCAAGGACAGTTCTTCAGGTGTCTGTGATAAAAATCAACGTTAGTGCGATACAACCAACAGATCAGGGGGGGAAAAAACTCTCCAGGCGGAGCGCGTGTGCCGTGAATGCCAAGCATCTGGGTAGATTAGAAACAAGTACGTTTAGCATTCTGCCTGGCTCCACTCGCGCATGCAAAACGAATGATCACGTTGATGGCTTTGAGAGGTTCGCCGGTAGAGGCCATATGAGCAGGAAGCAGGGGATGCATCCATCTACACAGGAGGAGCACTTCTCACCTCTGTGATTTATTAGGCTGAAAAGTTTGGCACTAAAAGGCTGGTGGGCTACATGTTGTTTCTGAAATTCAGCCACGCTGGTATCCAGCATGCTGTTTTTGTGAAGCTGGCAATTATTTATAGCGGGGGTATTTTCAAACGGGAGCCAAGTGGCATTTATGCTTTAATGGATGGCAGAGAATGACAAAAAAAAAAAAAAAAAAAGCAAGAAAAGATGAAGCGGGGACGTGAGCGAGGTGGAGGTGGAGAGGTGGACATGACGGGTGGAAGATCCATCACCAGGGGGCACCCAGAGGTCTTTACAAGACAGCCGGCAGAATGACAAGTAGCTCACTTTCGCACTTACTTGAAGCATCAGAAAGAGGAATAATAATTCAGCTTCTTTGCCTACAGGCAGATACCACAGAAATACTGTGCAATATATTATTTAGGGACAAATGTGTTCTTTAGAAACTCTCCCCAGGACAAAATATACCCCAGAGAAAACCTTTTTATATCTCAGAGAGGGGGCACCTGATTTAATTCAGACAAGTTCTTCACAAACCTGCTGAATACAGATGGCAATGGCTGCCTGGGTCTCAATGTCCAGAGACTGGATCTGCTGGATGAAGGTCTCCTTGTTCTCACACTGCAAAGACACAAGGAAGAGGCATGTAATGTGTGCATTTGTGCATGTTGGGTTGGATACCAGCAGCTATACAAGGTAAGACTCTGATGAATTGGTCAACTGAAGGTTGTCCTGATATTTTGGATTGTTAATCACATAAAACAAGCAACTAAAGATGGCGTAATTAAAGAAAAGGACCTGTGATAGAAGCATAATATAACATGAGGACTTGTGAAGGCCAGAAAAAGATGTGCACAAGCGAGTATTCTGAGATCCAAAAATAAATGACTTCCATATTCATCATTGTGATTTCTAAAAAGCCAAAAAAACTGTTGAAGAAAATGTTTCCGGTGACAATAATATTAACATTGTGTGGTGTCTGGGTTCATGCAGGCATCACTGCACCATGTATGAATCTCTGGGAGGAATATCTTTAGATCAAATAATAAAAATGCATATAAAATAGTTTATTGTGACATATTATTAGGTAATTTACCGACATATATTCAAAACATTTCAAAGTATCAAGCAAGTATTTATGATACTTAATTTAAAATGTTTGTTTCCCCCCACTTCTTTGGAATAAGTTTTAAAATCTCTTAATTTTTCAGACACTCTTCTTCTTAAAACTGCAGTGAAAGAAACATGTGATTGTGTTATTTGGCCTTTAAATCTGTAATTAAGTGTTTTGGATTTGATTTAATATGGTTTAAAATGTTTGACACTGCTCTGATTTTTATTTTTGCATTAATCTCTTTAATTTGCATTCTATTAATTTAATCATGTCTTTACATTCCTTTACTGTTTTTTTTAAACCAATGAATGCAAAAAGACAGATTTTTTTTTTTAAAAAGGTGTTTAAGCACAACTGTTTAGCTGCGTGTCAGAGTAAAAAGCTCAGCTACAAGCTCAATAGAGATGTGTGTCGACGTGTGGAGGTGATGATGTGAGGAACATTTCTGCGGTATCCCAGGCGTCCCAAAGCGCCGACGCCTCCATTGATTCAAGTTTGGAACCATCAACAGACTTTCTGGCTTATCACTCTGGCTTTAACACTTAGCACCATGGCAGAGATCCCGGGTTCCCTTCAGAAACACAAAGCAAACTGCCAAGAAGATGCACAAATGGCTTCAGGGAAGAATAATCAGGGAAACTGTGAAAGTCCTGGAGATGAGCTTGAATATTTTTTTTTGTCGAGAAGAAGACAAGAAACCTCCAAAGATAAGAAGCGCCAGGCTAATTGTGCCAGGTGAATGATTTCCAATCACTTCCTGGGTGAATACTTAGAGGTAATTGTACATTTTTCAGTGCTGTGTCTTTAGGACGTCAATTGAAACAACTCTTTTGGCTTTCTAAATCTCAACTGAATCCATGAGCCTGAAGAAGAAGAAAAAATGAAATAAAAGCTGATAAAATAAAAGTAAGATTCCCACGAAGCTGATTTTAAAAGGGAAGAAGTTTTGGTTTTATGACCCTTAACTAAAAGCATTATTAGTGTAATTACCTCCCATTAAATGTGTGTGTGTGTGTTCAGATCACCTGCACGGCACATCCCAATAGGAGCAGCAGCAGTCTCCGGAGCTCTTCCACAGCTGCCTCTGAGGACACAGAAATAACTGTCATCATCCTCATTATCATCATCATCATCACCATCATCTCCACCCCGCTCCACCGTCCTCCCCATCATTATCACCTTAATGTGCTTCACAGATCGCCCAGATACGGACCCGTGCATGAAATAATGAGTTTCTGGTGGCTGAGAGACACGCCACTGATAGGATCATGTTGTTATCTTGTACCTGTTAGGGGGTCCTGCCCCAGTATGGCGACATTTGGGAGCGGCATGAGGATCAACTGCTGCAGGTCTTCCTGCATGAAAGGGATACATGTGGAGAGTTAAGCACAAATCTTTCTCTCGCCGGTAGAGTCTGTCTGCAGGAAAGCGGGGCTGGAGAAACGCCAGGAGCAGCATTTTCCACCTGGCTGCTGTAATTTGTAGTGTAAACAAAGAGGAGAAACCTAATGAGAGTCCGTTTATTTATTCTTTAAGCTCCGAGAAGGTTATTGCAAATTCGATTCAGGACACTTATAATTTCATTTTCTGTCCTCTAGCCATCTAGTAAAAACAAAAAGAAAGTGATAAGTATGTGACGTAAAACTGAGTGAAGTTTTCTCGTGTGTTGCCCCGATTCTACGACATGTGGGTGATGAGGGTAGTGAGACAGATAAGCAGTCACAGACGTCATTTACATAATGTAGCCTTTACTGACAACACAGTGATAACCTTTATGAAGCCCGAGGACAATACTACAGTTTTTTAGTTGACAAAAGGTTTTTATTGTATAATTACAGAACCTTGCAAACATATAAATACCATTTAAACATTTTAGTATTCTCTCACATAACAACCCAAGACTTTCTTGGGATTTCATGTGACAGACCAACACAACGCAACTGTGATGTGAAAGGAAAAGAATACATTGTTTTCTCTTGTTTTATATAAAGTTGTGCCATGCATATGTACTTGGCCTCCTTTACCCGATACCCCTAAATAAAATGCAGCACAACCAATTGTTTTCAGGAGGCACCTATCAATAAACAGTCTAATAGCAACAAATGGCCCGTGGGAAGAGCCTCAGAGATTCACAGCTCAGGTGGGAGAATCTGTGCTCTCCACAAATCTGGCAATAAAAAAGAAAGAAAATATAAGCAAAGTAGGAGACATGTGGAAGAAGGGTCTCTTGTCAGCTGAGTCCAATATAAAATGTCTTAACCTGCATACAAAGCACAGCTTAAAGCTGCACATTATCTTTACCACACTGTCCCCACTGTGAAACAAGGTGAAGGCACCAGCATGCTGTGGGGATGATTTTCTTTCAGCAGTAACAGTGAAGCTGTTCAGACCTGATGAGAAATTGGATGGACATATATATGTAGTAGTTCTGGAAGAAAACCTGCTACAGGCTGCAAATGACAATGATCATAAACATACAGCAACATGCGTTAGAGTGGTCTAGTCAAAGTCCAGACTTATCTTTCCACTGAAAATCTGTGACAAAAGCCGAATATTGGTGTTCACAGAGGCTCCCTAATCAGTCTGACTGAGTTTGAGCTATTTAAAAAAAAAAGGTGTAGTTAAAATCTTCTTACTTATGTACAAAGCTGGTAGAGACATTCACCCAAAATCCTTGCAGCTGTAATTGCAATGAAAGGTGGTTGTATAATGACTCAGGGGGGGACTAAGTACAAATGTATGCTCCACTTGTCAGATTTTTTTCCCACTTCAAAACTATGCAATACCATCTATATGTCCAACACATATAAAAAAATCAATATAAAAACACATTGAAGTTTGCGGTTGCAATGAGAAAACGTGACAGGGCTCAACAGGTGTGAATACTTTTGTAAGGCATAGTCTCTAAGTTTTAACTGTATTCTCTGTATGATCTGATCTGACGGTTCATCTTAGTTGAAGACGGACTCTTTCTCCCATTTAGAAACGCTTATAAAATATAGATATTACCAAAGCCAATAAACCTTTAGCCCATTATCCTCTAAAGCCAGGCAGAATAAACTCTCGATTGTTCGACAAAGCATCTATAATGTGCTTCAGACGAAATGACATGATGGAGGAGCGGCAGACGGCCCAACATCGTGGTCAGCTTGTTTCAGCGAGTTGTAATTTGTGCTCTGAGGCTCTTGGACAAATCTCTTGGCTCTATCAAATGACGCTGAATCAAGCTGGACTGCAGACGCCTCAGACATTTCCCATCCAGACAACCTGGCCTCCCTGGCAGCGAGAGAGGATTCATGATGTGGGTCTGCAGCGTGTTCCTCCTCCCACGTCTAATGCAGTCAGAGTTTAGCAGGTGATCCTTCTGTTGCTCATTTTATTTAATTAGTCTTAGACAAGAACAGCATCCCGGGTAATTAAAAACATTTCTGTCGAAAAGCCACACTCCGACGTTGGCGAGGCTCCTTCCCCAACTGCTCTGGAAGTCTGTTCACATCCGTCCAAAGGAAAATCGTCAGACTGCAGAAAGCGAGTCACAATTGCAGCTCCTCGCTTTAATTCATAAACTGGAGGCAGGCGGGGACTTCCTTTAACAGCTGCAATGTGCAGCCAGCCTTACATTCCTGCTCCTTTCAGGGCACGCAGGATAATAGCCTCTGCAGCCCTGACACGGCCATCGAGCCACTCGTGGCTCGGGTTGCCAAATAGACTCCCGCAGCAGATTAGACACTCTGAAAATTATATAGCAGTGGCTTGTTGTTGTTGGCATGCTGCTGTCTCTGTGTGAATAACTCCCTGCTTGGCAGCGCCGCCAAGATCCACGCACAGTTCAGGGTTATATTTGCTCAAATTTCTCGGCAGTTCTAGTTTAAACATCATCTCCTGCTACAGTAATGCACGCTTTCAGAAGAAATGAGGAAAACAATATGAGCGACACACGTCGCAATTATCTTGTGCTATGCTGTGATTTCTGCAACAGATACACTTAGGGAAAAGTATTGAGCAAAATTCTTCAATCAGTCCTTATTTCTCCATCTTTTGCTCCCAAGGAGCCAGATGTCCTTGTATTCTTTGAAAGAGGTCGCGATCCGTAGTTCCCAGAGTAAAAGTGGCTATTTTCCACCTCTCTTATACAGCACAGTCGAAACACTTTAAACCACCTCTAATTTTCCATGCTTTGCCTTTTTTAAAGGAATATGATCAATGGTTCTCTGCGGTTCTTGAAGGTCTTTCAGCGTTTTTCTTTAGACTTTGGATGCTTTTCGTTCACATTCGGCGCAGTCCCTGACCTTTTTCAGAGGAAGGCATTTTGTTTGTTAAAAAAAATAAAAAATAACTCCTATAAATCATTTAATGGTAAAAGCTCGACAAATAGGAGACGGCAGGATTTGAACTTTACACATTGTGCTTCTGACAGCCTCTATCCAAGGCACTTCTAGCTCCAATTTCTTTAGACGAATTAATTAAAAATGTTTTTTCACAAAGCTTTCAATTCAATTAGGTATCCCTGTTCAATATCTCGCTAACACAAATAATCAGCCTTATTGTAATGTTTTCACATCCCTCTCTCGGTGCGCTAAGATTCCAGTCGGCTCTGTGGAAGCATTGGTATGCAAGTCTTTTATAAGATTTATTTATTTATTTAATTTTTATTCTATTCTAATTTTTCTTGTTTTTTTTTATCTCTTTGTGGACCACAAGTCTGTTGAATAAAGCAATCAATCAATCAATCAATCAATCAATCAATCAATCAATCAGCCAATCTGGGCATGTTGAAGAAGACTTCCTGAAGTGGAAAATGGTGAAGAAAGAAGTCTTGATTGTCTTAAAACGTCTCATGCTTGTTGGTGTCAGATGGGCATCACTGAGTAATTCAGAAGCTGTCAGTCTACAGGGATTATACACACAACCATCTTTCCGGTTTAAAGAAGGAGAAACATCCAGGGAGCAGCAGTAGTGACGATGAAAATGTCCTGTTAATGTCAGGGGTCACAGGAAAATGGACAGACTGACTCAGAAACAACATGAAAGCACTGACCCCTCTTCCTTCTCTAAACATTTTAGCTGCTATCGGTGTGCTGTCCGGGGGGATTTGTTCTTGGCACACTCTGGGACACATAGCACCATCCATCCATTGCCCTCTACCGATCTGAGATGGGGTCACGATGGCAACAGATCGAGGGGAGGAACCCCAGACGTCCCTCTCCCCAGCAGAATGTTCCTGCTCATTCTGGAGAACACTGGAGGACATTCCCAGTCCAGACGAGATATACAGTATAGTCCCTATAGGGTTCCCTGGGTTCTTCTCCCAGTGGGAAGTACCTGGAGAACCTCCAAAGAGAGAAGTCCAGGGGGCATCCTGACCTGATGGCTGAACCATTTCAAATGAGTCCCGTCAATGTGGAGAAGAAGCGGCTCTACTGTGAGCTCCTCCCAGATGACGGAGCTCCTCACCTTTAGGCCACTTGTATCCAGGATCTTGTTCTTGTTCAGTCAGGATACTTTATGACCATAGTAGACGATCAGAACGTAGATGAAGTGGTTAATCGAAAGCTTTTTGGTTCAGCTCTTCTTCCCCCACAACAGACCAAAGCAGCACCTGCATTACTGCAGATAAAGCCCCGTTCGTCCGTCCGTCTCCTGTTCTGTCCTACCGTCACTCATCAACAAGGACACCAAGATCCTTAAACTCCTCTGCTGGAGGCAGAAACCCCCCAACCCAGAGAGGGAAACCCACCTTTTCTGATTTAAAACCTTTACCGCACTTAGAGCAGCCGACTCTCATCCAAGCCCAGTGGGCCCACACTTACGGCCCAGCTGAGCATCATTCAAACAACACAGCCTGCCTGAGTAATGTTGCCGATCATGTCCCCCCCCCCCAATATGACCACAGTGTATTCATCTTCTCTTAGCTACTTCCAGCAGGACAATGCACCATGTCAGACCATCTCAAACTGGTTCCTTGAGCATGACAGTGACTTCACAGTATTCCAATGGCTCCACATTCACTAGATCTCAATCCAACAGAGCACAATCGGCATTTAGTAGAATGGGAGATTCCCATCATGATCCACAGCTGACAAATCTGCTGCAGGTGTGTGATGCTGTCTTGTCAATATGGACCAGAATCTCAGAGCAAAGTTTCCATCATCCTGCTGGAAAAGGTATTTCTTAAGGCAAAACCTAGAGCTACCAAGATGTACCAAATAAAGTGGCGGCTGAGTGTGGGTGGGTTATTGTCAGATACAAAGACAAGACAGAAAATTAGTGAAAACGCAGCTAAACTCTGAAGAAAAACTATTAATCAATATTCTTTTAAAAGAGCAAATTTCAAAAAGAGAAACAGCTACATTTATCTAAATACAGTATTAGAGGGAAATTTTCAGGTGTCTTATATAGATTTTTATGTGATCTTATAATTCTTTTCCACCTACATTTCAATTTAAATGCAAATAGCTGGTTTCTGCTCCACTGGATTTAATGGACAGTTTAGTTACTTTCAATATCCTAAATTTAAAGCAAGAGACGATGAAAATATCTTTAAAAAAACTGAGCAAACTAATTAAAGATTTCACCATTGTATGAGGTCTGAGAATTACATCGTACATGTTTGAATAGCAGATGATTTTTTTTAAATGACCTAGACTTCTCATAAACCTCTAAATTTATCTTGAGTCTCAATAAGCTCAGATAAAGATAAAGTAGCTCCACCTCCTGCTGTGACCACAGCAAGATGCAGCTTGCAGACTCATGCTGAGCATCTCGTTTCGTCATCTACAATAAATATACCAACCAAGAGGATCCAATACTTTTTACTTTAATACCTTACATTTTTTGCTGCAACAGCAGGACATTTGCTATTAAAGTCATTTTTATTGCTGTGTTGGCAGTTTTACCTTAGCATCTGGGTGGTCTCTGCTAACACAAGGTTAATTAAGAGAACCCGGAAAGTTGAAACCTTATTTATTAAATCCTCAGTTCTCTTAAGAAATTTCACCACTTATGGAAAACAGTTCTCTTTAAAGTCTCTATAAATCAGTAGTCAACTGAAAATGAACATTTAAAATTTAAAAAAGGTAGAAATGATATGCGAGAAATTTAAAAAGAGCAAATCAAGCAAACAGAGAGTAAATCAACCAGACCAAAACACAAAAGGCACAATGCAATGAATCATAGCTTCTTCACGGTGATTTTAAATGATACTTTTACAGTAAAAGATGTGCGCATGCAGTGTAACAGCTCTGCTTTCACACATAATAATCTACAATTAGCTGAGCCAATGTATTCGAGACGCTGAGGTCAGAGCAGAGAAAATGAACCCTTGCCTCGCTTCACGGCGTCGCCGCGGCTTTAAGTTCGCAGCTCTCGTGCTCTTTTGAGCCGCGCACACTTGCGTGAGTCCATAAACGGCAAGAGCATGAGTGAGAAGTAAAACTGTGACCGATGTGGAAGTAGACGTCCTGAGTGACAGCGGAGCCAAGTTTGAGTGCACCTGGTGAAATTCTACAGCGCCCCGATAAGAGCTTCCCATTTACTGCCTGTGTTTTCTGAAACCCTGAGCTTTCAAGGGACATTAGCGGACTCACTGGAAATTAGGAAGTGAAACCTTGTAGACTCGTGTTCTTATGCTGTGTGACAAGCGAGCCGGTGCATGCTCAGTCCACCTGACTGGTGGTCGGGATTGCTCTCTGGACTGACAACACAGGGTTTTGAATTATCCTCACAGGGAATAATTGTGTCAGTTCCTGAAATGCCACAGGCGCCAACCATGCACATTGTGAAATGCATGATACTGGGAGCTATTGAAGAGACTTTTATGCTATAGCCTTTAACCACAGATGTGGCTAAAAAAAAAAAAAAAAAAAAAAAACTCCCCATTGGCCTGATAATAAGCAGGGACACGTCTATTGAGGAGGGGAACTTTGTGTTTCATCTTTTCTTTTGTGCAAATGCTCTGTCACACCCCCGCACGCTTTTCAAACTCTACACAATATCCTAAGGCCAAATATTCATGTGTTGAAGCTGATACTTGAGCCTTATCTTGTCCTCTGTTTTTACCACCTTAAAGCGAGTCAACAACTTTTACTTTTTTGTCAGCCTCCACTCCCTTGCCATTTGGTGTAGCCTGGAGTTATGTTTTAGCAGGATATTTCAGGCGTTTCTGTTTATAGTGAGCTCTGAGTCATTTCCTGCCATCCAGAAAATGAAATGATTGCACCTGTGTTTATGGAAAGTAGGAATATTGAAGAAGGTGAAAGGGGATATTCACAATTTTAAATTGAGCTCACTTGAAGGTTAGTTTGATGGTTTTGTTTTTTTGTATCTAGGTGTTAAATGAGCAGCAATATTTTTAATAGCCTACTTCCATCATTATAATATTCATTGGTTTTTGCGAGCGCTATGGCCCCACATTAAACCTCCGATAGCACAACTCAAAGAAAACACTTTATTTGATCAATAAAGCTTTCAAGTATTATGCTATACAACACTAAAAATATTCAGGATAAATAATGTAAGTAGAAAAGGCTTGGGTTTGGTTTATAAAAAAGAAATAAAAATATAAGTTCCATAAACAATTAATGGCACAAGTGAAAACTAAAATACATAATCCCACTACGATCATGGCACTCATGATCATAGTGACCCCCCCCCCCCCCCCCCCCCCCCCCCCCCAATCTTCCAGCTTGAACAGGTTCCAAGATCTACCATGTCGTTATAATTTATGAAACCCAAAAATAAAGGTACAATATATGTGAAGCTTTACAAATTAAGGAGGTGTGCTTTCTTTTTACTATGACAGTCAAAGTACTAAACAAATAGTTAGCCTTTCATATTTTAACTTGTCTTTTGACAAATTAGCTTCTGATTCTACATATTTATCTAACTATAGTTTATATTAGCCTAGCTTCTTAGGCTAGGATTGTAGTTGTCCTCGTTTTGCTTAGAACCAGGTGCTACATTCTGCCTTTCTAGTCAAAGCTGAATTTAGCACAATCTTATTTTTGTAGCCATTTTCTTTTCTTTTATTTGGCACTGTGAGCTGTAGTTAGCTTAGTATCTTCAGCTACAATTAGCTCAACTTTTCACAAGGTTATAGCTTCTTACACTATTGCCTTAGCTTATATTAGCTTCAATTCTTAGGCTACATTTAGCTTTACCTATCATAGCTTAGTTCATCACAAGATTAGCGAGGCCTGGAGTAATCGTGCTTCCACCCAGTTTAAATTAATCAACCTATTAGCCTCAATTTTTCACTAGCTTATCTTCTTTAGCTAGCTGGCTATAGTAACCCTGTCTTAGATTTACCTCCAAAGACTACAACTTGCTTATAACAGAGGTTACAACAAAACCTATTAGCTGATCCCTTATTTTAGTCTGTCCTTAAGTCTCTTTTATTACTATAGTTTTATCACCTCGCTTCTTAGGCTGAAGCTATTTAGCTTATATTCATCAGCTACAGTTAAGTGTTTCATTAATTTCTTAATTTCTCACAAGTTTAGCTTCTTAAGTTGTCAGATGGATTCTTTTTTTCTTTAAGTGATTTCAGGATTTTACTCTGATCAGTGATCACACTTTGGTATGAAAAGTGAACTCAGCTCTCCAAAGAAAGCAGGTTAATCACAGATACAGCACTAGTACACTTTTTTCCCGCCTTTGGGTTACTTCCTTTGAACGGGACAAAATTTCTTACTATTTTAAGAAACAACAAATATTCATAAAACTCATAAGTAGCCTATACACAATTGTCTTTCCGTTTATATTAACACATCTACATAGAAACTTTATAAATGCGATCTCTTCTCCCAGCACGAGACACTAGTAGAAATGATAAAAAATGGCATAAAGACCGGGATGTTTCTGAATCCTTCCACTCTAGAAACTGTTTTCGGATCGTGCCGTTGTCAGAGGAAAAAAAATGTGCCCCAGTTGTGGTGCGCACGAGCAGAAGAACTGCAACAAAACTTTCCCTTTTAACCAAAATATGTTGTTGTGTGCATAGGGTCATAATTTAATAGCTCAGTTCTACCTCCTAACCCCTGACACTCCCCTACCTGGTAGAAGGCCCTGAGGTGCCGATTTAAAATGGAGAAGTTCTGGACTCTCAGCATGTGGTCATCCTTCTCGCTGTTGTAGAGCCGCTCCACCTTGGGGTTTGGGTCTCTGGGTGAACAGTAGAAAAAAAAAAAAAAACACTCTACTGAGTACAATGTTGCTTGATCAAGCAGCCCAGCACCACATCTCTTCAGATAAGAAACTCTTGTTCAACAGTTCATTTAAGCAGAGAAAATAAAATATTAATGAGCCCAGGAAGCGGGCAGTGTGGATCCACATGCAATTATTTGATGAAAAAACATTGCTCAGGTCAGTCCCAATGAATCAGCTGGTCCACAAACACTGGGATCTAGCAGACAAAAGGTTTTCTCCTGCAGAAATCTGAACAAGAGGAAAAGAAATTCAGTGAGGATGACTAACAAGACGGCGAGCGTGCAGAACCCCGTTTTGTGATTTACTCGAATTTTGTGGGGTCGTACATTCAAGCCAGCCGTTCTTTCTCAGAAGCCGCAGAACAATGTGAGGTTATGAAAGGGTGGGTGATGAATGTTACATCACATTTTATGCAGGCAGAGAGCATTAAGATTCTGCTGCCATGCTTATAACTCTCTGAGGCTGTGCTGTGGCTCAGAGAAAAGAGGATATAATGTCTGCTGTGTTCACTGCTTTGGTTCGTTCGTTAATTAGAAATACACTCATGGGAATAATCTATTTTGAAGGTATTTATGCATAAACGGTTTCATTTGTCCCAGGGTGCAAACAAGTACTCCATGTTATCCAATGTATCGTCTTCGATTCAGAGGCATAAATATATCTATAGACCGGAGATATATTTAGAGGACCCTTGAAAACCAGAGTTGTCTTTATCAGTTAAACTGTCCAATTTAACATCCATCCATCCAAAAAAAAAATCCATGTCAGAAACTAGCTCAGGCAGATTCTCCCCTTTTACTATGATTTAAACATGGTGAAGGCAGTGTGATGCTGTGGACACAGGGAGGCCGGTCACAGTTGGTAGGAAAGGGAAAGAGCTAAAAACAGGACCCTGGGGACTTTTCATATTCATATTTGTAAAAAATAATTGAAAACTATCAATCATGTCCCTTGCATTTCACAATTCTGTACTACTTTGTGTTGGTCCATGAAAGATTAGAGTTTAAGTTAATTACATTAGTCGACATTGTCTCTCATAGGAGACTTGCTGTTGAGTGGCTACTATAACTGGACTCATCTGTAAGAATCTCTTCCTGATTCACCAAACCAACGTCCCTCCCACAGCTTTCTTTAGCAGGGTAGTTAGTTACTACTTATTACTACTCCTGACAACCTCGTTTACACACAAAAAATGAAAAAGAAATCTTCCTGAAATGTGCTCCACCACTGGTAAACATTTATCCTGCCATCGTGTTTTTCTGGGACAGGTCCATACGCGGGGCTGCAAGAATTTTAAAAGCTAAAGCGCTCATTTTAATAACCCTGCGTATGGATTTACAGCAACACGGTCCCTTTCCAAAAACATAGTTGGAAAGGAAAGTTAAATCTTTATGCAGCTCACAGATCTTTCTGTCTCAGGACACCAAAGCAAGGTTAAACTTTCTAATTATCGCTCTTGTCTGAAAGCGAAGACTACTGCATACTTAGGCTTTTGTCTATAATTAGCTGAATGTTTCACCAGAAAGAACTGCATCTTTAAATACTTTAATTATAAATGTATGAATATTAGACGGACAGCATCAACTAGTTTGACGCTTTTTTTTGCAGCTATTCACCTTGTTCAGTCTCCAGTGTCGGGACGAAGCAAAATAACCAAGGATTTTTTTTCTAAATGTGACGTGATGCACTTGCTACTTAAAAAAACAGCTGTTTTCTTTCTGCATTTGGCCTTTACAGAGTGATAATAGTTTGTTTTTATCTTTTTAAAATGCCTTCACTATTGAAATGAACAGTACTTGCTTCTAGCCCAATCAAACACCACTAATCTTGCATAAAACACTTCTTAACATAAAATGTTGGGTTTATGTTTTAATGAAAATGATGATTTCATGTTTATAAAACAGTTTATAGGGTCTCTGAATGAAAAAGGCATTTATACATGTTTCCTTTAGATGAGAGGGGGGCTTATTTAAATGTTCCTCTCTCACATGATTATATATGATGTTTAATATGATATATTAAATGATTTGTTTAGGTCACAATTCTTTGCTATTTAATGATTTTCACTCAAGTATTATGAACCAAAGTCATACTGGAGAATAAATGTCTGACAGCCTCTATTCATTTAGAGTTCTTTCAGGATCGATATGTTTCCTTCAAAGCTTTAATTAGTCCAGTTTATGTTTCTAATTTTCCTAATGCTTTTATTTTCATTTGTCTCATCCATATCCGTCTTTAGCCACTGTTTTGAAAGAACTGAACAAAGTTAGCGTTTATTTCTCTGCTCTGTGGTCGCTGTCATTGCAGTCTCTGTGAATGGCAGCGATGCAACGATGAGACAAAATCTTAAACTATTCTTACATGATCCTCATGACCTCATTGAGGAACACCCCATTGGTCAGCCTCTTGTAGCGGTCCAGAGCACTCTGGGTAACCGAGTTCACTTCCATGTACTGGCTGTAGAGCTGGATGCTGCTCTCGTTCTCCACCATATTCTCAAACAGCTGAACCTGCAGGAGGGAGAATTTTGCGAGATTAGTTTAGTCTCTAGTGTGAACTAAGAGGTAGACAAAAATAAAATTGCAAAAACAAAACAGGAGCAAAAAAAAAAAAAAGAAAAGCGTGTGGATGGAGGAAGGATATGCTCAGGTCCAAACATTTTCACACAGGAAGCCACTTGAGTCGGAGCACCTGTCTGAACAGGTGGGATCCATGATTTCACACTGGGAAGCACTTCACAGTGACAGGCGGCCAACCAGGACCGCAGCCAAGGTCTCTCTTTCTGCTAAGATGAGTTGTGCCAATGCAAACTGCGATATTTTGAAGTTTTCTTTACCCATCCACACCTCCCCAAAAAAAAAAAAATGCGCCGTTGGTCAGAAACTTGGACTGCTAAGAGGAAGCTGAGCAGCTTGAGAGCCTGCAGCAGAGCGGCTAGCGTGGCTGTCCCAACAATATATGAAGCACAGGGTGAAAACTCTCACGTCAGTGATTATGTGACCTGCTGAAGGGCTTTGAGCAAATAACAAACCTCTGGCAGGGTCTGAACTTGGCATCTATGAGCTTTTCATTGGAAAGGGGCAACAACCAATAGTGAAACCAAAAGGTTCGGTTCAGTACAGCGATTCACTATAAACACTGCCCACAGACCAGAAGGATGAATCCCCTGAGACTGACAGGCTTCCAGTGAAAAATACGCAATACAGCCTAATAAATGCAACAAATCCTCGTGTTATTACGGCCAGACAGCTCTCTTTTGAATACACTGTGTATAAAAGGTCTTCCAAAAGTATTTGCCTTAAAATGTGTAACATTTTGTCACATCAGAACCACACATTTATCTATGTGATAAGACCACAGGGAATAGCTTTTTAAATCAGCTTGTAGATTTCTACATCTAGACACTAAAACTTCTGCATATTCTTCTTTGTAAAGCAGGTCAACCTCAGGCAGGTTGGATGAATTTTGTCTGGGAACACCCATTTTCAGCTTTTGCCACAGGGTCTGAACTGGATTTAGATTCAGACTTTGACTGGACCGTTACAGCATGTGAAAATGCTTTGATCTAAATCAGCGGTGTCCAAAGTCGGTTCGCCAGGGTCGCCATCCTGCGTGTTTTAAATCCTTCCCTTGTTCAATAAACCTGAAGCAAATGAACGGGTCATTACTGCAGAACGTGATGACACGCTGAGGAGGTAATTAAAGCCATTTGATTCAGACTCCTAGAGCAGCGGCATATCTAAAACATGCAGGACGCCAGCCCTAGAGGACCAGTCTGTGGATCTCTGCCTGCGTCTTTTGGCTTATTGTCCTGCTGGAAGGGTTAGGGAAACCTCAACCTCAAGTCTCAAGTCTTTTGCAGCCTCTAACAGGTTTACTTCCAGGATCAGACTCGCCCAGGTTTTAGCCCTATAGCCACCTTCCCATTTGTTCTCTTTCTGCTAAAGCAAAGCCTCCCCACAGCATGACGCCGCCGCCACCATACTTCAGAGCGAGGATACTTTATAAATCTAGAGCGACGTGCAGTGTTGCTCCACCACACTTTCTACATAGGCCAAAAAGTAAGTTGTTGATCTTGTCTGGAGCACCTTGTCCATATGTTTGCTGTGTCCTCTCAGGCACAGGTGGATAAATCCAGCTTCAGAAATTGAAAACTCGACCTAACTTTCCTTCATTTTGTTCACTTAATTGGGTAATTTTAGTCCCCAGCTGGAAATGCAAGTGGCTGAAACTAATCTCTGGACCGGCTTGTAACTTTCTAAACCTGGATTTCCCACATCTACTGAACAGTGTGTTGCAACCTTTCAATTGGACTTCCTGTGGTTTTCTTCTCATTACTCCTTTAACGGCAGATTTTCTAGCAGGCAGAAATGTCCCCACCGGAGCAGTGGGTCTCTGTAGCTGCTCCACACTCGCCATTTGCCTCTGTATTGACTCTCTGATTTAATGTGGTTCTGTCTCTAAAACTTTCTGCTGTGTCCCTTGGTTTTCATGCCGCTATTTGTTCACTAATGTTCTCCTACAAACCTCTGAGGCCTGTACGGACCAGCTGAGGTGACACAAAGATTAAATCTCAAACAGGTGGACTTGGGGGGTATTAGAGTAACAGAGATTTTTTTACTTGCAAAAAAATATATATATATATATTCAAAACCTATTTTGTGGTTGTAAAGTCACACAACGTGAAATGGATGAAGCTGTCTGAAATGTTTTGCACGGAGCTGTGAACAGTGTTATTTTCAAAACAGCTCCACAGGACACGGAAGTGTTGAGACTGACAGAAACAACCGCTGGTCATTAAATGGCAAAGGAAACAGCCAAAAAGGAGAAGTGGAGGGTTTGGTTCTCTCTGCACAATGTCAAGACATTAATATCGGTACTTTACCATTTATTCGACTCAAGCTCTATATGTAACCTAAAGAGACCAAAGACCAGTCTAAAAGATTCTGAAACATTTATAAATGGAAATAGTAAAAACATGGAGTCTGGTGCAGACCGGACACAAAGCGGATTATGTGTTCATAGTTTTTCCACGGTGTCGTCCTGTGTTCCTCTGCTTGTAGACACCAAGATGCCTTGTCTAATTCAAGGTGACAAAATGATAAATGACATACCCACTGCGCCGGCGCACTCCCCATGAATTCCTCTATTATCTCCTTAATGTCGGACTCCATTGTCGCGTTAACGAGGGCTTGCTGAGGAAGGCTCAAATGGACAAGTAATTAAATAAATAAAAGTAGCATCAACTTTTCTGTTTGTGATAACGCAAACAGCGAGGATCCATCTTGAGTTGGGTGAAGCAGTTTGACATTTCTGCGGCCCTCCCCTCACCTCACCTCGCCTCGCCTCGCCTCTGTCTTCCTCTATGACTGCATGTCAGTTATAGTTTCATTGCAAAACCGCACCGGAATTTCTCAAAACGCACATGTTGCGCTTTTTTTTTTCTTTTTTCTTTTTTTTCTTTCCAGCACACCACGCACGCGTCATCTCACGCAACCTTATCTCTCAGGATTAAAAGTAGATGGCATACAATAAAATATGGGTTGTTAAGTGGGAAAAAAAATGTCGATTAATGCTGTGGTAATTAATGTATGCCTTGGTGGAAACGGCTTCAAAGGTGTAATACCACCTTTGAAACGATGTTGTTTGATTATCTCCGTTGTTTACTGTCCCCCTGTGGCTGAAAACAACGACACAAGATTTATTCGTCAACCTCAAAGTTCAGAAAGGGTTTTTTTTTTAGCCCAATTATACTTGGGGGTATAAAACAAGCTCTGTGCAACCCTGACCTCTGCTGGCTGGGAAGGGAATTAGAGGCTTTCTCGATTCAGATGAATGACTTGCATCATATTTTCTGTAAATAAATCCCATCCATCCATCATCTCTGCCTGCTTATCAATGGTAGGTCGCAGGGGGACTGGTGCTTATTTCCCATTGGGCAGAGGGGGGGTACAACCCTGACAAGTTGCCAGTCCACCAAAGGGCAACGCAGAGACACGCAGGACAAACAACCATGTACGTGCACCTAAGGGCGATATGGAGAGACCAATTAACCAGACAGTCATGTTTTTGGACTGTGGGAGGAAGCTGGAGTACCTGGAGAGAACTCAAGTATGCACAGGAACCTGCAAACTACATACATGCACAACGACACCACCAGCCTGAGATTTGAACCCAGAACTTTCTTGCAAGGCAACACTGCTACCAACTGCACCGCTGTGCAGCTGGTGACAAAATAGTACCATGGTGGTGTTTTCTATTGTGTTCTTTGATCAAAATGAGACAAAAGCACTTTCCAATCTCACAAACGTTCTTTCATAGATGAATATACATCTGCCCCAGGCACCGATGGATGGATGGACGGATGAATTGGAGCAAGGTGTTGAACCTGACTCAGGTACAGTAGTTCTGTCTGGATGAATTGGTTCAAATTCTGGCAAACTATTGTGAAAATGTTATGGAAACATACCAGAAACGTTTGACCCGCATCATGAAGTTTAAAAAGCAACTATGTCAAATACTGATGAAATGTGAGTAAACTTCAGTTTATCTGGGAACATTTTTCAAATATTACTCTGCTATTTTGCAAATAGAAATAGTTTTTCAAGTCCCAAAAATGGGAAATGTTTAGTCAGATTTAATGTCAAGAATTAAAAGATGCTTTATTATCATTGCACATATGACATTCGTGTATTCAGTGAGTTTCCTTAAAATAAAACCAAACATTCAGATTTCAAATCCCTTCCCTTCCCTTCATTTCTTATTCTTGCCGCTCTCACACACAATAACCTGAATAATTTACAAAAAAACAAAACAAAGACTGACAACAAAAGAGGAGTGAATACATAGAAGGCTATGACCACATGAAAAATGACTTGTCTGTTATAATATTTCTGAAGTGACTGTTGCATTCGGTTTCTAGGGATGCTAGTTACATAATTTTAGGAAGGCTGGGCAGAGGGGAACTCAGTTCATCGATGGCTGTTGGGTAAAAACTGTTTCTGAGTCTGGCAGTGTGTGTCTTTAGAGACCTGTGCTGTCTGCTGGGGGGTAGCAGGGTGAACAAATGGTGAAAGGGGTGTGTAAAGTATTTCACAATGTTGCAGGCCCTATTGCAACATCGAGTGGTAAATGTACTCAAGAGGAAGACCAGTGATATCCTGGGCAGTTTTGACCACCCTCTGGTTAAAACCGACAGAGAGAAAACAGTGAGAAAAACGGTTGAGCCCCTTTTTATTTTGCAATAAATGTCTGGTTTCAGCTGTACACATTTTTGTTTTTGCAACTACGTTTTGTGGCAGGGGTGTCAGTGTGCACAAGAGATACCATAAGATCCCCAATATTTATGGCATGCAGATCTCTTGTTGCTGTGCACAGATAAAAAAGTGCAGGGGAACATTTATCTGACGCACATGGAGAGGTTATGCAGCCGCCGTTTTACTGCAGATCCACATTCACAGAGACAAGAACGGCCCTAGGTAATTGTAATTAAAACGATTAAAAGTTGTTCATTGCACTTAAACTCTGGCTCTTTAGATACTTTCTAAATTTTTGTGATTGTCGGATTAATTTATTTTGTCTTACAGAAACCAGGCAGCAGCAGGACGATTATGTCAGTATAGATCAGCCAACTTCTTTTTACTCTGAATTTTCAAAACAATTTCGGGACTTCTTATCTTATGTACTGCTAAATACTAATAAAGTCTTTTTGGGGTATTTTAATTTCCGTGAAGGCATTCAAAGTGGCTGCCTGAATTTAGCCTTCAAAAATGTTTACAGTCCTTCCCACTCCTGTCTTTATACTCTTGACCTTGTGCTGACGTTTGGCAGAATGTGAAAAAATAACAAGTACGATCTGACAACCTTCCCTCGTCTGCCAATTTTTGAATAGCCTTTCAGCTCATGCTCATTGACTACCTTGTCCCTGAAAGGAAATTCCATTACTGTTTGTTACACAAGACATCACTACTAGCCCAGCCCTGTTTGGTTGTGGGTCTCTTCTAGGTCTTTTTTCCCTTATAAAGCACTTCCCGTGTGTCAGCTTTGTCCTCTCAACAGATTTTTGGCATATGCCTGTTCACACTGAGCCTGGTTCTGCTGGAGGTTTCTTCCTGTCAAAGGAAAATCATTCCTTCTTACTGTTACCACATGCTTGCTTTGGAGGAGGGATTGTTATAATGAGTTTTTATGGGGCATTGCAAACTGAATTTGATTGCAATATTGTGTCTGATTGTATATATATATATATATATATATATATATATATATATATATATATAGTTACAAGGAATAAATTAAATGCATGTAGTTAAATTTGCATCTTCCTTTGATTGTAGTATACTGGACTGTATCTATTTGATTATGTATTTATTGTACTATATGCAAATTGCACTTCTGGTCCTGTTGTTTCAAACAAAACATAAACTTTGAAACCGTATGAACTTTAATACTCGTTGCATTGGCATAAACTTGTGTTTGTAGTTATTATTGTACTGGCCCAGTAAATAAGTTATACTCTTCACTGTTTTACTGTATTAGGAAATAACTATTGCTGTCATATGACTATTTAAATGGTTGGTACTGAAATCAATTGTTTTCCATCTCTAGTAATAGGCGTCCATTTCCACTTGTTTCCGCATTAAAGGACGTTCCTTTTAGCAGCGGCAGGCGGCAACATTCATCCGTTTGTTGGGAATCAAAATAAGACATTCATTGAGCTTATTCTGTGATAGAAATTTTATTTCAGAAGATTGTGCACACATTGGGTAAATCTGTAGCTATAGGACAAATCACTGTGATGTGTTCCTTGCGGATGGAAAAAAGCATTTTTTTTTATTTTCTTTTAAAAAGCCCATTTCATGTCTGTGAAATAACATCTCAACACATTTCATCAGTGCGATCCAGCCGTCTCTGTGTGAAGGTGTGCGTTGCTGCGTGCTGCCAAGGGAGGGTGGGGTGTTGGTTACCGCTGGTGCAGCAATTCTGGGATTAACCACGCTGGGATTATCAGATTGTTTCAGGGCTGCCAGAATAGATGTGATAACTGCTTCATATAGGCCATCACACTCACACATACAGTATAACCACACAAACACACACTTAATCCACCTCTGCTCGCTGAACTGAGATATCCCTTAACACCTCGATTGTTTCACACGCACAAAAGGAAGCAGACACTACAAAGCAGTTAGAAACTTCTACCTTTAATATAATATTCATGTGCCAGTTTAACAAGTTCCTAAGCATTTCATTGCAGTTCAGTACAAACTCTACAGCGGAGAGATGAATAATACATTGCACATGGGATAAACCTTAGCTTCCTGAGTGTAACTTTCCCAAATTTGACTCAAAACAAGTCAGATATGTTTTTTTTTTCTGTGTTTATGCTACACCTGAATAAACTTTGAATCTCTTCTAGAAAAAAAAGAAACAGAATGTACTTCTCAACCTTGTGAGCAGATTATCTGATGGTTCGTCGAGTCCTGCACACGGGAGATTTATTTTATTTTTTTCCTTTGTGCCTAGTGTGTTGTCCTGTTCTGGTCATGTTCAAGGGAGCTGCGGCTGCTTTACAGATGGAGCACAAATCAAGCCTACCGCTCTCAAAACCCAACAGGTGTCCTTCCTTCTACCGCCCAAGTCACACAACCAAACATTTTAATAAATAAGTGAAGCACAGACACACAACCTGCCTCCCTTCCTCCTCAGCTCATTTTGAAATCTTCTTTTCCTTGTTCTAGCTGGCCGGAGGTGGAGTGGCGGCCTTCTCCATGGCTTCGGCTGCTTTCTCCCCTTCTTCGGCCCCCGCGTCCTCGGAAGCTGGATCAACTTGGCCAAACTTTAGGAGATTGTTAACCTTTTCTCTGATGTCGGCATAGGTTTCCTTCACACCCTTCTCCAGGATGTAACCCTCACTTTCACCCTCGGGAGCCTCCAGGGCCATGGCCCCCTCCACGGCCGTCTGCAGGTAGCGCATGCTCAGGATCACAGAGACCTGAAGAGAAAGAAGAAAACGGTCAGGTGGCCTTACAAGGTGGGCCTTGCAGAAATGTTCATAACCCTTAAACTTATATGCATAATCATGTTACAGCAACAAACATCAATGCATTTTGATGGGAATTAGTGTCCTATACCATTACAAAGTGGTTTATATAGCGATGTAGTGGTCGACTATTAGATATTTGGTTTAAAAAAAAAAAAAGACCAATAAGTGTGTTAATGCTTGTTTGATCCAATTTGATGTATAGTAGGACCTCATTTTGTGGTAAATTCCAGCTGCTAGTGTTTGGGGTATATCTCTGACAAATCTATACATCAGGAGACTAAAATGTTTGTCCTTTCTTCTTTGAAAAATAGTTCAAGCTCAGTCAAATTGGATGGACAGCAATGAGAGGCAACATTTTATACTTGCCATTATTGTGTTTTTGTTGTCTTTCTTCTGTCTTTAAGCAATGGCTTTCTTCCAGCGCCTCTTCCACAAAGGCTGGATTTGTTGAACGCACAACTAATAGCTGTCCCTCAACAGATTCTCCCACCTACGCTGTCGTTCTCTGCAGCTCCTCCAGAATAACCATGGGGCTTTTGGTTGCATCTCTGAGTTTAGATGGTTTGCCATGTGCTGGTAAGTTTAAGTCTCTTTCCCTCTTCAGATTGGATCCATGAGATGTTTAAGGTTGGGATATTGCTTTATAACCTAACATTGCTTTAAACTTCTCCCCAACTTGGTGTTCATGCTGCCATACGTTCACTAATGTTTCCAAACAAACCTCTGAGCCCTTCACACAACAACTGGATTTATACCAAGGTTAAGTCACAGAGATGGGCTACATGTACTAAATAGGTGATTATTGCACTAGACTTTAGTTAGGGGTATCAGAGTAAATGGGGCTAAACATAAATCTGCACTTGTACTTTTCAGATTTTTATTTGTAAGATAGTTTGAAAGCCTTATTGGTTTTCTTGCATTTTACAATTGTGCACTACTTTGTATTGATCTATCACATAACACCTGATAAAATACAATTACGTTTGTTGTAGCATGAAATAATGTAGAAAAGGCAAAGATGTGTGAATACTTTTAGAACATATATGCTTCTTTGGCTTCAGTTTTACTAAAACAACCACACTAAAACACAAATGTTCCTCATCACATTTTATATCATGCTTCCTTTTCCTCTTTTTTACAGTCAGCTGCCGGCATTATGATGCAAAGTCAGAAAAACAAGCTGTGCTGGACTTGATGCCTCTATAACAGCCATCTGTCCCAGTCGATGTGAAGAAGAAGAAAAAAACTGCAGCACTTAACTTCTGCATTCAGAAGTATAGATTGTGTGATCAGCTGTGAGCAGTGTGTGGTTCTGCATCGGTTTCCTGTTTCAGCCCTCAGGGCCCAAGAATAGAGTGTGACATCAATGCTGGGACTTTACAAAGAGATGACTACAATGACTCGAATGAGAGGAGTTGATATGTCTCTGAAGTGTTTTTTTTTTTCTTTGTTTCAGTTGTCATGGCAGACACGGTGTCAACAGTATATAAAATTCTGTTTTGTTTATTAGATTCTGTCACCAAGGACTGTGTTGCTGTTTTTTAATTCTTCCGTATTTAGAAACCCAGGGAGGTTTTGCCCAAGATAAGCCACCTGACACTGGTCATGGGCCATATTGGTTATTGTCCATCTGACATTGGTTAGTGTCCTTCTGACGTTGGTTACTTTCCCCTAGACACTCGTTACCGTCCATCTGACATTGGTTACTGTCCCCCTGACATTTGTTACCGTCCATCTGACATTGATTACTGTCCATCTGACATTGGTTACCGTCCCCATGACATTGGTTACCGTCCATCTGACATTGGTTACCGCCCCCCTGACATTGGTTACCGTCCCCCTGACATTTGTTACCGTCCATCTGACATTGATTACTGTCCCCCTGAGATTGAATACTGTCCATCTGACATCGGTTACTGTCCATCTGACATTGATTACCTTCCCCATGACATTGGTTACTGTCCCCCTGACATTGGTTACCGTCCCCCTGAGATTGGTTACCGTCCCCCTGAGATTGGTTACTGTCCCCCTGACATTGGTTACCGTCCCCCTGACATTGGTTACCGTCCCCCTGACATTGGTTACAGTCCCCCTGACATTGGTTACTGTCCCCCTGACATTGGTTACAGTCCCCCTGACATTGGTTACTGTCCCCGTGACATTGGTTACAGTCCCCATGACATTGGTTACTGTCCCCCTGACATTGGTTACTGTCCCCCTGACATTGGTTACTGTCCCCCTGACATTGGTTACAGTCCCCCTGACATTGGTTACTGTCCATCTGACATTTGGTACTGTCCATCTGACATTGGCCATGGGCCACCTGTCATTTGTTTTTGTCAACACAAGTTTGGCTAAGATCTCACCCTAGACTTGTCAGTATGGTCACACAATCAACTATTGCCAGTTTAAAAAGTTATACTCACAAAGTAACCCCTTGTTCTGTACTTCAATTCTGTCAGTGTTGCAGAAAATTAGATCGGACTACATGTCTTTACCATTTCTTTTAATACTAATTGTAGCTGAGGTCATTCTGGTCCTACTCTGCAATTTTCTGAATGGGTAGTTTGACCATGACTGTTTTACAAGGGGTATTTAAACAACTGCAACTGCTTCTTTTCAGGTCATCTTACTGTGGAAGACCTTTTATTTAAAGTTTCACCCTCATTAGGAATGCGTGGAAATAAATACACCAACCATTAATGGGCTGTACCCAGTCTTACTTATTTACTTCCTAGAAAAGTTGCCTTGTTCCACCTTTGCCCACCTGAATTAGGATGACTGACAGCACACCAGGGCCAGTTGAGTTCATCAAACCCATGTAGTAGTCGGTCAAAGCCTGTCTGCAACCGCGGCTGTACAGGTTGAGCTCCTCCGATTGGTATTCATAGTTGTAGTGGGCTCTGCTATCTGTCAGCTGGTACTGCAGACAGGGACGAGGAGAGACAGGGTTGCAGCAGCTGAAAGGAACGCCATCCAACAGGTAACGACCATCCACATTACTCCGGATACGACTGCAGGAGACGGACAGAGATGGGAAAGAAGCACAAAAGGGTTAAAAGTAAGAGGCAATAAGAGGAACGTTACCCTTACAAAATGTTAAGTGCAGCAAAAGGCCTGAGATTCAGCTTAGTGAGAAGTGAAGAGCACATCAATACAAGTGTCATCATGTCATAACCTCCCTGTTTACTCATTCCCTTTCACTTATTTAATCTTTGACCAACCAATCCTCTTCTGCTTCAACCTGCTCTGTCTCTTTTCAAAACTAAAGGCCAGATCTATTTTTAAACCCCTTCCTAGTATCAACAACACAGCACGCTTCCCCCCCTCTTTGTAAGATACAGTTTGACCTTTTTGGAAGTGAAGTCTGTTTATCTGTCACTTATTCAGCTACCTTCTCTGTCATTTATCCTCACATCACTTTAGTTTCTCCGCTTTTGATCTCATTTCTCTTCATCCCGTATCATATGTGTGTGTTTTTGATGTTGCTCACTCACTCTTTGACTTCCTGGGAAGTGAAATCCAGGTATCTGTTGCTGACCCACTGAACCTCGAACCAGTCCTTGAAGTTGTTGTTTCCGCAGCAGCGAAACTCCATCTGCAGACGATCAATGGTTTCCTTTTGGAAGCAGCGGCCAGGGACGTCTGTATCCTTGTAGAACCGGATGCCGTTCCTCAGGCCCACCTAACAGCAAAGGATGTGGATTGCAAAATGTTTTAGAGAATTTTTTATAAATGCAGTGGCTCTCAATATGAGGACCCACTCTCCTGAAAAGTTTAAGTTGTTCCCCTGCTGCCACACACCTGATGTAAATAAATGGGTGATTAACAGGCCTCTGCGGCCCTTGATGGCATGCTGAGGAAGTCATGCAACCATTTGAATCAGGGTCTGTTGAGGCAGAGACACATCTAAAACTTGAAGGACAATGGGCCAGGATTGCCTAACACTAATATAGTGTATATGGTATACTCAGAAATATGTGGGGAAAAATTCCACACATTTTCTTGTCTATTTTTTTTTTTTTACCACCTTTACCCTAGTTCTTCTAAACTCTGCCTTCTTCATTCTGTATTCAGACCAGCTAACCTTTTTGACCTTTTAAGGCCACATTGTCACGTATTTCACCCCTTTGACCGGTTGGGATCAATAACCCAGTTTATGTGACTTTCACCTTCAGCGACTCTTCCAGCCGCCCTTGCAGGGCATAACTGAGGACCACCACGGCAAGGAGCAGACAGCACAGCAGCGTGGCCACAGCAAACCAGACCAGCAGGAGGACGTTCCAGCGGGGGAAGCGGCTTGGATCCAGGGAGTCCTGGCACACCCGACTGGCAACCCAGTTGGCGCCGATGGAAGCCAGGCCGACCATCATTAGCAGGTTGGGTACTACATGGATCTCTGTGTTTTCCATCACCTCAAGAAGATAAAAGAAGAGTTAAATACTGTTGTGGGCACTTTGTGATTTCCTTCCATTTTCACTTTATTAGATTATAATCCAGTTAGTTTTAACCGATAGGGGTCATGAAATGTGATGGACGTACTCTATTACTTATCCAAAGTTCATTGTATGTTTATTTTTGTTCCAATGACTTTAAATGGATTCCAAATAACGCATGAAATCAGAAAGGCTAATTTAAAACTTTTTTCTGAGCTGAATTACAACATGAAATGTTTAGCCAACCAAGAAGGGTGATGTTGCTTTTATTTAATGTAGTAATGTTGGCACATTAGCACACGTCAGCTTAATAGTTGATGTTGGTCTAACTGACTTGATTTGGGTGCAAATGTTAGCATGTTTGCTAGTGTTAGCATATAAACTAATATGGTATATTGGCTAATGAGAGCACAATAGCTAGCTATTTGCTAAAGTATTTGCTACTAATAGCAACATGCTATTGCTTGCCTGTCTGCTAATGTGTAGCTTTAGCATTGTTAGCATTTTCTAAATGAATGTCTTTTCCGTTTTTCATGGATAGTTTTTTTTTTAAAGATAGATTCCAGATTTCTAATAGGCTTATAAAGCTCAAATCTGATGCATTTTGGGCTTAACCCAGCATCAATAACCCTTTTGCTGTAAATTGTTTGATTTTTTTTTATTGCCGTAATCACTGAACTTTTAAGCCTATTGTGAAAAATAAATTCAGGTTTAGTTTAATTTCAGTTTTCTCTTCTTCATTTCTTTATTGTCTTCTTCATTTCTTTATTTGTGATCTGTGTTTCAACGTTCTTATCTGGTTTTTAAAATCTAGGATTCTTATTATCAGTAATAACGCAATTATAATGACTGATTGGTTGATTGATTCATTGATTAATTGAGCAGCATTTTTCAGTTTTGAATTTTTACAAAACCTTCATTAGTAAAACAAACTTTTATCTTTTAAAATGTAAAACCACCTAACACCCAGTAATGCACAAAGTCTTTCCTCAAGGGCCTGTGCCCTGCATGCTCTTAGATATTGCTTATATACTATTGATTAAACATAACTGAACTAAATAAATCCTTAATTAGCAGGGCTCTGCTGAGCTCACATTTATGCGGAGGAGCTGAATCACCTATCTAAGTCCAGAGTGTTAGTGCAGGGACAAATCTAAATCATGCAGCACACTGGCCTTTGAAGACAGCTCTGCCTTAACCAAAGCTGATGAAACGGTTTCCAAACTTATGGGTAGATTGTAGACATCAATTTGGAGCAAAAACTATGTATACGTTAAAGAGCTAAAAAAAAAAAAAACACAGATATAGTTTTGTCCAATTCCAACCAATTTCTAAAATTTACAAATTAAATCTGATTATTTCAAACCTTGCATTGTTAAAATCATAGTGCTCATCAGATTTGTTGTGCAAGTTTTAAAAAGAACAGGAAAATAAGATTTTTCTTTGTGATTAATGCATAAAACATCACTGAATATTAACAAGGTATAAGAGCCAACGGTATGTTAATTTTTTCCCAGCTAACAGGTGTGCTATTAGTCTACAGCATTTGTGGCCAAACTTGCTAGTAAGTTTAACTTTAGCATTAGCATTGTTGCTAAACTAGTTAAAGCTGGATACAAACTACTAAATATGTGTAGCTTTCGCAACCACGTCTTATGAAAGTTTATATATTTATTCAGAATATGGACTCAGTGTGCTAGACACACGTTGAATGACAATAGTGGATGACTAAATCTGTCTTCAGTTTAGTTTTTACCTAAAGGTGTTTAGGTAAGCAGGACATTTTGTTACAATTGAGTATCACATTTATAGACTGTTATGCGTGATTAAAAATGTTAATGATTTTAGCAGACAATAATTAATACTCTCCAAAATTTGTTTCTCTGCTCTAGCCGTTTTCAGATTCCATTTACAGTTATTCTGCTAAAGCTAGGACTTCTTAACATGGCAAGCCAGATTCATAACGTGTAGCACTCTCCATTCTGCACATTATCAGTCTGGTCCTGCTCCCATCAAATCTATTTGGTGATAGGAGGGACATGCAGCAGAACTTTCTGAGCTGACAAGACGAACCAACACCCGGTGTCCGCCAACCAAAGGTTTGTTTTAGCCATTCACGATATCAATGAGAAACCACAAGTTACTTCTGGCTGTTCTTCTTTCAAAGACATGATGGATTCTGACTAAACAGATGTGATAGAAGCAGCTACGCATGCATCCTCCTGCGCTGTCATGTTTATATTGTTTTAGCTGTGGGCTCAGCAGCTCTTGGTTTCATCACAGCTGTATGTCCCGCCTTAAACCATAATACTGCAACGTGATTGGCCCAAACCTTTTTTGGTTTGGTCACAAACGGTTTAAGTGGGAGCGGTACAAGATACCACATACCGAGAGGATTCATCTTGCAGGCAAGGTTAAGGATTGAACAAATCCAACCATCTGTAGTTTATGACAAATATAAACCACATGTATTGTGTTGATCACGTCTGTAATATTCGGTTTCATTAACGATAAAGCGCACCAAAAGGGACCTAAGACTATTAATGATGTCTTTTCTCCCCTTAAAGAGAATAATTCTCATAAATCCTTTAGCTTTCTGGTGCCATTTTTTTTTTCAAAATGCTTCATCACCTCAGTCACACTGAGGGTTAAACCATTGGATAATTCTCTCGGAGATCAATCGATATCCTATGTTCATGCCTTGCAGCTTTCCTGTGAAGCCATCTGGATTTCAATGATTCCAGCTTTTCCAAAATCCAATAGTGGTCAATTACATGCAAGCACCGGCTGGCTTGAACAAATACACAACTCTTCCAGAGGCTGTAACCTTCACCTGCTGGCCACATCGCTAATCAATACCCACTGCACGGTAATGATTCTAGAAGAGAAACGCTGAGGTTTAAAAGAGGCTGCTCAGCATGCTGCACCCAACATAACTTTAGATGCATGAGTGAGCTTGTTGACACTTGTATTTTGTCTGCTCGGTTGTTGAAGGATTAAGCAAAGTTTACATTTAAAGGACAGATAAGCGACAACACAGCAGGCTCGGTAAACAGCGACGCTCCAGAGCATGTGTCTGAGCAAACAGTCGCGTATTTGTCTGACTTTGAATAAATAGAGTTGTTGTTCTTGGACTTTGGTACCACTCGGGTTTCTAGCGCGTGCGTCGTCATCCACGTGAGTGTAAAAGTGGCTCTACCTCATCTCTACGAAGCAGCTCAATCTTGATGTAAACCCCCAGACAAAAGATGAAGGCCCCACACGTCACTGCCAGCCAGGAGAGTAGCCAGAGGCCCTGGGCCAGGCGCACCCGCCTCTGCTGGCTGAACTTCATCTTCAGCAGCGCCATTGGCTCGCTACCATGCAACGATCAGCGCAAAGACAGGGGAGAAACGCGAGATGGAGAATACTGTGAGACAAGGAGCCTATCCAGCTGTGATGAAAAGTTGACAGAGTTCACAAAAAGGAGAGAAAATGATCAGTTATTGGTGCAGGCCTTGTTCTTTTGTGAATTATAAGCAGGCTGAGCTCATCTAAGTTGTTCCAGGTGGAGCGGATAAGCAGGTAGATCCTTGAGATGGTGAAGGACGCAGTTGACCTCAGAGGATAATCCAAATTATTCACTCGGTTGGAGAAATTGTGCCGAAAAGATTCCTAATACTCCAAATGGGTGTAGAGGCCACAACAGGATACTTGAGGGGAAAAATAGATGAAAATGAATTATAGATGAAAGAGATAATCCGTTTTAAAGTTGTTGTTTTTTTTTTTTTCTAAAGACTTTTTCCACAAGGTCGTCTTGGCTCCTTCCTTCAAGCTGAAACCACGTATTTCTTCCTTGTGATGAGATGTTGTCTTTTGGTGGCGCACCTCTGGGTCTGGCGGCGCCCCCCTAAACCGCTGCAGCCATGGTTGGAGGAGAAAGAAAGTGGGCAAAGTGTTGAGTTTGGAGCCGTAATCCCCCAACAGAGTCCCTGGGATCCTATTAAAGGCCAGGGGCCAATTGGAAAGCAGGGCAGTGTTTGATCAGCAAACTTCTTCTGATGGACACATAACAATGGGCGGGTCTGTCGGCGTACCTGAAACCTATCAGGACAGGCTGATCAATATGGAGGCCAAAGAAACAGGAAATTCTTTGTTGCTGTTTGAAGATTATAGGGATGTTGTCTCATGGTTTTGATGATACCTTTTGTTTGAACAAAAGATTAAATTTGTTCAATTCATGTCGTCAAAAGCCTCAGCCTTAGTAATTTCTTCTGTGACCCCAACTAATGCTTTTATTTGACAGAACTGATCCAAACTGAATTTAGTCAGATTAATGTTATACATAAAAAATGGGCTACAGGATTTCAGCCTGATGTAAGATTTTCAGTGTAAGAAATTCCTAATTCCTTAATTTACGGATTCTTACTTATATGTAAATGAACAGACAATACATTTTTCTGACTGAAATGAAGAGGATATTGTTCCCAAAATGATCTCTTGGGCAGCATTGAAGGTGGAGAGAAAGTATGAGAGGAGTTATGCCTGCAGAGGATTATGTGGGGAGGTAGGTAGGGCTGGACCAATTGGCTTAAACTGTCATTTTAAATATTTATGACAGCTTGAATCAGAGCGCCAGCTTGGTTGAAGTCAGTTTCACATCATTAATTTTAAAGCCTGATGCAGGTAATTGTGAGAAAACTTCACGTTTAAAAAAAAAGAAAAAGAAACCTCTTTTGATTGCTTTAAAAAAAAAGGCTTTCAAATTTTCTTTGTATCGTAATTGATTAGTTAGACCAAAAAATACATTTTCTTCATGTTTTGTGCATTTTAATATAGGGTGTGTAAAATACATTCATTTGTACGTTGTAAATTGTATGTTCAGAAAAACACTGACTTTGTTGAACATGTAGAGGTATTAGAAATATTTGTATCAAAAAGTATACATTTGGAGTTATAGGCTTACTTCAGGCGCCTTCAAAAAGTATTCACACCCCCTGAGATTTTCATAATTATTTCGTGTCATAGCCACATATGTATTTTATTAAGGATTTAATGCCAGGAACAACATAAATCTTCATTCCTACAAATGTGTTTTGGGAGGGAAAAAAACAGAAAAACAAGTGAGACCTGCATATACGTTCAGCTCCTATAACTCTGATGCCCCTAAATTTCAGAAAACAGACAAGTTTTCCTTGGTAGCGCTGTGTTAAGCTCCATCCAACATCCCATTAGGTCTGATAAGTCTGTCCCTGCTGTAAAACAACTAAATGATGCTGCCACCGCACATTTTACGACGAGGATGCTGTGGTTCATGGTCTGCAGTCTTAGTTTTCTGCCGCACTTAGTCTTTTGCATGTTGGAAAAATTTCCATATTTGTGTTAATCTGACCAGAGCATCATCTTCTACCTTTTTTGCGGCATCCCCTGCATGGCAAATTGCAAACGGGATTTATTGTGTCTTTTTGGCTCCGGGGGCTTCACAGAACAGCTGGATTTAGACTGAACTCAGGTTTCCACTCAGTAGGACTCCATTTACTAATCATGGGACTTCTGATGGCCGCTGGTTGCACTGGATTTTATTTTGAGGCATTAGAGTAAAGGGAATGATATATATATATATATATATATATATATATATACATATATATATATATATATATATATATATATATATATATATATATATATATACATTTCCTCCACTTTCTAGATTTTCATTGTAAAGGAAGAAAAAAAAGTTCATAATTCAAACACACAAATGAATAAATGGATCTATAGTCTGTATTTTGAGCCAATCTACACAAGCTTCTTTATTGGTATAGATACACAAGTTCAGCACACTGTGCCAATTTAACCATAAACTTTAATGAAATTCTGAGACCATAAAGACTAAAATAACTTTATTTGTGTTTTCTATTTAATCTACAACATTAAAATGCATTCATATTACTTACACTCTCATACTATGCTGTACATTAAGGTTACTAAATCAATAGAGAGCCTCCACCACAGACATTAAGTTATTTCAACAAGGAAGGGCTACGGTGTTAGTCTGCACAGTATTTACACCCACTCATAATGAATATTTATACAAATCTTTGCCCACACAGTTAACTCATAATAAAGCGTTGGCTAACAAAGGAAACCATTTATAGAGCACTACATCTGACCAGACTGTATTGACAAATGTATTTGACCACTAATTAGGGGATTTGTCAGGATCCCCAGGGGTTTAATTACTACTTGTAGCTCCCTGGGGATCCCGCTGTCTATGCTGCACCCTGTAGTATTCTTTATTTATCTTGTTTTTGTCACTGGTTGCTTTCTGTTCTTTAGGATGTCAGTAGTTGATTCATGTTTCTGTTTTTTTTTTCTAATGTCCGCCCACCCGTCCTTAGGTTAGTTAGGTTATCCTCTCATGTGTGGCCATTCATTACGTCTCCCTGTGAGATTCCTGCCAGTTCATTACCCTCCCTCCCCATCAGCCTAATCACCTTCACTGCTCTCACCTGTAGTCATTTGCTCCACCTGATGTCCCTTTAGCCAGCTTAGTCACTCTCATTGTTAGATCCTCTACCATGAACCCCGGTTTTGATTTCATTCCTGCATCCTGTTTTCATCTGCCTGCCCATAAGCTTTTGTTACCATTGTTCAGTAAATCACCGTCATTGCAATATGTGGCTTCCCAGCTTTTGTCTGCGCTTCGGTCCTGCAACGAGCCCATCAAACCTGACAGGATTATTCAAACCCTTTGCCCCAGGCGTGGATCATCAGCCACGCTGTCGCCAAACATTTCAGCCTTTTCGTGGTCAAATGAAAGATGGAGCTTTTAGGATTGCAGCAACCCAGCAACGAGGTGAAAGGCCACATACACAGAACCGGGTCAGCTACAGTAAAGGTGCATAAAAATGTGCACCACACCTGAATGCTTGAATGCCTGAATGCATAGCTGAAGGGTTTCACCATTAATTAGAGTGGTGAAAAGAGCATGGACAGTGGGCTGCTGAGCAGTGGATCAATGTGACAAGTCACTATAAGCGAGTCAGGGTTTGGTGGATGCCTGAAGAGCATCAGGCCACCCAAACACTGCAAAAAGGGAACTAAAGGTAAGTAGAATTTTCTTGAAATTAGTATATTTTTCCTCGATTTGAGCAGCTAAATGAGACCATTTGCCAATGGAATGAGTATTTTTACCCATAAAATAAGATAATTAGATATCCTGGACTTGAAATAACATGATGGAGATGAGCTGTCCTTATTTTAAGTGCAAAAATCTTATTCCATTGGCAAATAGTCTTATTTACCTGCTGAAATCAAGGGAAAATGCACAAATTTCAAGAACATTTTATTTACTTTGAGTTCCCTTTTTGCAGTGAAGGCATTGTGCCAACCGGGATATTTGGAGGAGGACGGATTATGCTCTGGGATTTGGTTTGGAGCCCTTATCGTCAGCATCTTCAAACATTTAACACTGTTTCCATTGAAAACCCTTACGGAGCCTTTTTCTATTGCAGCATCTCCTGTCTGCAGTGCACAAAGGATCGAAAGACATCTTTCACTCTGAATTAGTGCAGACATTGGGGGACCAGACCTTTTGTTGTCCAGCATCTTCAGTGTACGACCTCATAAATGCTCTATAGAATAAATGCACACACATTCCCCACAGAAGAGTGGGAGCCAAAGAAAATGAGGGAAGCAACTTTATATTAAAGTTATTGCATTTGAGGGGTGGCCAAACACTTATGTCCATTGTGTTTAAATTTGCCAATTTACTCCTTATCAGTGCAAACCTGAACACAAATAATTATTCCTGCTTGAATGAGACACATTGCACAAATCAAGTGAAATGAGCAGAAAGAGTCCCCTCTAACCTTTCCAGTTACAATTCCTTGTTTTTTTCCCATTGTCTCCATCTTTAATTCATTTATTTTTATCTTTGGGTGTGCTAATTTATACTAAGGATCAAACATAACTACTGAGTAAAAGAAACTGAATGAACCACGTTGGTCAGAAATCATGTCTGCTATCCAAATTCTAACTTTATCATCTCTTAAACAAATATCCTACATTTTGAGACTCGATGAGGATAAGATATATAATTCTGTGCGGTTTCAGGACCTATAAGTGTACAACATGTTAAAAAAAACATTGTGTGGATCTAATCTAGTCTGCTGCTTATTTTATTCATGACACTTTTCAGATGACATAGTGGCATCTTCTTCCTGTTTGCAGAACCTTCTCTGAACTTCTCACTGTAGCGGTTTTAAGGTTTAAACCCTTATACCGCACGTTTTATTCAGCTATACGAAAACTTACACACAGATGATGTCTTAGTGAAATAAATCTACACGCTCTGGCATTTTTCAGCCGCGGCAGCTTAAAGAACGTCCACCGCTGACGGGTAATCAGGACACAGATTAACCAACTCAGATGTCCTCGGGTGGCATTCTCAGTCTGCCACTTTCCCTGCCTGCTCCACTCCGTTCGTCCACTCCTGCCCACTCTGCTGCTCCTTCCCTCCCCCGGCCTCCTTGTGTGCCTGCAGCTGATGCATGAAATCATCCAGGATCTGCTGGGCCAGCATGGAGTTCACGTTCTCTGCATCCTGCTCAAAGAGCAGCACCTTTAAGCCCCCTCTTCCTTCCCACCTGTCACCCGCTGCGTGGGCGTGCTGGGGGTCTGGAGTGGCCTCGGCGTGGGCAGCGCTCCGCGGCAGCTGCTGCTGGGTTTGTGGGTACACCGGCTGGGGTCTGGCAGGATAACCAGGAGCTGCGGTTTTATAGGAAGCAGCTCCGACGTCGGCCAGAGAGAAGGACGGGCTGTGAGTGGACTCATGCTGGCCCTCGTTTTTAGCTGGTGTGAGAGCTTGTTTAATCGGCAGAAAGGCCGTCGCCCTCTGCGGCCCTTCCTCTGACTCGCTCAGCCAGCCCCGGGCTGCTTCCTCTGCTTTAGGATGGCTAGATTGGCCATCTGTCTGCTGGGATTGGCTGGTTGGAAAAGAGGTTGTGAGGAACTTTTGTACGGCTTCGGCCGAACCAAAATACTTCCCCAGAAGTTCCTTCACCAAAACCGGTACCTGCAGGGCAGAAACCAAACACACGGGTTAACTCTGAAAAGACGTTCTCTTAAAAACTGCATTTGCTTCAAAGCTCTTATTTAATGTGAGCCATGGTGTCTACTGAATAAAAGTCTTTGCTGCATCTGCAGACTTTGAATAGATGCATCGCTTCATTGAATTTGGCAGATTAGCGACGCTCTCTGTTGATAAATGACATTTTACTTTAACTAAGACACCACGTTTCCTCGAGCTGTTCTGTTAAAAAATATGAATCAAGCCATTAAAAAGGCTGTTAGAGGTTATTGAGAGGTAAGACAGCAAAAGTATTCATTGCCACTTTTTTCACACTTTGTTATTCCTCTGGTGTCTTTGTATTCATCCCCCTTTATTTTGATGCAGGTAATTTGTCAGAGAACGTTAGAGACAACACAGCAGACAAGCTCAGGTAGAAAGTTGAAGAGAAAGATAAAGATGGACTTAATAGAAGAGTGGTAAGAAGAAAGCCATTTGTTGGTGAAGATTCTCAGTCATCCAGGTCATGATCAACCCAGAAAAGGTTAAAAATAAAACAACTGGACTTCTATTCTGAAGCTGAAGACGTTTCACTTCCCATCCAGGAAGATTTTTCAATTCAAAATGTCTGGAGTACTGTGGAGTACCCATAAGAGCTTAGATTCACATGAAAATCCAAGCAAGAATAACATTGCCTTCTTGATTCCTTTGTCCAGGAAATACAGGCATCATTCTAACTGTGACAACAGTACCCCCTGCTGTTTGGTCTGTACCTGCAATCAGTAGTATGATGAATACTGTTAATAAACTCATTAAAAAAAGCATAAAACTTAGTGTAACTGAAGTTTGTCTTTAATATGAATGACTTGATGTTATTTTTACCATATGAGCTTCAAAGCTAGTTAAAAGTTGTCTGCAGGTATGACTCGAGCTAAAAAACATTTATATTGTTGATATGTAGTTTGAAAGGTGCGGCAATGTTGATTATATGTGATAAAGGAGCCCATATATATGTTATAACTTTTAAAAGGGATTCTGGGTAATCTTCAGAACGACAGATTTAATGCATGAAAACAGAAAACGATAAAAGTTAAATTTTTTCTGACCCATTTTGTTGGAATGGGAGAGTAGTGAATTTTCATTCTTCAAAGGGGGAGCAACAGAAAGACATTGAGAACAACTGCTGTAAGGGACGCAACAAACATTTAGAAGTTCCTCTGGGAGTAAACTGAACATTTTGGCCTTCTTGGAAAATGCTATGTGTGGTGGGAAATCAATGCCATCACTACTGTGAAGCATGGTGGTGGCAGCATCGTGGAGTGGGGTTGATTTTTTTTCCAGCTGGTCGGAGTTGATGGGGAGATAGATGGAGCTAAAGGCGGGGAAGTCCTGGAAGAAAGCCTAGAGGCTCCACAAGACTTGAGACTGGGCCAGAGGTTCACCTTCCAGCAGGAAATCAGTCAACATAGAGCCAGAGAGCTACAATAGAAAGGCTTAGATCAAAGTGCAGTTGTGGTAAAATAAGAATTTGACTGGAAACTGATGTTCACAGGTGCTCTCTCTAAGCTGACAAAGCTTGTTATTTTTACTAAGAAGACTGGGCAAAATGTTCAGTCTCCAGAGGTGTGAAGCTGGAAGACTTATCCAGAAGACCAAGCTGTAGCTGACTGCATTCACATCAGCGAAACGGGGAGGATGCGTTTGCAACATCTCCCCACAGCAGAACGCCATCTTCAGGAGGGCAGCAGTAAAGCAGGTCGGACTGACAAAACACAAACTGCACTTTCCCCAAATCAAGCGTGTAACTGGTGCAACTGATCAGGAAGTCCCACAGATGGCACGTTGTTGTTGAAGTCAAAAACTGTGACAACACACTAATGTGTCTCTGGCTTAACAGCAAGAAAAGCATCCTTCTCCCGTATCACATCAGGACGGGAACCAAATCAGCAGCAAGCACTAACCGTAGGGGGTGGGAGTTGATCCTAGCATGGAGTTCTCAATCCTTTTCAAAATGGCATATATATATATCAGGTCATCTAAAACTTACCTTTCAATTAAGAATCGCACCATTAAATAAATCATCACCATGATTAACTGAGTAATACTAGCTTCGACTTGTTGTAAAATTAATGTTTCCACATTCTAAATGTCTCCACATCGTCTTAGTGGAGAAACGAACGTTATTCTGTATATCTGTACATCTGTATATATATAGTATAAGATGCTACACTGCAGGTGACATCGAGCATGACCTGGGGAATAATGTCACATCTCGGGGTTCCAGCTATGCTACAAATGGAAAAAAAGCACCTGCACAGCAGAAATATTACAACATGAAACATTGAGCATCTGAGACTTTGCCTGAGCCCAAAAAATTTTTCTTTGCAACGGTAGATTTGAAGCACTAAGCATCCAGGAGCACCCTCCATCTTATAAATGAAGTACATGACGCTTGTTTACAGGTTGAAGTGTAGTTGGGGTTTTCTCATGGGGCTGATTTGCATGCTAAAATGTTTTAAAGTGCTGCATTTTTACCATTCAGATCGTTGCCGCACCTCATTATGTCACACTGTGCCATGGCTTGTTATTTGCTCCTCTTTTCTTTTTCAGGCGCTCTTCCAGAAAGGTCTGCTCCTTTTCTGCAAAAATCACAGATTAAGAAGCAGCTGTTCCTTTTCTTTTTTTTTCTTTTTTTTCTTTTTTTTTTTTTTTTTGCTTGAGGAGTGCTAAACTACCCATTAAGCAGGTATTATGCAAATGTGTTTCACAGCACAAAAACAACAACCCTGAGAACAAAGAGTGTGTTCTGTGGGGAAGGCAATAAATATTTGGTCTTGAGTTTTAGGGATTGTTATGCTGCAGACCTTTTTATGAGATAATATTGCATATTATATTTTTAATACTATACTTTCAAGGTGCTGGAAAAGATTTTTTCTCATCTGTTGCTATTTATTTATATCTTTAAAGGAGACACTCCTTTAAAGAAGCCTAATGCAGATGCTTCCATCATAAGTAATCATAGGCTCCATATCTATTCTAACATTTTGGCCAAGATCATTTAAATCACAGTTTATCAACAATCCTAATCCATTTTGGTCTCTTTAGATGCTTTTTAGTCAAGGTTTCTTACCGCACGACAGCACTGGGATTGCATTGGTAAAGGGCTTAAATGTAAATATGTCTCAACAGCAATGATCAAAAACATAAAATCATGATTGACAGCTTGGAAAAACAGGCAGGTTTCCTGGTACTGTGCTAAATTGCTACATAACCTATTTGACAGATGTCAATACGATCTTTGTTTCATGTGTTAACCTTAAATCGTAGCAAACACAGCGCAGGTGGGGTACCTCAGGGCTCCATTCTCAGGCCACTTTTATTCAACATTTGTAGCTCAGATTATGATTACTACAGTAACTCCTGCAAACTCTTTGCTGATGACGTGCATTTTGATATTTCTGTGTCACCACTTTAGTGAACCCCACACCCGTTGCTGTTTAGGTGTGAAGCATGTAGATCATCAGAGGCCTGTAGGCCCAGAACGAAGCAGCATTCAGTTTTCAATGTTCCTCAGTTTAGGAACCAACTGCCTAACATCCTCAGATGTGCAGAAACATGTAGCTCTTTAAATCAGGACTGAGAACATTGCTATATAAAGCAGCTTTTCCATATAAGCCAAGGATTGATTTGTCATTTCTATCATGTTTTAGTTTTTTTTTATCCATGCATTTTCTAACACGTCTATCCCTTGTGGGGTCACCTGGACAGGTTGCCAGGTTTTTATTTTGTTCTTTAGTTTTTCCTGTAAAACACTTTGAATTACCTTGTGCATGAATTATGCAACAGATATAAAAATGCGTCTTCTTTTCCCTTTATAAGATTACACAAAAGTTTTGCTTCTCGGAAAGGAAATATGATGTATGACTAAACGTTTTCACAATAAGGACGAGAAAAAGAAAACTTTGGAATAAAGGGTTTAACACCAGTCTCCATGAATGATTTGTGCTTGACAGAATGATTTCAATTAGGAGCCAAAGCCCATTTGGGTTCTTTCCAACAACTCTTTCCTTTTCTCCTGCACTAAACAGACAATTGTTTCTATCTGAAGAGAAAGTTTTACAGAGTCACTGAAGGTCTGCATCTCTCCGTTCCCCCTGAAACAAAGTCCTGTTAGTCTCTTTAGAGGTGACAAATGGAGGCCTGCACCAACTCCTGAATAAAGACCACAGTCCTTGCTGGTTTGACCTTTTTCCACTTTAAATGAGATCTATATCTATTCTTTCTCCACTGTGGCAAACCTCTCCTAACTCACCAAGTCCTCCAAACAACTTTCCATTTGAAACACTCATAAAGCTGAGAAGCATAGTAAGACACATCCACGGTGACTGCAGTTTAGAATGAGCAACACTTTGATTCCTCAGTGTCTACACTCCCCTCCACCACCACCACCACCCATGTGGTGATTTTTCTTTCTTTCTTTACTGTTGACAAGATCGGATGTTGAATCCATTTTTTTTTTCAACAGATCTTTACCCTTTTTTTCTGTGAAAAAATAATAATCTGCTACCTCAGTCAGACCTGTGCACCTCAAGGACCCTGCAGAAAGAATAACGGCTGGACATCGCCCACACATGACTCCAGATCACCGCAGCAAAGACTTCCTGTCAGCAGCTCGCCTGATCAAAAAGAAAGTCAGCTTTCGATTTTTGTTGTTTACAATTTAAAGCAAAAGAAATCAGCATAACATCTGCTCTTAAAGTCGTTTTTAACTAAGGTTTATATAAAGCAACTTGCAAAAACGACCGTCCCTAAAACCTTTTCATGTTTTGTACGTCGTAACCACAAACCTTTTGTGTATTTTATTGGTTTAGGCAGAGCAAGAATTGAAAAGCAGAAGCTAAATCATGCAAGAGCGTTATATTTTTATTTTTAGAAATGTAAATTTGAAAAGTGTGGGATGAATTTCCGTTCAGGCTTCCTGAGTCACGGTTTTCCCTCAGGATAGCCTTGTAGTCAGCGCGGTCTGGCTTTGTTTTAGCAATGGCTTTCTTCTTGCCACTCTTCCATACAGGCCAAAGCTCTTTAGGGCAGGACTAATAATTTCACATTCTCCCACCAGAGCTGTGGGTCCCTGCAGCTCCTTCAGCACATTAGGCTTCAAAACTACTAAAGATTTACAACCTTCTACCGCTGTATACACAATATAGCTATTCTTCTATTTAATGGTACAGATACAGTTTGTTAAAAAAAAAAAAATTAGATTTTGCTCGTCGCTACATAAACTCAGACTGCACTTTAATTTATATGGATACACCTCATGCTGTCATTGTATTTATGTATAATGTCTAAAATTTAATGTTTGTAATGGCACAGAAGAATGGCTAGTGGGCTCAACACAACTCCAGATAGATAAAAGGAAAGAATATTATTGTAAATATCTTTTCCCTTAAAGCATTATACTAATGTGCAAAGACTTTAAAAGGAGTTCACACTAGTATCAGAATCAGAATCAGACATACTTAATTATCCCAGAGGAAAATTACTTAACAACTAGTAACAACTATCATGCATGGTAATAAGATAAAAGTCAACCAGAGGAATTTAAAACTTTCAAAAGCTGCAAATTTCACATCAAGAATATTTATTTTTTTTATGAAATTGTTGCATATTAAGGGTTTTGTGCGTGTTAAAGGTGAATTTAACCGAATTTAGGACCATGTTTCCGACAAAGCCAGTTGAAGTGTGCATAAATGGCCACTAGGTGGCAGCATGCTCACATTAATGTTCTCCAGAGCTGCTATGGTCCTGTGGGCGTCATCCAGCTCTGAGCCCAGCTGGGAAACTCGATTCTGCAGATATTTCCTCTCACTGCTCAGGCTCTCCGACTGCAAACACAGGGGAGGAGAAAAACAGAGCCATTTCAATATATATAGAGAGAGTTAACCCTTGTGTTCATTGTTACTGCACCCAAAACTCTCACCGCTTTGTGAAGGTGCTCTCCCAGCAGGTTATTCGCCTGTTTTGTCCCACTGTGTGTCTGCAGGAGGCTTTGTAAACAGAAGAAAACAAGAAAATTTGATTTCATTATTATCCAAGTTGGGTTTCAGGACATTTAATGGCGGCTGTGTGAGAGGGACAAACATACAGTGAATAACAGTGAACGTGCAACAAATGACTCCCGACAGGAGGCCAGTGTGAGGCAGCCATTCACTGCAGTTGCTGCAGGAATGCCTGCTATGTGCTTAGTATGCAGCAGCAGCTGCTTGGAAACAGATTCAGGCCTGACCAGCGAGTTTGGATGGTTTTAATTGGCCTCTTCCTTGGTAATCAGGTCAAATCTAAGGCTTGTTACTGACCCAGCATGATCATCTCTTATAAATGCAGTCTCTGTGTCTGTTGTCAACATGCTGCACCTTTAAAGATCTGCTTCGCCCTGCTTCACCTCTTATATTTCTCCTTAACGTGACTGAGCTCGTCCCTGGTCCTCTGCAGCTCTGCCTCCAGGCTCTCAATGCAAACCACCGTCTGCAGCAGGTTCTGGTGGAGATCTGCATTCTCCTCCTGCAGCGCCCTGAGAGCACAGAGATGGGGGAGGGGAAGGTGGATTGGCTCCATAAATGAGGACCAGACATATCTGGTTTGTGCTGGAAAAAACAGACCCCCCTGAAAAGTCAGAGTAACACTTGGATACGGTCAAACATGTTTTGAGTTACTGCCGGGCAAAATTAAAAAAGCTTTTCCCACCAGTAATCGATTATTGAAGCAGGGAACATTCTTCATAGAAAACAGGCAAACATCTTAAGGTGTCTTGCCTACAATCTTGTCGTATTAGTCTAGAGATGCACTCGTAGCATATTAATATGTGTGCGTCTGAATTAATGATGCTCTCCGTGTAGGTGGACGGATCTCAGATCTGACGATGACGTCATGGACAAGCTGGTCGTTCTAGGTGGGATGATCAGCTTGATTTGCTGTGGAGGAAGCTACTGTTACCAGTACAGGCCAATATCCCCCTTCAGCCAGTTTAAACATGAGCTACAGGGCCGAGCATCTAATCCAGAGCGGGTTTTATGAGTAAGGGAACTAAACCAGTGTTCAGGGCCCCCAAAGCAGTAACGCTCCCCCCCCCTTAAAAAATGCTTTTATTTGGACACTTACTATAGATCTAAAATTTGTATGTTTGTTTTATTGAGAATGATAAGACTATTTTATCTGAGTTGATGGTTTCATCTGAGACAAATTAAGATTATTGTATGTTAAGCATTTAGATTAAATATTTAAGGGAAGAATAACATTTTTTGTACATTTACTTTCTAAAGGCTCAAGCCTCATTTGTTGTTCATCGTCGATCCTTGTGCTACCATAGCTACGCTACAAGTGAAATCTTTTCTTTTTTCAAGTTAAACTCTTTTTAAGGCCCCGTACAGCCTCGGGCTAATGACATCAAAACAGTCCAAAGCTTAAATTGTCCAGCAGCCATGTTGGATTTTGAACTCAGGGGACTTTCCTTGTCCAAATTCCCGCTTCAGGGACCTTTCAGTTTCATTTTTGCAACGTTTAAGTCCGTTGCACAATGAGACCTGGTTACGTATTTGAGCACAACTGATCTACGCGTCATATTATACGTTTACGGATCTAGGACAGACGTCACACATGTTCTTGTCACAGCGATTTGAGCGTCTTGTAGATGTAAGCGATCAGTCCTGAGTGATCAGGCTAACCACAAGTGGCAATAAAAATATTAATGCAGCTTCTTCATTATAGGATAGTTAGTAAGGTTGGATATTATGAATCTACCAATAATTTATTTATCCAAAATAAAACTTAAAAATGAATGGATATTATCAATATTAAAATATTAGAAATTGTTCTAATAGGGTTAAAAATAATAATATTCCAGATTTTATAAAGATTTTATTCAATTAAGAGGAAGTTCTTACCATCTCAGAGGTCTGTTTATTGTTTGAAAATGTTCAAGTAAGAAGTAATGTGAAGTTTAGATGGGTTTCAGTTGTGGGTATTAAACTATGGAGTGGACTTAAACAATGTGTTTCTTTCATAGGAATTTATAAAACTATTAAAGCCTAAAACTGAGTGATTATCAATGTGTTTAAAATGGAAAGATATGTATTTGGTTTTAAAATGTGTAAAAATGGTGAACATGTTGCTTTCTCTATCTTCTTTTTTTTCTTTTGACTATATTATGTATAATGACGTCAGCTGATTCAGTATTAGTTAAAAGGGTTTAAATAAAGATTGGCTCATATAGGCATCGCTTCAGCCCATTCCCTTTTTAGTTGGAATGCTTCTTATTCTTATTCTATTTTTTTAAGCTTGTTTTGATCTAAATATATCCACCAAATAAATAAATAAGCCAAATTACATGGATACAAAAAGGAGTATGTTCACAAATGATTTTCAGTGTCTTGTGTGCCACAGACCTTTAAATCCTGCGGTTCAGTTTGTTTCTGAAGAATGACATGACTGCAGAGTTGCGTTTGTTCTACTTGCAAATTTGAAAACCAGTGGGATTTGCCCCTTGTACATCTTAACCTTGTGGCAAAGTGGTTTAATGAGATACAAAAGATATGCTGATAATTATAAACAGTTCAATCGTGCAGCGTTTCCCACTTTTGATACAACAGCCATAGTCTGACCTCGGGGCTTCTCCTCTAACTAAACATATAATCTTTACAACTTCAGGGACTGTTCTGTTAAATTTTTCTGGCTTGGATTTCCAAAATTGGAGCGTCCGATTAACAAACCAGTCCAGCATGGGACTACGTTTCAATTTTAAAGTCTATACATAACCTGCAAGAACCGAGAAATGTGTTTCTCTTGGATCTGCATGACAAAGGGAATCTTATTTTTGGGGCATTCTTGTGGCTTGTGTGGAGGATTTTTTCTTGTGCGCCGTCTGAGAACTATTGGTCAGAAATTTGATGTGGTTGTGGTGACAAGCCTGATTAATGTTACAGTGGGAGGGACCCATGAGGAGTGTTGAATGCAAAGAGAAAGTACTAAATTCTCTGTTAATGCAGATTATGTACAGGCCTTAAACTTGCAACCAAATCTACTCATCGTCACACTAATTAATCACAGAATTTGGATTTGGATATCATGTCACAGCTGAGTTGAGCGTGTTCTGGTTGCATGAAAGAAATGGGATGAGCTCATCTTCGCGCCGCTTTACTACTATCTAAAGGGATGACATCTTTATTTTTTGCAACCACAAAAAAACAACTCAAGATAAATGTTTGCAAATTAATATTCAGCTGTGTTTTCTGTTCCACTGGTTTGAAAAGAGTCAAACAGCCATAAAAGCTGCACGTTTTTATCTTCAGCTTTTACAGTGTCATGTTTGCAGCAGCCGTGCTGGATATTAAGGTTAAAGGTTTATTTGGGACCACTGCTCTGAGTTACTGGCTTTTATTGTATTTTAACTGTTATTATTGCTATTACTGACTGGCAACTCAAACATTTGGATACGTCAGTGCAAACACAACACACACAACTTACTAGGCCAGTAGTACATACAGCATGAGTGGCAAAAAATAAATGAATAAAAAATACAAGAGGTCCATGAGCTTTGTTCCCTAAAACCTAAAACGTTCTTTACTGTTTACTTTCAAAGATGCAAAAACAGCCATTGTACATAATTTTTAATTATAATAAATGATGAAATAAAAATGTAACCTCGTAAAAAAGGATAACGGTTTCCATTTTAGAAATATCCCAGTCTCTGTGTTGCTCAATAGGTTTCTGCTATAGGACTAGTGAAATTTTTACTATATTAACTAGGCAAACGTGTTGCCAGTTAAAGATTTTTTTCTGAAGTCAAGGTCCAGACCATAAAGCACCCGTGATCTGGCACTAAAGAGTCTATACTACAACTCTTTAATTTATGTTATACAACACAAGTTTATTACTTTAGTTAAGAGGTGATAGATATGTGGATGTCAGAAGAACATTTTAAACATAAAATAATGAGCAAATGTGCAAAAAAATTCTTATTTGCTGGTGAAACTAAAAATTCTGTGGTGTTTGAAATGTGGTTCATCTCTAATAATATGTTAAATATATTAATATATACTAGTGAATATATTAAGTCATTCTGAATGTTCTTCTGTGCTGCTTTCTCCTGTGTCCTTTCATGTGTTTGCATTAGTGATCAGATCGAGTCTGTTACATAAATGAGTTCCATTAAAACACCCCCCCCCCTCCCTTTAGTTTTTAAACAGGAAGACACTCATTAATGGGATCAATAAATCCCGTCACACAGGCTGGATCAAGAGCGACAAAAGGCAAACACAGAGGACACTTACTGAAGGTGGTCCGGATCACACACCATGTTCTGTAACAAAGACAAGAATATGTGGACAGGAAGTGAGAGGTGCAAAGAAATATAACATTTTAAGAAGTTGTTTTTCTCTTGTTATTGTTATAAATTGGCAGATGTTCTGATAGCATCTGAATTTAAGCATTTAGTACTCCTGCGTCGCTGTGGCTGAACCGCAGCACTTCAATACCACATTTGGTGCGATTTATTTTTACAGTCCAATGAGTTGGAGGAGGTTCAAAAGAGCGAGAAAAAAAATCACTCTCCAAATACAGCACTAAAACTTAGCAAAAGTTTTCTTGAAAGGAGTGCTTTTGTCTTTGATTTGAGCAAATAAGTTATCGGTCTGCCAATAGAATAAGATTTTTGCACTTGACATAGGAAGAGGTAATCTCCTCCATCATCTTATTTCAAATGCAGTATATCTACTTATCTTATTTTAGGGGTCAAAATACTCCACTGGCAGATAATCTTGTTTACCAGCTCAAATTAAGGACAAATACATTTATTTCAAGACATTTTTACTTACTTTTAGTTATTTTTCAGTGTGCAATCCAGCTATTCAAAGGAAAACAAGCATGACTTAGGAACAAGCATGATTTAGGAACTAGCTTCACGTGAAATCCTAAAAGTACAAGTAGTGATGAAAAACAAAGAGGTATGACCAGGAGAGCAGAGCTTGTATAACCAGCACGGCCCTCGGCCACATTACAGAGAACACGAGAGAGTCAATAACTTATTGAGTAGCGCCTGGATTTCCACAAGTATGGATCTGTTCTGTGACACTAAAAATGTTTCCTGTTTTTTTTTTTCCTCTTGTGGCATCATGAATGAGCACATCCAGCATCCTGGGAAAGAAAGGGACAGCTTATCTAATGTCGTCTAGTAAAACGGCCCTCACACCTTGTTCCCATCAAAAGGAACACATTGCAGGTATGAGCTACGGATGGTTGGAGGGGTGTTGCTTTCTTTTCTGAATGCACATTCATCCCAGAGAACAGGAGGCACACCAGCTTGGGAACAAACAAAACGGCATCTAATGAATAAGGGTATTTCAAAGGAATTTTTTCCCCTAGATGCACAGGAGTGTCATCTGCTGCATTGCTAGAGGATGAGTCAGCTCACAATGCGGAGTATTTGACACATCCCACACACCCTCTGACTCAGCTGCACTGCCTCTGCAAGAACGCCGCTTTTGCTTTGTACAGGCTCTCCTCTCTATAGAGGGCTGCATCAGCCATGAGGAGCCTCATCAGGCGCTGCTTTTACACAATAATCGAAACATTGCATTCTGCTGTGTCATTTTTATTTTGAACCCATGAGAGGACATTATCATAGTATCATAGGCTGGCTCTTATACGCTTTTAACCGTGCCCACAAAATGGGTGTAAACAGCTGTAAATCGAATACATTCTCAAACCAAAAACATTTGACAAATCTGAACTTTAATTGTAGGCTAAATAAATAGCCTACAATTGAAGTAAAAAGACCCTTTTTAAAGTATATGAACTTTTTTAAATAAATAAATGTAGCTGAATCATTATTTAATTTATAAATTACTTATTGACCTTGATCAGAGGCCAACTTCCCTACAAAATGGGAAGAATATTAGAACATGCCTTCCAAGTAATGTAAGTGTGTCTTGATCTTCATGAATTATATTTCACTAACTGGGTTTATCAGTGTCAAGGAGCTCTCTTTTTTTTAATCCTTCAACTTTCATGACAAATAGAACAATTTCCAATTCAAAATGGGAAACATAAGAAAACATACCAATTCAAGCAAGGTATGAGTGATAATCTTCACTATTTATTTTCTTTTAGTTGATAAGAGTGTCAACTTGTTTTAATGGTTGATCCAACACCTTCATGACACAAGCCAAATTCTCTTGAAAATGGGAGAAAAAAGAGAACATGAGTTGAAGCAAAGTGCATGTTTGTTTATCTTGGGTCACAGAATGTATGCTTACTAAACTGATTAGAGTACTTCTGATTATTAATCCACAGCGTTCATGACACAGAGCCCAATTTATCTTCCATATGGGACACAGAAGAAAACATCAAGTAAGGAACATATTATTTCCACAACAAACATATACTTATTGAGTTGATTTGATGTCAAATAACTTGTAATTAGTAATCCATACGGCGTTCTCTACAAAATGGGAAATATAACAGAAAATGCTACGCCAGTAAGACAAAACAGTCACTGTTTTTTTTTTTTTTTAAGTTGTAATCCTTGAAAAGTTAAACTCGTGACAATCCAGGATGGCGGATGACCCAGGGGCGTTAAAAGAAATCTCCAAATACAAATTTTAGAAAAGGTTTTTTCAGTGTGAGACGTTGCTACAGCAACAAAAACATGTTTTAAAACCATTTACACATCTTAACCAAGGGTGGCTGTGTATTTAAACTGAAAAATCCCATTGTTTTAATTAGTGTTGCGCCGATACCAATACCAGTATTGGACGGGGCCCTGATCCAGCACTAAAATGGTGGTGTACCGGTATCGGCAAATACCAACAAATAGGGCACCGATACCATTTTGATGTTTGTATGTCACTTGAACGCAGCCCTCTCTCTCCTGACTAGTGTTATACATGTTATATAAGTTCATGAAAGTTGCACTATTTTGGCATTTGAGAGCCAAAAGTTTATTCAACTATTGTCACCCATTCCAGGTAGGCAAAAAAAAGTTCTACTACCCTAAGTAATATGCAGTTCTTCATATATATATACACACACATCAGTTTCAAACAGATGGTATCGGCCAATACTGAACAGCCAGGTATCGTATCGGGGCCAAAAAATGGCAACGGCGCAACACTAGTTTGACTTTGACTGTAGGTCAATGTGAGTCATTGTTTGTTGGGGTTGACATGTGCGTTGTTTATAAAGGTGACCCGAGCTGACAACAGTGTTGTAGAATGAAACAGGTCGAGTGTTGCTGGTTTTGGTTCACCTACTGATTGCACAACTTGAATCACAAACAACAAACCTTTTTTAGAAAAGTTCTTGGCTTGTACTTTGTTGTGTATAAGGGAAGTATGTGAAGGCATCACGCACACTTACGACTCGGATCAAGAACCTTGGCTTGGATCTTTTTCTGTCAGATTTACCAGAAATCTTATCGATATGAGCTCACCCTGTGCGTTTGAGAGATCCCCATGTGCTGTGACTGGTGCCGGGCGCTCTGCTCTGAGCTGTGACTGGTAGCCGTGGAGGCCGTGTCTCGACCCCTGGACGAGTCGGACTTTGTGGACGAGGACTCGGAGCCGAACCCTTGTCCTGCAGCCTGGGACGAAGACGGAGGGGAGTTGCTCGGCCGTCTGTGCTCACCCTCATGGTGCGTCTGCACAGTAAAGTTTTGGATGTATGGGTTTTGGTTTTTAAAAGTGTCGGGGTGCTGTCTGCGGTGGTGGCGCTGTTTGGGTTGGTTCGGTTCAGGACTAGTACTGGTTCCATCTGTATGGGGAGGACCATATCTGCTGTATCTGTCCCCCGACATCGAGTCTCCAGTTGGAGACGGCCTCCGGTCTTTACGTCCGTGGCTGGCGGATGGCGGGAAGTGACTAGGCGGGGGGCTGCCTTGGTGCCTTCTTCCTGCATACGTTGTCAGCTTGTCCGAATCGGAGCAGTCTGAATGTTTGCGAGAGCCGATGGGGGGTTTCACCTGTCTGCTGAGCTTCTTCACCGGCAGCTCCGTGTCACTCCGTCTCCCGGCTCTGTGCTTCTTGGGTGGAAGCTCAGGCTTGACCGGCTCAGGTTTGGGGACTGGTTCAAAGGTCTTCTCTGTGGTTTTGTTGGGGCTCACGCCAAAAATGGAGAGCTGGGAAGGACTCATGACCTGTTTCGTGATCTCGTCTAGAAAAGCTGAAAACTGCAACTTTCCCTCCACAAAGGTGGCCCGGGCTCGCTGTATCTCAGCTTCAGTGATCCCTTTCCCCTTCACCCCACTCTGACCTTCTCCCGTCTTGACTCTTGGAGAAAGCACCTCCATTGACTTAGCCTTGCGAATGTCATTGTTGTTCTCCTTGTTTTTGAGTATCCCTTTGCTGGGTAACTGGCTTGAAGAGACTGCTCTCTTAGGACCCCTAGGGACCCCCAAAACGATGTTCTCCTCACTGAAAGCCAAGCTACGGTTTAGACTGGTTGTCTTATACAAAGGCCCGTGGTCGATTTTTGACGCTTTGGGCCGTCCTCTACCACCATCACTTTCGTTGCACTGCAGCAACCCTTCCTCACTCCGACTGTGACCTCTGTTGAGGTCGTACAAATCATTGCCTCTGCTTTGGTGCGAGCTGCTGACGACATTTCCCTTTTTGCTGTGTTTGACGGTGGCAAAGACGATGGGTTCGCTGCCGTCGTCCTCCCTGAAACCTCTGCGCACCTCAGAGATGTTGGAGCAGGACAGGGAGTGCTGCGGCCGCTCGGCGTGCTGAAGGTAGAAGGGATCGTTGGCGCTGGTCTCTGTGAACCAAGAAGTGGAGGAGGAGGACGAGGTGGAGGAGAGAGAAGAGGAGGAGGCCCTGGAGAGGGTTACAGAAGTGTGGTGGTCGTAAAGCTTCTCGTTATCTTGCTGGTACAGATACTGGGCGTCATGATGGGGGCTGTCGTAGAGAATTTCACTGTGCTGGCGGCGGCGGTGGGGCCCTCTGCTATCATCTGAGTTTCTAACATTGTCATCGAGCTTTGTATACCTGCACCAAAGAAAGAAAACATCAACAACCATTTGGATAAAGTGTAGCCACACATATAGTGGAAGCCACATATCGGCATATACTGTAAAAAGACACAACATTTACTTCCCACTGTCTGACATTAAATCAGGCTAAACCTTTCCTGAGTCAGGTCAGTTAGGATTATATATAATTTTTCCCATTTGCTAAATGCCAGAAGACTGTGAGAGAGATTTGTTATAAGCAGTTAATCGAATACTTTCCTTCAAAGATGGAAATTTACACACAGTGAGATTACTATACCCATGCCATTCTAAACAATGTGGGAAACACAAGAAGATGGTGCAATTTTGTAAACTTGTGATTTTGTTACCTCACAGTAATTGAACTCATGTGAGTATTTTAAGCCAAGACCCTAAAACACGCTGCTTCCATTTGCGGCATTGTGGTAAAATCAGTAGAAATCAGACAAGTTCACACTGTTCTGAAAGGAGACGGGTTTTGGATCCCAAAGACAAACCTGTATTGAAGCTAAACGACCCCAGAACAAATGGGAAAGACCTTGTAAAGAAGCTGGTTGGAGTTGGTCATAGATTTCCCTTATCCACAGTGAATTGAGGCCCATGCTGTCCACTCAGAGAGGAAGAAGCCGTTCATCAAATGCAACATTTAAAAGCCTGAATACAGTTTACAGTAACATGCATCCATTCATTTCTACACCCTCTTATTTTGCGTGGATCCTTGGGTGAGGCAAGGCAACAGCGCTAACACCAGCACCACCATGCAGCCCCACTCAGGGCCAAAGAGAGCAGAACGTAGAAATACTGCAGCAACATCTCTAGACATTAAAGCTGGGTCCTCCAAGCAAACAAACGTTTAACTCATACTGGCAAACTCCCATCATATTCAAGAAATTAGAATATACATTTCTAAGAGGCTTGTTAGTTTAATTAAAAGTACCTTTTGAAAAAAAATTTAAATTAAGCCAGTACTAAACTTACTTTTCAATAAGCCCTCATTTCTGCATGACAAATGCCACTCTTTTTTAGTCATGCAATTTTCTAATCTTAAATGCTGCTTTTTTTATTAGCTGGAGGTGGGGGAGAACATATTTAACAGAAATAAAGGCTTTAAATAAAGGCTTTAAAACATCATCAATCTTTGTTATGTGTTTCCCTTACTGAACTGAGTTACGGAAAATGAAGGAACATTCCAATAATATTCTAATTTATTGAATATGACTGGAGGAACAACGTGACAGAGTCAATGTTCTGTGGCCATCACAAAGCCCTGCTTTCAGTTTCCAGGAAACCTGTAGGCAGAGTTGAAAAGATACGCAAGCAAGGGTGAAACCTAACTCAGTTCCACCAGTTCTGTCTGGAGGAACGGGGCTAAAATTCCCCCAAACAAGAGTATCAAGCATGTGCTATGCTACCCAAAATGTTTTCCCACGCGTAATACAGTTTAAAGACAATTCTGTCAAATACTGAGGAAATAACTGTAAACTTCTGAATTCCCCAAAATTTCAAGCAGACCCTCTAGTATTCTGAAATGTAGTACTAAAATAATTCTGGTTATTATACTGACCACAAACAGGAAGAGCTTTCGGATTTAATAGGGAACAGTGAGAAATCAAATGTTGTAGTTTAGCTTTTTATCCGTGTATGTAACCATGTAGTTTCATTTCTCGTGAAGCTTTAGATTTCCTCCCTGGGTGGAGGGAATCCTCCTACCTCTGTGAATGGGTGTCTTGGTGGTGATGATGAGGATGGTGGTGGGGGTTCCTCTGTTTTTTAGTCTGATCTGAAGAAGGGCTGTGAACGGGTTTGAAGAACTTGTCCATAATGTGTCTCTTCCCTGGTTCCCAAGCTGCCGATGCCCTCCTGACGCAGGATAATGTTTTTTGCTCTGCTGCTTTGTCTCTGGCTCTTTTTCCACGTTCTCTACAAGACCACAGTTTAGTAGCTTAAACTAACTACAAAGTCTGCAACTCTCACATTTACTGTCATTCCAAAAAATCTTCAGCTGGAAAAGTAATTGAATCTAGTCGATAACTTGTGAATTATCAAAATATGTATGTATATTACTCTCTACAGAAATTGCAGTCTTCCCAGTAATTCCCAGGCTGTGCTGCTGGTGGATAGTTTCAGTGCCTCCTGTGTAAGTTTGTCTCCCTCAACATCTAACCGCAGAATAATGGCGTGGATGAATCCCTGGATGGTGGCTGGATTTTTCATCACGCCTGAGCAGATAGATACTCATCGAACCAACACAATGAGTGGGACCTTTGTCCTCACACAGGAGACAATTGACCGAAGCCCCGGGGAACTAAATCTATAACAAACCCTGTTTAAATGTACTAATAAACAACACATACAAAATTGTTTAAGTCTCCCCCATGTTGTCGTCATTTTGTTTTAATAAACCCATTTTTGAGTCTACTACTGTTTTCATTTACAAATTTACATTCACATAAATCCGACCTAAGATACCGAGTTGCCCTTTTGATTTTTAGAGCTTTCCTGCAACTATGTAGCTGAGGCATGCATAATAATACTCAAAGCCTATGTATGTCATCTTATGACATAAATTTGGCAGACAACCCAAATCTCTTCGACCCTTTTTCATTATGGCAACTATTCGATTCAAGCCAAATGTAAAAATATTTTAAGTTTTATGCAAATTGAATATGCTTCTCCTTTCAAGTGACATTGACATTTTTATTCATCATTCAAGGACCGCATAAACAGCTTATGAGATCAGAACTGTGGCTTTATATGTGTGTGTATGTGTGCAAGAGTCTGTATAACTAGTTTTTGTTTTATTGATGATTTAGCTTCTTTCTTAATTTTGTTCTATGTTTCATAATTCTTTGTTACATTAGCTGATGCAATGGATGAATTTTTATTCAATTAAATTATTTCTTTTTGAGCGAGCTATGAAATGCTAATCCCTGCAGTAACCATGAGAACCTCCTCAGAAACCCTTGCCGTATTTTTTAGCCAGGTTTACTACATAGATGGGCCCAAGTCTGTTCTGTAGTCCAGTTGTTGGATGTTTGTGAACCTACCTAATATCTATGATGTTAAAATGAAAGCAGATAACATGACTAATAAAAGAAAAATACCAAATGCCATACCATGACACCCCCTGGTCAAGGGGAAGATTAGACCCCAAGCAAATTTCTTCCCAGGGGAGATAAATAAAGAGACGTAAGCTTCAAAACTTTTCAGTTTAAGAACATATCGATTTATCACTGCAAAACTCATCCTAAAACATTTACAAATAATGTTCATCTGCTTCATCTCCAATTGCGGATAGCCAAATTTGTACCTTCCTAAGCTGCGGTGGGTGACCACACAAAACAAAACAAGAAAACCTTTCAAACACAATGATGCTAATTTGCAAGAAGGGGGCTATAGATCATAACAAGTCTTTGTTTGGGTAGTACATCATATGAACAAAGAGGTCTCTTTTAGCTATGTCTGCAAGGCTTTGACTATGTCCTGTTTAGGAGAAAAAGAGAGAAATCAATTCATTGGCTTTGTGATGGGACTGAAACTAGGCCTCAGGATACCTCACCACCTCCAACTGCTGCTGATCAATTGGGTGCTACAGTAATACACAGAGTTGTATAAGGGATTGATGCCCAGACATGTTTCTCCTAATGTAATCAACACTAAACCCACTGCTGATTTGAAAGCAAGGGGGAAGGGAAAATAAGATTTTCATCATGGGGAAAAACGTGACTCACAGCACGTATTTTCACGACACCCCCTGCTGGCAAACATATGTAACTACATTGTGGGTCTGGTAGTTTTCCACGGTTCCCACAGCTACAAAAAACTGGACGTTTCCAGATTGTTCTAGTGTTCTAACTTGCATTGTTACACATTTCATAATTTGAATAAAAGGATTGTTTTTACATTCACGTTAAAACCCTTTGGAGACATCCTAATCATATTATTGATAAAATACAGCAAACAACAGAAACCTTCACAGACAATAGTGCAGTAAAATCAGGAAAAACTGTTCCTGATATACATAGCCCCTGAAAGTTAAAGGTAATGGGTTTGCTGATTTCCTTTGTTTTTTATCACGACAAACTGCTTATCAATGCAGTAAAAAGGAAAGTAGTTCCAACAACTCAGCCGCCCACATTCTGGTTTCAACCGGTTCTACAGGACCCTGTTTTGCACATGTTAAGATTGATCCGCGCGTTCGTTGCAGTGACGTCAGCTTATTTGTTTTCTTTTAAAAATCTTTGCTCGAAAACGAAGTGTAACTGTTGACTCTGGCTTGAAAATGTTTTATCCCAATCTTTAATATAAATACTCTTCATAGTGTGTTGTTTGTTAAACGTAAGCGTCATAGAAAACATCCTTATTTACACTACATTGATTTGTTAATGTATTTTACATAGAATCATCTTGTGTGGATTCGTTTTCTTTTAAATAATCGCCATGTTTGTTGTGTCATCTCGGTTGTCACAGTTTTGTTGTAGATTCACTCCAACAAGGACATTTCTTTATCCCGAGCACGAACTAGTTTCTTTCTCGGATGAACACAAAGTCTTTTCCCTGACCGACTCACGTCTGGAGCCAAATAAATAGCAAGGACGCCATTTCGTTTCACACAACGTCGATGCGGTTCTTGACTTCACGTAGGGAGGCAGGCGAACGGTAGAGGTTGACGCGGTATTTTTGTATTTTATTTTTTTATACAGAAGATATGCCTTAGCGATAAGATTTTTTTTTATTTGCGTGATACGAAATAACTACTGCTTTTAATTATTAATGTTTTTTAGGCTGTTTACTCGTTTGGCTCCATTTTTAACATACGTAGTTCTTTTCTGGGCTATTTCCCTATTGAACTAGTAATATTAACCTTTTTTATAATGAAGCAAAGAGGCTTTATTTTATTTTTAACGACTGGTTAATATACTAACGCCTAGCTTGGTGTGAAAAACGTAGTTTATCAGAACGACTAAAAGAAAACTTAACGACTGCTTTCTAGACGAAATGTTTTTTCTTGAACATTCTAGAAGAAGCCGTGCTAAGCTATTACAGCTATATATGTTTTTCGAGCAGTTATTTTCAGTTGAAAATCATAACGGCTTTTGTCTTAACATGGGCGCCGTGACGTAGCAGCGGGCAAACGTGGTTTACTAGAATAACGCCGTGACGTAATGGGCAGAAGTTGCTGGGAGTGGTCAGGATTTTTCTAGACTCATGCCCAACTATGGCTTTGAGCTACCGATACACATAACAGAAACGGTAAAAATAAGCGCCCTTAACGTAGCATAAACCAAGAAGTAGTTTCGTTTCTACGGCGGGCCATTAGAGATTTTTTTTTAAACGGCAAAAAAAAAAAAAAAAAAAACATCGGTCAAACTATTATTTTATTTTTTTACTGCTGTGTGGCAATGTCGAGTTGACTACATACGCTGGCTAATACTTTCAGCCATGACGGTTTACTTAATGCGTCATTTGAAGATTCAGACTTTATTGAATTATTCAATTTGCCTGATGATAGCTACCTTTGCGGTAAATCCGAGTAGCACTTTTAAGACACTGGAAAGTCAGTTGTTTTATTTAAGACGCCATCTTAATTCTTTTTTATTTTTCCTGTAACAGTAGTTGGTTAAGATGCTTACATAATCAGGCTGTATTGTAGTTCTTACAATAATAAATGGGTTTGTGTTGTGTTTTTTAGCAATCCTACCCAATTTTATTTCCGTTCAAAACGTTTTTATTTTCATTTTTAATCCAAGTCAGAAGATTTTTCATTTTTTTTCCGATTTACAAGAAGAAAAAAAGCTGTTCAGGCTGAGCTGAAGTCCAAATGGACCACAAGTTTTAGTTTATTCTCAATAGTCTTTTGTTTTTAAAGATACGTTTTTGATTTATGGAAGAAAGAAGATTTTTTTTTTTTTTTCGGGGTAAATGGACTGAGTTATTGGGAGGAATGGACTTAGTTAATGTGGGGAAGAAAATGGACTTTGTTAAGTTGAAGAATCGGGACCGGCGAGGCGGCAGAATCGTAGGAGACGGGGAGAGGACAAGACTGGAACCAGGCAGGACCAGGCCAGAGGGCGAGGGAGGACCAGAGTCGAGCCAGGCAGGAGGAGGCCAGAGGGCGAGGGAGGACCAGAGTCGGGCGAGGCAGGAGGAGGAGGCCAGAGGGCGTGGAGGCAGGAGCAGAGAGGGGCGATTCGATCTCGAGATGTCTGCACGTGTACACCAGAGGGCGCCAGAGGCACAGGGCAGAGTAGCTGAGAGGCCAGCGCTGCAGCAGTCCCAGAGTCGTTGCCGGAGGGTGGGCACGCAGTCTCTAGCTAAAGCGGGTCATTGGTTTGTATTTTGGGCCGGAGGTATCTCTGTAACACTCAGAAGCTTGGTTTCATTACCACTTTCTATTAAGCTATTGTAGAACACAATTTCTCGCACAGCTCTCTCTTCCTTTTTTCAGGCAAGCCGTGTAAAGCGTTTTGTACGGTGGTCACATCTCCTCTTGCGCTGACATGATATTGGTGGTGTCTGCTGTGAATGCCTTGGGTTGTGTGCTGGCGAGAGGAGCTACTTGTTTGGACTTCAACTCCCCCCGGGATCAGTAGCGCTCCCTCCCACCCGGAAGGAAAGTCAATCCATTGTCGTTTGATAGGTCTTCTGCTGAGAAGTGTACAGCACTGGAGTGTGAGAGTGGATGGTCATCTGTGCAGCCAATTCGGTGTTCTTCAAAACCTCAATGCGTCATCTCCCTGATTGGTACAGATAAGCTACAACTACCTCTTAACCCAAGCAGTGAGTCAATGCATGGAATGTACATGTGGTGTAACTATCCTGTACATAAAGTCTATGTGATATTTACGTCAAGAGTAAATGGAAATAGCTGTCCTTAGCTTTCAAAGGGGTTTGAATGGGTTCAGGGGAGGGGGGGTGTGGGTGTTAAAATGTGTCTGGAGTTTTTCTTTTACAGGCATGTCCCCCCCTAAAGCAGTTCATCGAAAGCCCCCCTGGTGGTAGCCACTCTGTACAAGTTGAGCCCATCTTGCGTACTGTAGTGCTAAGGATTGGGATCATATGCAACTGCCGTGATTTAACAAGGTGTAGGAAGGTATTTTGTATTTAACAAAATCAATTCAGTGTAATTAATTTACTGCTTGGAACATTGTTTCTTAAAAGGGGGTACTTTGTGGGGAGCCAATTGGGAGGGTGGGTTGTGGGGCGTTAATCAGTCTCTTCCTAGACTTCACAGCTCCACATTTGCCAGTATAGAACTGCTTGAATAGGAATCATCCAGGTGTACCCAACAAGCTGCAAGTGGACACTTTGCCGTACCGGATAGCAACGCCTCAAAGCTAGTCTGCTGGATTTAGAGAAGCTCCTTTTGCACCAGAGTGCGGTAACAAGTCTCTTTATTAGAAGTAACTTTATTTTTGCCTTGTGGAGGGGGGTTGTGTATGTTTGACTTTTGCAGATTTATGTAAAGGCCCAACCATCAATTAATCCCTCATTCAAGTCAACCTCTACTGTTGGAAGGAACTCCCAGTGCACAGGCCTGTAGTATTCAACTACTATTTGTGGAAAATGATTCAGTCTTTCTATCAATTTGTATTAGTTCTTCAGTTGAAGCTTACAATTGCTTGCTGTAACTCCAGTATCTGTCCAGTGGTGTACATATTTGTATTTGAAAGGGATTGTGGGGAGAAGGCTTTTTCCCTCTGCATTTTTCAGTGTGCTGTGTCCCGTGTGCTTTCCAATACCAAGACCATCAGGAACTCTCCTAACTCATTGTTTGTACAAGTTTCCTTGCGCATCGAGCGTCACGTAAGCTCACTAAATGTGTTCACATTTACTTTAACATTCATTGTTTGGCTAGATTCCTCCATTGCAATTCCTTTGCAATTAGTTGCTGTGCCTTGTATTGACAATACGAGTGAACTATCTGTAAAGGATTTTCTTTTTGCACAATAAATGCTTAGCTTGTTGTGATTACAGTTTTTGGAATGCATTTGTTCTTTTTGGGGGCTTGTGTGGGGGAGCTTTTCTTGTGCTTTTTCAGGTATGACTAAAGCTTGGTGTAGAGCACGGATGTGACCTGGGCTCAAATGAAAGTGGAAATTGAAGGCAGATAAGTTGAATCATCTGACTTTTGGAAAAATGAATATCCCAAAGTGGGCGATCAGAAGTGCACTTTAGTGCGTTCTTGCCATGAAAGCAACTTGCTATACTTGATTGCAGAAATAGCACTGTTGTGCTTTCTTAATAGCCTTTTAAGAGGAAGACATGGAGACTTCATTGATTTGACATTATCTGCAGTAAAGCATTTGGGTAAGGATAACAACAGTCAGTTCTACGATCCTGTGGGGAGGGAGCAGGGGTGTCTTCTCTCTTTTTTTTGATCTTGCAGAAGTCCAAAGGAAGAATGCAGTCTACCTTGGACAGCACAGGAATCTTCCTGCCCTTTGAACATGACCGTCATACAGTTTGCTCAGAAAGGGTCAGGTTGATCTTTGTAGTTTTAAGAGAATTATTAGTCCTCAGCTACCAGCCCTTGTGCAACTGTGCAAGTGGCAGGAAATTCCCACTAAACTCAAATGCGCAACTGTGCATAGTTAAATTAAAGGTGCTGAGGAGAGCTGTGCATGGTGCAGCTTATATTTGCAGTAAAACGCAGTGCAAATGTGCTGCTTTAGTTACATGCACATGTTTGGTTGCGCGTGTCCCCACACTTCTCTTCACAGAAACCCAAACACAAGACTGAAGCACAAGCGAAGTCCTCTAACCTGGAGCATGTAGTAAGAAGCTGGCTTGTCTTACCAAATCTTTTGCAATGTGTAGTAGACGAAGAACATCTTGGAACTGGCTATGTTAACCTGAAATCATCAGTAACAATGCTTTACTAGTACATACCTCTTCGGCCTTGGGGCCTTATTGCTTTGCATCTTAAAACCACATGAGTAGAACACAAATCTTTGTATTGTGTCAAATGTGTGGTGGGTGTGTTGTGAAGATCACTTTGTTTCAGATCATTCTCGTCTGTCCACTTCGATCTCACCTGCCTCTGAATGCAAAGTTATCTGTGGAAGCTGTCAACAACTGAGTGTGACCCTCTGAATGAAGCACCGACCCTGCCCCCCCCTTCCCCTACGCTTGAGCTTATCTGAACCCTGGCGTCCTTTGTAGAAGCCCTGCTCTTTGTGTTTGTGTGCCTTTTTCTTTCCCTCTGGTTTCTCAGGTCAAATTGCCAAATTTCTAAATTTCTTCTGGGATGGCCTAACCTGTGATGGACACTGAGAATCCTGTCATATTAAGATCAAGAACTGCAAGCTTGTTTCTAATACTGCATCTCTTCAGTCTCGTGGGTGCTAAGTTAAGTAATTTTGGTTCCCTAGATATTTTTATTTCTCCCCCCCCTCATTGCTTAAATGTGTAACTCAACATGTTGCATGCAAGTCAGCTCTGCATAACATTTAATTTGCACAACTCGACATAATTCTCATTAAGTCGTTGTCAAACATTGCCGTAGTGACTTGTAAGGGGTGTTTTTTGGGAGGGGTGCAACGCTATTCTCTTTCTCCCTTTCAGATTTCGCTTTCAGCTAAATTTGCTACTGACCCAAGCAGCTTAAACATCAGCAGAGTAACGGGATGACTTGAGTTCAGCCAGCCTCTAGGGATCACTTAGCTATCTGGAAGAATTCATCATCGTTAAGGATAGATGTGGTAAACCGCTAACAATTTACCATAACCCATCGTATAATCTGGGGTTAATATGGGGGGAGGGGTGGGGGTTCCTTAAACTGTCTTGTTTTTTATTTCCTATTACAGCTTTAGAGGCATTCATTTGACCCTCAAGTCCTGCCACATTGCAAGTGGGAATGGCTTTGAGTATGAACAGGAATCCTGGTATTGTGGCTATGTTTATATGGCTCTGAATGGAAATCATGGAACACGTCACATAAAATATCACTGTGGGGAAAATTGTGGGGATCGGGGGAAAACCGTTCTGTCTTCTAGTTTCAGCCTCATGATCAAGAGAAAAGTCCAGTGTCAACAGGATTAGAGCAGCGGGGTGCTGAGGGGTTTTCTTTTCCTGGAGGAACAAAAGCTTGTTCCTCCAGGTTTTGCTTTTGCCCAACTTCTAGCAATTACAAAAAAGCAAAAGACTCTGGTGGTGGCACTTCTGACGTTGTCAGGACGGGGTTCGAGTCCCTGCGGTGTCTTGCTTTTTAAGTTTGCTTAAACATCCTCAGTCACCCAGGGCAGGGTTAGAAAACACTGGACTTCAGCTCTTGTATGTCAATTTAAAGAAGTTCCCAGCTTTTATCCATCCCATCCACAAATGATATATTGGGTGTGATCTAAAGTAATGTAGGTTATGTATTTAAAGGGGACATGTGCTCTTCTATTTTCTACATTGAAATCTTAAGGTTGTCTATTAAAGTGGAACCACAATTCTTTGGTCTGAATTCCTTGGTAATTTACCGTCACATTCTCTCTTTTCTCTCCCCGTTCTGAGGCGTCTGAAAGCAACTTGTTTGGCGCTGTCCCTTTAAATCTAAAAGGGGGCACTAAGCACTCCACCCTGCTTCATTTTTAGAGCATGCTGGAGGACGGTGTGATGAACTGGCGACGTCCACTTGTAGCGTTGCATCCTTTAGCTTAGAACATCGCTCAGAAATGAAAATGGTGAATTTGCAAGACGGGTTAGCAGGAAGTCCGTGACCTTATTTAGCAGCTCCATGGCAAACAGTCATGTAAACTGTCATTACAAAACACTTTCTGCTACATTATTAAATAGTGTTTTTCTTCATCACTGTGTCCTTCCACTTATTTATTCTGTGGGCATTTCTTGCCTTATGAGGAAAACTATTTTGGAGTCTAGGACAGAGGGGTTTTACTGCATTGCACTCTTCTGTAAATTCACATAAATTAAACCATTCCTCTTTAAACGGTTAATGGAGTATTTATCTGTGTCTGGGTGTTTCGTCTTGTTCTAAGCACTTATTAAAAGTGCTAATCATGACTCGACTCATACCAGCCTCACAAGATGTAGACAGTGGGAAGGTTGTGGTAATGTTATATGCATGGTTAATAAAATGGAGGCTTAAATGGCTTTAAAAACATGTCAAAGGTAAAATGTGTTAGGTAGACAAGATATTTACAGGTACTGAGTTATTTTTGTTAAAAGCTTAAGGCAGTTTCAGATATTTATGCATTCATGTAACTAGTAATAAATGATAAAGGACCTGTAAGCATGTGGAGGTCTCAGCTGGTCAAGCCTTTGTTTTTAGGATTTGAACCACCATCCAGATGTTCTGGGGGGACACAGCCAAGATGGTTTCAACAGCTGTTCTGCATTTCAATGTCTGCTCCCATCACAACTTTTCTACACTGACCTTAGGGTGCTGCAAGCTAAAAAGGCCATTACACGCCCTGAACTTTAACTGTGTCTTCTGTTCTGTATTAGAATATTAAAACTGAAATAATTACAAGAACAAATGAGTGACTCTTCTGGTTCTGTTTAGAGAGAAACTACCTTCTTGTTCAGTTTAGTGATACGTGTTCAGATGGGGCTGGATGATGTAGAAAGGGGGGAAAAATGCACATTGATAAAATGGAAATTATATTACAGATTATCAACACATACTAAACATTTTAAGTGCAGCCCTGGTCATTTTATGCTGTTGCTTAGTGACCTATTTTATATAAAGAACACACAAACACTGAATTCAAACTCAACCATTTATTCAACCAACTTTTTACCAAAACTGCAAGTTAAAAAAAAGTGCTCTGTGAACACTGAAGGGGGCGGAGCTTGCTGGCAGTGTTCCTGGGTCTGTGTTTGTGATTGGTTGGGTGGACATAATGACTAGTATTAATCTACATGATGGGCTAGAATGCTAAAGGAAGGAAAACTTTTATAATATTGAACATTTTACTGACAATTTCTCTCATTTGTTCCTTTTGATGTACTTCACTTTGTCAGGCAGGTTCTGTAAGTTATTTTTTGATAGAGAAGGTGAACTCAGGTATGACAAAGCACAGCTATGTTTTAACCGGTAGCGAGCAATCACTTTGTCACACAAGGCCATGTAGCTGTGGATTTTTCCCCCATTAATAATAAAAACCTCTTTAAAAACTGCATTTTGTGTATACTTGTGTTGTCTTTGACTTATATTTACATCTGATATTCTGAGTGTAACATGCATGAAAATAAGATATCAGGAAGTGGGCAAACACTTTTCCCACTCCACTGCATATGCAAATATGTATTGACTGTGTGGCTCCACCTCCATTTAATTTCTGCACCAAAAACTACACAACCTTGCTTTAAATCATTTATTTCCCATTCCCTTTAAAACTGTTTTTGCTGTTGTGCAAGATCCATTGCTTATGAAACTGCTCTATATTGTTTTACTGTTTTTATTTTATAATTTTTTTTCAAATATTGTAAAAATGCAAAGCTGCTTTTAAACAAATGTGCTGTACGCTTACACAATGCAATGGCAAAGTACATTTTGCTATTGTATATTGAGAATTCTGGCTGCAAAATATTATTTTTAAATAAAAAACTGAGGTTTTTGGACCAGAGTCCTTAAAAAATAAACTTCTTAACCAATGACTTAATCTGGATGACATTAAATTGGCCTCTGGTTTTAAAAAAGTGTTATTTTTTTGGACATCATTTAAATCCCATAACAAACAGGTTTCCAGGGTTTATTTTTTTCACCCCTGGAATATTGTCAGAATTAGAAATATTCTGTCCAGGAGTGATGCTGAAAAACTAGTCCATGCATTTGTTACTAAAGGCTGGACTATTGTAATTTTCTACTATCAGGAAGTCCACAAAATGCAGTTCAAAGCTTTCAGCTGATCCAAAATGCTGCAACAATTGATATATTTCTCCTCTTTTGGATTCCCTTCATTGGCTTCCTGTTAAATCAAGAATAGAATTTAAAATTCTTCTAACGTATAAAGCCCTTAATAATCAGCTCCATCATATATCAGAGCTCTGATTACCCCGTATGTTCCTAACAGAGCACTTCGCTCTCAGACTGCAGGTCTGCTGGTGGTTCCTAGAGTCTCTAAAAGTAGAATGGGAGGCAGATCCTTTAGCTATCAGGCTCCTCCCCTGTGGAACCAACTCCCAGTTTTGGTCCGTGAGGCAGACACCCCGTCTACTTTTAAGACTAGGCTTAAAACTTTTCTTTTTGACAAAGCTTATAGTCAGAGTGGCTCATGTTACCCTCAGCTATCTCTGTAGCTATGCTGCTATAGGCTTAGGCTGCTGGAGGACATCAGGGTCTGTTTTTCTCACTCTGCTGAGTTATCCTATTGTTCTTCAATTTGCATTGTTTGTTGTTATTTCAACTTTTAAATTTTTATTCTCTGTAATTTTTCTCTTCATAGCAGGTAAACGTGGTCTGGCGTTCTGTTAGCTGTGACATCATCCAGGGAAGACAGCTCATTCACTATTACCATATAACGTAGAAAGGATTCCTTGATCATTGTGTCCTTTTTGTGTCTCTGCTCTGTATTCTCTAACCCCCAGTCGGTCGAGGCAGATGACCGTTCATACTGAGCCTGGTTCTGCTTGAGGCTTTTCCTTCCTGTTAAAGGGGACTTTTCCTCTCCACTGTCGCTTCATGCATGCTCAGAATGAGGGATTGCTGCAAAGCCATCGACAATGCAGACGACTATCCACTGTGGCTCTTTCAGGAGGAGTGAATGCTGCTTTTCAAGACTTGATGCAATCTGCTGGGTTTCAAGATAGGAAACTTTTTGACCAATCCATCATGGACAACGCCTTTCACCCCCTGCACCAGACTATAGAGGAGCTGAGCAGCTCCTTTAGTGACAGGCTTAGACACCCTGCCTGTAAAAAGGAGCGCTACCGCAGGTCATTCATTCCTGCTGCCATCAGATTATACAATGCTGCAAAATAACTGTAACTGTAATCATCTGCCTTATTTCTTTTTGTATTTTATTTTTTTCTTCAACTTACCTACTCCTTTTTGATCCATGGTATAACGAGGACACACTGTATTTATATGATGCACCTCGTCCTACTTGACACCTTCTTCCTATGATTACTGATTCTGAGCCGACGTGACATGTGAATTTCTCCAATGTAGTAGTAGTAACTTTTATTTGTCCCAACATGGGCAATTTTTGTGCAGTAGTAATAATAAACATTCACACTTCACACATAAAAACACAAGAAACACATAAAATATAAAAGTAGGTGAATAAATATATATAAATATGTGCAGCGCAGAGAATGAACAAAGCGAAGGCCTATATGTATGCAACGTGTGACTATCTGCTTTTCCTGGTAGCGTTTAGCAGCTGGACAGCAGTGGGTAGAAAAGAGTGTTTGTATGTATTTGTCCGGGCTGGTGGATATTTAAAACGGGAACCAGAGGGTAGAAACTGAAAGGGATGGGTGTAATTATCCAAGATGGAGCCTTCCTGCTCTTTGTATATTTCAGCGAGATCGATAAAGCCTATCTTATATTATCTTATCTTATCAGTCTGTCTGATTTGATTGAATTTCCCTTTGCAAAGTGCCTTGAGATGATATGCATTGTGAATTGGCGCTATATAAATAAAATTTTATTGAACTGAAAAAAAAAAAACGTTTCTCACAGTGAAGCCCTTTTTTTTTTTTTAAAGATAACAACGATTAATTTACTTCATATAGTTTATTTCACGCGGGTCCCCATTTCCGTGCAGGACACCGGAAGCGATTCGCGGAACTAACGTGCACAAACCCCAAGTTCTCGCGGAGCTATTTTTCCTCCGTTCCGTTAGCCACAGCAGCAGCTAGCCGCCTCTGGCTGGGACTCAGTGCGGGTCCGTCGCCGTGTCTCTTGACTGTTTGATGAGGCTTGGACGCGGGGGGAAATGTGGTCCTTTTTCGCCAGGGATCCCGTCAAAGACTTCGCCTACGAGATCCTCCCGGACAGCCCGGAGAAGTCGGGAATATGGACCCTGCATCGGGGGAAGAGGAAGGTAAAGAAAAAAAAAAAAACAAAGAGTGGCAGGTCACTGCGGACCCTCCGCTAACGGTTAGCGCTAGCTCCTCTGTTTTTATAGCGGCCTTTTCTTTCAGCCACACGGGAGAACCGGCGGCGTAATTTCGGGTTCTCGGAGGCTGGATGTTCCGCTTGTGTGTTCCGTCCCCGGGAAGCCGGCGCTCGGTGTTTTTCTCCTGCACAGACACGCATTTCTCGCCACGTCACCCTGTTTTAAGAGAGTAAACTGCTCTCGTTTAAAGTAGTGCCTGAAGCCATCGTGTTTACCACATTAAATAAAACAACTACTTCAAATTGCTGACACAGTTTAAGCCCAGCGCCGTGGTCGTTATCCCGTTTTCACCAGAGGATCAGATGATCCACTTCCTCCTTTCCGTCGGCCACGGTCAAGTTAAATAACCCCCCCGGTGTTTGTTCTTTAAACTCGGTGTAAATGCTGTTGACTAATGGCAAGCCCGCCTCTTCCAGACCTCTGGAGAGCCGGTGTCGGTGTTTGTCTACGAGCTGGCCCAGGGAACCGAACCGCAGACCCAGCTGGCCAAGGCTGCCTTCAAGAGGATGAAGACCCTGCGCCATCCCAACATTCTGGCTTATGTGGACGGGCTGGAGGTTTGTGCTCTTTCTCTCTCAGCTCTGTGGCTCCACACTGACACGTGTTCAGCTTGTGTGACATTTGCTTTTTCTCTGTGTGTGTGTTTATGCTTTGTGTCCAGAGAGAGGTGAGTGATAAGTGACTATTTGTGCTGTCCTCTTAGAAGCACTAAGCCCATCGGTTAGATCATTCCCTAACCTTGATTAGATCTTTTATATGTTGCCTGTAGTTCTGCGTGTTTGTATTCTCACTGGATTTAAGGGGTCCTGCAGATTTTTATCCAGGTTCATACACACTCTGCAAATATTTGACCATGTATGCAGTTTGGTTTAAGTAATTTCCAGGTCTGAATGAGTATGAAAGAAACTTTCTGGAACGAGTCCAGACTTCAGCTCTTCTGCCATTATCTCATCCGTCCTCCTGTCGGGCCATCAAGCTTTCATCGACTCATCCTTTTATTCATCCATCTGCTTATCCTGTTACCGCTCCATCTATCCGTACGGCCAGCCGGCCATTTTTCCATCTATCTACTTCTATCCATCCATCCCTCCCTCTACATCCATCCATCGTTTTATCCCTTCATCCTGTCTCTTGATTAATTAATTCATCCATCCACCTGTTTGTCCGTTGGTCCATTCATCTGACAGCTAACCTGTAGGCATTTTTGCCGATTTCATATCTACAGCCTAATATCTGTAGGAAAATTCACTGAAATCCTGGTGAACTTTTGTACAGGAGCTTTAAAAAAAAAATAAAAATAAAAACTGACATCTGGAAATTTGATTTTGGCAAAGCCTGTACCTTTTACACAAAAGCAGGAGGTCTGCTTGGAGGGTTTCCCTGTCTAGGTGTTGATCGTTAGACAATCCAGGTTATTGCAATCCTGAATGCTTGAATAAAGAACTTGATCAGAGACGGAAAATAAGTAAAGTTTATTTCATTAAAGTATTTAAAATTTATAAATGTATGTTTTCCTTTCGTTCCCCTTAGATTATTAGACTTTTACGAGACATGAACACCTCCACCTTTTCTTTAGTGTTCTGCAGATAGAGCTAGAGATGCACCGATCCGATACCTGGACCGGATATCGTCTCCGATGTTGGCTGATTAGCTGGATGGGATATCGGATGATTGATGCTGATCCAGCATTCCGATCCCGTCATTTCTTTTTTTATTATTATCACACACAGCAATACAGTTACAGCGATTTAGTCATTTCTGTGTTTGCAGCGGCGGTTGCGTGGAGCAGCTAGCGGTGAGCAAACACGGAGCAAGCCCGACTGCAACATGCAGCATCTGCAGTGCTTAAGTTGCGATGGGGGTGATAAGATTGGTAAATTCAACACCACAGACTTAAATAAGCACCATGCTAAAGAAGATGGTGAACTTTTTATTTTTATTTTTTTAACCATTTCAAAGCTGATAGCTTCACTCACAGGGCCAGGTACACGGTTTATTCATTAGTAGTATCAACAGTAGTATCGGTATTGGGAATCGGCCGATACGCTTAACCCAAGTATCGGGATCGGAAAAAACTGGATCGGTGCATCGAGATAGAGCTGCTTCTGTAAAAGATCACAGTAGCCCTTTGTTTTGTAAAAATCAATGCAGATAATTTCTTTGTTTTTGGTTTTCTAAGCGTACCATAGTGCACCAGTACGTTTTCTTACCTGCAGTTATACGATTATACCTGGTATTATATACGTTAGCATTTAGCTGAGGACACTGGCGTCCTTTTTTCTAGTTTCACCCACGATGAAAGACAACTTTCAAGAACTAACAGTGTCAAAATATTAGTGGTTTTAATTATTAAATTGTGTGACAACACATCATTTTAACTGCTGGTACATATCAACAGCTTATTGTTGAGGCTCTTGTTTTTTTGGCTTGCAGTGATCAATAATAATGAATACTTCAGCCTTTTATCGTTTCCAATTATAAATTACTAATAAATGGTAAATGGCTTGTACTTGTATAGCGCTTTTAACTAGTCTTGACGACCTCCAAAGCGCTTTACACTACAGTCTTAGTCATTCACCCATTCACACACACATTCACACCCTGACAATAGATTGACTCACTTGTATAAATGAGACTCTCGCCGTAAAATCCTTTTAAGACAAGAAAGCGGCAGAATTTTCGAAATCTGTCAAGACTAACGAATATAAACAAATAAAACAAGCAGCTTATTTCTTGCAGTCAGATGTTAAACAATGTCGATCAGTCGTTAACATGTATTAATGTTTTTTGTTTTTGTTTTGTTTTTACAGACAGACAAGAGTCTTTATTTGGTCACGGAGCAGGTGACTCCTCTTGCTGTTCACCTGAAGGCGCAGGCAGAGAAGGGGGAACTGGAGATCTCCTGGGGTCTACATCAGATAGTGGTAGGAGTCTGATCAGGGCAGAATTGTCTATTATGTAGTAAAAGCAGCCTTTCACTCTTTGCTGTTTGTTTCTCCTCACAGAAAGCTCTGAGTTTTCTGGTCAACGACTGCCACCTACTTCATAACAACCTGGGGATCTGGGCGGTCTTTGTGGACCGAGCTGGGGAGTGGAAGCTCGGCGCCCTCGATCATGTGGCACCGGAGCAGGGGGACCCCAGCGGGGTCGCGCTCCCCTGCCCCAAGACGGTTTACCCAGACATGGAGAAATACGACCCGCCAGAGACGTCCAACAGCGGCGCAGAGAAATGGTGAGCACAGAGGCGGGAAAAAAGTTATTTATTATTGGTGGATAATAGAGATTGATCTTTGTTTTTTGGTTTTTTTTGGTTAACCAGGGCAGGGGAGGTGTGGCGACTGGGATGTCTGATATGGGAGGTGTTCAACGGACCACTGCCTCGGACATCTTCCCTCCGATCTCTGGGAAAAGTATGTTTGCTCCACATTTTCTTTGCCAACTAAAATGGCTTTATTTCTCTGCCATACTTGTATTATGCATATGAATTATTTGAATGAAGTCTTGTTTTTTTGTGATATCAGAGAATATTTACTGTTTATCACTTGCAGGAAGTAAATAAACCTTTAGGCTTTAGACGGGCATTTTACCATATTACCTGAAAATGAAAGTTAAACACAGATTGTCTGAATAATTTAAATTTTTTTATATCCAATTTTTATGTTTTTTCTTCTGTTTCTTATTTTTTGCCCACAGATTCCAAAGTCCCTGGTCCCCCACTACTGTGAGCTGGTCGGGGCTAATCCCCGGGCCCGACCCAACCCGGCCCGCTTCCTCCAGAACTGCAGAGCCTCCGGAGGGTTCCTCAGCAACAGCTTTGTGGAAAGCAACCTTTTCCTGGAAGAGATCCAGGTCCGCTAACTCTTCTAATATTTGCAGTGGATTTCTGTCAGATGGATGTCTGACATGTTTAGTCAGGGATAGTTGAATCCTTAGAGATTCAAACTGTACTTTTATTCATTCAAAGCGAGTTTCTGGTGTTGAAATAAGCAGAGTAGATGCTGAGAATGACGAGAACACCTCTGAACCTCAACAGATTAAGGAAGCGGCTGAGAAGCAGCAGTTTTTCCAGGACCTGAACGATCATCTGGACTCGTTTCCTGAAGACTTCTGTAAACACAAAGTCCTGCCTCAGCTGCTCACCGCCTTTGAGTTCGGAAACGCCGGCGCCGTCATCCTGACGCCGCTCTTCAAGGTAACTTTTTACGTCTCCCAGTGACTTTAATCTCTCAGATAACGGATCATTTCCGTCATGAGAGAAAGAAGTTGTCAACATGATTTCTCTCTCTTCGTGTTTCAGGTGGGGAAGTTCCTGTCAGCAGAAGAATACCAACAGAAAATCATTCCTGTCATCGTGAAGATGTTTTCCTCCACAGATCGAGCGATGAGAATACGACTTCTACAGCAGGTATTTTCTCTTCCTCACTTGTGCTTTTAAAATCGGCCTTTAGCTGCCAGAAAGCAGCTTAATTAGATTCCAGAAACAACTGGTGGAGAAAAAAAAACAAAACAAAAAAAGTTAAGATGGATTTATAGCAAAGGGTCTTTTAATTATCTGGGTTTGTTCGTTGTTAAACACCCCGCCTGGGTTATACTAGAAGCTTCTTGATGGCTCCAAAAAAGGGTGGGATTCCTCTGCAACTTGTTAAATGATGTTTAACCAAATATTAGCGGTACAGTTGTGCATCTTTAGGCCTGTATGTATAATTCTGGCCCTGTGTGAGTTAGAGAAAGCTTTTGCTCTGTGGTACCAGTAGCAGGGGTGTGTAAACTTCTGAGCCGCGCTGTACATGTTGATTAATTAAAACGTGTTTGTTTGCAGCAAGTGTCCTTTAGCTAATAGCAAAGCAGTGGAGAAATGTGCTTATATGTGTTCGTTCTGCTCCCTGCGCCCCTCAGATGGAGCAGTTCATCCAGTATCTGAACGAGGCGGCCGTCAACTCCCAGATCTTCCCTCACGTCGTCCACGGCTTCACCGACACCAACCCCGCCATCAGGGAGCAGACCGTTAAGGTACCAAGTTCAGAGTCAGACGTAGACGCTGTAACAGCAGCTCCTCTGGGCCTAAACCCTCCATATTTTTCCCTCCCTCCCTCCTCGCTGCAGTCCATGCTGCTGCTCGCTCCCAAGCTGAACGAGGCCAACCTCAACCAGGAGCTCATGCGCCACTTCGCCCGGCTGCAGGCCAGAGACGAGCAGGGCCCCATCCGCTGCAACACCACCGTGTGTTTGGGCAAAATCGCCTCCTACCTCAACGCCGGGGTAAAAAAAAAAAAATGCACCGAGTGTTTTGATCCGTAAACTTAAAAAGCGAAGAGGGAAGGTTTCAGTTGCCCCTTTTTTCTTCCCAGACCCGGCAACGGATTCTGATCTCTGCCTTCTCCCGGGCCACCAAAGACCCGTTTCCCGCGTCCCGCTCTGCCGGCGTGCTGGGCTTCGCAGCAACGCACAACTACTACAGCGTCACAGAGATCGCCGCCCGCATCCTGCCCACCCTCTGCGCCGTCACTGTGGATCCCGACAAGGGCGTCCGGGACCAGGTACGCCTGTTTGTTCAGGTTTATTTACTGACCGTAGGGAAAGCACAGCAGAGAAGTACGGTTGACTTACGCACCAAGTGGAGGAACTACATGAGCTGTTAAAACTAGCATTGTTAGTTGCTCTGACAGCTTCTTCTTTTGGTCAGTCTGGAATCAAGAACAGCAGTTTTAAGCCGGATTGTTAACCGTCTCTGGCAGCGTGGGAAGGTTTCTGCACTTTTTTGCAGCCAGTGTGTGCCGACCGGTCTCCTTTGTTTCTGTCAGGCGTTCAAGGCCATCAAGAGTTTCCTCTCCAAGCTGGAGGCCGTCTCTGAAGATCCGAGCAAGCTGGCTGAGATCGGTATGTAACCGACAGCTCTGACCATCGCAGCTGCTGCAAGCTTCTTTTACATAAATGTTACAAAGATGCTTAGCTCCTTTTTAATGCACGACTTAAAGACACTGCAAAAACGGAACTTAAAATAAGTAAAATGTTCTTAAAATGAGTGTATTTGTCCTTATCTTATTGGTAAATAAGATGATTTGCCAATGGAATAAGATTTTTGCACTTAAAATGGGAACAACTCATCTCCATCATCTTATTTCAAGTGCAGGGTATCTAATTATCTTATTTTATGGGTCAAAATACTCATTCGATTGGCAGATAATCTTATTAACCTGCTCAAATCAAGGACAAATACACTAACTTTAAGAACATTTTACTTATTTTTAGATCCGTTTTTGCAGTGTACTCAGGGATTTTGCAGTGTTTTAAATAACTACAAACTATGGTCAGTTTAATTTAAGGAAAAATAGGAAGTATTGCGACTCGCTCGACCTTTCAGAAGTGTACATTATGATTATAGTTTGAGTGAAGCCAACTTGATCCAACCTGCATTATAATAAGTTTTTATCCAACATATTTTAAAGCTGCAATGTCAGATTTCAAGAAAATACTCGTAAAGTCCTTTTTTATGGCATTTTCTGAACTTTTGACAGTAAATGTCCTATTTGTCCATAGAGCCTCATTCAGGCTGCGCTGTGTGGGATAATTGTCTGTATCTCGTCGTATCAAAGTTTTGAGCAGTTCTGGTATTAAAACTGCTAAAAGTCCTTGAGTGGTAGAGAAGATTTTTATAATTTTTTTTTAATTTGCGTGTCCTGTCTGGGAATGCAGCATTAGGAATCGCTCTTAGTAGCAAATAGAACCCAACAGATTTTACTTTCACAGGTGGAGCATTACTGCTTTCCCCACAGTGCTCCGCTTATATATGCATAAAGCTCTGTTGGATTTTATTCTGGGACTATTTCATGTTCAATGGACACAAAACTGGAAAGGAAATAAGAGAGAAAACACTAAAGGGGAGAAAATATGAAAAAAATAGAGCAAAAAAAATGCAAAAAGTCTGTTTATCAAGAAAATAACACCGGGCTGATGGATCAACAATCAGTTTTTAATTGTATTTTAGGGCTAGACTAGTTTTAAAGGACAGGGATTACCATACTGGGACAACTTTATAAATGTTACAGGATCAGATAATTTAAGGAAAAGACCTTTCTGGTTTCTGGCTTCTAATTCCCGCTGCGTCCCCCGCAGAGAAGGATGTAGGATCCAGCGCTCACCCGGCGGGAGCTTCCTCCAGCTGGGCGGGCTGGGCCGTGACCGGCGTCTCCTCGCTAACCTCCAAGCTGATCCGCAACAACCCGGGTACGGAGGGGAGCGCAGCAGCCGAGGGGAGCGGGCCGGCCAACCCGGCCAGTCCCACCAGCGCCACTGACCCGGCATCAGACCCGAGCAAAGGTGCGCCGTTGTTTTAAATCAGAAGAAACTGAGAAACGCTTCTGATTGGACCGCAGTATCTATTCTGCTTGAAACTCTAATAATGATGACTTCCACTCTCCGGTGCAGAAGATAAAACCCAACAATCCTCCTTGGCTCACCACGGTGCCAACCAGCCACAGACCCCTGAAGCCACAGACAACGACGGCGAGCAAATCGGAGAGCGCTGGGACGACGAGGAGGACTGGGGCAGCCTGGAGGTACGTCTGTCACTCCTGACGGCACGTAACCAAGCAGTGGTCGTTTTCTGAGCGTGGGAATCTTTTGGGTTTTTCTCTCCAGGAGCCAGAGAGACGCCAGACGGATGACTGGAACACCGACTGGTCTGGAGCAGCGGCCTCCAAAAAGAAGCCCAATGATAGAGGAGTAGGAGCCTTCATGTGTCGTCCTGAATACATTTCTACATCTGCTGATGATGATGATGATGATAGTGTTTTCTATTTTAATGACTTCATATGTATCGGTTTGGTTGTAATATCCGTTTAATAAGTTTGCCTTTGAACTTGTAGGCTGGACGGTCGTCTGCCTCCATGGCGGTGAAGAAGCAGAGCTCTGACTGGAGCAGCTCAGGCTGGGACGCCGACGACAGCTGGTCCAACGAGAAGGAGGGCCAGGGCCAGAGCTCGGCGGGGGAGGAGGGCTGGGGCAACGACTGGGCGGAGGAGGAGGAGGACGCGGACGTGACGGGCGGCGGTAAAAACCCGCCCCTTCCCGAAGGCGTGCGGCTAGCCAGCGAGTACAACTGGGACGGCAGCAGCAGCTCCGGGAAGGGCGCCACTCAGAACGACCTGTTCGCCAGCGTGTCTCAGAGGAGCACCTCTGCGACCACGGTGAGATCCCGAGCAGCGAAAAGACAGGAGATACAGACAGATTAAACGTGTTTGATGTTTAAAATGGCTTTTAGAACGCAAAATACAAACATGAAGACCAGGCGTGTCCAAACTGCGGGCCGAGGGCCATTTGTGGGCCCTGTACTGATTTTGGGTGGAAAGATCAGGTCCACCTGCACAGGTGTCTGATGCAGATGGAAGATTTTAGTTTTTAATTAGGGCAAAATTATTACAGAACAGTTAGAATCCTACAATTGAAAATGCTTGGTACAACACAAAGTATTCATCTTTTAATAAACACACTTTGACATTCTCTTTAATTTCATAGTAAAATCTATCCAATGGCATTTAATTACTTAAATGCAAGCCTTGGTGCATTAAAATTTGCTTTAAATTCAGTTATTAAAATTACAGCAAGTGTTTTCAAAGAACAATTCACCCAAACAGTGTTCTTATATTGCTAAACAAAAAAACAGTTCAGCTTATTATTGTTAGTCAAATTAAATTATTCAAAATAATGTGCTATTCCTTTGACTTGACAATTTTGATATAAAGTATCGAAAAGTTTGGACACCGGTGTTGAAGACTATCAGAAAAAATAAATGTGATTATTTTTAAATATTTTAATATCTATCTATCTATCTATCTATCTATCTATCTATCTATCTATCTATCTATCTATCTATCTATCTATCTATCTATCTATATATCTATATATCTATATATCTATATCTATCTATCTATATCTATCTATATATCTATATATCTATATATATCTATCTATATATCTATATATATATCTATATATCTATATATATATCTATATATCTATATATATATCTATATCTATCTATATATATATATCTATATCTATCTATATATATATCTATATCTATCTATATATATATCTATATATATATATATATATATATATATATATATATATATATATATATATATATATATATATATATATTATATACTATATATATATATATATTATATTATATATATATATCTATATATATCTATATATATATATTATATATTATTTTCTTCGATGTTAAATTTTGGATTTCAAACCATCTTTGTTGGAAAGAAAAAAATATAATTTTAATTTACACATCCGAGGCATGGGCTTTTTAACCGATATCAAGGTAAGCCTAATAGTGGTTGGTTCAAAACTGCAGAAAACGTTTCCATCATGTCGTCTCTGTTGTTTAAAGTCCTCATGACAGTCGTTGCTGCACACTGCCAACCAGCTGGCTGAAACAAAGGTCGCTATTCTTTGTCCATGCTGAAAACGGCATTTAAATTTAGCATATTTATTGTGTAGTTTGCCTTTGCTTTATATATCTAGCCATAACTACATGTTATGAATAACTGATGTTTTATGGTATTAAATAAAGTAAAACTTGATTTAATTTATTTTAAGATTTTGTTTATATGGCATTAAGCAATGTATTTTTAATGACTTTAAGGCAGATCATTTTGTCAGAATAAATATGAAAAAATATTGGTTTTAATAATCAAAATGTTTTTCTAAATATGATGAAAGCAAGTATTACAAACTAGTTTAAAACCTGCTTACAAATTAAATTAGACTGAAATCATAAAATAACCCAAACTCAGGTCATACCTACAGGATGAGTGTGTGCAGCATCTGTCACTCTGCGTCTTCTACCGAGCCAAGAAAACGTGTCAAGATTGACGTCATAAAGATCGCTATGTTAAAACATAAAGCAGATAAAGTTGCCTTCTAACCAAAATGTTTCCGACCTTGAATCAACATTCAGCTCTGTGGCCGGAGGCCGTTCTGACGGCAAGGTGACGTTTCTGCTGCGTTTCTCCTCTGCAGGCTGGAGACAGCTGGGGATCAGAGACGATAGGAGACTGGGGAACCGAGAGCTGGGAGTCAGTGGAGGGAGGCCAGAGTGAGTCCTTCAGCTGATTAAATTAATCTGGTTTTTGTTTCTCTGCTCGTTCTGCTTTGATTCAGGGCATTTCACAACTTTTTACTGGGATGTTGTGTGATAAACCCACACCAAGCAGATCATTGTTGTGAATGATGACAGATGGTTTTCAGCGTGCTTGACGGTTAAAAAAAACAAAACAAAACTCACGCATTTGGATTTTGCTCCTCCTACCAATTTTCAGAAAAGGCTTCAAAAATAATTAAACATTTTGTTTTCCTTTAGTGATTTTTAGAGCAGCCCGTAGCAACAATTAGTAGAATAATAATCAAGGAGGCCTTAAAGTATAGATTAGATTGTGGTCAACCTTAGACTACTCATTTTATTCTGCTACTGCAACACCGAGAGTATTTTATGGCAGAGATGCACGAGCCTAACCCAGAGTCGGTTATAAATACTAAGAATATGTATTGAATTATGATTTTTTTTTCCCCCAATTGGCTTTGTACTCCTTTAGTCTGTCTTTTAGTATAAACGTCTGTTTCTGGTCACTCAGATCTCAGCAAGGCAGAGCTGTCTAAGAAGAAACGAGAGGAGAGGAGGAAAGAGCTGGAGGCCAAACGGGCAGAGCGTAAGGCAGCTAAAGGTCCTCTCAAACTTGGAGCGCGTAAGCTGGACTGATTCTGGTCAAACAGGGAGGCTGGGGATGTGGACCACGGGGGGCCCAGGAGTGGAAGGAGGTTCCACTAGAAACGAGTAAAGAAAACTGTGAACAGGCCTTTTTTGACCAAAAAAAACCCAAAACAAAGGCCTGGATACTGAACAGAAGAAGGGTTTTGGACTTCCAGGCTTTGGATTTTCTGCTTTTTCTCATGACAGGACTGATGGAGATTAAGGTAAAGGCAGAACTGTGACGGAAAACCCAAAGAGATGTAAAGAGGGATGCAACGACATGTTCATACAGCATAAAGTTGCTGTTGTACAGTAAATGTGTATACCCTGCGCATCATGTGGTACATAACTTTTTTTTTTTTTAAAGATGCATATGTATAGCAGAACGTCCTGTAATTTACGCTGAATGTGTTTCATTAAGCTCTGTATTCACACACATGGATATGGCTGTTTTTAGTCCATCTGCTCCAGATTTTAGGCTGAAAAGCAGTCCATGCATGCACCTGTGTGGCCTAGCAACCAATCTTCATCGCATCAAATTACACCCGAGTCTTCACTTTGCACATTTAGCACTGCATCTACTTTATGAGAGCAGCGGATCGGCTGCAGTTCTATCAATGAAACCTTTTTTTATTATTATTACTATTATTATTTTTGGGTCGATAATGAAGCCTCTGGTGCAAGAGCAAAAAATAGAAAGCTGTTGGTTTATAATCGAAACCTCAACTGTTTTCATGTCTCTCCATTTAAAGAAGAGTTTACAGTAGTTTCTTCTGGGTGTTTTTTGGGGGTAATATCAAAAGTATCCAGTAGGGGTCAGTGCTGACACAAGGAAAAGCTCCAGTTTAACCATTCATGGTTTGGTCCGTACTAAAGTCGGTAGAGTCTGTTTTGTTGTACGGCTTGTGCCTTTTTATTTAGCTACAGATCTACGCTTACAATGAACCCCATAAACCTAAATCTGCACCAATAAAACGTGGATCTTAAACTCCTCAAATCAGTAGACAGTTTTTTAACCCCAACATTCATTGTAGCCTTTTATTTTCTGTTTCTGTTGGATGTGACATGATGTCAGGGGTTTGTACTGATGAAATGTCTCATGGGTCAAGTCACGGTGCATGTGTGCTATTCCAGAATAAAAACCAATGTTAACTTATACTGCTGTGAAACATATTTAATCTTTTTTTGTTTTTCAGAGTCATACTTTGTTTTAATCTTTCTAAGAAGCTTTAGCGCTTCTTCTGATTTAATTTAACACGCTCACTGACTTGGATTAGGATTTACACCCCCTTAAACCAGTTGGGATTTCGTCCCATAGCAGCCGCATACTTCAAGTTGTTTTATTTGGGTTTTATGTGATTTTACCAACAAAACAAAAACATCTTACATGCACTGGAAGAAAAAAATAATTTGAGTTTTTTTAAAGATTCTTCATTGTATAAATAGCTGAAAAGTGTGGTGTGCATCTGCATTTACCGGCCCTGAGAACAAATGTTATGGACCAACTTCTTGCTGCACTTACAGCAGTAAATTGTTTAAAGTTTTCTGAGTAATACCCAAACAGTTTGAGGCTGAATAAAGAAAATGCAAATTTTATTTTTTTAAAGGTAGAGAAGACAATTTAACCGTAAATGTAGAAAAGTCCAAGTTAGTTTTTGAATAACTGCGCATGCACCGGAGTGTCTTACCTCACTCTTCCGCTCCACAGGGGGGAAAAAAATATCCCAGATCCTCTCTGTTCATATTTCTTTCTACTAAGGTCTTCCTATTCTTCTCATAAGCATGAACGCGATTTTCTTCTTGTGAATCTCAGCTATTTTCAAAGTATACGGTGAGAGCAGCGGAGCTACAATGAATGACTAACATCGAAGCTAACCGCGAACATTTACACTAGAAGTGTGCAGCCAGCCAGAGGAAACGAAGGAACATGGAGGCACGTTGGCATTACGTGAGCACGTTAGAATGGTTGGCATGTAGGACAACCAATAGATAAGGGGATCTACCACAAGTCAAAAATCTGAAAGAAGATTGTCCTCTATAGCTTCAATGTCGGTCAAGCGCCATCAGATTGGATGAGAAGCCCGTTAACATCAGTTTTCAAATCTCACCACTGATTCTCATTTAGGTTTGGTCTTTGACTAGGCCGTTCTTAGTTTACTTTAAACATACAGTCAGAGCCTCAATAGAATGGCGTTTTGCTGGGTGATGAACCTCCACACCAGCCAAAAGTTTTTTAAGATAATTCTTTATTGTCATTGTGCATATTTTAATGTATTTTACAAAAATTATTCAAATTATTACTATTTTTATTACGATTGAATGCACACCTGCAGCGTCTTCTGTGGTGCTTTGGTAGGTCGTCTACGGTTGTATTGAATTGTGGCGTTGTTAGTGGGGAACATGCTCAAAATGGACAAGGAAGGCCAGGTTTTTAAGTTTGAAAACTATCAAGAGATATATGTACGTATTACTGAATAAGTAATGAGGATGAAAGCAATAAAAATATTGCCTCTGGATCAGTTTTTCACACGATTGGCTTTTCTGGTTTCTAATTCGATGGGAATGCTAAGCTAATAGTTTGAAATTGTTTTAAAGCTATGAATTTAGATTTATTTTTTTAACAGTATAATTTTAGTGAGAACATGATTCTTATGTGATATCCCCTTCCTTCCCCTTCCTAATTATGCAGTAATCGGGTTTGTTCTTTCACATAAAATCCATACAAAGCACATTGGAGGTTGCGGTTCTAAGCTGACATGTCAAACAGTGTGTATACGTTTTCAAAGCATTTTCTTCTTCCTAATTTCAGTTCTGCCCAAGTTTCAGTGAAAAGTAATGTAGGGTGGAGTGAAACAAAAGGACTGTTTTTAGGCAACTTTTTTTTAACTAAAAGGGAAATGGTTCTGAATAAATGTGTGAAACTAGGTGTCTGAGAGCCTAAAGATGGCTTAATCTAAATATTTAGATTAATTTGTAGTGATGGTGATCTTGTGATTCATTTATTGACTAAACAGACTGAGCAGGCACAATAGTGAAGGGAGTTCATCTCTACCCAAGAGTAAAAATATATTATTAAGTCTTTCATTTATTTCTGTGTGTATTTTTAATTATGGCAGCATTGGTCCTCCATATAAAAATACCCTTATAAAGATACATTTAAACCGATACCTGAACTAACAAAAATGTGTTTCTTTTCCAATTAAGTAAACAAGTCCTTAGCTGTCATGTTGCCTCATTTAAATAATAAGCTGACTGGATCTAGGTCTTCTGTGAAACCTTTGCTTTGGGTCAGGCTAAACTGAAAAACACCTACATTTCTGCCATAAAATAAAGCAGTAAAACAAAAACACACTTTTCATCTCAAGATTTGTAATCGACACAAACATTGTGCAGTTTCACTTATTCACTGAATAAAATGTATAGATGCTGGTGGCCAGCTTGGATTAAGTTAACATGATATCCACTTTTCCACATCAGTGTTCAATACAAATAAATTGACTATTTTATTGATGAAAAGCTGATCATAAGCAGCATGTATTTAAACCCTGTTGGTGTTTCTATCATTCCATCCGTATCTTTGAAGAATATTAAACCTGCTAAAAGCCAACCTCCCGCTACAATAGATCATGAGACATGTTTGCCCGGAGTAATTTCCTCATAAATGTCTAAACTTTGGAAAAGCTTTGAAACAGGGCTGGGTAGACTTTTAAAAGCCATTTTCAAACAACACCAGACAGGATCATTTTACTTTTTTTCTCTCTCTCATAACACTAAATGGAAAAATAGACTGGTTACCATCAACATTCACAAAATGTTCTTTATTGATTACAAACAGGTCTGAGGAAGACAAAATATCATAGGACATTACAATGACTCCTTGAACGTATTGTTTTTGAAAATTAGGCTTTGTGCATGTATTACTTTATAAAGTGTTTCATAGCAATGAAGATATACATTTTCTTACAGATTTTTACTTTGATTTCTGCCTAGTAAGTCTTGTATTTACAAAAGGTACAATGTTTATAATTCAAAATATTATCATATGAACTTCATATATTTACGTTTATGAACAAAAATACAAATTGTTGTGTTTGTGCTTTTACAAATTTTAGACCCTGAAATAGAGGGAAATGATCAAAGCCTCGACCTTTTCAAATCAACTCATGGATGACTGTTAAAGACAGAGAAGACATAGCAGAAATCAGCCCGTTTCTTTTTAATATCCCATGTGGATGTTGCGCGGTGTTATCTGTGATCAGTCGTGGTTATTGGCCCCTTGACTTTGCTGGTGAGGAGCTGTTCAAAGCTCCTTAACAGACCACTGGGGACGTCAGTCACTGGGTGTCCTTGTCTTCTTTTCTGCTGCTGCCTTTGAACAAAACCCCCACCAGAGCGACGACACCCAAACCCACAGCTGCAGCCACGCCAGCGACCAATGCAGTTTCACCTGCCTTCTGCACCTGCCAGGGAAGAGGAATTACGCTTTAATTAAACTACCGCAGACTCACATCCTTCAACTAGGTTTGAATCAAGAATCTTTATTGTCATTATGCGTTACCAGAATGAAATTTTTGGTGAGACACAGGCTCTGAGTGCACATACATTACACTTAACACAAGACATAATGTTTTCATTTATATTATTATTTTTTGATTGCAACAACACTTCCTGCGAAGCTTAAAGAGTGCAAATAGTTGTATTTACACAGATTTACAAAGGGATCAGTTAATTTATATAGAACTATTATAAATTAACTTTATTTTTTTATTTATGCAGTTTGACATGTTGTTTTGTTCTATTGTTACAAATTACAGCTTTGGATCTCCTGAAAAAAACGACTCTTCCTTAGTGCACATATAACTACATGCACACACACTGCAAAAACGGATCTAAAAATAAGTAAAATGTTCTTAAAATTTGTGTTTTTGTCCTAGCAGGTAAATAATATTATTTGCCAATGGAATGAGTATTCTGACCCCTAAAATAAGATAATTAGACATCCTGCACTTGAAATAAGATGATGGAGATGAGTTGCTCCTATTTTAAGTGCAAAAGTCTTATTCCATTGGCAGATCATCTTATTAACCTGCTCAAATCAAGGACAGATACACTCATTTAAAGAAAATACTACTCATTTTTAGTTCCGTTTTAGCAGTGCAAATAAGATGTACAGTTAGAGGTCTGACGATCTGCAGACCTGCCTGCATGGTGGTAGCACTGCTGCCTTGCAGTTAGGAGGTCCTAGGTTTGAATCCCGGTTTGTGTTCTTTACCCATGGAGTTTCTAAAGTCCTTACACTGGTTCCCTGTAGCTCAGAGAATAGACTTTAAAATACTTCTGTTTGTTTATAAATCACTAAACGGCTTAGGATCAAAATACATTAAAGGCCTGTTGTTGCTGTATCAACCCTACAGACCACTCAAACCTTCTGGATCTGGTCTACTCTGCAGACCCAGAACCAGAACCAAACATGGAGAGGCAGCATTTACTTCCTATGCTCCACAAATCTGGAACAAACTTCCAGAAAACTGCAAATCAGCCGAAACCCTGAGTTCCTTTAAACCAAGACTGAAAACTCTCTAGAGGTGCTTTTGACCCATAATAACAGGAAGTGACCAACAAATTTGATGTGTATTGATGTTTTCTCTTGATACAATTTAATGTCTGTTACTGGTCTCACAACTGGTGACTGTTTCGATGTGATTATATTGTTTTTATGTTTTCATCATGCAAAGCACTGAAATGTGCTATACAAATAAACCTTGGCAATCTTTCCAGGTTGTACCCTGCCTCTCACCCAAAGGCACTCTTATGAGTGACAGTTCAGCTCCGTCTACTATTAGTTACTAACACCTGCTTACTACTAAAAAGCATTTGTCTTACATGAAATGTTGAACAAACATCTTTGTTCAACTTGCTTCAATAATAAATGTTTTAGGTTATTTATTTTTTTTGACATTTAGACTCTTGCTTCTGCTTTGCCATAGCAGGGCTGTTGAGCGTTGCATGTGTTAGCATTACTGTCAACTTGTGATTTTTGCACACCTTAACATCCACTCCGCCTTTTAACTATCTGAAATGACCCATTTGTGTAGCTTAGGTCTCTACTACTTTACTTTAAATATCTTGTTGACGAAATAAGTTTTCAGGGAGCTGTACACCCCTGAACCACTCCTGAGATGGATTATCCAACCACCCAATCTTAATCTCCATCAGTCTTAAACTCTCTGTCACACGAAACATGCTTTTGCTGAAAGTTAAAAGTCAAAACTGTTCTAGTAGTACTTTTGAATTTGTTTTGGCAATTTTATTCGGCTAAATCCAAAATTATTCATACCCCATTAAGATTTAAATTTAAAATAATTTCCCTCAACCAAGATGTTTGTGATAGGAAGTGAAACAGGCGTCTCTCAAAAAAATATATATATATATAAAAGGAGTATAAACTTTCTAAAAAAAAAAAAACATTTTATTCACATTAATCAAAAATGGGCATGCTGACATTTTACTGAAACTGTAATTTCGATTACAATGGAAATAGAAGTTGGCAATAAAGATTTATTGATTTTTCTCTACCCTCCTCAAAAATCAATGGGGGAAATGTTTAGCAGCATGTCCCCAGTGACAGTTTATCTTTGATCTTCAATTGCTGAAGGTTGGAAGGCCTCCGCGCCATCACCCTAATCTTCAGCCTCTCTTTCAGATTGAAGTCAGGACTTTCGCCAGCTCACTCTAGAACATTAATATTACTTTCACTCAGAAGATACATGTTGATCGAATTAAGAGATGTGTAAATAATTTTGGTCTTAGCTGTTGTTGAGTTTTTTTTGTTTTTTTGTTATGTTTTAAAATGCAAATTTATGAAGCTAAGCTCGGGCTGATATAATGATAAAATACGCTGTTTAAAGATGAAGCAGGTGTGCTTTATGGCTTTTTTTTTTTTTGGCTTTCTCCCACATTATATCAACAACATCTAAATGGGACCTTAGTGAATTGGGTCCATTTGAGACAAGGGTCACAGTACGACTCCTTAATTTATTTAGTGTTTTGAGTCTTTTTACACCACCTAACTGCTTACCTGCCGGGACTCGGCCTTTCCGTAGCGCAGCTCGTTGACAAAGTGCTCGCAGTTTTTCCTGAAGACGCAGTACGGCAGCTCCAGGCCAACCATGTCGCAGGCTTCCCGCACAATAACATGAGGCGGACGAGGCTTGTACTTATCGTCCAGACCGTTGTTTATCTCCCACTTGTCTGTTCCCACCACGTCCCAGAGCAGCTCCTTCTTAACAAGAGCCTTCTCCGTCAGGACGGACATCACACTGCTGGAGCCTGCGCCAGCGACTTCCGCTGTCAAGACACAACGCCAAGAAAATATCATACAGGGAACTTGGGGGAACTTTGGCACCCTTAATGATGGTGTACTATCTTTAGTGATTCTCAGGAACAATTTATTTGCAAGGTGAATCCAGATGTTTAACTATAGTGTAGTGGATGAGGATTAACCTGAAAAAACTACTGTCCGCTACCAAATCATTCCTATTTATAATATAAATGCAGTTTATTGTGCCAACTGGTAAAACGTGATCTAATTCCAGACTAGGATTGAATCAAGTTATTAATTTAAGAGCACTCCTGGGAGAAGCATGTGGCGACAGTGGTAAGTAAAAACTCCCTTAAGGAAGAAGCTACCTAAGCTGTGTTTCACTTCAATTATCATTACATTACTTCAAATATTTAATGATATCAAGATAAACTATAGTGACCATTTTAAAAGCCACTGCTCAGTAGAAATCAGGCTAACTGCTAGTAGCAATACAAGCTAAGAGGGTAATTCTATACATTTTGGGTGCACCTCAATTCAGGGGCTGCATCCTTTGAAGGACATACTTGAACACATGCACACGTTTATGCACCAGGCAGCCATGTTGGATTTTTTGAGTGGGGTTGGTGGGAAAGCTTAGACCTACTTGTCATATCTAAATGTCATTTCTGTTAGGTTTTAAAATGTTACATTTCAACTTTTAGGTACAGATTGAACCACGCCGAATGATTTTTCTTCTATTGCTCTTCTATTCTTCTATTGTTTTTGTTTTTTTAAACTTTACATAACTATTTGAAAAAAAGTCCTTGTCTTGTTATACTGCTGTTTTGAAACGTCTGTAAAGAAGGTTTAAGACTTTGAGAGCCACTACATAGTGGGGTTATGTTCTAACAGCTCTCTTTTGAGTGTTATTTACTGTCAGTAAATTTGTTTCAGAAACCCAAAAAAAATATGACTCTCCAGTGTAGACTGAAATACCACAAGCAACAGTGAACTAGTGGTATATCATGAGTTGATCTATTTTCAAGCCGGTATTTGGAAGCCAGTTCTGCTAGTGTGCTGTTACTCACAGGGCGCTGCCAAGTGAACGACATAATCTTCGCCAACGTAGACAGCCCAGTGCTGGTAGGAGCCACGGAAGATCTCAATCAGGTCCCCTGGCTGAGGTTTTCTATCATACTGGGAGTACAAGTCAAACAGAAACCAGTTGAACACATCAGCAGAATGGGTTTTCTCAACAGCTGCACAACATTTGATCTGGTTGGACTCCGAGGCAAAGGTTGTTGGATTGGACAATCACGATACTTTTACATTCAAAGAAATATAGTCTGTCAAACAATGTAAATGTAATACCTTGTTTTGTCTGCTATTTGTAATAATCCCATTTTTACATTGTGTTTTACATATTTTTCAGTGCATGGTCACATGTACTATATTTAATAGACAAGCTTCTGTTCAGATACAGCTTCCTTACCAATGTTGGAGCCATGCCAGGACTTTTGTATTAAAAGGCTTTCACTTTCTGTTCAAAAACCTGCAGAGACAAAAATAACCTTTAACACCAATTTTTGCAGCAGCTCTAAACATACAATTTTAAGAATCTATTCTAATTAATTTCTTAGTAAAACCCATTCTATCCTAATTAAGCACGACATAGTGATTTAGAAATATTTTCATTTGATTAAAAATTACATTAAATTATTATTATTAGGATACCCTTTTGGTCAGAACTTTGTATTAAAGCTATTATAGATTTACTACAACGGATTTAATTTTGCGACATCATTTAACGTTATCTGGTGTATTTGATCCTACTGGAAATAGCTATAGACAGACGTATGAATAGCTGTATAACAACAAATGGGTTCGTTATTCTTAGCGTATTGCTCACCAGTTTTAAAGATTTACGGAACATTATGAGTCATTACAGCCATAAAACGTGAATCATTTGATGCGAAAATGTCCAGAACCGCTCTGTGTTTACATCAACGGTAAAAAGCCTCCACGAGCCGCCGCGCAGATCCCAGGTCAGCTCCAGAACCGCCGCAGTAAACGCGGCAGCCATGATGGTCCGGTCCTCGGCCCAGATTCTGACGGGTTCTAACGCCGGTCCGGACGACCTTACCTGAGACGATGGGGTCAGGACTCCGCTCCCTGAAGTGCCAGGCACCGCCAGTGACGCCGACAGCAAAGCTCAGCTGTCAGCTGTGAGCTCCTAACACCGGACACGTGACCGTCGCGGTAAAATAAAATGAAACGTCACGCGAGCGAACCTCACGACCAGAGATGTGACCGTTATTACATCAGCTGCGTTAAATAAAAATAATACGAATTATCATTTAAACGGCGCAGTCTCTTTCTATCACGGCGTTACCAATTCAGATTTCATTCTAGAAATTTTATAATAAATTAAATAAATAAATATAAATAAATAAATAGCCATTTCAATGGGTTTAGAAGGTTGTCCGCGTCTTTATTTCGTTAAAATCAGGACTTTTAAAGCATTTAAAAGCATTTATTTGGGACTTTATGTCATAAAGTTCCAAATAAGTGCCTGCTGAACTATCTTAAAAAAAAGAAAAGTTTAGCATGCGTTTTGTTTTCAGGCCACCTGCACCAAATACATTGTACAACCAAGTTTCTCTAGAATTACAGCTGCAAGTCTTTTGAGATGTGTCACTACCACAGCTCTGTATAGCTACATGTAGAGACTGACATTTTTCATCCATCATTTACTGTAGAAATGATTCAAGCGCAGTGCAATCGGATGGAAAGCGACTGTGAGAATTAAATATCAAGTACTGACAAAACATTCTTGGTTTGATGTAAGTCTGGACTTTGACTAGGCCACTGTAAAAAATATTAGCCTGCTCTAAAAAAATGTCCAGTGTAGCTCTGGCTGAACGTTTCAGGTCATTGTCCTGCTGGCAGGGGGAGCTTCACCCCAATCTCAAGCTTCTTCTCCACCTGAATATGGGTCCATCATCTTCCTATTGACTGTGCCTAGCTTTTCTCACCACACTAAGGAAAAGTATCCCCACACCATGATACAACCTCTACCATGTCTGGGGTGGTGTGCTCAGGATGCCAGTTTTGCTCCGCACAGCGTTTTGTTGGCCAAAACGTTCAGTTTAATCTCCCTTGACCCGTGATCTCTCTTGATTCAGAGAACTTGATTCACATGTTTGTTTTGTACTTTGGACAAACATTTACTGGGACTTCTAATGGATTCATTCAACGATAACTTACTTTTTGACACTTTTCAATAAAGACAAGCTTTTCATGACTAATAGTTGCTCTGTCAACAGACTGTCAACAAATTGGAGCCATGTCTTGGTTGCGGCTGTGCTATACACATAGTATTACTGGATGATGGTCTCAAGCAGCATTCTGTGGGATGTTCAAAGCTTGAAATTTTATTTTATGACCTAACTCTGCTTTGAACTGATAATTGGGAATCATTCAAATATTTAGCTTCATTCTTAACAGTAGCTTATAAACAGTCAAGCTTTTTATTGATCATAATTGTTCTGTTTTCTATGCCTTCTCAGTCCACTTGCCCAATATTAATACAATATTAATAAATAAATTAAATTTGTTGACACTGTTTTAGAAAGTGTTTGATTCAGTTGCTTAGTTCATTGTCAACATATTAGGCTAAAACTGAGCATGTTTCAGTATCATTAAGTTTTCCTGTCTGTAATTTAACTGTAACCTCTATGACTTAAATCAAAACTACCCAATATAAGGCCACAAACTCCAGTTATTAATCATATGATGATCATGGGCATTTTGTAATGATGACATGTTCTCACACTGCAGACATTGCAGTAATTATTGATCTCTGGTCAGATAAAAGTCACTGCTTGAATAACTTTCAGCTTGGTGAGAGGACTCTGCCCTCTTATCTCACTCATAAGGAAAAATGAATGATTAATGTTGAACAGGACAGATTTTCATTTTCTGCACTGTACTTTTATTGGATCTCAATTATTTTATTCCTTCAAGCATTTATATGTCAGGTCACCAGAACATCACATGCCTGACAAACACAACCATGCGCTTTCAAACTCATGAGGAACCATGAGTTGCTTTTGTGAGTGAGGACCACAACACCACATACAAGTTTGAGTGCTATACAGTATTTACAAAAGCTTAGTCTTTAAAGGGAGTGACAACCTTGTATTGGTGGGGAAGATTCTCGGTCATGATCAATCCAAAAAATGGTTAAAAAATAAAACAACTGGACTTCTATTCTGAAGCTGAATTGAGAAAGCTTCCTGGATGGGAAGCGAAACGTCTTCAGCTTCAGTAAAGAAGTCCAGTTGTTTTGTTTTTTAACTATTTTTGGATTAACTTTGTATCTGTACTTCTTTATTACAATGACACACCGTTACAATGCTGTAGGTGCAACAAGTTCTGTAGTTAAAAATAGCCACAACATATTTTTCTATCCATCCATTGTCTTCCACCCACCTAAGATTTGCAAAAAGATGTGGATACATCTCGGTTGCATGTATCCACAAAGCATTCATATCAGGTGGCCAAAACCATCTCAAATCACTGCTTTTTTGCAGCAGCTCTCCTCCAATCACACCCAAACGACAAATCGCCTCACCCATTCTCAAATGGGGAGTCGCGATACCCTACAGAGGAAGTACACTTCAGCCTCTTGTACCAAGGATCTAATATTTTTGGTCACGTATTTAATAACCACAGATAAGAGTTGGAATGTAGGCTTACCTGTTGAGTTGAGACAAGAGGTCTGATTTTGTCTCCTGTACTTGACATAAACACTGTTATTATGGATACTTAAAGAGCGATTTAAAATGACATTGTACAACGTATCTATGTTATGTGCACTATTGTGTCTTTATATGTCTTTAGAAGCTACATTTAATATGTCAATCAAAGTACAAAGACTGCCCTCCTTCTTTACAACACAGAGAACAACGGGATTCTTTATTTTCAAATGTCTCGATTTAAAATCTCGAATGTTCTGCCCAAAGGCTAGTTTGCCACTTCATGCCAGTTTTACTAAACAAAATGCGATACAGAAAATGGCAGCTTCCTTTTTTTTTCTGACTGAATAATGCCAGAATCTTTTCTGTATTCAATGCAGAGCTAAGATGGAGCCTGGAAGCCATGGTGAGCTTCAACTTATTATTTTATTTTAAACTTAAACTTAAAAAATAATTTTCAACACCACATTCCCCACAGCATTCAAGCTCCACACAAAGCTGCTCATTTCTATATACAACCCCCCCCCCCCCGCCCCCGAAAAAAAAAATAAAACAGAAAAAACAAGCAAACACACACAAAAAATATAATGACAAAGGAAAATACAAAAATCCATTCACTCTACAACAACAAAGCAGCGATTCAGTTGTGGTGAGGTACTCATCGTGAATGTTTCCATGTATTGTAAAATTGTAAAAATGGCAGCCATGTCTTGACAAATTTAGCAGTCGCTTCATGCTTGCTCAGTATGAGGGAGTGCTGCCAAGCCATGGACAATGCAGACGACTGTCCACTGTGGCTCTACACTTCTTCAGGAGGAGTGAATGCTGCTTGTCAAGACTTGATTCAATCTACTGGGTTTTCTTAGATAGGAAACTTTTTGACCAATTTGTATAATCTGATTGAATTTTGACTTTGGAAAGTGCCTTGAGATGACATGTTTCATGAATTGCCACTATATAAATAAAATTGGATTGAAAAACCTCATGAGCTCTGCAAGCTAACTAATAACTAATTCATAGGATGAGCAAGAGACAAAATGGACCTGGTTCATGTCAAATAGTGAGCCCAATCAGTTCAACTATATATTTCACCTAGAGTTGCTTATTTTTAAGTTATTACCTTGTAAGCACAAACCGGACAGTTTTGTCTCTTGTTCGCCCTTAATTAATGCATAATTAATACTGATTCATCCTCGTCTGAGGTAGGTTCTACCTCGGTGGTGTTGTCATAGGACTTTATAGGGGGTGGTTGGTGAGAAATGCTGGTGAATGGTCATAAATGTGTGTAGTAAAGGGAGCTTAGCGCTCAACCTTGTAATTATTCGATGCTAAATTGGATGGTGGAGGAAAACTGGGAGCTAACCCAGACCGTCTACACCTTAATTTGCATGCAGGCGTGTTAAGGTAGGCCCAGGTTCAAAAGTGTGCTGATTTAAATACAAGGATTTTTTCTTTTAAAGGTGGAGCTACCTATCCCCAAAAAGCATCATGACTTGGCAGCCCCTATTGTTCCAGATAACTCGATGCATAGTGAAGAACTTTCATAGGGTGAAAATAAAAAGGCTTTTAAATGTCTCTGAAACCCTTGTGTGGAGTGAGGCTCATTTGCCTGCACTCTGCTGGGATATTTGCATATGGGAACCGGAAAGATCCTAGGAAACTTAAGGCAATAATAAAAAAAATGCACACAGAAATGAACAAATGTTTGCAATAAAGCATCTTTCACAGATATAAATCACAAACTGTTTCATGAGGACAGGACAGTGCCTCTTAGTACAACCCTAAGTATTCCTTCAGGGGCCAGCAGATTTCCTTTTATTCTCAGCTCTGAGAACAGACCTTGCTTTGTGTAGTTATAAGGTGAGGCTAGGTGACTCATTGCTAGCTGTAATCACAAAAGGCTTGATGGCTTTTGTACTGCCATTGTGCTGCCAGTTTATCAAGTTCTTTCTACCGCACTTTCTCTCTCACTTGCAGAGGATCATTCCATCCCTCGTCTCTTCTTTCTCTACCACATTACCCTCATCTATCTACGGTCTCAGTCTTCGTCTTGTTCTGGTCTTCATCTGGGGGGCACAAATACTTTTTCACTGGCCTATAAGTTTCAGGATCAAGCCTTTGTACCTATTTGCATCAGTTTTATCTGAGATCAACATATTGTCATAAAAAATGATTTGTAATTGTATTTAATTGGATTGTCTTTGTGTGCACAACATGAAATAAGAAAAGAAAGTTAAAAACGAGAGTAACTTTAGAAAAAAGGTGAAAAAAACGCATCCAGTAACCAGAATGGCCACTAGGTGGCGCCAGTGTTGTCACCGAGCGGTTATGGTGCTTCCGTTTTTTTAACGGCCAAAGAAGTTCCGACTTCCGACGGCGGACCGCCCTGTGCCTGTATTTTGTCCCGAATTTCAACATAAGAAACGCCACAGAAAGCTCCTCCCAAAGCCCCGACTCGAAGCCCCGAAACCGAGGAGCGGGTTTGATGTGACCCGCTGGCGCCCAAGGAGCGAGCCATGTCTGTGGTTTTTGACGGGAGTTCGCTGAAAGCGATGCAGAGCTCTCACAGCCACACGGCTCCGACTGCTCTGAGGTAAGAGGAGCCCCCTGCTGGCCGGACCCGGGACATTCACACGCTGTCCGCTCATATGTTCATGTAGCAAGCAGCTCCAGCAGCTGACATTTTATTTATCCCAGACAGGAAATTAATCTTTCACTTTTATATATAAATATCAGGAGTGGTCAATAAGTCAATATCTATATATCGCAATATAATTTTATCCAATATTTCAATACATTAGTCTATGATTATGTTACTTGTCATTGACTGACGGTTTGGGTTTTATGTAATTTTGTGTTTTGTTGTTTTAAAGCAAAGATGAGTTTTATAAAGATGGCAAAATTATTGTCATAATTTTGTACAGGCATATGTTGTGGGCATTCTTGGCAGTCTTTCTGAGGCTTTTATGTTGTTTATATTGATACCGTAATTATATCTATCTATCTATCTATCTATCTCTCTCTCTCTCTCTCTCTCTCTCTCTCTCTCTCTATATATATATATATATATATATATATATATATATATATATATATATATATATATATATATAATTTCTCCACTGTGAGATCAATAAAGTCTATCTTATATTGTATTGACCGAAATTAAGAAATGTATCATGACATAAGTTTTGGCAATACCTTTAAAAATACATAAATAGATAAAACAAGATATTTATGAGACGACGTGGTGGAAACAATTAACAAAAATGTAAGCTGTATAAAATATGTGAGAAAATAAAAAAGACTATCAAGAAAAAAAAAAACAATGAGGTGAATTAAATGCAACATTTTATAGAGATCTTGTAAAGAATTAAAGCAGTAATGATACAGTAGTATTATAACTTTAGTAACCTTAATAATCTAAAACTGCTAATAAACTGTGAATAAACTAACAATAATCTTAAAGTAAAACATAGGTATCCTTTTTTGTACATATCCTCAAATGTCAACCTATTTTGTTAGGATTGTGGGAGGATCTGTTGCTCTAGGTCTGTTGGGGAAATGTCTCTACCTGTTTTGTCCAGTTAGACGCTGATAATTTGCAGATTTTATTCCTTTGCAGAGCCGCTCAAGCTCAGGTTTTCAAGTTTGTCACAGTTTTCCTTTCCAGATTTACTGATGAGCTTCAGTGGTGGCGTTCTAACTCATGGGTGTGTTTTGATCCAAACCATCCCATTTAAGCCCTGGATGACTGTTTACGGTCTTTGTCCTGCTGGAAGGTGAACCTCCGCCCTAGTCTTGTGTTTTGGATCCTCTTAACAGATTCTCTCTCAGGGTTGTCCTGTATTTAGCTCCATTCCTTCTTCCCGTCAACTCTGACCGCTTTCCCTGATGGGCTGAAGCAAAACGTCACCCACTGACGCCGATGCGATGCTGCTGTTTATTCAGTCTTAACCGTGCAATACATTTCACCACTACTAGGGCTGAACAATTAATCGCATTTTCAATATAATCGCAATTTAAAGAAACGCAATTTCCAAATCGCAGAGTCTGCAATTTTTGCCTATGTAACAATTAGGGAATTAGACACGTCCATTAGGTGTTGGTAAAATGTTTAAAGTGGGATTACCTCCACATGGAAGGGAAGACAGTTGCAGCAGTGAGATAATCTAATTTTATTACTTGTTTTAGAGTTTATATAATCATACAAAGCATTAAGTGCAGGTCAATCAGTTTAATACATAGACTTGCTTGTTGGTTGCACTTTATGTTCAACAAGGATTGATGTCCATATCAACTAAAAGCTGTTCTCTTGAATAATATTCTGATCAATAGAAATATTAAAAGTTCTTGTTTTAAATAGTCCTTGTTTACAAACATATTTTTTTAGACGCCATTTTTGTTACTTGTGGTTAATGCGGAGAAAAGTTAAAATTGCAATTTTGGTTGAAATATACTGTAGGCAGAGTTTAGATGCTGTGGGTCTTTTAGCAACTAATCTGCACAGCGAGGAAACAAATTAATTTGTTGTTTGTATATGATTAAAAAGACATGATAAATTAAACTGGGGAAAAAAATCGCATTAAATCGCAATATTAAGAAAAAAAAATCGCAATTAGATTAGTTTCCAAAATCATTCAGCCCTAACCACTACTACCGTCTGTTTTCACCTCTAAAACATACCTTTACATTTATTTTGGATTTTTTTTTATATATACTCATTATTATAACTAGAAATAGTACCTTTTGCAGTATTTTGTAAACACTTTGTGTCTGCAATGAAGAGAAGCTCTCCAATCAATGACATCAATGGGCATTCTATTTTATTCTATTTAACTTGTGCGTAATTGAATCTCAATACAAATACAGTTGTTCTGTGAAGGCAACAGAGATTTGTTAAAGATTAAAGACGTTTGCCACAATCCATGGAAGGGACACAGCAAAAGTGTGGAAAAAAAGTACAATCCTTACATTTTGCACATGCAAAAAATGCAATTTCAGCAGCAGAAACCCTGAAACTGCACAACAGCCTGAAAACACAATCAGCACTGTGATCCATATTAGTGGTAGCATGGTGCTGGGGTGGGAGTCTGTATTGCTTTATGCTGATGGATGGGTTAGCTGCATGCTCCAGGGTGATGATGGCTCCTAGGAAATAATCTGTTTTCAGTCTTTGTCTATGCTCTGGTGGATATACGGCGCCCCCTAGAGGGTAACAGCTCAAACAGCTGAGAAACAGGGTTATGAAGTGTAAATGATGACGATGCCAGCTCTGCTGAGGCGCTGTGTGCTGTAGATGTCCATCTCGGAGGGGAGCGGTGACCCAACAATCCTCTGAATTCTCGCTCCGTCTGGCTCGGTGCAGCTCCCATCAGCAGATAATATTTTCTATACAAATTAGGCGACTTCTAAAGGCCTCTGGGTTCCTGTTGGGGGTGTCAGAGTAAAGGGTGCAGAATATAAATGCACCCCAAACTTTTTATACTTTTAATTTGCAAACAGAATACAGAAAACCATGCATCATTTTAACTGTGTTTTCTTCTTGTATATGCTGATCTATTTTTATGGGTCACCTTTGTAGGTTTTTCCTCCTCAGCAGCAGCTCGTCGTTTGCAGCTTGCTGCAGCTAATTGTCCCACTTCTCATCCCGTCCTCTCCCCCCCTGCAGCGCGCAGGAGCTTTCCCAGGAGATCAAGTCTTTCATCAGTGGCGTCGACGCCGTTCAGGGCCGGAAGCTCAGCGTCAGGGAGCACGCCCGCTGCGCTGTGCGGCTGCTGCGCTCGGTCCCGGCCTGCAGGGGCGCGGTGCTGGAGCATCTGAGGGGCGTGTACGATGAGCACGTGTCGGCGTTTCTTCACAACCTGGAGATGGAGGGAAACGCCAGCTCCGGGGCGACCTCCAACCTGGAGGACATCATACAGGTGGGACTTCATCCAGGGTTCCTCTGCAGCCTTAAAAGAAGCCGAGAAAAGTCATCTCATGGATCATTTAGTGTTTTTCAGCTACTGGTAGATGACACAAATAAAGGCATTTTCATTAAAAAATTCAAAGAGGAACATTTCACGGCTTTTTTTTTAACTCCTTGATCCGCTTTGATTAGGAATTACATTTTTTATATAATTAGTGTGATTTAAATGGGTTAAATATAGTGCATGTATTTAAAACTAAGACACCATAAATAGCAAAAACTGTAATTTAAAGGATCTGTGACTATCATAGGATCATCTAGTGCAGATTTGACAAGTTTTAAGTGCCAATGATTTTTGACCAGAGTTGATCTGTGTTGCTCCACATCTCAGAAAAAGCAGGGAAATGATCCTGAAATAGAAGCCACACTTAGGATTTTTTTGTTTTTTAGAAATTTTCTGAATTATGTTCAGTTTTATTAATAAAATTATAGAGATTTGTCAAAAAGTTTCCTATCTAAGGAAACCCAGTAGGTGGCATCAAGCCTTCACAAGCAGCATCTACTCCTCCTGAAAGAGCGTGGCGCCACAGCGACAGTCGTCTGCATTGTCCATGGCTTTGCAGCAATCCCTCATACTGAGCATCCATGAAGCGACAGTGGAGAGGAAAACTCCCCTTTAACAGGGAGGAAAACCTCCAGCAGAACCAGAACCAGGCTCAGCGTGAACGGTCATCTGCCTCGACCGACTGGGGTTTAGAGAAGACAGAGCAGAGACACAAAAAGCACAGAAGCACACATTGATCCAGGAATCCTTTCTATATTATATACTAATAACAGATGATCTGCCCCAGGATGATGTCATAGCTAACAGAACGGCAGACCAGGTGTGCTATGAAGAGAAAAATGACAGCGACCATAAAGTTAAAAGTTGAAATAACAACAAAAAATGCAAATTGGAGAACAGTAGGAAAACTCAACAGAGTGAGAGCAATAGATCTTGATGTCTGAACATACAGATGATTAAACAGACCGTAGAAATGTCCATAATCTTCTGAACGAACTGTATTAAGGAGATGTGCTCAGGTTGCCAAACCATTTACTGGATTATTTCTTCATTAATGCTTTTCTCCTGTGTAGGAGGTTCATGGCGTTCTGTCAGAGTTCATCCGTCTCAACCCCAGAGCCTGGGCTCCGCTGGTCTCCACCTGGGCTGTGGACCTGCTGGGCCAGCTGAGCAGCAAGCACGCCGGCCGCAGGGTGGCCCCCCACTCCTCCAGCCTCAACGAACTGCTGCAGCTGTGGATGTCCTGCGCTGCCACCCGCTCCCTCATGGAGGCCTACTCCCAGTGTCTGGCCGCCATGCTGGCCTGGTGCCCCGATGCCTGCGTGGACGCACTTCTGGACACGTCCGTCAAACACTCGCCCCATTTCGACTGGGTGGTGGCCCACATCGGCTCCGCCTTCCCGGGAACCATCATCAGCAGGGTGTTGGCCTGCGGGCTGAAGGACTTCTGCTCCCACGGGGCCAAAGACCAGGGGCCGCCGGTGGAGAAAGGCAGCAGGGTGCCGAAGATCGGCTCCGTGGTGGGAATCCTCGGGCATCTGGCGGCGCACCACTCTGACAGCATCAGGAAGGAGCTGCTCAGGATGTTTCAGGAGAGCTTGACTCCGTCCACGCCTCTCTCTCCCGCTTCCTCCTCGACGTCCTGGGAGGCGTCGCCTCAGCTGCGGCGCGCCGCCGTGCCGTTCCTGCTGCAGCTCGCCGCCATGTCCCCGAACCTGTTTGGCGCCGTGTCGTCGGAGCTGGTGGAGCTCCTGCGCCCGCCGGTGCTGCTCCAGCTGCAGTCTCTGCTGCAGGGCCTGCCCAGAGAGGAGCTGGACAACATGCTGGGGCTGGCCGTCCACCTCGTCAGCCAGAGTCCCACGGGCGGCGCTCGCGTCCTCAGGTTCCTGGCGGACACGGCGACGCCGGCGTCGGTCATCATCTCCGGCCCGACTCCGTCGCCTAACGAAGGAGTCCGAGAAGGCTGCGACCGCCTCCTCCAGATGTTGCTGCTGCATCTCCACAAGCTGGTGTTCAACCGCTCCGACGGGGCGGAGGTCGGCCCCTTCAGCTCCGCCTCCTCCTCCTCTCAGCCCCAGAGGGTCATCCCTTTCCTGGAGGAGCTGCGCTCGCATGTCGGCCAGCTGTGTGCGGAGACGCTGCGCCTGGAGAGGAAGCGCCACCTCTGGCTGCACCAGCTGCTGTGTCTGCTCTCGGTGTACGGGGGTCCCAGCTTAGCCACCGAGACCCTCTGCCAGCTCCTCACCCAGGCCAGGAACCCGGAGGAGCTGGCTCTGGCCTGGCAGCTCCACACGACGCTCTCCTCCTGCATGGCCGGCCTCGTTCCCGCCGCCGCGGCCCACTGCGTGGCTCAGATCCACACGCACACGCTCGCGCCCCGTCAGCTCCGGCAGCTGCTCCTCAACCTGGCCGCGGCCATCCAGAGCCAGGACGAGGAGAGGAGAGGAGCCGCAGGAGCCCAGTCCTCCATGGCCGTCCAGATCGGCTCAGCGGTCTCGGGGCACCTCCACGATTTCGGCCCCCTGCTCCTCCACGGCGACCCGGCCGTGTCTCACGCCGCGGCGCGCCTCCTCTCCTGCAGCCCGCTGCCTCGCACCTCCTCCCCGGCACACCTGCTCCTGCTCTCCCGGGCCGCCGTCTCTCACTTCTTCCTGGCGCTGCAGAGGAGAGGGGAGGCCAGGAGGGCGGGGCGGGCCGCGGGGCAGACGGGCGAGGCGGTGAGCTGCTCCGTCCTGCTCCTGTCGCGGCTGGCGGCGTACGCTCCTCTCACGCTGAAGGCCATCCTGCAGCAGCTGGTGGAGGGGGCGCTGCACAAGGGCAACGCTCACCTGTTCGGCGGGCAGATCGCCGACATGTCTGGAGCTCCCGTCACGTCTCCGGCGGTTTCCCCCGACCTGGGCGCCTCCCTGCTGGACATCAACTGTCGGTTCGGCACCACGGTGAACTTTTCTGGCAGCGTGTGGTCGGTGTTCCACGCCGGAGTGATCGGAAAGGGGCTGAAGGCCCGCGCCGCGCCCAACCTGCCTGATCCGCCAGGAGTCATCCAGGTGGGTTTGTTGATGGATTGTTGCGCTCAAAGCTCACTCGTGGACACAAACGCGTGTTCATTTTGAGCTTTTAATGATTTATTTAGACAGATAATGACACAAAAATTTAATTTTAATTGGAAAAACAAAGGTTGGTTGAGTTTACGGTTTCTCTTTATTCAGCTAAATTAAAATCAAACATAATCTCAAATATATTTATACAAGCTGACTAATTTGGGCAAATGTTGCTTAGCAGATTGCAAAGACACTGCACTGCAAAAACGGAACTAAAAATAAGTTAAATGTTCTTAAAATGAGTGTATTTGTCTTTGAATTGAGCAAGTAAATAAGATGGTTTGCAAATAGAATAAGATTTTTGCACTTAAAATAGGAACAACTCATGTCCATCGTCTTGTTTCAAGTGCAGTATATCTAATTATCTTGTTTTAGGGGTCAAAATACTCATTCAATTGGTAGATAATATTATTTACCTGCTCAAATCAAGGACAAAAACACAATTTTTAAGAACATTTTACTTGCTTTTAGATCCATTTTTGCAGTGTGCATGCTTTTGTTGCTACATCAACAAGCTTCTAGCATAATTCTGACAGGATAGTTGCCGCCCTTGCTTATCAGAATAGGTTGTTTTGCTGGCATGGACTGGGGTTGAGGTCAGAGCCGTTTTAGCAGCTCAGGGTTGACCTGCTTTATTTGCTCTAAAAACAGACCTGATGTACGTTTATGATCATTCCTGCCTTTTTAACTCTCCTTTATTATTTTATCTATATTGAGCAATGCACGAGTACCACTGACAGCAGGACCGCCCCTCAGTATGACGCCGCCACCACCATGCGGGACAGCACAAGGTTTTCATGTTTAAAACATCACCGTGCCGAACAGTCTCAATCTTTAATATATGACCAATCCTAAATTGAGCGTATTTAAGAATTCTCCATACATTCTCAATGGGATAGAGGTCCTTCCATTTATGTTAGTCTTCTTTACCCATACCGAAAATAATTTTTTTGTCGGTATTTGGTTCTTAGTCCTGTTGCAAAACCCGATCGTGTCCAAGTTTCAGTCGTCTGACCCAAACTGTCAACCTCCAAGGAAAATAAAGAACCACATATCTTTGTTTGGATTAGAGAAAATGTACGACAAATTGAGACCTGGGCGCCCAGCAGGGGCGGTTCTAGACAGGGGCCGACAGGGGCCCATGCCCCTGTAGAAATGGCCCTGGCCCCTGTTATGGCCCCTGTATTAAAAGCATGATGTTAAATAAACTTCTCATAATTATTTGCAATGGCAAAGAAACCATAACTGATTGGTCACTTTAACCAATATTATTTTTTACCTATACAGCTTTACTCTAAAAAGAATTTAAAACTTAAGATGTTTCTCTTTTAGCTTTAGCTGTATTTTGAGCAGGGGGCAAAGTTTTCAACTGCAGTTCCAGAGCCACAAGTGACTCACTTAATATTATTACACAGTTAAATATTGCCGTTTTATTGTTTTTAATTTTTTTTTTTGTTCTGTGCCCCTGTGAAAAAACACTGGCCCCACCTTGGCCCCCCTGGTAAATGTGGTCTAGAACCACCCCTGGCGCCCAGGTTATTTATTTTATTCATGAGTTCGTATTTGTCATTTCACCCTGAAAAACATGAAATAAATCATTAAAAGCCAATAATTATTGCTGTCCGTGTACACACTAGGTGTGTGGAAGCTTCTATCAATCACTTAATGGGTGGTTGTCGATATAGTAGGGCTGGGTATCATCTAGGATGAGCCGATTCGATACGATTTTCGATACATAGCTCACGATACAATACGATTCTCGATATAGCTCACCTTGATTTGATTTGACTCCAATATCGATATTTATTACTTTCAAATGCTCAAAGTCATTCAATCAACAAAACCAGCCAAATATTATTTATGTTCAATTTATTGAACACTGATATATTAACAGGAAAACAAAGTGCATTTGGTTGAATGCATTTACTGTATCACAGAAACCAAAAACGTGCCCAAACGTCTGATTTTAGGGATGAAGGTTAGGCTGCAATAGCGCCCCCTAGGTGTTGGGAGGTATATCGATATTGAAAGCGAGAATATCGGTTTTAAATCATTTTTAAAAAAATCAATATTAATCTTTGTATCGATTTTTATGCACAGCTCTACAATATAGCGCTTGATTCCTTTACATTAACAGGACCTAAAAGGGGGAAAAAAAAGAGCTGGTGTAAAAAGTGTTTGGTGTATCTTCTCCCTGCAGAACATCCAGACTCTGCTGGCTGTTATAGTCCAGTGCTGCAGTTCGTCCAGCCTCAACGGCTCCCAGTCGCCAGCCGACCCCGACGAGCCGCTACCCATCAACCCCGAGGCGGCCAAGGTGGTCGCCGTCACGCTGGTGGAGAACGTCTGTCCAGACGTGGCCAACGGGGAGCTGTCCTGGCCCCCGGAGGAGCACGCCCGGACCACCGTGGAGCGAGACATCCACATCAGACGGTGCTTCGAGGCCCACCCGGTCCTCTTCCCCCTGCTTCAGGTGGTGGCGGCCGGACGCCCGGCCCTCTGCTACTGCTCCGCCGTGCTCAGAGGCCTTCTGGCCACCCTGCTGTCCCACTGGGAGGGCTCCCGCGAGGCTTCGTCCACAGACTCCCCCTGGCACCTGCAGGCCTCCTCCCTCCTGGTGTCCTGCATGGGGGAAGGCCAGCTGCTGCCGCCGGTGCTGGCCAACGTCCACGAAGCTTTCGCCCACCTGACGCCGTTCGAGGTGAGGCTGCTGCTCCTGGCCGTGTGGGAGTACGTCAGGGGCAACGGGCCGCTGCCCCAGAAGTTCGTCTTCAGCTCGGACAAAGGCGTGTTCTGCAGGGACTTCTCGCGGGACGGGGACGTGTCCAGATACGTGGCACCGATCCACAGCGTCCTGCACAAAAACATCGACAGACTGGGCCACCTGTGCTGGAGGTTTCAGCTCTGAGACACAACGGTGGAGAAAAAACTGTGAGAAACGGGCGATTCAAACCAACCAGGGAGATTTACGGTCATGTCACTTCAAGAGTAGACTGAACGTTTTTTTTAAATATAGAGCTGTGTGCATAAGTTTGGTGTTAATGTTTTGTGTTAAATTTTCAGCGCGTTCCCATTCAGCTTCTATAAGAAAATGCTGGGAAATCGCTCAACTGTAAAATATGTCGATACAAAAATGAGTTCATAGTCTTAATTTGCCATTTTGGTTGAGAAAAGCTACTTATGTCTGCGTGTCTTGTTCTGTAAACATGCCTTCCCTCTTTTGGTATACAAACAAACTTGTTTAAAACACATTGCAAATAAAATCTGCATTTAGTCATAAACAACTGCAGTTACTAATCTTTACGCGGTGAAAAATAAAGCATGGTGATCACCCATGACTACATGGCTGGTTGTTTTTAAATGCTGCTTTAGTTTTAATCCTAATACTAGTCAGATAGTCTTATTATAAAAGTGATCTAACCCCAATCATAATGTAAAGTGTGTTACATCAGGAGCCCAACAAGGCCTCTGCTATCTCTTTATGTATTTATTGACTTTTTTTAAAATAAAGTGTCCCTTTGAAATTTCCTTCAACTCCTTTTTGACAACAGCATTAAACTCTTTGCATTAAGTAATAATTATTTCTATCTCCCGTTACTGGAGGCTCCCCTGTGATGGATCCTGTCTGGCAGAGGTTTTACTCTTAGAACGCGCTTAGAAAATGACAAAGAAAAATTTCAACTCAATGATTTAGTGCATCATGTAAATGTTCTTGGATGCTAATGTCAAAGGAAATGTAATAAGTGTCAGTTTGAGAAGCAAGGTTAAATTAGTGTTAATTAGCAAATTGACACTTATTTTTTTCAAACCATGCTCCACCAGGACTGTCCTGTTATGAGGCTTTATTCACACCATGCTCCAGTAAGAAATACAATAGATAATAGAGACAATAGATCTTTACCTGCAACATTCAAAACCATCTGTCATCAGCATACATCTGAAATTATTATTATTATTATTTTATTTTTTTATGTGTAAACTACAAAGAACTGGACTTAGCACTCAACCTTGAGGTACACGTTTATAAATGTTTCAATAATTTCTTGACAACCCGGTTAAGCTTTTCAAGCTACATAGGTGGAAGATATTTAAATCGGATAATGTTGTGCATCCACCTTTATGTCAAAGGAAATACGGTACTTTTTCACGTTTTTATGATAATACTATACAATTCCAATGTTTAGATAAATGTAATGAAGGAAAACAACTGAGGCAACAATAATATATCCTTCGAAACGCACTCAAGGAACCAAAAGTAAAATACAGATGTGAAGACGATCACAAAAAATAGTTATTTTAATATCCTTCAGGTATTTTCCACCGTCTAATCTTCCCCTCCTGATTTGTGCAAGTGTCTTTCAAAATATGATCATTTACCACAGTTACAATACTTTTAAAAACAGCTTTCGGTGGTATCTCATATCTTTTAAACACACTACTTGTGTTTAAAAGATGTGTGTGTATGTATGTGTATATATATATATATATATATATATATATATATATACATAGGTATATACGTATGTATATATATATATATATGTACACACTTAAATATTTTATTTTATTTATATAGCGCCAATTCAAGAAACGTCATCACAAGGCACTTTCCAAAGTCAAATTCAATCATATTATACCGATTGGTCAAAACATTTCCTATATAAGGGAACCAGTTGATTGAATCAAAGTCTTGACAAGCAGCATTCACTCCTCCTGAAGAGCATAGAGCCACAGGGACAGCCATCTGCATTGTCCATGGCTTTACTGAGCAAGCATGAAGCGACAGTGGAAAGAAAAACTCCCCATTAACGGGAAGCAAAAACCTCCAGCAGAACCGGGCTCAGTATGAACGGTCATCTGCCTCGACCGAATGGAGGTTAGAGAAGGCAGAACAGAGACACAACAAGACAGACAAAAAAGCAGAGAAGTACACATTGATCCAGTAATCTGTTCTACATTAGATGGTAACAGCGGGTGATCTGTCTTCCCTGGATGATGCCCCAGCTTATATATATATATATTCCAAAAAAAGGTAAAAAACAAAGCAACTGGACTTGTAACAAGTATACAAGTCCAGTTCTTTTGTTTTTGTTTTTTACCTTTTTTTGGAATGACCATGACCTGGATGACTGAGAATCTTCACCAGCATATATATATATATATATATATATATATATATATATATATATATATATATATATATATATATATATATATTTATATATATATACATTTATTTTTTTCTTTCAACGTGTCTATCCCTCATGGGGTTGCGAGGGGTTGCTGGTTCCTATCTCCAGCTGTCAATGGTCCCAGCCTGTCGCACAGATAGTACATATACTAACGGTATAGAAAAGTCAGGAATAAAAACAAAGAAGGCTGTGAAAGTACACATGCAACACGGAATCCATCTCCTTTAAGGTGTCAGTTTGACTAGTGAGGGCCCATCTTTGTGTTCATAGAAGAATAACAGGTTGCACCGGCAGCAAACAGGCGCTACTCGGATGAAGCGCCACAAATCCGGGATGAAAGTGTGCGCTTCCCTGAGTGGATCTTGGAGGTGACGTGTCCGCGCCTGAGAGGGTAAATATTCAAAGTTCCCATGTCTGCTCCATCCAACCTTACACAGAGGGTTAAATTACTGAATTTTAGGTTAATGCCCCCCTCTCGTGGTTTAATTTTTGGTTTAAAAAAAAAAAAAAAAAAAAAAAAACACCCGACCCCTTATATTTAGGTCAGTTGCTGAGAATCTTCCTTTTAAACGATCTTTGTCGCGGAGGGGAAAAGGGGGCGGAGTCAGAGAGGGGATCAGAAACGAGATGGCCACCTTCACTGAGAGGTAAAGACGGGGCTGTTCCGCTCTTTCACCGCTTTCATTTAGTATTCTGTAGCTGGGTGCCGGGTGTTGTGGGTTCTCGGCTGAGGTCTGCGGAGGCGAAAGCCCCCTGGAAGGTTTAAACGCCGCAGAGGAGCACAACGCCGGCGGAAAAGTCTCGATCTCCGTTTGAATTGAATTAGCGGCTCGGCAGGATGTTAGCAGGGTTAGCATGATGGTGCTCTCATTTAAAGAGATAATTGATACTCGCTCTGCTGCCACACATGCATGCACGGACTACAGAGTTGTGGCTAAATGTATAACCTGTGTTTTTGTTTTCTAATGTGTTTTTATTTTGGGTTAATAAGAGCGCAGTTTTATTTTATTTCTTTTAGCAGCCGTTAGCCGCCGTGCTAGCTAACGCGCCGTTGGCAACCGTCCAAACGGTCATTTACATCAGCTCAGATTTGACAGGAATAAAAACGGACGCGTTTAGTGCAGCTTTGCCTATTGAATTACAAAACAAAAATCAGCGTAAATCAGAGATTTAAATTATATTTGGATATGCACCGTGTGGCTGCAGGACCCAATATAGTATCGCTTTAAATACCATCGATTTAAGGGCTTTTTTTCTTTACGACCACAACGAGCTCAAAGTTCAGGTCTGAGCTGTGCGTAGTTTACCAACCCCCTCCTCAGGTTTGCAGAGGGTCCCCTCGGGTAATTATTTGGGCTATTGCTTAATGAAAAAACGGGGAAGCATGAGCTGGATGTGTTCCGTGATGTGCCGTGGGCTTTTCCTCCGCAGGATGGGGCCCGTCTTGTTGGTCTGGCTGGCCGTGTGCCTCGGCGGGACCTGGGCTGTGGACAAGGGCAACTTCAAGACCTGCGAGCAAAGCGCTTTCTGCAAGTGAGTGGAGCATGCAAAAGAGACACATTCACTTGAAGGCCAATATAATAAAAAATTACAACCGATGCCTGTTGTCACCCTTTCCCAGGCGTCAGCGAGCAATTAAGCCTGGTGAGTCCCCTTATCGGGCCCTGCTGGAAACCATGGAGCTGACCAACACCAGACTCACCCTACAGCTCATCAATGACAACAACAAGGTAGATCAATGAGAGGCCACGTCCACGCCGGCCTGGGTTCTTTTTGTAAATCAAAGTTTTAGGAAATTAAACCTTCTGCAGACGTGCGTTTGAGCCCAGGGTCAAAAATGACTTGGTTCTATGCTGTGGGAATCAAGAATCAAATTCAAGAAACGGTTCAAATGTTCTGCGGTCATTCTGATGGTTTAACGGCCTTTTCTTGGAACACCGGTGCCAGATGGGTCAGTTTCCCGGTCCTATAGATTATAGTGCAATCCAATATCATCCCTCCCACACAGGTTGCTGCACTTTACCAGTCAGCAGGGAGGAAAAAACTAACCTGCCCTACAGGACAGTATTGGATTTTTAGGAAAACTCTCAATGTCACAAACAGCCCCCAGAAAAAGATACAGCCATGCTGTAGAAGGGGTGCCACACTTCTCTTATTAAAAGTGTTTTAAAAGTGAACATTTTATGCTTGCCATCTAAACCTTTAAATTAAATGACATTCAACTTTATTTTACAACCTTTTATCAATCTGACTTGTAGCTGTAAATGGTTGTATTGATCATTTCCATGTCCGAAACCTAAAAAATATGTAAAAGGCATCAAGATATTACACAAGGACCGCCTAAGACAAAAGTAGTGATGACGACAGAGGTATTTGTTACATGAGCTGATGTAACTGATACATTTCTCCATTGTGAGATTGATAAAGCCCTATATTATCTTAATAGTGGGTGTGTTTTTGTTTAAGTTTAAAAAATATATATTTTTTGGGTTAATAATGTTAAACCATAAAACTCTGGTGTTTTTTCAGGGTTATTATACTGTGAGAAGCAGCAAGAAACAGTGCATGGAAAAAAATCAAGCAGGGGGCTGGGTAAGGGGAAACATGTTACCAAAACATGTTTGCCTTGACTTTTGCCTTTGGCATAAATCCCAAATAAAGCAGCCTAAGGAGAAATTCAGCCATAGATTAAAAAAAAAAAAGATTTTTTTTTTCTCCATTGTTTAATTTTGTTCTATTTTAATTTTTATGGGGTTTTTTTCCACAAGGATGGATTGGACATCTGCTATAATTTCCAAAAATCCTACTTTGTTCCCCATTCAGACACACCATGATGTCCAGTTAAGAACTGGCAGATTGTGTTAAATCTGTTTCTGTGTCCTAAAATGCACAGGTATGCAGAACATAAGGCGCCTTTAGCAACTCACAACCTGATGCGCCATAAATGAGCGGGCTCATCTGATGCCTCAACAGACTGAATCAAAATATGTAATTACTATAAAGAACTATTATAGTTATGTGAAAAATACGACCCTTCTGTTTTTTTCTTTTTTTAATGGCAGGACATAAAGGTAATGGATCTAGTTTCTACCAGGTTCAACATTTATGTAATTGTAACCTCAGGAATAGAAAAAAAAACAGGATTTATTTTTTTTATTTACTAAGAGGACATTTTGGTTAACACAAGCAAACTGGAATATTTAAAGTATTTTTTGTTATTGGCACCTTTCTATGTCAGCACCAGGAGGATGTTCCCATTCACGCCAGTAAATCTGTAACAGAATGAATGAAAATTGAAGCGTCATTGTGTTGCAGTAGCACAGTAAAGGCAACAAAGCTTTATTGCTAATATGTTGTATCTGGTGTAACAGGATGTGACGCGATCTGATGTTTATAAACAGCAGCAAGATTAGATGAAACCGGGGGACAAAACTGCGGCCATTTACAGGTGTTTATTGCATATGTGTTGTAAAAAAACAAAAACATTTTGAAGCAGCTGTAAAAGGCAGCTGGATGTACGTAATGTAACAATAGCTGTCAAGACAAAGGCTGTTTAAAACAAAGCACATCAGCACCAAGACCTTTATAGTAACTGGCAAGCATGATGGAGGAGTGATGCTTTGGGCTTGGGCTGCAGCTACAGGAGCTGAGCACCTCGCAGTAATCGGGTCGTCTTTGAGCCCCTCTGAACTTCAGTCTAAAGTCAAATGCTGAGCTCTTTGTGTGAAAGGTGAAGCTTGTCCAAAACAGGGAACGTCTGGCAGGTCAATGATCCCCAACCAGGCTGCAGATCTCTAGCAGAATGACTCAAATCAGGGAATGTTGGTCAGTCACAAAGATGCAGAGGTATTGTTGTTAAATCCTAAATTGTATTTAGTTCCGTGCTCTCGTTTAATTTCTTCAGACATTAATTAAAAGTTTGTTCTCCAACCAATTAAGCATCACACCCGTGGAAGTAGAATTTTAGCAGACTAAAAGCACGTTATCGTCTTTCAAACCTACGTGTGAACTGAGATTAAGCAGCGCGTTTCAGCGTCGCCTCGAGGCGACCACCCTTCCCAGAGACATCGGCCACGGCGGGGGGTTATTTTCTGGAGCGACCTTTCTGCTGGATTAAACGTGCCTGGCTATCATCAGAGGAGCAGTCGTTCCCTTTGTGCAGACTAGCCTGAAGGAAACGCTTTATACGGCGAAAGCTGAAGTTGCAGACGCGGCTGTCAAAGAGAAAACTGCTGCTCTCTGCTCTCAGGTGCGTCTTCTGCTCGAGCTCTACCGTCTCCAGGGAAACATAACGAGGGTGAAGATTAACGAGCTGAAGCCGCTGAAGCCCCGCTACGAAGTCCCAGACGTGCTCATCAGGGAGCCGCCCACCGAGCCGTGAGTGTCCCGGGAGGTTGTTGGAGGGTTTGTTTTGAAGCCTGGTCTGTTGTTCAAACATGACTCGGTACTTATTTCAAAGTTTTAATAACGTCAAATATTTGTCCTTTAATTGCTTTTTTTTTTTCTTTTTCTCCTGTCTGTCTCCGTCGTCCTCCTGCCTCAGTCTGTCTCTCCTGTCCCAGGATGAGAACGGCGTGGTGCTGTCCCTGGGGCCGGAGTCCCAGCGGGTCATCGTCAGCGCCCGGCCCTTCAGGCTGGACATCGTGGAGGGACGCGACGTTCTGATGTCCCTGAACTCGCGCGGTCTGCTCGGTTTCGAGCACCTGAGGATGCGCAAGGACACGTGAGAGCACACGCACACACACTTCCACAGAAAGCCCAGTCTTCTTTTTTTTGTTTTTGTTTTTTTGTTTTAAATCCATATCGTCTCTCAGTGGATGAATTCAGTTTCTGTTGGTTTGTTTTTTCAGTACTGTCTCTGACTGGTTCTGTCCTTTTCTCCCTATCATCCTAGTTTCTCCTATAAAGTAACTAGCACAGTGGCTAGCGTGTGGAATAATATCAAGAGGGTATTCTCTAGGTAAAGACCCATCAGATTTGTGTATATTCTGTTCCTTGTCCTATTGCTTCCCGTAGTTTACATGAAATCATAGATATAAATGTAGGGTATCCCAAAACCCCACGTTTTGTTATTTCCCCTGAAATTAACGTGGCTGTAGGTTAGGATGTGGGTGAGTGTGTGCATGGAGGTGCATGTAGTTTTTAAATTCTGGGGTCATTTTTCCTTTAGTAATACTCACGTTCAGACAACCTCAAAAAAATCAATCTGATCATTAGAAACCGCCGCAGTAGCCGTTATTTCTAGCCCTGGGATTGATCTTCAAAAAGATACAAATCAGACAAAATGTGAAAAATGTAAATCTTTTTCCCATCCGTTGTCGCGGCCATAGCTCGTCTGATGGGCTGATCTAAGTCTTTAACCGCATGATTTACTATTTTCAGCCATTAAGGAGTAATAATAGCCCTGAGAGTGAAGGCTGGAGCTTTAAGGGATGTACAGCACCTTAAATAAGTATCCAAAACCTTTGAGCCTTTTCACATTTTATCACATTACAAACGGCAACTCTTGTTTATGTGACAGATCAGCACAGAGTAGCACAAAGCTAATTGCAAAGCAGAAAAAGATTTTTCTCATCATTCTCCATAAAATAGCTCAAGTTTTGTCAGATTGGACAGAGAACATCTGTCAAGATTACATTTCAATCCTGCCACAGATTTTCAGATGGATTTAAGTCAGGGCTTTGACCGGGCCACTGAAAAACAAAAAAATATTCTTTGGCTCTAAACCCTCTCTACTGTTAACCTGACTCTCACCAGATGGATGTAGTTCCGCCGTGCTCCACACATCCATCTGGGATCGCCCCATTGGAGATGAATTTCAGGAGAGTCCTCATCAAAGATCCTTGAATATGATTGGATAAACCACCTGTCCGTCATCTGTGCTGACGCGCTACAAGCTCTGTCCAAACCCGGTCGGGAGAAGGGCGCAATCATCAATTCCAAATACCGAAAGCTTTCAAAGCCGTTCTCTGGTGTTCTTTTAAAGAATTAATATTTAGTAGATTAGACAACACTGATGAAATATCAGCATCAATGTTACCGCTTGCTTTCTCGCTGCGAGCCACCATTATTTTAATCCAAGCAGTCCAAACAAAAATCCCGCCCAACGATCCTGATTGGCTCGTCCATTATATGTGGTATTAAAATCCCTCCCAGTGGCAGCGAGTCCAGAGGGACGTGTGGAGCTCAGCGGAACAACGTCCATCAGAGTCGGGTTACTCTACAGTAGCTCTGACCTGCAGTTTTAGCTGTTGACCTGCTGGATAGTGAACCTAGAAGGCTTTCTACCAGGCTTGTATTTAGCTTCCTCCATTTGTCCATCGGCTCCCTGCTGAAGGAAGGCGTCCACACACCGTGATGTGGCGCTTTCAGGGTGATGTGCAGTTTTAGTTTTTCCCCCTAACACGGTGTTTTGCATGTAAGCCTAAGTCTTCCACATGTACACAGGCAAACCGCAAACAGAACGTTTGGCTTTCTTTCACCGCTCGGTTTGTTCTTGACACTCGTACTGAAAGGCCAGATTGGTTTAGTGCGCGACTTATAGCTGTGTCAGATTGTTGCACCTGAGCTGTGCGTCTCTGCAGCTTCTCTAGAGTCGCCGTGGGCCTCCTAGCAGCTTCTCTGGTTATTTCCTCACAGTTAGGTGCTACTTTGTGTCCGTCTGTCACATAAGGTCCCAAAGTTAGATAGGTGCGAATAATTGGCATGCCTGTGTGAACCCGCACAGTCAGTGTAGCTTACAGGCTGTGCTGATCAGCTCCCATCGGCAGCATCTCTCTTTGTGGTTCTACTTCTGTTCGCACTTCTGCATTCCTTTGCTTTAATCCGAGGTCGTTTTTAAAATGGGGATACGGTTCTTCCTCTGGACGTTAGCATGCATGTTTGCTGCTTACGGTCACGCACTTCTGCAGCTCAAGTTAAAGCTCAAGGTCGTTGGGGAGGGGGTTGGTTTTAATCTTTACCTTCAGCAAGAATTAAAGGCTGGTGTTTTTGGGATCTTCTGGGATCTCTGGGGTTTTTTAACGAGTCTTTTGGGTGTTTTGTGCTGCAGCATCTTGAGCTTTGGTCTTTCAGTGCCAAGCTTGAAGTAGCCACAAGGCAGAGAGCTGTTCAGTTCCCGTCAAGTCAGTTGTGTTCGTTGAGTTTTTTTATTTAGCCGTCTCTGGAGCGAGGAGACTATTATTAATCCTGCACCTATTTTAAGTGTTTTTATTCCCCCTTTTTTATGCATTTATATTTAAAACGTCTTCATTAAGAGCAAAGGGGAACCAAAGTCAGATTCCTTATTTGTGTGCACAAACCTGTCCAAAAAGCTGTTTCTGATTTAATTACCTCAGCATATTTTATATTCTTTACTCCCCATAATATGGTTTGCCAAAGTGACACTTTCTCTTCTGTCTCTTCCTCCTCGCCATCCTTCACTGGAAGCAGTCAGGCAGAACCTGAGACAGACAACAAGGAGGGAGCAGATCCGGCAAACCAGGACGAGGTATTTGGCGCTCTTGTTGCTCTTTCCGTTCCTACTCGGCGGTTTCTGCTCCTCCGTGACCACGTTTGCCTTTTGACTGCCAGAACACAAAAGAAGAGGAAGAGAAAGTGGAAGACGGGATGTGGGAGGAGACGTTTAAGTCGCACACGGACAGCAAACCGAACGGTACGCCTCAAAGCTGGAGCTATTGTACCTGCGGACGTAATGTCTCCATGGTGGTGTATGGATGGAGAAAACTGTGTTTAAAATTTTAGAATGAAACTTTAAAATGTTTTCCAAACCTTCCATCTCCTCTGATGGTGGGCTGCTCTCTTCCTGCTCAGGTCCATCTGCCGTCAGTTTAGACTTCTCTTTGCCAGGCGTGGAGCACGTCTACGGCATCCCGGAGCACGCAGACACCCTCAAACTGAAAACCACAGAGTGAGTGCCAGCTCCAGGTTTTACCTGCCGAAGCAGCCTTGAGGGGTTTTCAAATACACATGTGACGTCTGAAATGCCTCTGTTTTTCCTTTCAGTAGCGGGGATCCGTACCGGCTTTATAACCTGGATGTGTTCCAGTATGAACTGTATAACCCCATGGCCCTGTATGGGGCTGTCCCAGTGATGTTGGCGCACAACGCTCAGCGCACTACAGGCATCTTCTGGCTCAACGCTGCAGAAACCTGGGTGGATATAAGTTCAAACACTGCAGGAAAGGTACAGCCTGTTCCCCCTAACCAGAGCTTAACCAGCAGTAGGATTATTTAAAAAAAAAAAGGACTCTGATGAAGATGTCTGGTTCTTTCTGCAGACCGTGTTTGGGAAAATGCTGGATTACGTTCAGGGCTCCAGTGAGACGCCACAGACGGACGTCCGTTGGATCTCAGAAAGTGGGATCATAGATGTCTTCCTCATGCTGGGACCAACTCCCAGAGAGGTCTTTTCTCAGTACGCCTCTCTAACAGGTGAGAAGAGGAGGGAGTTGCGTTTTTGAGAGAAGGTCAGAATTGCTATGCAAGCGTCAGTTTCCATGGTTTCAAGTCATTTATCATGCATATGGATAAACAGCTTGGCTCCTTTTGAGCGACTGGCTACTCTTAGGGATTCTGAATAGCAAATGAAGCGTTTAACCAAAGATGGAAATTATCTAGTTATCTGCAACATTTAAATCTAAACGTTTAAACAGCAATGATGCTTGAATGCCTTGGATCTGCTCTTTCATACCTCTTTCAGTTTTTAGATTTCTGTACTGCTAAATGGGATAAAATGGACATCCTTACTACTTCGCAGTCTAGATTATCATAAGTAATGCTTTCAGTCCAAGTCTGTTAAATAAAACTGACCCTATCCCATCAGCCCCCCCCCCCTTTTTTTTTTTTTTTTTTTTAAGCTTCATTTTTAAATTTTTTGCATTATACTATTGTTAAAGTTCACCAGCAACACTGGGTGTTAATTACTACACCTGAAACCTCACAACTCGACATTCCCTTAAATAGAGTCTGTGTGACAACATGAAATAGGCATAAAGATTTAAAAAAAGCAAACCCTAATGCCCCGATCCAGTGAGATTAAAGAGCAGATGAGAAATAAAGTCAATGGTATTAGTTAGGAAAGGGTTACGAGGCTTTGGGCCTTCAGTCAACGACAGTCAGAACTATGATCTACAAATGAAGAGAACAGTTTAGTTTGTAATAAAAATGACCTAAAAGTTTTAAGTTCAAACAACAAACAGCCTAAAGATTGTATTCTTACGAGCTAATGACAGAACTCAACCTGTGTGTGAGCCCTTTCATCTAATCCTCCTGGCGTCTCCATCGTTCCGCCCCTCAGGCACTCAGGCCTTCCCTCCTTTGGCCTCACTGGGCTACCACCAGTGCCGCTGGAACTACAACGACCAGGAAGACGTGCGTTCGGTGGACGCCGGCTTCGACGAGCACGACATCCCCTACGACTTCATTTGGCTCGATATCGAGCACACGGACGGGAAGCGCTACTTCACCTGGGATCCTCACAAGTTCGCATCACCAAAGGAAATGCTCCAGGGTCTCATGGACAAGAAACGCAAGGTAAAGACGACGGATTAGACATGGTTAGTCATTTCAGGCGCGCCAGCAAACCTTTACGAAATCTGGGTTTTCATCATTTTCCAAGTCTGAATAGGACCAGAATAAAGAGTTTATTATGGAAAGTTTGAGTTTCCAGACTGCATACCTTATTCCCCCCAAACAACAAATTTCCTGAAAAATGGAGGCTTTAATACATTGATATTTAAATAATTTCCCTTTCTCCTGTTTTTCATATCACAAGTCAGATTTTTTTTTCCCCCCAGCTTCAATGTTAATTTTTTTTAAGTTGCCTGCAGAAGCCAAATCATTATGCACCGCCCACTTCAAACGGTTCAGAGAACACGTTTCTTTTTTAAAAACTTGCAGTTTAGGTAAAAAAAAAATTTGCTGAATAAAGGGTTGGGTTTGAATTGTTTCAGTGTTCTTTACCTAAAAGTAGATAATTAAACACCAGCATAAAATGACCAGGGCTGCATTTTTTGATAATTATCGACATGATCAATATGACTTCTATTTGAACTATATGCTTTTTTTTTTTAGTAGCTTCCAGCCCTAGGCCAGCTTTGACAAATCTAGGTGGTCTAGATTTATAATTGGCCTGAGCCAAGATAAAAATGGTGAAACAGCCCTTTAACATACTGCTGACTCAATCGTTGTTTCTATTCATTCTGTGGTATATATCTAGAATATTATACAACTTTCTGGAAAAGTGTGCTATGCTGAAATAAAGAATGTGTCTGAATCTATTCAAGAAAATGTGATTGTGCTGCTTTAAAGTCTCCTTTCAGTAATTCTGTCTTGACTTGGAGCTCAACAAACATTTGTTCTTTGCAGATGGTAGCGATTGTGGACCCTCACATCAAAATAGACACCAACTATAAGATCCACAATGAGATCAGCTCCCGAGGTTTCTATGTGAAGAACAAAGATGGCGGCGACTACGAAGGCTGGTGCTGGCCTGGTAAGGCTCCTGCAGCTCTGGGGTGGTTTTTGATTCAGACATTTAAACCTCATTTTTCTCACTACTTTTTTTTATTCTTTTTGAATTGCGGATAACAGGTAGTGCTGGATATCCAGACTTCACCCGTCCTGACATGAGGGCCTGGTGGGCCAGCCAGTTCGCTTACGATCAGTACGAGGTGAGTTTCTAGGAGATTTGTGTCATCGTCGATGGACCTTTTGGGGAAAATATAAAACATTTAACCTTTCAGCAGAGCAGAGTAAAGGAGGGAAATGTGCTTCAGTCAGAGTGTTGAGCCTTTGTTTACCCAGGCAGCGCCAATGTCTCCACCAAACACTGGTGCCGAATTCAACATTGGAAACATCTGCAGCCTGTTTCCTGCGTTTACTCCTGGTTTTACCTTTTAGCATTTTAGATAATAGCCACCTTTTTTTTGGAACGCGCTTTATTTTTATTCATTTATAGATTATAGGTTGGAGCGATTGGTGATGTTGTTGGCCGGCGGTTAAGCTTAACTGGAGTGCGTCCGTTCTGCAGGGCGCCATGGAGAACCTGTACACGTGGAACGACATGAACGAGCCGTCCGTGTTCAACGGGCCGGAGGTCACCATGCACAAAGACGCGCTGCACGGAGCCTGGGAGCACCGCGACGTGCATAACTTATACGGCCTCTACGTGGTGAGTGGGTTTAGCTTAGACTTCTCACCATTCAGTTAATATCAACATCAAAAAGAGGACTGTAAAGACGAGTCTCACAAATGGTTAAAGTCTCCTTTTGTAGCTAGATTTGATGGGTTAGCTGGTGGGAAATGTAAAGAAATGATTTTTTTTGTGATCTGCAGCACATGGCCACAGCGCAAGGTCTGATAGAGAGGTCTGGAGGAGTTGAGAGGCCGTTTGTCCTCACCAGGGCCTTCTTTGCTGGCTCCCAGCGCTACGGTGAGGCCTCCGCCTTCCAGATTACCTGCTAATGTTAGGTCCACGTCATACTTGAAACCTTTGCTGTTTTAAAAAGATGCAACACATCAGGGCATTGAACAACATGTCCACTATCCACAATAACCAGTGATTTTCATAGCAAAGAGCTTAATTGAAACAATGTTTTGTGGATGCAGGCGCAGTATGGACTGGAGATAACGCTGCTGAGTGGGACCATCTAAAGATCTCCATCCCCATGTGCCTGAGTCTGAGCCTGGTGGGAATCTCTTTCTGTGGCGGTGAGGTTCTTTCTCTGAGCGTTTGCGGGGTTTTGAATTTAATCATCTCAGTTTTAGACATCTCAGCCAGGAAAGTGTCCAGACTTTATGTGCCTCAGCTTAGCCATCAAGCTGTTTCTTTGATGGACTTTCTTGCTTTGGCAGCAGTCATTTCTTTCATGTGTTGCAATTCTTGTTAAATTTGGGCGTTATTACCAAAAAAATTAAACTAGAAGGCCAATAATGCAGTGCAGGCAATGACTGTTTGATGGAAGGGCGTTGTTGCTGAAGATGCAGCCTTTTCCCACTAAATAATGTGGTTTCTCTGCTCTTATCGACTTAAATTTGATTGAGAAGTTAAAAACACAGGGTTCTTCTTACCAGTTCTTGCCTAATAATAGGTAAGAACTGGGAAGTTCTTAGCTATTATTACCCAATAATAGGTACAAACTGGCAAGTTCTTAGCTATTATTACCCAATAGTAGGTAAGAACTGGCAAGTTCTTAGCTATTATTACCCAATAGTAGGTAAGAACTGGCAAGTTCTTATCTATTATTACCCAATAGGAGGTAAGAACTGGCAAGTTCTTAGCCATTATTACCCAATAGGAGGTAAGAACTGGCAAGTTCTTAGCTATTATTACCCAATAGGATGTAAGAACTGGCAAGTTCTTAGCTATTATTACCCAATAGTAGGTAAGAACTGGCAAGTTCTTAGCTATTATTACCCAATAGTAGGTAAGAACTGGCAAGTTCTTAGCTATTATTACCCAATAGTAGGTAAGAACTGGCAAGTTCTTAGCTATTATTACCCAATAGTAGGTAAGAACTGGCAAGTTCTTAGCTATTATTACCCAATAATAGGTAAGAACTGGCAAGTTCTTAGCTATTATTACCCAATAATAGGTAAGAACTGGCAAGTTCTTAGCTATTATTACCCAATAATGGGTAAGAACTGGCAAGTTTTTAGCTATTATTACCCAACAATAGGTAAGAACTGGGATGTTCTTAGCAAATATTACCCAATAATAGGTAAGAACTGGCAAGTTCTTAGCTATTATTACCCAACAATAGGTAAGAACTGGCAAGTTCTTAGCTATTATTACCCAATAATAGGTAAGAACTGGCAAGTTCTTGGCTATTATTACCCAACAATGGGTAAGAACTGGCAAGTTCTTAGCTATTATTACCCAACAATAGGTAAGAACTGGGATGTTCTTAGCAAATATTACCCAATAGGAGGTAAGAACTGGCAAGTTCTTAGCAAATATTACCCAATAATAGGTAAGAACTGGCAAGTTCTTAGCTATTATTACCCAATAGGAGGTAGGAACTGGCAAGTTCTTAGCTATTATTACCCAATAGTAGGTAAGAACTGGCAAGTTCTTAGCTATTATTACCCAATAGGAGGTGAGAACTGGCAAGTTCTTAGCTATTATTACCCAATAGGAGGTAAGAACTGGGATGTTCTTAGCTATTATTACCCAATAGTAAGTAAGAACTGGCAAGTTCTTAGCTATTATTACCCAATGGGAGGTAAGAACTGGCAAGTTCTTAGCTATTATTACCCAATAGGAGGTAAGAACTGGCAAGGTCTTAGCTATTATTACCCAATAGGAGGTAAGAACTGGCAAGTTCTTAGCTATTATTACCCAATAGGAGTTAAGAACTGGCAAGTTCTTGGCTATTATTACCCAATAGGAGGTAAGAACTGGCAAGTTCTTGGCTATTATTACCCAATAGGAGGTAAGAACTGGCAAGTTCTTGGCTATTATTACCCAATAGGAGGTAAGAACTGGCAAGTTCTTAGCTATTATTACCCAATAGGAGGTAAGAACTGGGATGTTCTTAGCTATTATTACCCAATAGTAGGTAAGAACTGGCAAGTTCTTAGCTATTATTACCCAATAGTAGGTAAGAACTGGCAAGTTCTTAGCTATTATTACCCAATAGGAGGTAAGAACTGGCAAGTTCTTAGCTATTATTACCCAATAGGAGGTAAGAACTGGCAAGTTCTTAGCTATTATTACCCAATGGGAGGTAAGAACTGGCAAGTTCTTAGCTATTATTACCCAATGGGAGGTAAGAACTGGCAAGTTCTTAGCTATTATTACCCAATAGGAGGTAAGAACTGGCAAGTTCTTAGCTATTATTACCCAATAGGAGTTAAGAACTGGCAAGTTCTTGGCTATTATTACCCAATAGGAGGTAAGAACTGGCAAGTTCTTGGCTATTATTACCCAATAGGAGGTAAGAACTGGCAAGTTCTTGGCTATTATTACCCAATAGGAGGTAAGAACTGGCAAGTTCTTGGCTATTATTACCCAATAGGAGGTAAGAACTGGCAAGTTCTTGGCTATTATTACCCAATAGGAGGTAAGAACTGGCAAGTTCTTGGCTATTATTACCCAATAGGAGGTAAGAACTGGCAAGTTCTTGGCTATTATTACCCAATAGGAGGTAAGAACTGGCAAGTTCTTGGCTATTATTACCCAATAGTAGGTAAGAACTGGCAAGTTCTTAGCTATTATTACCCAATAATAGGTAAGAACTGACAAGTTCTTAGCTATTATTACCCAATAGTAGGTAAGAACTGACAAGTTCTTAGCTATTATTACCCAATAGTAGGTAAGAACTGGCAAGTTCTTAGCTATTATTACCCAATAGTAGGTAAGAACTGGCAAGTTCTTAGCTATTATTACCCAATAGTAGGTAAGAACTGGCAAGTTCTTAGCTATTATTACCCAATAGTAGGTAAGAACTGGCAAGTTCTTAGCTATTATTACCCAATAGTAGGTAAGAACTGGCAAGTTCTTAGCTATTATTACCCAATAGTAGGTAAGAACTGGCAAGTTCTTAGCTATTATTACCCAATAGTAGGTAAGAACTGGCAAGTTCTTAGCTATTATTACCCAATAGTAGGTAAGAACTGGCAAGTTCTTAGCTATTATTACCCAATAGTAGGTAAGAACTGGGAGTAAACAGTATATTTAAACGTGCTTTGGCTTTTAAACCAACAATGTATTATTTGACTTAAAGCTGTTGTGTTACAGGGCAGTTGTGCATCAGCTGTACTGACGTAAGGTGTTATGTTGGGTAGCCAAGGTGTCTTAAAAAAAAAAAAGAAAAACACATTGTAGGTCTTTAAAGCTTTAGTTTGATCTAGTTTAGATGCTGTTTCATCTTCTGGCACCGAGCTGCTATCACCGAGTTCTGGCTCTAAGCTATGCGGCCACTCATGTTCATTTTTAGACAGGATATGGCTGCTTGGTTTGAGTAAAATGATTTTTATCAGCACTGTGGAAATAATCAGATCTGTTGCTATGGAAACATGCCTGTGCTGTTGCTATGGCGAGGGCGACAGATCCCTCGGGGATGAAGCTGCAGTTTGTATTTCGGTCATGTCTGCCTGAACGAGGCTTGAGGTTTTAATGAGATTCCTGCTGTTCAGACTTGATGCAACTAAACGAATTTGCTTTTAAAGCAAAAGATCCAGTTTGAGAAAAATCCCCCCCCCCCTTTTTTTAATTTTCTTTTTAATTCAACCCTTTATCGTCTCTTTGGCAGCTGACGTGGGCGGTTTCTTTAAGTCTCCGAGCACCGAGCTGCTGGTACGTTGGTACCAGACGGGAGCTTACCAGCCCTTCTTCAGGGCCCACGCCCACCTGGACACGCCCCGCCGTGAGCCCTGGCTGTTTGGCCCAGAAAACACGGCGCTGATCCGTGAAGCCGTGCGCCAGCGCTACACATTCTTGCCTTACTGGTACCAGCTGTTCTACCTCGCATACCACACCGGAGAGCCCGTCATGAGGTGAGGACAGGGATGGTGCAAAGTTTGCTTCCCCCCCCCTCCCTCCCTCCCTTTAGGTATGTTGCAGAAGCTCAGGAGTATAGTTTTAATGTCCGTCATAAGGACGAGATTCCTTGTTAATTCTTCTTATATCAGAATTAATGGCTGACAACGCTTTGACCAACACAGTTGAGGAAAAAACGTCAAAGGGATTGACTTCAGTGATGTAATAGGGCTGGACGATGTAGAAAAAAAGCTTATTGATAAAATGGAGATCATGCTGATGGATATCAAAAAATTCCAAACATGTTTTAAGTGCAGCCCTGGTCAGTTTATGCTGTCGCTTAATGGGATATTTTTAGATAAAGAACATTGAGTTCAAACTCAACCCTTTATTCAACCAAGTTTTACCAAAACTGCAAATATATTTAAAAAAAATAATAAAGCTTGGTGACAGAGTTTTCCCAGGTCTGCGTTTGATTGGCTGGGAGGATGTGTCGACTGTAGTTTTAACCAACATGATGGGCTGGAATGCAAAAGGACAGGAAACTGTTCTATTAAACTTTTTATTGACGCTTTTTTTCCCCATGTCGCGCCACACATCTATGTAGTTCCAGATCGATATAATAATATAATCAGTCGTTATTGAATTATTGTCCGGCCCTATGTAGTAGTATATATGTTGGCCTTTTTTCTCAACATAAACACAATTATAAAACGAAGCAACAAACACTTGAATTAAAGATGCCTTGTGTTGCTGCCCCAGTCTAAATGGATCCTCTGTCAGGTAAATGATAACCTGACCTGCCTCATGTCTGTTTCAGGCCGCTTTGGGTGGAGTATCCTCAGGATCCTGCTACTTTTGCTCTGGATGACGAGTTCCTGCTTGGTGAGACACAAAACGCAAATCTTTCTGTGTGTGATGAGTTTCATCAGATTTAGTCATGAATAAAGTTACAAACTAGTTCAGCTCTTCTAACAGTAGTAGAAGCAACATAATGCTTCAGCAGAGCAGGCACTATAAAAAGATATCTTATTTCAGAAAGAGACAAATGATTGTGGCAGAATGACAGTAAAAACACTTTACACATCTTTAACTAGAGATTATCGTGGCTAGTCGGGTTATTACAATCCTTCTGTATTGCCTTCAGCCACGGCTCTGAAGCCCAGTTTATTTATGAAGCACCTTTCAGGAACAAGAGCATTCACAGTGCTGTACATGAATAGAACACAAGAAAATGCGTTTAGGGAAGTACACTGCAGTGGAAATGGTAACTATTTTAGATCAGCAACTCAGTCATTTACTTATTTTATTTTTATTTTTTTTAAATGTTAAGTAAACTTTTTGTCTAAATTTTCTGAAAGCTCCAACTAAAATAGAAAATCAAATCAGTGCTTAATTGTCTCTGTCTGTGGTACAAGTAGCCAGCAGTGATGTTTCTGCTGCATTTGAGTTACTTTGAGAATAGGAACTACCCAAAATAAATGCTGTTAGTGACTTAAGACGCCACGTGTGTTTTTCAGCTTTGTGTCTTCAAATACTACAGCAACATGTGGCAACGGGAATGTTTCAACAGTCTGAATAAACTGCAGTCCTGTATATAAAGTATTAACAATAGTTTCCTCTTTAAATTGCTTCCCCCCTCTCTGTGATGTTGCTCTGACTCCTCACCCATACTAAAAGTGGCAAACCCAATCTTCTGCCCTCTGTGCCACTCTTCGCTGTGGAAGTTGTACTTCATAGCAGTGCTGAAGATGGCGCCTTCAGCCATTGTATAAAGAGCCGGTCACAAAATGGCCACATCAGGGCACAAACTCTGGAACTGCATCTGCTTTTCCTCCTGACTTTGAAGAGATTTTTGGTGTCTTTGCGGTAGAAGTTATGTTTCCAAGGGACGCTCATAACATCAGCGTTAACGTTGCTGTCACTGAATGCGTTCCCTGAAGCAGAGCTGCAGCGGCGTGGCCGATCTATCGGCAAACGACGGTGGCCGTCATTTTCATATCGACCCCTAATGTTTCCAGAACCGGCTCTGCTGCAGGTGATCCGATTATTTTGACAAGCAGAACATCCCTATGAAAGGCCAACTGTTACATTTCTCCAGATACTTACTTTGTGATCGCTGCATAACTTGTTTTTCCCTTTAGAAGAAGGAACATGTTCTGCCTTATAACTTGTTTCTGCTGCCATCTTGTGGCCAGCTACCATACATGGTGTAAGATTAAAATGTCCGTTCTTCTCCAGCTCTATGTGCAGCTCGTTGTTTACTCAGGTGATGTTTAGGATAAGGTGTTTTATGGTTGGTGGTGTCAGTTTAAGTTAAGATGTAAACTAGGAATAAAAACTGGAGTCTGGTTTCTTTTAGTCGGTCTTCGCTGATTTTGCTCCTGTGTGGCTGCAGGCCGGGACCTGTTGGTGCATCCTGTAACCGAAGAGGGGGCCAGGGGAGTCACCGCTTACCTGCCCGGCAAGGACGAGGTGGCGTACTCACTTTGAAGAACATCGATTTGTTTTTAAGTTCAGGAGGTGATGTTTTAACGGATGTTCGTCCTTCAGGTCTGGTTCGACATCCACACCTTCCAGAAGCACAACGGAGGCCAAAACCTTTACATCCCTGTCACCATGAGCTCTGTAAGCCTACACCAGTTTGTTGTCTCAGATTTTTCTGCTTTTAAAATCGTTTTTGAACCCTGCCGTGTTCTGTCCTGAACTTTCCTGGGTGCCGACCTTTCGTGCTTTGTTAGATTCCCGTGTTCCAGCGCGGCGGCTCCATCATTCCCAGGAAGCTAAGAGTTCGCAGGTCGTCCACCTGCATGGAGGATGACCCGTACACTCTGTACGTGGCGCTCAACAATCAGGTGAAGACACTTTGCACCGTCTACCAGCAGCTGCAGGAGTCTGTTGAGTCCCTACTGTTCCTGCATAGAATAACCAGGCTGGGTTGTCCTAATTTAGCTTCTCTTGTTCAACAGAGAACGGCCGAGGGAGAGCTGTACATAGACGACGGCCACACTTTTAACTATGAAAAGAAGGAGTTCATCCACAGGAGGTTTTCCTTCTCCAACAACGTCCTCTCCTCTGTGTGAGTTACATCGTCTCACATATCCTCTTTTCTTTCTGACGCCTCACAGAAATAGACTCTGGGGTAATTCAGTCCAGCTCTGATCTTCACACTGTAAAAAAAAAAACAGTTTCAGACTTGGTTTGATTTGTGAACAACTTCACATTTGGTTACAACTCATAATGTTTAGAGATGAATGTGTACTTCTGTCTGCTCCGCAGTAACCTTGAACCAGAAGCCCAGTTTACAACCAAGTCCTGGGTGGAACGCATCATCATCCTGGGAGCCAGTAATCCCAGCACCATTACCCTGAGAACTGCTGGTGAGACACTGGTGCTCTTTGTCAAACCATGATGCAGGACAGACGTGAAATCTGCAGAGTTTGGCCGCATAGAGACAGTAAAATAAAGGCTTTAGAGTTGCATAGAAAAGCAGATAATTAATTTAGATTAATAATTGCTTTAATGCACATTAAATAATATAGTTAATAATAATAATAATATGGAGCACCTGAATAAATGAATATCCGACACGGAGTCCGTAAAGGTTTAGGCTGTTTCTTTGTGACATGGAGTCCGAAGTTGAAGCTTTTTCAGAGGATGGAGTTTTATTACTTTTCCTCCTCTCGTTTTTTTGCAGATGGCATAAACCAGCTGGAGTTCGATTTCGACGCCTCCATGTCTGTGTTGACGATCCGCAAACCCGGCATGAACGCGGGGGCAGACTGGAGCGTGAGCCTGCAGTAACTCCAGAGACGGGCGTCTAAGAGAACGACTGAACTCGACTGAAACAAGAGGCAATGGGCAGAGGAGGGAATAGACAGAATGCCCAAATCCTCCAGACTAACCAGAGCAGGACAGCAGAGTGACTGCAGAAACCCTCCGATCCATCCACACTAACACAATCTGTTTGTTCATCTAAGACACTCACTCTGCCATTTCCCTTTTGTGTTCAGTCGCACTGTAAGACCTGATAACGATTTAAAAAAATTACGACTAGATAGAGAAATAGGTTTGTGATGTTTCAGGGAAGAAACTAAGTGGGTCAAGCCGTGTCACTTTTACCAACCTTTGGGACTTTTATTTTGCTGTTAAATCTTCCTCTAGGTTCAGCACACAGTCTGCCTCAGCTAAGAAACACATCAATGATTCATGGCGTTTCTAATGAAGGTTCATATTCTCATCACACACTCCACCTGCTGCTGATCACTTTCTGCATTTAAAGAGATCAATATCATTCCTCTTTTTAGGCAAAATCCTCCAATCGGGTAAGCGCTCAGCCTTCTTTCCTGGTGCAAATTTAAATATCGAAGGACGTCTTATCAACAGCTTCTTTTATGGCTCTAATCTTTTCTCATTGCTTTTGTTTTCCATTGTTTCTGACTCCACAAAGACGACTTTTTATTTAGCCGTCCTCAGCAACTCGTTTTCATCCTGTTTGTAGATTTTTCTCTATCCTGAATGGAAATTCTTCTTCTCAGTTTTTCTATGTTGTAATTTTTCTTTTTCGCACAGAGGGGGGGGGGCTTTTAAACTGTAAATCACCCCAGAAGAGTGAACCCACTCTATCCGCTGGTGTGTTTTCTGTTTTGAGCCATTTCCCCCTATGTAGGCTGTTTTTATTGCACTTAAACAAGGGTGAGCCTCTAAAAGGTATTTAGATTTTCACGTGTTTCCTAGGCATTAGTTGAAATCTTAAGGCGGGTTCTGATATTTAGATCAACTAAAATCATTGAAAGCCGTTCGGCCTACAGATGTCCACTGAAAGCCGTCTGCTCTATAGAAACATTTGTCCAAAATGCACATGGATCTGGCATCAAGTCAAGTCATCTGACCTGCAAGTTTGTCTGGCTGCTTTTAAGAGCATAAATGTTTCCGCTGCGTCTTTTTTTTTTTTTTTTTTTTTTTCCAATGGCTTGAATTGGTGAAAACGGAAGTTAAGGATTGCACTTGAGCTGTAAAAGGTTTTCTGATTTACTTTTAACAGATGAGACCAAGTGAAAATAAAGTTGACCAAATGTGAAAACTAACAAGTCTGATTTCTTAAAGATGGTTTGAGTGAAACTGTATTACTATACAGAGAGACTGTTATCTGGTGTTGCATGTTGGGAAAATCAGATAATGATGAACACGGGGTTCACATCGTCTAGGAACGATGTTGCTTGTCCATGTTTATTTTTAGATCTGGAAAGTATGGACAAAATATTGGTATAGAAAAAGGTTTGACTTTCCACAACAGGGGAGGACATGGAAAAATACGTTAAGTGGTTGATAGACCATGGATTTATTAAAGGATGTCCCGAACCTTATTTGGTAAGCTAATGGTCTTAGTGTGTTTTATGACAATATGATTATAAAGGGGCTGTTTCTAATTACCAATTTCACAAAAACTGTAAAAATGAATATAGAAAAAATTCAATGATATATGCTTGGAAACATGACGTGTTTTGTCTAGTCTTAAAAAAAAAGTTTCAAAACGTACCACATGTTTCAACCCATTTGTCAGGTGAATATAATGAAAAATAATTTAAAATGAAATTTGTGAGGTATGGGTTGTTTAATCACGGTTTTGTCCTTTTCCTTGCACATGGTCCAGTGCAGCTAAGAGCTGATTGGCCAATGTTCATCTCAAGTTTATATATTTAGGAAAGTTTTTACAAAAATTCAGTTCAGAAATTAAATATTTCTTTGCTACGTGTGGATAAAACTAAAGCGGTTATTGACAGTTCAAGATTTTTTTTTTTTAAACTGCATTTTGTCACGTTTTGAGCGTTAAATTAAGCATTAGTGAGGTCAAAATTAGAATTTTATGTTAAGGAAAAATGGCAAGAACAGTGGGACAGAAAAAGTAAAGCTAGATATAGTGTACAAATGAAAGCGGAGGGAAATTAGAATGTTATAGAGTAAAGAAAGGAGGATATGACAAGGATTACAGTACAGGATTTTTGTGAAGAAATGGAAACTATATACACGTTTTTTTATTCTTAAAAAGAACATTTATCTTAGTGTTTTATTTAGTTGTCTGACTTTTTGTTAATCTGCTTTGCCTTGTTTGTAATTGTCTCTACAAGAAGTTGTAATAAAGTATTTTAAAAAAGGAGAATTCCGTCGCGTCCCAGTGACGTCAGTGGTTCTTCCATCATGGCGGCCGAGGGCTGTGAGGAGATGAGCGGCAACGGGGTACCCGAAGAGTCTTCAGGTAGAGTTATTTATAACTTTTCCAGACTAAAGCTGGCTGTGGTTTTACAGACGGGACCTTGACTTTAACCCCGGGTGTTCTGGATGAAACGCGGCGTTGTAGTTTCTTTTAAAAGAGGAGGACATGACAGGCTAGGCTAAGCTACACACAACAGAGCTGTTAAATGACTTCTCTGAAAACTGAGCTAATAAGTGCTTCATCTGACATCTTGCCCGAGAATGCTGCTATTCGGTTTCTTTAAGCAATATCCACATAAGCCCAGTGTGTTTTACAAACATCACTGTTTCGGCTTTCTACCATGTATGAATGGGAAGCTCTGCAGAAATGTCCACATTTGTTATTGTGACATTAAAAGGTTTCTATTTAGAATAAAATAACAAGTGCAGCTCTATTGTCGCTCATCACGAGACGTTTGCTTTTTTATCGTTTGTCTAAAGAAAATCTTGGATTTTTAATGCCAAATAATTCATATTTGGCATATTTAATATTTCAGTATTTTGAGGGAAAAATTTGCTGCCGTTACTTTTTCACGACAGTAGGCAGTATGTATGGAGAAAATGTGTCAACCCCATGTTTTATACATCTTTTACTCTCGTGCATTAAAAAGGAGTTACAAAAATGTGTGTGGGTCTAATGGTGCCGGTAATGGTAACTTAAAATTGGAAGGTTAAAACAAAATGTATATTGGAACAAAACAAAAATCTTATTGTGCAAAACGTGTTTCTTTAGCTCAGACTAACCCCATCCCCTTTTTTTTAAAACTGGAATTTTGGTTAAACCTAACTGGCTGAAAGGCAGATTAATAATCAATGTAAAAGACTAAAACTAACAAAAAGGCCCACATTTGCTTCAGTTTCTACTAAAGACAACAAAATGCAAAATCTTAAAAACAGTGTTAGAGAGTTGTGACATCATCTATCTGTTTGGCATAGGAGCACAACAACCAAAATATATATATATATTTTTTTGTATATGTAAGTACATTTCTATGCTTTAACAAAACCATTTTGTAGATTATCTCAAAGCTGTCCATTTAGTAGTAATAAAAAAAACAAACTGTGAGGTTTGATTTTAGAATCAGGGAGACACCAGTTCATCCGCCAGAGATCAGCATTGGCCAAAGTTCCTGTTTAGTTTGATATTCCACAGGTTCAATACTGAAGAAAAGGATTAACATGTTTTTATCTTTGTATTAAATATATCAAAACCTAGAACATTTGCTGATTTGGGTCTTTAAATCCATAGCATGTACTATGATGATTCTTGTCTTCAGATGAAAGTTAGAGACATGCTTCCCAAAAGGTGGGATTACTTTTATAAATCCTTTATTTTCTGTAATGATAAAATAAGCAGCAGCATTTAAAAAAAAATATGTAAAATGCGTTTTAGTCCTTAGGAGAAAAAAGATTAGGTCAGACCTCAAAGCAGCCAGGGAAAGGCTACCACTGCTCTAGAGTGATTTTCCTCTAGCTCTTACTTTGGAGCACAGCTGGATGAAGTAAAAGAAGATAAAAATCGCCCCATTTAGTAAATTTTCTCTGCTTTTTTTTTTAAAGCCATGGATGTCACCGAGGCTCCACCGCCGCCGCCTCCTCCTCCACCTCCTCCTCCCGAGGCATCAGAAGAAAACGGCGGTGCAGCTGTGGCCCTCGAGGCTCCTGCAGGCCCCGACAACTACTCCGCGGCCCCAGCAGCAGCAGGGAGCGAGGAGGGGGCCCTACCTGCAGACTTCGATCGTCTGTGGAAAGCCACACAAGACAACCCTCAGGACTTCACCAGCTGGACTGATCTGCTCCAGTACTGCGAACATGAGGTGTGTTGTCGGCAAACCGGAGGGAGCTTTTTAGCGGGGAAACAGAACAAATCCAGATTGCCTGTCTCGGTGGTAAAGAGCTACTTCCACCCAGAGCTGGACTTTCTCCACCTCATCTCTCCAGGGTCACGTTGTAGCGTCCCGCAGAGCGCTGGAGGCCTTCCTGGTCCGGTATCCACTCTGCTACGGCTATTGGAAGAAATTTGCTGACCTGGAGCGCCGAGCAGGGGACAACAACAAAGCAGAGGAGGTAAAACTTAAAGGCTTTGATGTGTAATATTCTACACTGTTGTTTCTTTTATTAAGAAAAATAAAATCATATGTTTTGCTAGGTGTGTATCCGCGGCCTTCAAGCTATTCCTTTGAGCGTAGACCTTTGGATCCACTACGTTAATCTGCTGCTGGGAATACTGGACATGAATCTGCCGGATTCAGCAGGACGGATTCGCAGGTAAACTTTCTGTGACGTTTTTAAAATTCATGTTTTCTACACTTCAATCCTCAAAGTTAATGAAATGTTGCATGTTTAGCTCCAAATTGCATTTAATTTCTTTTTGAATATTCTAAGATTCTCTGAGTATGTGTAGGTTGCTGACATTGGCAGCTGCCAAAATTAGGGATTTAGATGCTATCTGAGTCTTTATTATCACTCTAGACTTTGTAAAGCTGTGTTAAACGTAAAATTATTTAAACAGAGAACACTTTTGCTGCACAATGTTGAAAAGTCTGAAAAAGCAGATTTTAGCTTTTATCGTTTTCTGAGTCTGGTGTTTTTGAGTGTAGCAAAATGTTTAGTATTCCGAACATATTTCTTTCTTCCAATTTCTAAAGTTCACACAAACTGCAGTGTTTAAAAAATGTCTTTGATTTTACAGTGATTTATGTTAAAATACTTTGCTTGTGTGCTATTTGTTGTCAGAACGTGAATTTTTAAAATCATTTGGGTTTCGGCTTGTTGACTGAATTCAGTTTCATCTCAAAGCTGTTTTCATCCAATCGAACTTTATTTATAAAGCACTTTAAACACGCATAGACCAAAGGGCTTTACATAAAAAAACAAATATAAACAGTATTGAATTCAGTAATATTAATAAAAACAATATCTGAAAATAAACAGAGAAAAAAACTGGCATAAAATCAACAAATACCAACATCCACTTCATTATTAAAAGCCAAGGTAAAAAAATAGATTTAAAAATGGTGAAAGAGGAAGCCTGCCTGGTATACAGTGGTAAATCATTTCAGAGTTGATTTACCAACTGTATAGACTTTGTAAAGCTGTGTTAAGCGTAAGAGAATATAAACAGTGGTTTACAGTTTTCACACTGGAGACCATTTTAAATTCGGTTAACCTGGGCTGGTCTCTCTTAAGGAGTCTGGTTAGAAAACACACAAAGGATTAAAGCTTCTATATGATTAACTTTTATTTATTCAGCGCCAATTCACATCACATGTCATCTCAAGGCACTTTACAAAGTCAAGTTCAATCAACTGATCCAGACAGATTGGTCCAAAAGATTCCTCTCTAAGGAAACCCAGCAGGTTGCATCAAAGTCTTAACAAGCAGCATTCACTCCTCCTGAAGAAGCGTAGAGCCACAGGGAGAGTCGTCTGTATTGCTGATGGCTTTGCAGCAATCCCTCATACTGAGCATGCATGAAGCGACAGTGGAGAGGATATGTATATATTTCTTGTGCAAATGTTTACAAAGCATGTTTTAGCTCATGAATTATGAAAGCCTGGGGTTTTATTTGGGTATAAAAATATGAAATATCACCTTTTTTTCATAGTTACAGACATATCAACACCAGTGGATTACATGTGCCTCTGGCAGGCTTCGGTGAAACCTACATATAATGACATGTTTTCAAGCAGTGAAAGGTTAATATTCTCTGAAATTCAAAATATTATGAAAGCTTCCATAAAACATCTAGAAACTTGAGCCTAGGAAGTTGGAAGTTTTTTTAATTATAAATCTGTAGGAACCATCAGAGCAGGAAATGGTCATAATAATAAAAATACATGTATATAATAACAACAGTGCTGCTCTTTTTTTCTTTGGTTTAACATCTTCAGCGTTTTCGAGAAAGCTGTTGCAGCATGCGGTTTGGACTTCCACTCGGACCGTCTCTGGGATCTCTACATGGAGTGGGAAAAGGAGCAGGGCAACATGAGGAACGCAGCGGCCGTCCTGGACAGAGTGCTCAGAGTTCCCACCCAGCTCTACAGCTCCCACTACGAAAAGTAAGACCACCTGAGCTCAGTGGACGAAATACTGACGTACAGGTTTCTTTAAAGGGGGCAAGGTGGAGACGTTATCAATAAAAACCTTTATTTAAAGTAGAGGTTTGCCTAAAAAAGATGAACTGGAGATGAATTAGTTTTTTCAAGCATTTAACGATGAATTACGGCAGGAACGTTAGAAGATGCTGCCAATTACAGAAGCGCCTAAAGTCTGCGTCGGAAAGCCAAAGCTTCGCAGAGATCAGAAATCTGCCTCAATACGTTGATCGCTTTCATCCCGGAGTTTTTTTTTTTTTTTGAATTCCCCATCCCTCCACCTGCCAGATTGAAAGAGCACCTGAACAGCCAGCCGCCTAAAGACGTGCTCTCCTCTGAGGAGTACGAGGAGCTGAGGGCGTCGTGCCGGCAGAGCCAGAAGGCAGAGCGCGCCGAACAGGCCCAGGAGGCGGAGGAGGAGAGGCCGCCGGGGGAGGAAGAGCCCGCTACGCCCGAGGGAGCAGACTCAGTGAGTTATGAACACCTGGCTTGAGTTACTAACTAAGTTTAAATGCATGGTTCTGACTAGAAGAAAGCCTTTATGAGACTCAACCATCAGTTTCCTGATCAATAATAGGAAACCTCTGGGTCCTTGGAGCCTGAGCTCCTAAAAAGTGAATTTAATTAACCGTTTAATTGGGAGCACCGTTCCATCGAAGCTGCTCGCCACCGCGCACTGCATCAGGATTCAGCGCGCACAGCAAACCTAGGCAGCGCAGAAAATAAATCCAACACTGCAAAAACGGAACTAAAAATAAGTAAAATGTTCTTAAAATTGATGCATTTTTCCTTGATTTGAGCAGGTAAGTAAGATGATCTGCCAATAGAATAAGATTTATGCACTTAAAATAGGAACAACTCATCTTCATCATCTTATTTCAAGCGCGTTATATCTAATTATCTTATTTTAGGGGTAAAAATACTCATTCCATTGGCAGATAATCTTATTTACCTGCTCAAATCTAGGACAAAAACACAAATTTTAAGAACATTTTACTTATTTTTAGATCAGTTTTTGCAGTGAAGCTGAACTATAAACAACATAATAATAAACCAGGTTATTTTGTACCATTTTGAAACTCTGGTGAGATGTTCCACGTCCCGCTGTGTGTGCGGCAGGTGCTGATCAGAGCAAACCGCTGATTGGTGGGTGGGGCAGACGCCTTATCGTTGGGCAGGTGGTGGTGTGCGTCTTTGTTACTCCTGCTGCATGTCTGCTCTTTGTGTGATCTGCTTTTCTGAGGCCTTGGGTGCCGTTTTTCAACCAATTTGTGATTTTGGCGCTTCATAAATTTGGTTGTTTTTTTGAGCGCTACACCTGCTGGTTATTTCTGGAGCGCTGCTGCTCCGCCGGCATTATCTGCTGCAGCTGGAGTGCTTTGAAGTGCACAGCTTCTGCTGGTTTCTGACCAACCTTCATGTTCTACCTCTGTTTTTGAAAAGCAAATCTGTTTATACGTTTATATGTTTCTTATTTTATGAGCGCATGCCTTAGAACTACAGCATTATATAAATGTATAGTACTTGTACAGCGCTTTGTCAATTCCCACTGGTCAGTCATTCACCCAGTTATGTTTTTGGACTCATCTGAGATTGTAAGTTTTGTTTTTCAACCAATTTGGTTGGTTTTTGAGCGGATTCACACACATTGTAGGCACAGCTGCCCTGGGGCAGACTGACAGAGGCGAGGCTGCAAAGTTCCACATGCTTGTGCTAAATCTCACTGCAGAAAATGGAAATAATTTAATGGCAATAAAATTTTAACTCTGAAAGATGTACATGTCTCTCAGTTCTTCCTTAGTAGAACTGAGAGACATGTACATTACCGGCACCCCTACTCTGACATAAAACATACTATACAGCTCATAAAAAAATCCAAGATTTTTCTCTTTTTCATGTAATCGGGCTAAATCATTTTTATCTAAACTAAGTAATCTAAAATAAATTATTGCTGTAACTTGATTCTTTTAGTAAGCCACGTAACTCGTTATAACCTCAGGTTTTGGACAGGCTAATGTAGCTTCAGTGCCATGTTGCTCACAGAGGTCCGATGAACGCTCAGACATGAAAAATTAGGGGGAACATTGGTTGGGAGTTTGAACAAATGCTGTATTTTTCCACAAGATGGTTATTAATAGTATTTAGTGTTTAAGATGGTATAGGGAGGAAACAATCAGTTTTTCTGTGTTCCTTGTTTTTCTCTCTGTGGGACGATGTTATAAAATCAGAGAGTCCACCAAAAGTCCAAACATTGTCACATTTCCATGGTTGGGTTTACGTTTCCTACAGAAACCTTTTTTTCTAGACCAGTGAGCGATTAATCGTGTAAATGTATAAAATGTCTCTTTTCTTTTCTCTCTGTTCAGGAGGAGCTGATGCAGAAGATAAGAGATCAGGTGTTGCTTCGTAGGGACAAAGTCTACAAAGACAACGAGGACGAGGTCCGGAAGAGGTGGAACTATGAAGATGCTGTGAGTTTCTGCTGGGTTTTTCCTCCGGTTCTTGCCTCCTTTATCGTTATTCTCTCCATCCTTTCAGTGCATCTGTCTAAAAACGTCAGCACAGATTCTGTAACTAAACCTGAATGTGAAAAACAGGAAAAACCGTTGAGTCAAGTTTAGAGTCCTCTGCAGTTGTTGGTTCAAAAAACCCACCAGATTCCCTCGTTATCCTACAACAGATCAAGCGCCCATATTTCCACGTCAGGCCCCTGGACCGCCTCCAGCTCCGAGCCTGGCACTCTTACCTGGACTGGGAGATCGCTGAGCTGAACAGGGACACCAGAGAACCCACACCAGACCAGGACCCACAAGGTGAGAGTGTTAACCCGGCTGTTTCGGATTATAAATCGCTCCGGAATATAAATCGCATCAGTCAGAAAATGCGTCATAAAGAACGGGGGAAAAAACATAAAAGTTGCGGCGGACTATAAGTCGGATTTATTTGGTAATTTATTTCACACAATCCAAGACTAAAAACTGACATTTAATCTGGTAAAACGATTTATTAAATTACACAGCTGCCTCCACAACCGGCTGACTAACATGGAACGATGCTACGTGCTAAGCTAACAGTACAACGCGGATGTTTGAGACCAACATAAAGCTCACGTGCATCAGCGAAGTTGTAAAATGCTGGGACAGTGGACCTTTACGCTAACGCTAGCTGTTATTAGCTCCACGGACAGCCAAGTAACAGGTTCTGGTTTTGTCTGGGTCCTTCGACCTGCTCCACACAACGCGACACTGCGTGAATGATACTGAAACAGTGAAACAACACACACACCTGTTCAGTCCTTGTTGTCAATAAGGTAATGTTTCAATTAAGTGATACAGGAGCAGGATAGTTTTCACACGCCTAGAGTGCACTCTTGTGGCTATAGACGGTAATGTTTACTCCTTGGTTCATGCGGATCAGGATGAATTACCATTTAAAATTGATATATAGTCCGAAAAATACTTTGATGGCTGAACGTTTAACGGCGCTTTTTTTCTAACAGATCCAAACCAGGAAACGACAGAGGAGTCTGAGGTCACAACGCGGCGTCAGGAAGCATCAGATGATGCTGCAGCAGCGCAGGGCGACTACAGAGTCCGCATCCTGTTTGAGCGCTGCCTGATCGCCTGTTGTCTGTACGAGGAGTTCTGGACCAGGGTGAGAAAAATGACTTATCCTCCCTTCTATCCACCTCTGAGATACTTGGACAAACTTTATTGTCACTTTGTATGTACTAGGGCTGAACGATTTTGGAACATAATCTAATTGCGATTTTCTTCTTCTTAATATTGCGATTTAATGCGATTTTTTTATTTTTTTTTCCCAGTTTAAATTTATCATGTCTTTTTAATCATATACAAACAACAAATCAATTTGTTTCCTCGCTGTGCATATTAGTTGCTAAAAGACCCGCAGCGTCTAAACTCTGCCTACAATATATTTCAACCAAAATTGCAATTTTGACTTTTCTCTGCATTAACCACAAGCAACAAAAATGGCCTTTAAATAAAGATGTTTGTAAACAAGGACTATTTTAAACAAGAGCTTTTAATGTTTCTATTAATCAGAATATTATTCAAGAGAACAGCTTTAGTATATTTGGACATTAATCCTTGTTGAACATAAAGTGCAACCAACAAGCAAGTCTATGTATTAAACTGATTGACCTGCACTTAATGCTTTGTATGATTAAATAAACTCTAAAACAAGTAATAAAATTAGATTATCTCACTGCTGCAACTGTCTTCCCTTCCATGTGGAGGCAAACCCACTTTAAACATTTTACCAACACCTAATGGACGTGTCTGATTCCCTGATTGTTACATGATTCCCTGATTGTTACAATTTCCAGACTCTGCGATTTGGAAATTGCGTTTTTTTAAATTGCGATTATATTGAAAATGCGATTAATTGTTCAGCCCTAGTATGTACAGAGTGCATAAAAAACAAAATTTTGTTGCATACGGCTTACGACAATGTAATGAAACTGCAATTTAAATAAAATTTAAATAATTACAGTATAGAGTGCAGCAGTGATAAGAATGTAACAGTGCAGAAGAAAAGCAGTTTTTAAAAAAGTGTGCAGAAGAATGTTCAACCATAATTATAGTGCAAAAAAAAGGCCTTAATCTGAAAGTTCAATGTTGGCAGTGCAAAAATAATGATGCAAAAGGCCATAAAGTTCATCCATTTAATGATGTATTATACCTACCGTCGTGTTTTTAGTATATTCAGTACCTGGAGCCGCAGAGTGTGGAGGAGGCCCGGTCTGTCTACAGGCGAGCCTGTGAGGTCCACCTGCCTAACAAACCCAACATCCACATGCAGTGGGCCACCTTTGAGGAGAGGCATGGTAGGACATGTTCATTTCTGTTCTTGTAAACTTTAAGTTTCAAAGGAAAAAGGATGGTTTATACCACAATGTTTAAATGTAATATTAGGAAAGAAAAGCCCAAAACACATCAGAAAACTTCACGTCCGTCTCCATCAGGTAACCTAACCGAGGCCCGGCGGGTCCTGGAGGCCCTGGAGAAAAGCGTCCCCGGTCTGGCTGTCGTTCGCATCCGCAGGGCCGCTTTAGAGCGACGCGCCGGCCAGCTGGACCAATCAGAGGCCTTGCTGCGAGAGGCGGTGGCCGAGTCCAAAGAGAGGCCGACGCTGCACGCCTTCTACTCCATCAAGCTGGCTCGTCTGCTGCTCAAAGTGTCCAGAGACCCCGACGGCGCCCGCAGAGTTTTACAGGAGGCGCTGGAAATCAGCCCGGTGAGATTACAGATGGAAATAGCTGGCTAGTAGTATGTAGCCTGATGCCTGATGATTATTCTAGTTAAGCTGCTTTTTTAATCCGTATTCTCTATAAATTCGTCTTCCATCAGGATAATGACAAGCTGCACTTGAACCTGTTGGACCTGGAGTCGTCTGGGGACCCCTGGGCTTCAGCCGAGGCGGTGCAGGAGTGTGTGACTCGAGCACTGGCAGCTTCCCTCACCCCACAAGTCAAGTTACTTCTGTCACAGAGAGGCCTCCAGTTCACCGAGGAGTACAGCGACTCTGTTAAGAGGTGCCGCATCGCCGCTTTGATGTGAACATTTCTGATCACGCCGACGGGGGTCTGGTGTGTGGTTTTCCTCTAAAAGCGAAAGTCTGCTGTCTCCGCAGCGTGCTCTCCGTCTACGAGGCGCACCAGAAGCTATTGGACGAGTTGGGAGGAACAAAGAGAGAAGCAGAAAACGGGTGAGAGAGAAAAAAAAAACAGCTTCAGATTATTATTTTGGTGGGAAGCAATGGAGTTCAGTCCAGATTTGCTCCTCTATGTGATGAAAAAGCAAACTTAGAGCCAGAGTGTCACTGGGACGGTTCAGGGAATGGCCTAGTCAAAGTCCACACCTGCAGTCCTCTTAATGAGTCTAAAGAATGACCTTTTTTTTGTCATTTACGTTCAGGAACACTGTCTTGGGATTGGCAATACATATTTAACACTTTATTGGGATATTTTGTGACATTTACTGTCATAATAATAAAAGTAATGATTAAAAGTATTTAAAAAAAGTCCTTGCAGGCTTTTTGGGGTAATGGATTGTATCGTTGTGGCCGTATGTCGCTTCAGTCAAAACCCCACAACCACAAATAAAGCTGACAGGGTTAGAAACATACACTTTAGTTTTAAAAAGTACTCCAGGACCCCAGTTACACTAGGAAGTGTGTTTTTATGGCCAGTCAGCACACCATAATGGATTTTAAGTACATTCTTCAATACACTTATATTTATTGATGTTCATGGCACCGACAGTGGAAAAAAAAACAGTAAAAGTAATTATCCAAACAATACTGTCTGTGTTTGGGCCGACAAAGATCATCAAGTACAATTTATTTAAATTTCCTATCACGATAACAAAATATTCCCGGTAATTAACAATGTTCTCCATCCAGTCTGACTCTGACGCTTCAGACTAGATGTGAGAAGTTGGTTTCCCTTACTGGGTTTCTGGGGTGTGAATACTTTTATCACTGTGAGCTACAAAGATATCTAAAATGTTTCATTGCGTAGCTTCAAAGCAGGGTTCAGATTTAACGTTTGATTCTGGCTCTGAAGGGACGAGGATCCAGAGAAAATGAGCAGAACCGACGACGGCTCTGCTGCTGCTGCTGCGGCCGCAGCGTCGCATGCGGCCATCGCCACGCCGCCGCCTCCTGTGATGGCCGCCGACACGAGCGCGCAGGCCGGATACGGAGCGTACAGCAGCTGGTACCAGGTGGGAGTTCTGACATTTAATGTTTAAAGTTGGAAAAATTATGTGCAACGTGTCTGAAGGAGTTTTAATGACATCAGTTTCTGTCTTTTCGTCTCGTTAAGCAGCCGCAGTACGGCGGCTATGGCGGCTACGGTAACTACGGCTACCAGAACACCTGGAACTACAACCAGGGCTACTATCCGCCCAGTTAGACAGAACCGCAGCTTCTCCAGAGCCAGTCGGGTCCATCAGGGCGACAGACTTAAACTATCAGCCCTGCTGAAACGTATCCCAGCATGCCTCTGCGTCTTCAGCTGGAGGCCGGTCTGGAGGACGGCTCGTTTAACGTCGGGTCTGAGGAGCCGGGGGGGGGGAAGGGAAACCGTGGCAACCATTTTCTGTAAAGTCTCTTGATTTTAATTAAAATTATTTTCGTATTTCTTGTCAAATCAATCCTTTCACTCATGTTTTAAAGTCGCCTGCTTTTATTTAACTTTTTTAATTTTGAACTATTCCTGTCGGCTGTTTTTTTCTTTGTTTGTTTTTTATGTATATAAAAGATGTTGTTTTTTTTAGTGTGTCACATATAAGCTTTTTTAGATTGTACTGCTCAACTCGATATAGGCAGACAGCATCGTTTCTTTACATACCTAGATGTAGAAATATAAGTGTGGAACGTTCTGTGGTAGAAATACAGCCTGTTTGAAAGTCCTCTTCAGTTTCTCCTGGTTTTTTAGCCAAGCTGATGGATTGTTCCTCGTGTTTCCGGTAAATGTTGAGTCTACTTTACTCACAGCAGCCTCTCTGAAGAGCTGATCAGATGGACCACATGGTAGCTAGAGTCCAGTATGAGTTGTGGTGCTGGTTCATTTTGGGATGGATGATGTAGAAAAAAAAAAAGTATATCAATAAAATAGAAATTATATTGATCGATATTGATAATCATCAGCAAATTCAAAACATATTGTAAGTGCAGCCCTGGACATTTTATGCTGTTGCTTAGTGACCTATTTATAGATAAAAAACACTAACACTAGATTCAAGCTCAAACTTTTATTCAACCAACTTTTTACCAAAACTGCAGGTTAAAAAATAAAATAAAAAAAGGAACATGCTCTGTGAACTCTTTGAAGGGGGCGGAGCTTGATGACGGAGCGTTCCTGTGTCTGTGTTGTGATTGGTTAGGATGTAATTACTGTAATATTGACCTACATGGCTAAAAGGAAGAAAAACTGTTTTTAACTTTTTATTGACCCTTTTTTTCCATCATGGATATAAATCTATCCATCGATAATATATTGTTACTGAATTATCGTCCAGCCCTAAGTTCATTAACTCTGGTCCAGTCCAGATCATTTACAGCCCGTTTATAATTAAAGACTTTGTTCAGCTCTCATCCGGTGGAGTGATTTATGTTTTCTACAACGTACGTCCCAAAGTGCTACCACCGCTGGTAACAACGTGAAAAAAGCTTTAACCCCTCTAACTCCAAATGTATCATTTTGATACAAATATTTCTGAGACCTCTACCTCATCAACAAAGTCTGTATTTTTCTGAAAAATACAATTTACAACCTACAAATAAATGTATCTCGCACATCCTTTAAAAAAATGCAGAAAACAAGAACAATTAATTTGTTGGTCTAACGTATCAATTACGCTACACAATTTCAAAGCCAGATTTTTAAAAACCAAAAATATTTCTTTTTAAAATGTAAAGTTTAGTCACAATTACCTTTATCAGGCTTTAAAGGGTTAAAATTAATTTTAGTAAAATATAAATCGCTGAAAAACGAAAGATTTTACCTTTTAATGCAGCAGATTTTAAGTAATTTTTGTAAAAGGAGCCTCTTTGAATTCTTATAAACATTTTGAACTGATAAATTTCCAGGAAATGTTCATTATTTCTACGAGGCGCCTGAAAGGACTTGGATCAATGGCTATGTGACAAACAGGCCGCAGCTTATGAGACTGAAGGGTTGTGCAGGGAGCGCCACAGGGAGGCGTACTCTCACCACTCCTTTTCTCTCAGTCCTATCATCAGCAGAGTTACGTGGATGTCTCTGCAGCAGTCGGTAGTAAAAGTATAAATACCTCTGTTCTTTTAACAAGCTGCAGTCACAAGAAGGGACAGAGCAGCCCGTACTTCTTAAGGTGGTTTAAGTCCTTCAGTGTTTGCAAGATGCAGCAGACCTACAAGTCTAGTGAGGAGAGGAGGGTGATCTCTTCTGTAATCACACGTTAAACCATCACAACCTGTAATTTAAAAAAAGCCTAAGCTGATGAAGACGTCTGGCTCTGTTAGGAGACCCAGAGATGATTCTTCATAACGAGGAAAATTATGGACCACAACCGGCTCTATCCTGTCTGGTGCTCTCCTCTCAGTGCCGGGGGAGTCACATTTAATTTGCCTTTGGGTTTAAAGTATATTTGAATTCCACTTTTGAATTATTGACCCACGAGTTCCACTTTCCCTTGGCAGACACATTCCTCTTAGCTGCGCTTTAAACTAAAGCGTCTAAGTAAACGGCCTGTTTCCTCAACCGGCACAGATCTACAATAAAGTTTATGCTTAGACACTAAGTTTGACAAAAAAAAAAAAAAGAGATTACTGTACAAATCTCTACCAGTGGTGCCAAATATTTTGGACGGAGTCCTTTAATATAACTGTACAGAGTTCAGGGTTTCACATTTGCTGAAGTGGCCTTTTTTATCCACAACTTCCAGATTAAAGCTGATTACACAACAAACAGCAATATAGCGATCTATGATAAATGACGCGACAGCTTTCACCGACTATATAAACACATTTAAATAGTGAATTTTCAGACGATATTGCGAGTATTTTCAGGAAGACAAACCTTTAGCTGCATCGTTTTTCTACCATCATTAGATTTGGTTTTACAAAATATTAAGAAAAAAGGATAAAATAATTTATAAAAATCCAGTACATAGACTCAATTATCTCCAGCCAGCTTTATTGTAATCGTTTTTTCTCCGTGCACACGGCTTTCAGCAAATCTGAACTTGTTTAAAAAAAAAAAAAAAAGACAAAGTAAATGGCACAAAATCAGGAAGATTGCAGGTATTAAACTTAAGGTCCTTTCAGAACCACTTTAGTAGACGTTCTTTAACAATTCAGGGGTAGAGTTAAAACTTAAGGACTTCGTTCAGTGTATTATTTTTGTTATAAATGTGTAGAAACCACAAGCAGAGATCGTTGAGGAAGTATCAGTCAGAAGAAGCCAGCCATCTTCAGTTCAATCAGCGGAGCTCGAGGTCCAGGTCGATGCCGGCGGCAGTCTAAGCGATTCTGTGGCAGAACCGAAGCTGCATTCAGTCAGTCTTTACAAAGCAAACCCACATCCATGTCTGAGGAGCTCAGACGTGTCTGAATGCAGCTTCGCATCGTCTCTGCTTAAGTTCAGGCAGCTGGCTTATTGAGTGATACTAGCGGATGGCGGCTCTGCTCCTGGATCCGTCCGTCTCGGGCGATTCTGGTGTCGTGGTAGCGCTGAGGTAGGCTCACAGAGCGGATCCGTCTCCCTTTTTGGCGACGACCAGCACAGCTGAAGGCACCAAACCTGAGCAGCGGGCAAAGAAAAGACGGTTACCACAGCGTCGGCGCTCAACAACGATACCCGACGATTCTGTGGGGACCAAAAACTCAAAATCACAGATCAGGGTTCCCACACCTTGGTGAACATCAAATTCAAGGACCTTTTAAGGGCTTTCCAGGACCAATTTCCTCAAATTCAAGGACCACACATGGCGGCATTTACCTACTGTAACCACTGAATAGGTTATCATGTTTTAATACAATGCAAATTCAATAAAAGACTAAACGGCATAGAAGTTGTTGGGTCAGAAGCAATGCAAGAAAGTGGACTTAATTTATAGCCTACATTGATATTGATCATATTCATAGCCTACATTTAAATCCACAGTGCATGGCTATGCCATACTACATTACATATTACATATATTACATTATATATATATATAATATATATATATATATATATATATACACACACACATTAGCCTACCGTTTCATGGAATTTTATAGAAAAAAGTGCAGCATAGAGATGTTCAGAATTATATCAATTTGTTTCACTTACTTTCATCTGTGATTAAGATAGTTTTTGACTTTGACTCTGAAAAGTCGCTAAATATAGCGACAAAGTCGCTGAGTTGGCAACACTGCGTGAATGTAACCTATTAGACGCACGTAGGCCTAAACCGTAGCCTACCAACTAACGAAGAACAGTGAACGTGCTTTTGCAAATTAAAAGTCTGCAGAATAAACATAATTTTAAAAGATCGTGTGGTAGTAAAATAATGACGAGTCGTCATCCGTGTGAACTTTCAACCCCACAAAAAAATTCAAGGACTTTCAAGGACAAGATGTTTTTTTGGCTGTTTTCAAGAACTTTCAAGGGCCTTGAATTTATTTTTTTCAGATTCACAAACTTTCAAGGATTTCAAGGACCTGTGGGAACCCTGACAGATATGACGCGTTTCTAGGTCCAGAGCAACGATATCCGAGGCCATTAAACCAAAACCCACTAAATAATCACAGAGCAAGCCGCATTGAGACGCTCACCCAGCTCTTTGAGAGGCTTCTCCATGTCCAGTTCAGTGTAAACGTGGCGCGGGTAAGGCGACAGCAGCGTGAAGTCCTGACCCTCGGGCGTGTTGCCGTTCACCTGCACGTAGACGCGCACCGCCGCCAGCGGCTCCTGGGCCTTGAAGACCGTGTTGATGGTGGAGCCGTCCAGCAGACGGACCTGTGGGTGGATGGATGAAAGGAACGGTGGAACAGCTCAGTTATACTATCCAGAAAATTACTCCCAAACGATAAAAGTGAAAGCAACATCTTATCAAATTCATTTTCAACGTGAAAGTTATCGGTCAAGCTGTTAAATCGCATTGAAAGAAGCGCTGGAAGATTTTCTCTCCCCTCCACAAAAAGCAACCAAAGAGTAAAATTAAGTTTACAATTTTTTTTCCACAGGCTATGTTCTTAAGTTTACAATTTCAAATTCCCTTTTTTCTTTTTCATCCTATTTTTATTTTGTAAACTACAAACTTTATTTTCAGTCTGACAAGAGAGACAGGAATATCTAAGAGAGACCAGCTTTATCTACCCCCAAAAACAATATTTAAATAAAGAAGAACAGCAAGAAAAAGCACTTTTTAACACATTTCTTTCATGAACTAAAAATAGGTCATAGAGTTTAAGCATCAAACATATAAAACAGGGTTCCTGCACATTTCCCATGTAAAAAAAAAACTAGACTCAAATTTCTAAGGTTGTCAGTGATTTAGTGGCCTTTTAAAACAAATTAAAGTTGACAATATTTATCCAGTGGAACAGCTTTATACATGGAACCTGGACATAGATGGATGGATGGACACAACAAATGAAATAAGGAAGGAGGCACAAAGAAGAAAGTAGGAACTAAGGATGAGGCAAGGGAGGAAAGAACACAAAGTATAGAAATAAAAAAAAAGGATGGTTAAATGGAAGGATGCACGGAGGACACAAAGAAAAAGGATGCAAGGAAGAAGGAATAAAAATGAAGGACAGGAGAAAGGAAGGGAACCAGAAAAAATTATAAGAAAAGAAAGAAAAACAAGACAGGAAGGATGCAAGAAAGGAAGAGAGGATTCAAGGAAGGAAGGAAGCATTGCACACAAAGCCTTAAAGTGCTGGGAATGTCACTCAGCAAGTGCAAACTAAATCTTGTGAAACAAATAATCTGCCTGAGGCTCACACCTGTATCCTGGACTCATCATACTCCTTCTTTGTGGGCGGGGGGCCCTGGCCGGGGGGTGACGACGGGCTGGGCGGGGTCGGCTGAGTCGCTGTCGCTGTGCTGGAAGGTGCGCCTCCTCCAAACTAAACCAGAGAAGCAGGAAAAAAGAAAAAAAAAAAAAGAGGCGAGTCAGAATTACAGGAAGAAATGAGAACTAAATAAGAGGAGCGTCTCTGACGTACCTTTTGTGCTCTCTCCTCTCGGTCTCGTGCGATTTTGTCTTTAACCCTTTGCCTGACAAGGACAGCGACAAAAAGAGTTACAAAAAGTAACAGGAGCTCAAAGCGCCTGTGATCTATAGGAAAACCGCACCGTCGATCCACCGTAGCATCATAAACAGAAAAACCTGCATCAATACGCACAAGCATCCTGTAAATTACAGCCACACCTGGCACCTCTGATCCCTCTGCATCGTGCTTCAGGACTCATCTCGTGAGTCTCTGTTCATAAATGTATATTTTGTTTCGCTGCCTTAAATATCTAACGACGGACGGTTTTAAACAACTAACCTAGCCATCTTGTCCTCCATCTTCTCCCTCCTCCGCTGGTCTGCCAGTTTCTTCATCTCATCGTCCTGGATCTTCTGCCGGATCTGCTGCAGCTCCTGGCCCTGCCTCCTCCGCTGCTTCTCCCGCTCCACCTCCTCGGCTCGCTCGCGCTCTCTCCTCTCCGCCTGCTTCAGACGCATCAGCTCCTCTAGTCTAAATAAAGAGAACAGGGACAAACCTGGCGGTGAACAAACGCCCACTCGGCACGTTTACTCTGCAGCGCCCACGGGAGACGAGTCGAGAACCAGCGCCGACCTTTTGACCTGTTCACGTTTCTCCTCCTCAGTCATCGGCTGCTTCGAGGCGTCCGAGTCGTCGCCGCACATGTCGGCTCCCTCTCCGATTGCTAAAGTCAAACATCACCAGAATGTTGACAACCCAAACCAATCTAGACCTCAGCAGACGGCAGAATCATAAAGACACGCTGAAATGAATTTGCCGTTTAATTATCCCATCCAGAGAAACAAAAAAAAAAAGGAAAACATGCACCGACCTTCGCCGGCGTCCCCTGCTGTCGGCTCGTCTGTGCTGGGCTCACCGTCTGCCTCTCCTCCTAAGACGTTCCCCACAGGAGGAACGTAAGGCTCGTCGATGTCCGGGTCGTTCTCGTGTTCCACTAGCCTGGATGAAACGCATCCAAAGCAGCCGGTCAGCACAAAAAAAAAAAACAAAAAAAAGAACTCCTCTCTATGATAATATCATACGGGAATCATCGCGATGTCAAGTAAAAACATCCCAAATCACAGACGGGCTAAACTCCAATGTGTGAACTTAACTCCGTCACATAAAGGTACAACGAGTGGATACTGATCTACAGTTTTGTTTTTATACTAGTACAGTAAAAAAATAAAAAATAAAAAATAAAAGTATTCCCTCCCTGCCTTGACTTGCATATGAGCTTAAGTGACATCCCGTTTCTAATCCTCATGGCTCATTATGGCGTCGGTCCACCAACTCTTCTGGGAAGGCTGTCCACCAGGCGTAGGAGCGTTTATGGGGATTTCGGACCATTCTTCCAGAAGCACATTTCTAAGGTCACATTCTCACGTTGGACGAGAAGACCGGCTCTCAGTCTGCGCTCTAATTCATCCCAAAGGTGTTACGAGGCTGAGGTCAGGACTCTGTGCAGGCCAGTCAAGTTCATCCACGCCAGACTGCCTCATGTCTGTATGGACCACGCTCGATCAGTAAAATTCTGTCTATAATAGTATTAATCTCTATATTTATTCAGTAATAACCCATGTCCTGTACATATAGAACCATTGTTTATGCTGCACTTGCTGCTATTGCACTTCTGGTTAGACCTAAACTGTGTTTCGTTGCCTTGTACCTGTACCTGTGTAATGACAATAAAGTTGAATCTAATCTAATCTGATCTAATCTTTGTGCTCTGGTGCAGTCGTGTTGGAAGAGGAAGCGTCTCGCACTTCCACCCTCAAATGCGCGATGAGGGTGTGAGTGCATAGTGTGTCCCGATTCTCCAGAGCGGCACCTCACCTCTTCCACCAGGTGCACACATTGAGGGGCGTAGGGTGAGTGTTGGGACAGGGCCCAGCATGGCAAGGAATATAAGAGCTTGAAGACCTTCCCACGGTCTGAATGTGGGTTTATTACCAAGCAGGCAACACGTCAGAGCACACTGATCCGTTATGTGGTCGGCTCTCTGTGCCCTCGTCCCCCGTGTGACCGGTCCTCAGTGACGTGGGCCTGACTTCTGCAGGCGAGCGCCGCGTGCAGCATGAATAGACAGAACCAGAATGAACTTTTTTGTGTTCTTCTTGCCATGTCGACTACAAGACAAAACTCTCTGTTCTCGCAGCGTATGTAACAAGCTTGACTTGTTAACGCACTTAAAACGACTTCATCCTCTTCTACGAGGAAGCAAAGCAGCTTGGTGCAAAGACCGGTACCAGCAGCGTTTAAGCACCTAATTCAGATCGGGCCAAAGCAGAAATCAGAATAGAATATTGTACAGAGTGGAGTTTATTTTAAATATCCCCAAAATGGGTCGCTTTTATTTATTTTTATACAAAACTTACATAGTTTACTTAGCATCTTTTCAAAAGAAACATTTTTCAAGTCTTTATTTTTGGCCCTTTTTGTACAGAAATTAACCGAACCGAGCCCCTTTAAACTGAACCAAACCGAAATATGATGTTAGTGTACCGCTACGCCCCTGTTAGTTTGAGTTACTTTTAAAATTCCCAGTTAAATTTAATAAAACCCTAAATACACTTCTTAAATTAAAGGAATGCTGTTTAATCAGAGTATGACATCAAGTCAGTTCAGTAGTAGAGGGAGATTGTTAATCGGTGTTGGCTGTTTTGGTGTTGATGAAACAGCTGCACTGAAGAGGAATCAATGGGACGACTTCAAAAACAGGACTGGTTTTACAGGAGGAGGCCACAGAAATGTTTCCCTCCTCATGTTTTGACAACTTTTCAGCAGCTTTTCCATTTGACCGAGGTCAGCGTCACCACTGGTAGCAGGAGGCGATACCTGGACTCTACAGAGGCTGCACAGGCAGTCGTGCTCCACCGGGACGGCATATCAATACGTGCCACTGACAGGAGGTTTGATGTGTCTCCCAGCACAGGCTCCAGAACATGGAGGAGATTTCAGGAGAAAAGCAGCAACTCTAGGACAGCTGGACAGGGCTGTTGTAGGTCATTAACCCATCAGCAGGACAGGTATCTGCTCCTCTGTGCAAGGAGGAACAGGATGAGTACTGCCAGAGCTCCACAAAGTCATCTTCATCACTTTGCCATGGATCTCTATGATCAAACTATCAGAAACAGATATGAAGCTGGCCTGAGGGCCCGACGTCCTCCAGTAGACCATGTGCTCACTGTCTGGCACCGTGGAGCCCGACTGGTATTTGAGAACGTCATCCACATTCCCTCCTTATCCTTTGAGCATCATGCCAGCAGATTGGTCCAAAATTGTGTTTATCATTTGAGAAACATTTCCAGTCGGTCGAGGCAGATGACCGTTCATATTGAGCCCGGTTCTGCTGGAGGTTTTTCCTTCCCGTTAATGGGGAGTTTTTCTTTCCACTGTCGCTTCATGCTTGCTCAGTATGAGGGATTGCTGCAAAGCCATGGACAATGCAGACGACTCTCCCTGTGGCTCTACGGTTCCCCAGGAGTGAATGATGCTTGTCAAGACTTTGATGCAATCAACTGGTTTCCTTATATAGGAAATTTTTGACCAATCTGTATAATATGATTGAATTTGACTTTTTTAAGTGCCTTGAGATGACATGTTTCATGAACTGGCGCTATATGAATAAAATTGAATTAAAAAATTGAATTGAATTTTAAAGTTGGTCGCTGCTTTTGTTTCGTCTCATTTGGACTACTGTGATAATCTTTTTACTTGTCTCAGTAAACAAGCTTTGATTTGGCTTCACATTCTCTCGAACGCAGCAGCAATAATCTTAACAAGGACCAGAAAAGAACACATAATCCCTGTTCTGGCCTCCCTGCACTGCATCCTTGTACAACATAGGATCAATTTCAAGATTCTGATCCTAATACTCAGACCATGGCCAAGCTCCGGGACACATAGATAGCTTATTGACGCCATACTGCTCCCCTCAAACTCTGAGGACAGCTGACCAGAGGTTGCTGGTTGTAGCACGGACTCAATTTAAAGACCCGAGGAGGTCGGGCTTTGCAGGCCGTAGCACCAAGACTCTGGAACTCACTCCCACTGTCCCTGCGCTGCATAAACTCCTTTGACTCTTTTAAGAAACAAGTGAAGACATTTTTATATAAAAAGGCTTTTAACTAGGATGTACATGGAATTGTAGTGTGCTTGTGTTTCATGTTGTTTTTACTGTGAAACACTTTATGATTTTAATGTTTACACAAGGTGCTACACAAATAAATTTAACTAACTTACTATATTAATTTTCATAAACTGGTGTGGCTTCCCAACACCTCAGCCATCTATATGGAAATCCGCCATGATTATTTTCTTATTGAGATCTGATGTGTTTTCAAAGTGATCCTTTCATTTTTTTGAGCGTTGTATCAATTGCTATAAAACTGAAACCAGATGTCAAAATATAAAAACAAAATACAACCTTCTTTCTCCTTCCCTGATGGTAAATCAGACTAAACCATTCCCGTTTTGGGTTTTTACGTTGACAGATATCAATGTCTTTGTTTTGTTTTTATCTGTATTTTTTTTTTTTTTAAGCTTACAGCCTGACGTGTTTTTGAAATCCTTTAGCCTGCTAAGTTTCCTCTCTTGGTCATACAGGTCTGTCAGTAATCAAGCCCGGATGTCACTGGTGAAACTGAAACAATAAAATTTGGCTAAAAAAATACTTGATTCATTGCTTCACTGCACAAGGCTAATTTGGCTTTGACAGCTTCTATTGTTAATCAGATAAATCTTCATTCAAAACTGCTTTTCATACTTACTGAGATAATTAATGTGTGACATAAATATTTGACGAGAGTGAAGGAGAAATGCATAACGAGGCAATCGTCTCACCAGTCCATAGCTTGCTCTATCCCCTGGTTTCCTGTATTAGCAACAGCTTTCTCCCTGAAGAAATGAGACAAAGGGACATGTTACACAGCTGGAACCTCCAGCTCGTAGACATCGGACACATCTGGGGCGAGGATCATCGCTCACGCTCTGTTTCGGCCAAAGCCCATCTCCAGAAGACTCTCTAGTGTTGTCATCTCTGCCATTTTGACCTGAAACAAGCAAGTGGTCAGCTTTCGGGAAATTACTTACAGAAAAAAAAGGAGGGGAACAGCTCAAATAACTCTCCTCTTGAAAGTTAACAAATTCACACTAGATTCGGAGTATGAAAGGCGGAGAACACCCATTAGTCTGTCCCTGAGCAGCAGCTTGTTAGCATGTTATTTACAGTCTCACTATGATAATGCTAAGAGCTAAGGTTAGCTTTAATGCTAACGGAGCTAGTTTTTCCGGCTAAGATTATTAACATAATCTTGGTATGAATCGTTCTCGCTAAAGATCGCTTTGGTGTTTTAAGGACAGATTGTCATGCGGGCAGTGTTGTTTTAACATCTGACGCACAATATAGATGGATGAAGGGAGCGGTGTTAGCTACTTACACATCAGCGTGCTACAGCGTCTCATCGGTACGGAAAGCCAAATGGGTCAAAAGGGACGACGCGAAATTACATCGGTGTCTGTGTTTCAGAATATCCAAGAACGCTGTTTTTACAGTATTTAAGCAAACATTTAAACGTCCTTTGTCTAAAGCAATCATAGGAATTTTCCCTAGATAAATAAATGCAAAAAAGCCGATTAACTTTGCTTTAGTGGTTTCTCTTATTATCCAAAAGGGCGAGGAATTACGTCATATTGTGGAGGAGTGGAACAAAATCTAAGTATTATACCTTGAATCTTCCTTTAAATTGTGACAAAATAGGAAATTGTTAAAGGGTTAGAATGAACACTCTAACAAGATCCAGATTTCAGTAGGTTGATCGTAGAGTTTGGTCTGATTAAGCTCTTGAAGTATTTGTATTCTTACATTTTATTATTAAATAAGCACAAAATGACTCATGTGAGAAAAAAATCATTCATATCAAAAATTGCTGTTTTTCAAGTTCAGGGATTTCTACAGATGCATGGTTGAACATAAAGCTGTCTCCGCCTGCATTAGCGCTGCAACACTCAAATTACACCAGGAGCAAAACTCATTAGTTGAGATGCTCCATTCTCACAAATCGTTCCCTTTTGGACTTAATTAAAATGAAAGTATTTCTGAACAACATCAGACATGGACACAAGGTTTAATTTGGTCTGAAGAGAGTAATTTAAAACCCTTTAAGCCAAAACAGGATGTGAATTTGATCCTTACGTCAATGATCCTAAAATGTATTAAAGATTTATTGTAAAACACCTCTCAACCTGTTCATTTGGTTTCTGATTCTGCCTCAGAGGCTATTTTTCCCAGCAATAATAATGTGCAAGGAAGGAAAAGTGTATCATTGTGTGGTCGGTTCTCAGTTTACAGCAGGAGTTTGTTTCCTATTGGCCTGTATGATTTATTCCCATCATGGCGTGTTGCTGTTCAAACTATATAATTTGCTGACTTTTATGTGCATGTTGGGTCTGTTACATATTTACAGTAAGTGTAATGATTAATTTCTCTCTCCCCCACACAGTCTTAAGCAGCTCTCAGTCACGAGTCCAACCATTACTCAGATTTTTCTCTCCCTATGCACCTTTTCTTTCAGCCACTCGCTAATTCTCTTTCACACTTTTAATTGTAACTCTTTGCATCTCTTTTCCTCCCACTTGCACATGCTTTCAGGGGAAACTAGGTAAGTATGAGCTTTATTCATTGATATTTATTCGTTAAACCTGCATTGTTTTTTCTCTGAGTCAGATAAAATTTAAACCGGTGTTTAAATAACCCCTCACCTTGAGTTATGACCTGGTTTTCAACTTTTGGTAAAATATTAATGTCGTGGTTAGCTGTGGTACATTTTTGCTACTTGCGGAGTAAAATGTTTATTCCAGATGTCATTTCAAACAGGAAAGTTACATTTTTCACCAGAAGGAGCGCAAAACAATTTTTATAAAATTACAAAACTGAGCCAAAGTTGATGAGGTTTAAATATTTGGTTCTTGCCAAAAACAGGATGATGGACAACTATTTAATGCACACAGATTTGAATGGATTGGTTGTGCAATAAAATTTTTTTTCAATGGTCATATTCTGTAAAAGGATGATGTAAAGATCTTTGCTATTGTTTAGGAAACTATTTGCTGTTGAGCAAATCTCATAATGGTGTGAATTTATAGGTACTTATTAAGCTTCCTGTTGGAAATATCCTGAGAATATAGCAGAAAATGTCAAGATAGAAAAAGTTGAAGATAAGATTGGGGATAAAGGTCCTTTTAGTCTGTCTTTAAATTACTTTATGGCTCTGCTTTCATATCTTTTACAGGAGTGACGGATGAAGGGTCAAAATTCACCGAGGATAACTTAAGTCAGATATGGGGAAATAAAGATGAAGCATGCCAAAGGAAATGGTCTATAATTCATACAAAAAATGCATTAAAATGTTTGAATGCCTAGACATGAAACATTCATTTAAAAAGACTTGAAATTCAAGTTATTTTGCCACAAGGCATCCATCTCTTAATAACCATCCACACGTTTATTGAGTGAATAACCCTGATTTTATTGGAGTCAAAGGGCGGAACGTAACCTTGGATGCTGTAAAAACCAAGATCAGGTTAATGATATTCCAGTGATATTTTATCAGGTGTGCCCGCTATCATATGGAGGCTAAAATTTAAGACGGACAGTAAAACGGTGCGACTTCATGTGATTGGTGAGTTGAACAAAAGAGGGCAGCATTTTATCACGCAACGTTGCTGTGATTTTCCAAGTCTGACTTCATGTGACAATTAAAAAGTCGGAGGTCATGTTCAAGGTAAGATTTAAATGTCATCAGAGACTCTTGTTTTGACTTGGCAGTCAGTAGATGTCTGCTGAAGGCCGGGCAGCCAGATCTGGAGAGAAAGAGCTTTTTTTTTTTTTTTGCTTGGTTCTGTCAGCTGTGTTGTTTCTGCGGGTCTCACCAGCTGTAACAGCATCTCCATTTGGAAGAACTCTGGCATCCAGTGGAGCTGCTGTTATCTGTGGAGGGACACCTCTCGTCATCGAAACCCCCACACATGACTCTACTGCGTGGGCTCAGAGCTCCTTGTACAGTTGGTCACACATTTGTTTTAACTTAGGGGTTGATGACTGCTATAAAATAAAATGTATTGTGTAAATCCAATTAAGGTGTCAGTCTGTTGTTCTTACTTTGTACTAATTAAACTGATCTAACACAGACTGAGCTTAAGCTCATGCTTCTCATTTTGTGATAAAAATGTTTTGGGGACGATTTAACTTTGTTTCATTTGCCATCCACAAGTTATTTTCAATAAATGTAAATATAATTTAAAAAGTTCATTTATTTCAGTTCAAATAAAAAAGTGAAAAGTGTATATAAATTCATTACACTGAAGGTCTTTTCTAATGAAGCTGAATTTTGAGTTTTCATTAGCTGTGATCATCAACATTAATAGAAAAGACATGCTTAAATGAATCACCCCGTGTGTGATGAATCTACAGTGTTCTGTAAACGCAGTTGCAGATTTCTTCTGTTTTTGCTGTATTTTCTACACTTGACTATTTCAGATCTTCTATAAAAATGTAATGTCAGACTAGGATAACCCAATTAAATCAGTTTGAAACAATTATTTCATTTATTAAGGGGCAAAAAAAGCTATCCAAACCAATCTGGCCCTATGTGAATAATATCACCACACCTTGTTGTCAACTCCTTTGACTGGACATGTCCAACCCTGATTACTGCCAGGCCTAAGAAACAACTTGAACTGAACCAGTTTGACAACATGTTATAACAACAAATTATAAGAGGTAAAGTTTTTGGCATTGTTGGTCTCGAAAGGGGGGAAAATGTAAGGCTTTGGGACCCCAGAGACTAAGAAAAGCAAAAAACAACACCTGCAGACGTCACTTGGTTGGAGTTCCTGATTCAAAAATAAGAAAGACGCAGAACAAAAATGGCACCCATGGGAGAAACTAAAAAAGAACACAAAGGCCAATCTCACATTTTCATATAATCATCTTAATGATCCTCAAGACTGTTGGAAAAAGATATTTTGTGGACTCACAAGACAAACTTTATGGTTACATGTGGTGCAAAACAGCTTTTGAGAAAATGAACAATACACAGACCGTCAAACATGGCGATGGGCGTGTGAGGATCTAAAGCTCTTTCCTGCTTTAGACCCGGGATGAATAGCTGATTTTTACTATCCAAATCTTTTTATTTGTTTTAAACATGTAGGAACAACAATTAAACAAAATAAAAAATTATATGACTAGCTGATTTTGATCATGAACCATGAATTGTACTCTCTACCAGAAAATGTCCGACCATCAGTTTATGACTTTAAGCTTGAGCGCAGTAGGGTTAGGCAGCCGGACAATGATCCAAAGTACATCAGCAAGTCCACCTTTGAATGGCTCAAAACAGAAAATGAAGGCTATTGTGTGGCCTATAGTCGCCATCTGATCTTAGATCTAACAAAGATTCTCTTGCAGACCTTAATTCTGGAAATCCCTCTAATATGACTTCATTAAAATAATCCTGCACTAAAGAGTCATATAAAGTTCCTCCGCAGAGACGTAAGAGTCTAATTCCCAGTCACTACAAATGCTTGACAGCAGTTAATGCTGCCAAGGGTGCCAAAACCAGTTACATGATTTAGGGGGGTGATTACTTTTTCACATAAAGTTGGATTGGTTTGGATAGGTTTTTTTCCCCTTAATAAATTCATGAAATCATTATTTGAAAACTGTCTTTTCTATTTACTCAGTTTGATGGCCCGAAACATTTAGGGGTGTCAAAAAGCAAAGGCAGAGAAAATCTGTAATGGGGCACAAACTGAAATAAATTAATATTTTAACAATGTTCTGATTTATTGAGATGCAGCTGGGTTTACTGTATGTGGCTACAAACACAGTTCTTATAAACGATAAGCGGTTTCCTGGAATAAGTGTTTGGAAAATGTTTTTCGTAAGTGCAAAATTCCCAAAGGTAACAGACTCTCTTTGGCAAATGACGAAGAGGATTTAGTGACAGCAAAAATAGAAATAAAACCAAAAGTGAAATTAAACTTTGACATTACAGTCCCAGTGAGTAGTTCAAAGAAGCCTCATGAAACTAAAAGCAAAAGGACACCAGTGTGCTGACCCACGTCCCAGGAACATCTTTCAGAGCCCAGAAATGATCATGAAGAAAACAGAAATAAGACTTTTGATGGCCAATTAAGTTAAAGTATGCAACATACGGGGAACAAAACAGTGCTGTGACACAAAATTCATGAAGGAGATCCAAACAGAAGCAATTCACAGCATGATCCTGAAAAGATGTGGAAGGATCGGAGACTAAACGAGATGATCAAAGTGAAGACAAAGGAAAGCTAAAGCTGTCTGGGGTATGAACAAAAATACCAAGAATCTTAGTATTACTGAAGTGGAGGAAAAAAAGAGCGTAAAATGTCCAAAAGGAGACCAACAGCTAAGAGGAGAAGTACACAGCTGTAATAACTGTTTCTACATGATTTTTTTTTTTTTTTTTTTACATTTTTGTTCAGAAGCCTATTTTAACTTGCTGGTAATAAGAGAAGACACATATTACATTAGGAACATATGTGTAGACTTATGCAGGAAAAGACGTATAAATACGTGATAAATAAATGATAAAATATTGAACAATGCAACGAAACGGTGACCTGTCCAGGGTGTACCCCGTCTCTCACCCAATGACTGCTGGGGATAGGCACCGGCCCCCTCCCCAACAACCCTGCACAGATAAGCAGGTAGAGATGATGCATAAAATATTAACATATAAGATCAATTTTGTTAGATGTACTCAACATTGAGTTAAAAACAGAAACAAAGAGCTGTGCCTTGAACAGATGAAGATGTGGTGCTAATTATAGCAACCAATTTCCTCTTTTAGTAGAAAAATGGGTTTTTATTTTTATTTTAAAAGCATTTCTCACTAGATTAAAATAATATTTAAAATATGTCTCTTAGACACTTTTCACTTTTTCAGTAAAACAAACGGGCATCACTTTAACTAGTCAAGGTTTTAACCACCTGATTTTTTTAAAATAAACTGTTAAGATGGCAAATTGAAAGGTAATTTCATCCATCCATTCATTGTATACTTGTACTCACTTATTCTTGCAGGTTCATCCTAAATCTAGAATACCTCTGATGAACATTGGTTGACACTTTGGATACTTAACAGTGGTCAACCTTGAGCTGGATTATTTTAGATTTATTAAAAACCATTTGCAGCCTGTAAGACATTTGTTCTGATGGTTCTATCTGAAAACTCGATAAAAATTATTTCAAGGCTTTTTTAGGGTCCAGCTTGAAAAGTCGCCCAGACAGATGAAACCAGGACAGAATTAGTCCTGACTAATAACAAATTATTAAAATATGACCTGTGGTTTGTGAAAAACCTTCCTCTATATTTCTGAAAATGCAGAAATGAGCCATTCCCAGGCTTAATTTTCCCTTTTCACCCAGATGATTTAAATGAAACACACTTTGTGTGTCATGAATTGACATATGAGTTCTGAGTTCTGAAAAAAATATCTGTATCTTTATGATCAGTATAGCTTGAAAAAAAAAATACACAGACAAATCAAACCTTGATAGAACTGCTCTACACTGATGGTGCATTTTAGAAACAAAGTTTGTAGTTTATGAGTCTCCCTGATTAAAACCCATAAAAGGTAGTATTATGAGTTTGGTTATTTTTTGGTCTAATACTACAGCAGATGACTTATGGGGTCCAGCTTGGACTTTTTCCTGTTCCTATTTGTGCTGTTTAAATAAGGCAGTTAGCATTGGACCCCCAATGCTAACTCAGTCATTTAGATATCAATTTACTCTATTTTTAAATATTTTTGATCCAATGCTTAAACTATCGTCTGGTTTATCTAATCTTTATGAGGTTTAATTCAATGTTTTACAACTAAACGGCCAGCCGCGATGAACCGGGACGTTGATGACGTAGCATGGAGGGCCCGCTTCCGCCGAGGCTTTTATTGTGAAGTAACACTTCCGGTTATGGTGGCTTCTTAACTGACAGCCGGGCGCTTAAGGAAAGAAGCTACTTTCTACGGTTTTAGACGGCTTTTCCGACCACAGCCTCGGTGTATTTTTTTTGTCGGAAACTACCCGTCAAAGGCGGAGTGCCGGTGGGTGTGTTAAATCCAGCCGGCGGAAGGGAGCCCTCCTATAAGCGAATAAGGCTCGTCGTGCGTGGCCACTGGTAAGCTAGCAGAGAGGAGGGTGGGGACAAAACTTCCCGAGACCTCGCCCCAGCCGTTGTTTCACTCCACGGCATTCAGGCAGCTACGTTCCGGTCCGGGCCAGAGAGAGAGAGAGAGAGAGAGACCCCCTCAGAGCTTCATTAGGCAACCATTCCAAGGGGAGACCGACACGGCGGCAGAAACCGAAGGGTAGAAAGCAGCAACCATGTTCAGGAAGACCTTGAAGAAGGACCCCGAGCTGTTCCAGAACGTGTCGGAAGGGCTGCGGAAGCTCTACCGCACCAAGCTGTTCCCCCTGGAGGACGCCTATCGGTTCCACGACTTCCACTCCCCGGCGCTGGAAGATGCCGACTTCGACAACAAGCCCATGGTGCTCCTGGTGGGCCAGTACTCCACCGGCAAGACCACCTTCATCCGGCACCTCATGGAGCAGGACTTCCCCGGCATGCGCATTGGCCCCGAGCCCACCACGGACTCTTTCATCGCGGTGATGCACGGCGAGCAGGACGGGGTGATCCCGGGGAATGCCCTGGTGGTGGACCCCAAGAAGCCTTTCCGGAAACTCAACGCCTTTGGAAACGCCTTTCTCAACAGGTATGACGGTGAAAGTCCCCCAACAAGGAGAAAAGCTAGGTTTTCAGACTCTTAAAATACATTAGTTTGTGTTTTTAACCAATCCACGCAGGGGATAGGGTCTCATGAACGCATCATGTGTGATTTAAATCCCCCCCCCCCCCATACGAGCCCTAACATGCGCCACACCTTTTTTTTTCTTTTGCAAACTCACAATGTGCTGTTGCACAACCCTTGTTGAAGAGCCAAGAGTGTGAGGGTTTTCCTCCTTTCATCATCCTGAAAGAATGCATATGTTTAGTGTCAGTGGGGCCAGGTGGAAGGGCCTCCCCTCTGTGTGGGAAAAAGATGGGAAAAGCCAAGGTGCTTTCCGATAACCTCATCAAATGACAGGAAGTTCTTTCACTCTCACTCCTGCGTTTTTTTTTACTCCAGGAGGTTTAAAAGCACTTTGTGAAATCCTTCTCGGTGCCAGTGTGGCAGCATGTTCCCTTAAACAGAGATAAATGCTGCTTGGCGACATGCTGACCTTGTTGTGACCTTAAGATCCAGGGCCACAGGTTTCCCGCCCCTCTGGCTGTAAAAGTGTTGCCACACCGGCCAACACCTGCGACCTGGCACCGGTGGGTGTGTGTGTGGGGGACTTTGAAACGCAAGATGGCTGTTAACACGGCCAAGAACCTATTTCACTTTGGCAAAAACTTCTAAGACGCTCGATATAAAATCTGTTCACGGTTAAGGAGAATGTAAACTTGCTCAGATTAGTCGCATTAAAGACCCGATCTGGCTTAAATGCGTCGTCAGATCGGTGTCACGTTCTTTTTAACTTAAACCCAAACTTGGGGCAAAAAAGAAAAGTTACACCATTTTCTAAACTATTCATATAATGAACTTAGAAAGTGCAACATCTGAATAAATACACCTTAAACCAGGGGTGTCCAAAGTCCGGCCCGGGGGCCATCTGTGGCCCTCGTTCCCCAGCCATATTTTCGCTTTTAATTTAAGTTAATTCTAAATAAGACCGCAAACGTTTTACCAAAAGGCAGGCCTGGGTGCGGCCATTTATTTAAAATAAATTTACAAATGCATTTATCTGTAAAATAAAGCAAGAGCGAGCCCAAATTTAATCCTGTTCTTGTTGCTGAAAAGACACAAAAGAAACCAACAGAAAAAGAGGATCAACCCAAATAGTTTAGGACATTGTTTGCTGGGTGAAACTGTGTTTTTTATGATTCAGATCTAAAATGATTTACAGATGCATTTTCTACAGAGATCAGACTCATTTGCTTGTTTCTTTAAAGTATTTTGTGTGTTTAGTTAATGTTGAGCAGTTAAAATTGAAAAAAAAAAGAAGGTTTTTGCCATTTTGATTAAAAAAGGCTTTAGTTCTGTGGCCCCTGAGTACTTTCTATGGGACATTATTGGCCCCCATGGCAAAAAGTTTGCACACCCCTGCCTTAAAGCATCATATAAGAGGATAAATGTCTATTGGGTTTTTTAAAGTAAAACAGGAGATGAAACCAGCCCGTTTAAGAGCTACGTGTGTTTCCTATGAGGTCTCATCACTGAGGGTTAAGGGTTTTCCTCTCTGCAGTGTGGTGGTGTGTTTTCTAAAGTTAGCAGACGTCTAGTCTTTGTTAAAGCGACTTCATCTCCTGGGAGGCGGTTCAGTGAGACCCGAGGAGTCTTTGGAACATTCCTGAGCTCTTCCCAGATTACTGCGCGGGGTCTTTCCTGTCTGACGGATGACTTTAGCCTTTCCAAACGCTCAGATGAGTCAGAGGTGTCCTCCAGGTCAGCTTCTTTGTTTTTAACTTACTGGCACAAATGAATGTTTTCATATTAGGACTAAATAAGAATAGTTTTATGATTGGAGTTGAAAGGAAAGCCAGGGATAACTGGAAACATTCCCGGTTTTCCTCTATCCAACCGGCAAGGGTACGCCTGTGCTCGCTGAAAGCTAAAACACCTGATCCTGTTATATATTGTGTGAGTTTCCTCTGACATCGGGCTTCCTAGATGGTGACATCACTTCCTGGCCGAGGATGTGGGAATCTCCTCTTCCCTCTTCTAGATGATCTGTTGTCACCCTGCGGCCGACTGGTTGATCGTACTAACGAGCAACCAATCGGCTGATTTTTGTTTACAGCAGTGATCTTATTTTGCTGTCGCGCTGTTTGCGTTGTTGCCATGAGCTGTAGTAAGATAAACGGTCGAGTTGGGACTCGCTTCCTTTTTATCAACGTCCTTTTGACATTCCTTCCTGGAGTTATGTGGAAGTTTTGTCCTTATCTTCCATGGAAGCAAACGTCGGCCAAGAAACCGTCATTCACAGCGTGAAAAGTGTGATAATTGTGTTTCGCGTATCGCTTTAAAGAGTAGCAAGGGTTTGGCTTTATCGGACATTATTCAGCCCTTTTTAATGAAAGGCTGGAGAGGAAAGCAGATAAGGCTTGGTGTAAACAATGGCTCATTGTTTACTGTCGCATCGTTTGTCAAACCGTTGGGCCACTTTCACTCTCCAGAACACATTAAACTGTAGATGGCCGGTTTCTTGGTGACGATAACACGCTTGTATGTGAATATATTTCGTCTGTTTAAGTGGTCCTTTTAGACAAATACAGGGCAGGAGTTGGTTTGTTTTCGGCTAGCTGGGCTACATACTTCTGGTTCCCTGTGTGGATGGAGATTTACCCGATTCCTCAGCGGCGAAGCAGGATAACTCCAGATTGACTTTGTAATTTTTCCTTTTGCGTTTCTGCAAATTGCTGCAAATCGTGCTGGAAACCTTAACGGCTCAACAAAGAGATTATGTGCCGTGGTCAGATTAGTTAGAAAATCTAAGGATGAATGAAACATTTTTGCCTTTCTTGAGATGCATTGTTGACTTCCAGTGAAAGGTGATTTTATGTTTTTGGGAACTGACACTGATTTAGTTTATAAAAATACTCCCAGGTTTGTTCCATTTAAATTACAGTGATGTTTTTTCTTCTATACCACTGGATCTCTCCAAATTAAAGCATTAAGTTGCCATCCTAGTTGCCATATGGTGGCTGTATGATTATTTGTATATCCACGATAATCTTGACAAGATTAAAGCACATGGCAACTGGAGTACAAACATTCTAGTAAAACATTAGGCAGGATAGATACTTTATGATTACAGTCTTTATTGAGTGTATTTTTGTTAGTTTTCTGGTGTTTGCAGGCATGATTGTTTGTGTAAAGGTCTGGCGATCTGTCCAGGGTGGCCTCGCCTCTCGCCCAATCACCACGGACCACAGGCACCAGACCCCCGCCACTCTTTAATATTAATATCTTCAGTATTTTACATGTTTTAGTGAGCATTTCCTAACGCGTTGGTCATTCAAAAACCACTCGGTGACTTGCTGCTAATTGAGATCTACATTGTTAGTTTATTGTTCCGGCTGATGTGGGGAAATGATTAAAAGACTATAACGGCTGGCAATACTCAGATTTTATGTTGAACTCTACAGTCTGGCTGATTGTTTTAGTCGTGCCACTTCTAAAAGCACCAGACTGTTAATTGGCTGAGCTGATGAGGTCGTGATGTCAGCCCGTCTCTGCAGCTTTTAACCATAGTTGTTGAGTCTGCAGATTAGCCTCTAACTACCGGCTCAGGTGGGTCTCACCGTCAGCGTAAGCAGTTATTTATGAAGAGCATAAACACAAATCAGTCATGGGATTCTCACACCGTGAGGGAAATCTCAGGCTGCTCCCATGGGCTCTGGTTGTTTCTGATTTCTTCTGAAAAAGTAACTTTTTATTATTTCTGCAACTCCTGACAAGCATTTATACTTTGTCAGTTCTGCGGTCAGGGGCCCCCGGCGTATTTCTGTAAGTCAGTAAAACTGGAATCAGCAAAGCTGAAGTTCCTCTCTGGCCCACCCCGGCCCTCGCTGTCCGGCTCCGTCCGGTCCTCTTATTCCAGGATGCTGACTGGGCTCTTTGCTGAGGCTGGACCAGACCTTTGCAGAGCCTGGCAGCGGGTTTAAACAATACGCACACAAGGTAGCAGGAGATCTGTACAAACAACTGGCCGAGTGGATGATGATGATTCAGACCTTTTTAACAGGAACACATGTGGAAAACGGGGCCCGGTTGTAACCTTCCTGGTCACGTTTTCCAGAGACAGTGACCGCCGCCTCGCTTCCTCTTCTCCACGGGAAGCCGAGGCTGCGACGTGAAGCACGGCTGAAGGTCAGGAGGCGCGTGTCACGGCTCCGGAGAGAGAGAGGATTTCAGTCGCAGGGCAGATACGGTGTTAAATGTTTTCCTTTTGTCCTCGCGCTGAACTGGCCTCGCGGTGAGGACGCCTCTCTGGGCTTTTTACGATGCATAATCACACGGCAGATGAGCTCAGGGGCTGCTGCGTCTGCACATTTCCCTTTCTGAGCGCTTCGTCCTGCAGAACCTGTGTGCTGGGACGGAGTTCGATGGAAACGGTGACGGGATTCCTTCTGAACGAGGAACAACCTGCTATCGTTTTCTGCCATCATGGCTGTAAGGCGAAACCACTCTTCAGCTCTCCTACTTTTTTTTTTTTTTTTTTTTTTTTTGCAGATTCTTTCCTTGCCTGTGGAGCAGGACCTCTGCTAGAGTTTGCAGTGTTGGTGCGGCTGCTCTCAGTGTGGTTATAGCAGGAATGTGAGAGCGGTCTTATGACCCGGTGCCTCTGAGCTCACGCTGAGAGCGCCGGTTCTGTTTGGCTGAAGGGGCAGCAGACTGAGAAATAATACTCCCAGCTATGGGGTGTCCTCACAATCTAGCTCTTTGTCCTCTGCAGGTTTGTTTTAAACGCGTCCTTTTCTCCCACGCTTGGCGGCGTGCGTGCGTGCGCGCGTCTCTCCAGCAGGTTTGAAGTTGGCAGCGCGCGCCTCCCTTTAAGGTTTAAAGCCTTGTGAACGTCCCCCGGGGGGCCCTACGGTTGTAAATCACCTGGGAAGGAGTCGGTCCTGCACTGTGAAGTTTGACGTTTTGTTGAAGCAACATTTTCCGTGTTTGTCTTTCTTACATCAGTGCAGAGGCCCCTGGAAAAACAACGGCTTTATGCTGTTTGGGAAATCTCTAACTACATGTTGTCTCACTTTGTTGTAGGGAAAACACACAAATTTCCCTCTTGAGCCTAATTAATCAGTGAAGCTTGATTAATGTTTGTGGATTATGTTTACATATAATTTTAACCATGGAGTACACAAACATCCGCTGCGTCTTTATGAGCATTTATGCCTCTAAACGGGTGTTTGCGTCACTCAGGGTTCGTCTCCAGTCAGCGAACGCCCGGATGATCAGAGAATTAGACTGAAGCGTCGTTGTTTCCAGTCCAGACCTTTTCTCCCTGTCCTGTTGTTTAAAAGTTGCTCCCATCGAACCGTCCATCCCATTCATTGACAGGAGGCGTTTATTGCACCTGATGTCGTCGTATAATATTATTTCAGTCACAGGACTCTCTGAGACGGTGCAGTGCCACTTTCCATCCAGACGTTTGTCCCGCCATGCATTCATTTTTCATTTATTATGTCGTTAAAGTGAGTTTGTGAAATTCTCTAAAGAGAGTAGGAGATTTAAAATCGACCGACAGTTTTTACAGGACAAATAATAAACTTTATATATAAATATACATTATTCTAACATTTTTCTAAACTGTATGGCATTGCAATTGTAAACCTTATCATTTAGCAAAAAAAAAGAGAACTTTTCCTGCATTGTTAAATAAAACAAAAGATTAAAAACTGCTGTCTAAACAGCAAGACGTTACTGAATAGCTTCTAAGGCTCACAGATGCTACGTTTATGCCAAAACAGCCTCACCCAACTGGTTTTTTTGCTCTCTCTTTGTGCCCTTATCTCTCTGACTCAGTTCCTTTTCTTTTTTTTGTCTTACTCTAATTTACTTTCCTTTCTCCGTTCTGTGTCCCTCCTTCTTTTTTAGATTCATGTGTGCCCAGATGCCCAATCCTGTCCTGGAAAGCATCAGCATCATTGATACTCCTGGAATCCTGTCTGGAGAAAAACAGAGGATAAGCAGAGGTTTGACACACACACACACACACACACACACACACACACACACACACACACACACACACACGCACACACACACACACACACATGCACACACGCACAACCACACTGTGCGCTGCTACACCCTCTGATCAAAAACCCAGCAGCAGTGCAATCACACAGCCTTGCACAAACGCAAAATAAACCAAGAGGAAGTGACAAGTGGAGATATAAAAGGAAAACCCTGATACGTTTGTCCTCTTTTCACTGCAAAAACGGATCTAAAAATAAGTAAAATGTTCTTAAAGTTAGTGTATTTATCCTTGATTTGAGCAGGTAAATAAAATTATTTGCCAATGGAATGAGTATTTTGACCCCTAAAATAAGATAATTAGACATCCTGCACTTGAAATAAGATGATGGAGATAAGTTGTTCCTATTTTAAGTGCAAAAATCTTATTCCATTGGTAAATCATCTTATTTAGCTGCTCAAATCAAGGACAGATACACTCATTTTAAGAACATTTTACTTATTTTAAGTTCTGTTTTTGCAGTGTTCTGAAAGCGTTTCTTGGGCATTTTTCTTGCCTGGGCTCCAGCTCACAGACTGCACACTGCAAAAAGGGAACTCAAATTAAGTAAAATTTACTTGAAATTTGTGTATTTTGTCTTGATTTGAGCAGGTAAAGAAGACTATTTGCCATTTAAATAAGAACAATTCATCTCCATCATCTTATTTCAAGAGCAGGATATGTAATTATCTTATTTAGGGGTAAAAATACTCATCCTATTAACAAATAGTCTGATCTAGCAGTTCAAATCAAGGAAAAATATCCTCATTTCAGAAAGATTTGACTTATTTTTAGTTCCCTTTTTGCAGTGCAGCCGCCTGCTGTGAGTGCAGTCAAACCTGTATTCAGCTCCTGTGACGCGCTCGAGGCAAAGCGTAACCAAACAGCTCCTGGAAGTGATGCAGAAACAAGGAGAGGCCGTTTAACACTCTGAAGCTCGTTTCCTGTCTACGCACATGTAGTTTTCTGTGCCATTATCCACAACTACGGTTATTTATACGTTTTCTTCAACCCACAACGGGGAGCAACTCTGATTGTGTTCCTATTTGGCTATTTTTGTCTCTAATGACCCTGTTGCTTTAATGTTCATCACTTCTGAGTTTACTTCCCTGTGCGCCGTTAAAATAAACCAGTTCATACAACAGCGTGACCCACGGGGTCATTTCATTGTTGCTGCACATATTTAAAAAAAAAAAAAAAAAAGGTTTTTGATGATTTCACACAACATGGGGAGAAGATAAAAGTGCAGCTGAACAAAGCTTCTGCTTTTGATTAAAGGAAGTGAAGTGAATTGGCAGAGGAGATAACGAGGCATAAAAACGTCAAATGCCTAGAAATGTAGGATTTATTTATTTATTTTTTAAGTTGGTTCTTGCTACAGTTCATGCAAAACTGTCTATGCTGCTCATAATTTTTTATTTCTGGTTACAACCACAAACCTCTGTGTTTTTTTTTAATTATGGTTTAATGTGACGGACCAACACAAAGTATCATATATTTGTGGAAGTGGAATGAAAATGATTATTTTACTTCTTAAATAACAAAATATTGGTGTGTGTGTTTATGTTTAGCTCCTTTTTTAGGGCCGGGCTAAAAAAACCCCGATATCTCCATATTTTTTTAGGCTGAATGCCAATATACGATATTTATCTCCAATATGTTTTTCAGTTCATAAAGTAATTACAAAACGGCGTCCAAATGTCTCCCTGGCACGTTTTTTTTTTTTTTTTTTTTTTTTTTTTTTTTTTTTTTTTTTTTTTTTTTTTTTTTTTTTTTTTATAAACGGCTGTAGATAAATATGAGAAACGGCTAGAAAAATAACCTACTGGAATCAATAAAAGTATAATTATAATTACACCGATACCAGTATCGAACAGGGCCCCGTATCCAGCACTAAAATTGTATTATTGGTATCGCCGAGTACCAACAAATAGGCACCAATACCATTTTGATGTTTGTATGTCATTTGAACGCAGCCTTCTCTCTCCCGACTAGTATTATACACGTTATATAAGTTCATGAAAGTTGCACTATTTTGGCATTTGAGAGCCAAAACTCAGGGTTTAAAAGAGATTATTCAATTATTAATGTAATTTTACTGTCTTACTGTTGCACTACTATTATACATGTTATAATTTCACAAATGTTGCATTATTTTGGCCTTTGAGAGCCAAAAGTTTATTCAACTATTGTCACCCATTCCAGGTAGGCAATAAAAAGTTCTACTACCCTAAGTAGTATGCAGTTCTTCATATATACACACATCAATTTCAAACAGATGGTATCGGTATCGGCCAATACTGCACAGCCAGGTATCGGTATCGGGGCCACAAAATGGCATCGGCGCAACACTAATTATACGCAACATAGACCGTCTCCATATAAACAATATAGTCTCATTTTATCCATTTTCAAATAACCAACATTTTAAGCATCTCTGTTTGTTTCCCAGCCCTAAAACCTTTTTCTAGCTGCCTTCACAAGTCGCCTAGTAGACGCAATCTGTGAGTAATTTAATCTCAGAACATTGGTGAACAGCAGCACGGTGAAGGACTAAAACAAACGCTGCAGGTCACAGATAACGACGTTTAAAGCAGGATGGGGTTATAAAACAGCCCTGTTGACTGGGAGGGAGTATGGCGCACTGCAAACCTACCAGAACCACCCAAAGTGTCAGGCCAGGCTAACGCTGCTATTCAGAGAAGTGGCCACTCGTGTCTCTGGAGGAGCTGCAGAGATTCGCAGTTTGGATGGGAGAATCTGTCCACCGGACGGCTATTAATCCACGAATCTGGCCTTTATGGACCAGTTTTAAAACAGAGAGCTTTGGCTGAACCAAAGGCCTGATTGGATTTTTCCATCAAACCACGTAAACAAACATATAGAGGAAGGTGTTCTGGTAAGAGGAGACAAATGCTGAATTTCTTTCTTCCACTGACTGAGATTGAGATATTGAAAAAGAAAAGACGATAAATTCAGCCTCATGATGTTTCAACGTGCAAAGCTGATTAAAAAAAAAAACTTATTCTAAAAGACTCACTGGGAGTTTAAATACACATTTTTCATGTCTAGTTTGTCTTCCAGTCCACAGATAATGTAATAAATGTTCCACTTTCTGTTGGTCTGTCACAATAAAATGCATTTAACGTTAGAAAAGATCAAAGGGTGTGAATACTTTTACGCTGCACTGCGTTTAGGGACGTATTTGCTTTAAGGTCAGTTTGAATTAAAAGTGAATTTTGAAGTGTTTAAAGGACAGGCAGATGTTCTGTGAACATTATTGCAGACGTCCGCGGTAGAAACGTGTGAATGAGGAGGTCGGCGCAGCTGGAGGTGACCTTGTCTGAGGGAGTAAATCCACGGCTTCCACCGTTTGGTATCTCTCCACAGATCCCTCTGTGCAGCCGCGTCATGGCCGACGCTGTATCTGTGTAAACACGGATACAGTAGCGTAATCCACAGACGTACTGTACGCACTGTGTCGTGTATAAACAGCCCCGATTAGACGGCGCAGATCAACCGTGTCGGGCTCACGGATGTCCGCACTCTCGTCTTTTGGGCTATTTTGGAGGACGCTTTGGCCTCCGGTCAGTGCTCTAATCTTAAGGACTGTGTGTGATAACATCCAGCGGTGCTTTATTCCTAACTCAGAGCTGCGTTGTTCTTTTTAAAGACGTTTGGCACACCTGCTTATCAATGGAGGCGTCAGTGAAACGACCTAAAGCAGCGGCACTTTAATGCCGATTCATGAATGCTTCCCTCCTGTTGTGAAACTCTTGACAGTGTGGGCTTTTTTTTTTTTGATTAGGCCAGCATGTACGCCTGGGTTTTCTAGTTCCTGACTAAGCTATAAAGTTACTATCTTAACCGTACTGAAACTGTGATTTTTGCAGAACTATCGGGCGTGTTTCCCAGAGTAGAGGATGAGCGGCGACACGTTGTAGCCCCGCGGAGCAAACGACGTCAAGAGTCTGATGAAAACCCGCCGCTTTCCCAGAAATTAAACAACGGCCCTGGTGCTTCTCGCAAAGATTGACAGTAAAAATATGTATTAGTTGCAAGTGGTTTGTTTTCTGTTAACACATTAAACAGAAAGTAGAACTGATAATTGCCCTTCGGACTCCTGGAGCCAAGGTTGTCCAGAGGTAGCGCAGGAACCACTGATTGTACTCAGGCTGCCTTCACTGGGGCTAGGAACCAACGTTGGTATCTTTTATTTACGATAAATATATATATTAATATCATGGACAGTATTGATGCGTTTCATTTACCCTTTAAGTTGAATCAGGGGGAAGTTGTCAAGCCGGGTTTAACAGCACGATGAACGTCTAGTTTTTATTAAACTCTCTGGCCACATGGTCCTTTAAGAGGCTGGATAGTAATGCAGGGCACGATTCCTTACAGGAAAATAAATGAACAGAGGTGAAGCAACATGAAAAGAATAGGAAAATGTACCTTTTTTTTTTTTTAAAGAAAGACGTGACAAAATGGTTTAACTGTGACGATATTAATACAGATTAACCCCTCATTCTTCTCTCTTTGAATCTAAAAGCCCCCCTGCTTCACTGTGAGCGCTCATTTTGTCTCTAAATTTAGCTGAATATAGCTCCCTTAAGCAGCCGGTCGTTGGGAGACGTTCACATAGATGTTGGCCGATCCTTATCTGGATGTCTTGTGCGTGTTGGTCGTGGCTCTCTGCCTTTATCTCTGTGCGTCCCTGCTGTGGGTGGCGGCCGCTCAGCTGTTGATGCTGTGCTATAAGTAAGTCTGGGCTTCAGCAGCTGCCTGTGTGTCTGCTTCCCTCGAGCGGCTTTGTGACCCGGCTTACGGGAGAACCAACAAAGGCGCTGGGATGTTTGACTTTTAACATTCCCATCGCTTTCCTTTTTGAGTTTTCTCCTGTCGGCGTAGAAAGCAGATGCAGAAAAGTGCAGCTGCCTCCCACATTGCTCTCCTCTATTTATACGTTTTCTCATTCTTTCACTTTCGCTCTCATGCGGCAGCCTCGGCCCTCTCTCCTCCGTCTCTCTCTCTCTCTCTCTCTGTCTGTCATCCTCCCATTTGTCTCCCTCTCTTTTTGGTTGGGATCCATTCAGACGGGGACGAAAACAAGCCATGCTGGAATGTCTGTGCAGCAGATCTGGCGGCCTGGATGAGCTTCTACACCCGCTGCATATTTTCTGATCAGGCGCTAATCGAAACCACAACTCCCTGCGTCCTCTCTGCCAAGCGCAGGCCTGTGTCTCTGCTCTGAAGGGTAACTTTGAAACGTCTGCGTCATTGGATTCCTCCCCTCCATGCCGACTATAACTCAGCAGCATCTGGCCATTTTTTTCGCTATTACTAGTAGGGCTGGGCGATATGGCTTAAAAATAAAATCTCCGATTTTACTTTACCAAATCCGATTAATCAATTTCTTTTTTCCTCCTTTTATTTTCATAAAAAGAAATGAAAGAAATTAATTTAAAAAACTTGCTTTTAAGAGCAGGCTTCACATCACTTGTGTAACTTCAAACTAAGTTTAAAAAAAATAAGTAAATGAGTAAATTAAAATGCCTCGCATTACGGTAAAAAAAAAAAGTTTCCTTTTACACTATTTTGACAATATATTTTCCTAAACATATATTCAGCATTGCGTGCTGATCTCTTCACGGAAGCCCAATGATTAATTTGGAAAAATGTAAACTCGAATTAAAAGATTAAATCGATTTATCGCACAACCCTAATTAATAGCGATGATTGTTCTTTTTTTGTGGGCACACCAGAGGAGATTGTTTCAACGGAGGTTTCCTTCCCAAAGTCCAAAGGGAAGGCAGATTGATCTGAAGGCTTTACCTTTATAGGGCCTGCTCTGTTGTCTCAGGACACCCAGTTAAACGTTAACCAGGTAAAATAAAAAGCCTCTTGAACGTCTTTTCTAAAAACCCACTGGAGAAACACGCCACTGAATTGAAATACATGAGCATTGGCTTTCAAGTGCAAAGGGTCAACGGTACAGGTGAGCAAAGAGGTGAAGAAACGTGTCCAAGCAGGTTGGAACAGGCGGAGAAAAGCGTCAGGTGTGTTTTGCGATAAGAGTGTCGGCGACAATAAAAGGAAAGGCGGAGAGACCAGCGATGCCGTATGTTTTTAGAGATGGTGGCTGTGATGAAGAGACGGGAGGCAGAGCTGGAGGCAGAGGAGAGGAGAGACTCGCTTTGTCGGACCCCTGAAAGGGAAAAGCTGAAAGACGACAAAATGCTGTGAACGTATCTGATAGTCTGACACAACGTTAGACAAAGTGGGGAAAAAATCTGCATTGTTTTCAATAATAAGTAGCAAAACGTAAAAGTTTGCCTGCATTTATGGCACAAACTAGCCGTCCCAGAACAGAGACTGGTGGGTCGTGGAGGGCATTGGTTTAGAAGCAGCCAGAGGAGCTGAACAGATCTGGGAGAATCTGTTAGTTGTGCCGTCAACAAATCTGGCATTTATGTAAAAACGGCAAGAAAAAAAAAAAACTGCTGCTGAAGGCAAGTCCTAACAAGTCCTGTTTTCATTTTGCTACATCACAGCAAACATGTGGAAGAAGGTGCTCTGGTTAGATGTTGTGTGGCGGGAAAGTGAACGTCACCCTGAACACGGCGCCCCTCTTCAAACATGGCGGTAGCGGTATCATGCTGGGGGGGGGATGATTTCTTCTGTGGGGGACCCGGGAGCTACACAGTCCAGGAAGAAAGACGCCATAAACGACTCAGTAACGGCTCAGAGGTCAATGACTGAACATCGAGGCGACACTGGAGCGGTTTAGACCAAAGCATCTCCTTGGGTTAGCTCGGCCTCACTGAGCCAGAGGTATGTTGCAAAGAACGGGCCTGGAGTTCAGTCTCTAGGTGTAAAGCTGTGAAGGAGAGCCTCGTAACTGCAGAGGAGGATATCTGAACACTTTTCAGAGTTTCTACTGTGAAAAACGCAAAAACCAAACGTCCTTTTCCTTCCTACACTGCAAAAACAGAACTTAAAATAAGTAAAATATTCTTAAAATTAGTGTATTTGTCCTTGATTTGAGCCGCTAAATAAGGTCATTTGCCAATGGAATGAGATTTTTGCACTTAAATAGGAACAACTCATTTCCATCACCTTATTTCAAGTACAGGATGTCTAATTATCTTTATTTTAGGGGTCAAAATACTCATTCCATTGGCAAATAATCTTTTATACCTGCTCAAATCAAGGACAAATACACTAACTTTAAGAACATTTTACTTATTTTTAGATCCGTTTTTGCAGTGTACCCCTCTCCTCAGAGTCTAACAATATAAATGAAAAGTTTGTGGCCTAAACGTGAACCGGTGTGATTACCATACAGTCGGTTTTCTCCTGGCTAGCTATCCTTTAATCCACGCCGCTCCTCTTCTCTCCAGGTTATGACTTCGCCGCAGTGCTGGAGTGGTTCGCCGAGCGCGTGGACCGCATCATCCTCCTGTTCGACGCCCACAAGCTGGACATCTCCGACGAGTTCTCCGAGGTGATCCGGGCGCTGAAGAACCACGAGGACAAGATGCGCGTGGTTCTGAACAAGGCGGACCAGATCAGCACCCAGCAGCTGATGAGGGTCTACGGAGCGCTGATGTGGTCCCTGGGAAAGATCATCAACACACCCGAGGTGAAGGGCTTACAGTAAAAGCTTTAGTTATTTAGCCTCTGGGGAATACATAAACTATATTTTTTTATTTTGCACTGAAACCACAAAATGACGCCGCCTACGTGGATTAATTAGCAGTTCGACACACGGGGGACCTTTTAGTTAGTGTTTGAGAGGAAAACCTCTGAGGATCTTAGTCGACTTATTTGTCCCCCCTGACCGTAACGAAAGCGAAAAACCGCTTTAGTGTCACCCTATTCAAATCCCATGTCCTATCATGTGACACGGTCTTACGATGGCTGTGGAGTTAATGTTTGATCCGGGGCCGTATTCATCGCCGGATCCCAGAGAAACCTTTGGATCTTGCAGATCATTATTCATTGACTTTCGCTCCCAGTTGCGTTGAGGAGGATTTGAACAGGAAGCGAAGCAGAAAACTCTTAATATTTTTAATTTTAGCTTCAGTGACGGCCTCAACGTCTGGCAGTGTCACATCCTATTTGTCACAGATTTTTTGCCTTTCACGGCCTAAATGTTTAGTGCAACATCCGTCCGGTTTGTGACCTATGAAACGATTTCCTCTAGCGTGCGGGTGTGGGCAGATAAGAGGAACTTGAGGGGAAATGGTGATTTCTAACCTGTGGAAACTTTATTCCAGGTGGTACGTGTGTACATCGGGTCATTCTGGGCTCAGCCACTCCTGGTCCCTGATAACAGGAAGCTGTTTGAGGCGGAGGAGCAGGACCTGTTCTTGGACATCCAGTCTCTGCCACGCAACGCTGCCCTGCGCAAACTCAATGACCTCATCAAACGGGCGCGCCTCGCTAAGGTTAGTATGAACAAGATCAGAGCAAACCCCTCTGATCTTCAGCCAGCTATGAGCCGGTGTGAGATTCTTAAGATACGATAACCTTGAGACGAAATCTCACTGCATTAACACACAAATGTTAAACAGACGTAACTTAATCTGACTTTGATTACAACAGAAAACCAGCCGGTTCGTAGGATTGGTGTCGATCCTTTAGTTTCCTCACTTTTTTTTTCATGAGGAAAATATTTCCAAATAGCTGAATTTGTCAAAACTAATTATTAAACGCCACTTAAGAAGGTGGCAACATGAGATCAAAAGCCAAAAGTAGTTGGTGTTTTTGCCTGTTGGCTAAATTGTTAATTGTTTCCTTTTTGTTAGCAACCAGGAAGCAGGGTTCCTGCGGATCCTTTAAAAAGTCTTAAAAGGTATTGAATTCTGTATTATAAAACTAAGGCCTTAATTAGCATTAAAATGTCTTAAATCAGTCTTTCTTAGGTCTTAAAATTGTTACCAGGTCATAAATAGGATTTTATTTTTGTAATCCTTACCAAACAGTAAAATAATTGACACAATTGTATATTTTTTAAATTTACTGAACGGCTCAATGTAACCATTACTGGTTCTGTCCCGATAGCGGAACCAATAAAAACTGTTGCGGCCGGACCGTAGCTGCGAAAAAGAGTTGGCACTGGTTATGTTGTGGTTTTTAAAACTGATTTATAGTTTATTTTAGTAGAGAACAAAACAAAGTTTGTGAATTCAGTTCAGTATCCTCATTAAAAATATATCTGTAATTTGTGTGTTTTTTAGCTTTCTTCCTATATGTAATGTTTTTCAAAATTTTAAACATGTCTACTGGGCCAGAAAATAATGGTTTATGTTAAAATAAACATTTGGGTGAAGTTGTCGCAACCAGGTTTATCTTGTTTATCGTGAAGTTGATCTTAATTTTTTATTTCAAGTGGCATTAAAAAGTCTTAAAAAGTCTTGAATTTAACTTGCCTTATGCTGTAGGAACCCTGAGGAAGGGATGCAGTTTGGACTGAAATTAGGTTTATTTTATTTGCACAAAAATGTTGAAATGGGAAACATTCTTATTGCTTTTGTTAAAAACAGAAAATAATCCGTTATTAATACTGCTGCAAGAGTTATTTTAATGTTAAATTGAACAATCAGCTTGAAATGTTTTGATTTTAATTCAGACTTTATGAAAATGAAGAATAAACACCCACTAAGCCGAGTACTTCCAAATATTAGCTAGTTTATTAGTCAGCTAATCTGCTCTAGTAGCTAGCTTCCAGTCCAACTATTCATAGTAATTTTCATTTTGTTTCCACATCGTCTGTGTTTTTAACAGCACAAATATTTCCATTTAGCCAAATTTGTCTGTCTTGTTAGCGAAGGGAGAAGTGCGGGTACCGACAACGTGTGGGGGAGGGGGGAGGGCTGTGGACTCCACAAAAAAAACTCCCGTCAGTCGTTTACCGTCTCATTAAAAGGACTTTAAAATTTCCCATCATACCATTCCTGCGATTTTAAAAGTTGTGAGTTGTTAACCGGTCCATGCCTAGTTTCAATCTGCATCGTTTTGGTTTAATATGTACGCCATAAAACTTATTAACAGTCCAAGTGCTGCTGTGAATTAGAGCTGTGCAGCTTAGTTGTGTTTTTTTTTTTTTAGAGGTTGATGTGAAAGTAATTCCACGCTGGCCGTGGGGACACTGAACGCCTCATTGTCTGCTTCCCTGTGACACAAGAAGAAGAATAAAGTCCCATCTTCAAACTCAGCTGGCCACTAATATCTGTACAACAACATTAATTAGACACCAGCTAATTGACAGAGCTGTTCACTGATGGGAGAAAGGTGTCTTCTTTTTCAGTTTTATTTCCTGTTTTGTTGTCTTTCTGATTCTCTCGCTCCACACACGTGTTTCTGCACACATTACAAAATAGTTACGCAGAAAGGGGCCTCTGTTGTGCAACTTGGAAACGTTTAGTTCTCAACCACAAGCAAAAGGAAATACAGTGGTACTTCTCAAGATTTTGAAACAAACAATAGAAAAAAAAGATCAGAGTTGTTTTTTTTTTTTTTAATCTCTGTTAGTCATCAGCTTTTTGGGAAAAATCTGGTTTTATCTTTACAAACTATGTGAATAAGTCTTTATTTTTTTTTTTTTTCATTCCTAGTTATTTATATTAAGAGCAGAGGCGATGTCTGGCCGATGACAGGGAGCATTCACATTAATATTTAATTTTTATTTTAAAACAAAGACAAAATGATTGTCCAGTCTAGAGTCTTTATCATCTAGTATTTGGGATTAGCGCTGCCAGCATTAACAGCCGACTCTGGAAATATCTCTCAGAAAATCAACTCTTTGCCTAATTCTGAGATTTCCTAAAGTCAGCAAAAATTTTCAAATCCAACCATAGTCCACGAAAGAGAGAAGTTCAAAGCTTAAAACGATGAAGCAGAGAAACTTTGCTGTACTCTGTTCGGCCTTACTGTTATCTGTAAGTCTTGCTCTCTCTCACTCCCCCGCAGCCTGAATGAGCTGCAGATAAAAACTGAGACACAAAATGTTCTTCCTCTGATGTCCTTTTTAAATCACTGATAGTAGAAATAACCAACGTTGGGTAATGTTCGCGTCCACACTAAATCTGATTCCCCCTTCAGTGACCAAAACACACTTTTTAGTAATTAATTTTTCTTTTCTGACGCTACTTTTTAAAATTCACATGCTGACCCTTTGTGCTTAATTTTCAACGTGTTTTAAATTCTCACTTTTCAGTGAATGGCATCATTTTAGCCAGCATTAAAAAGACGCTCCTGTCGTGTCACCCAGGTTCAAGCCTACATCATCAGCTCCCTGAAGAAGGAGATGCCCAGTGTGTTCGGGAAGGAGTCCAAGAAGAAGGAGCTGATCGCCAACCTGGGGGAGATCTACCAAAAAATCGAGAAGGAGCACCAGATCTCACCTGGAGACTTCCCCAAACTTGAAAAGATGCAGGTGAGCGATGAAAGGAAAAGCCGCCGACTCATCGGTGCTGCTTATAGAGGAGACCCGCAGCGTGCGATGACCTCCCTACCTTTACTCCTCACATCTCTCTGCCCCGGCTTCCTGCCGCTGCCCTCCAGGAAGGGCCAGGACGGGGATGGGATTTATTTTTCCTGGTTTCTCAGGAAATCCTGCTCCTTGTCCTCTGCTCCCATTGGTCACCGTTGAGGACCGATCTATTTCTATCTCCCAATTCCTGTTTTGTTTCCCTTTTCAGGAGCTGCTCAACGGTCAGGACTTCACCAAATTTGCGTCGCTGAAGCCCAAGCTGCTGGAGGCGGTGGAGGACATGCTCGCCAATGACATCGCCCGACTCATGGCGATGGTGCGCCAGGAGGAATCCGCCATGCCGAGCCAGACGGTCAAGGGCGGCGCCTTCGAGGGAACCATGAGCGGCCCCTTCGGCCACGGCTACGGCGAGGGCGCCAGCGAAGGCATCGACGAGCTGGAGTGGGTGGTGGGCCGCGACAAGCCCTCGTACGACGAGATCTTCTACACCCTCTCCCCCATCAACGGCAAAGTGTCCGGCGCCGCTGCCAAGAAGGAGATGCTGAAGTCCAAGCTGCCCAACACGGTGCTGGGGAAGATCTGGAAGCTGGCCGACGTGGATAAAGACGGCTACCTGGACGACGAGGAGTTCGCTCTGGCCAACCACCTGATCAAGGTGAAGCTGGAGGGCCACGAGCTGCCGGCGGCGCTGCCCGAGCACCTGGTGCCCCCGTCCAAACGCGGGACTGCGCTGGAAGCTTAGGGCTGTCTGGGGCGGAGAGATCGGGGCGCATCAACACTCATGTTCAGGACTCTCAGTGCCAAAAGTTCAACCGCGAGCATGAACAGCTTTGTCCTCCATCACGCTGCGAGTCCCATCAGGCCTCCTGACTGCCGGGACGAGGCAGCGCTGCCATGTTCTCCACCAGAGAGAGACTGGAGTGTTCCTGAGGGGGAGGGGAGGGGAGGGTCTGTCTTTGTTCAGGGGGGGAGATAATAATAAATAATAAATGCATTTATAGGTAGGGAGGAGAAAAAGGGGAGAAGTTTGTTTGTTCTGGAAGACGGTGACACGACAGAACGGGTTCATGGAGCCTGAACGTGGATGTATGGATCCCGTGTAAACATGTCGTATAAGTAAACAGTCATTATTATAATAAGTTGATCCAAAGATATATAGTTTTTTGTTTTTTTCCATTTTTGGGAGAGAGAGAGGACGAGGAAATGAATTCAAACAGCTGTTAGAATTACTTTATATTTTTGTATTTCCTGACTGTAACTTTGACACTTTCCAAACGCTTCCCTTTTTTTGTCATTTTGCCAGATGAGTGAAAAGGAGTTCTGTACTGTGAGACTCGTGCTTTCCGAAGACACACGTTCTGATCGAACGGCGTGTCGGACGAAGGTCTTATTCAAAGCCTTTAAAGCTAAGAAAGTTATGAAAGAATAAATATTTGCTGAATAAACTTGGAACTGAGTGGGTTTTCCTTTCTGAGGCGCGGGTTCTTGCGCCCCCTGCTGGCCAGGCAGCCAAACGGATCAGAGGAGGACGCGTGAGGCCAAATGTCAGGGAAGGTACTCCTGGCCATAGATATCCATAATAAAGGCCTTTATTATGGATATCTATGCTCCTGGCTGCATGTTTCTGAGAGCAAATCAAAACCAAGCGGCACAGACGGACTGCTGATGTCCTCTGGAGCAATCAGGACACATGGAGACGATTTAGAAAATGTCCAAGCTCAGAGCGAGCAGCACACATGATACACAGAACAGGAATCGCTTCCTGTATCAGAGTGATTTATTCACTGGGTGTTTTTTTTCTTGGCTGAGCGAGCTGCCTAATGATAGATCAGTCACGTAAAGCCATCAGTGAGATCATCTTCTGTTTTCTTCTCTGTCCCGTCCACCACTTTCCTCCTGGTGGCTCAGTCACAGCTGAGCGCCTCATTTCTCTGCCTTAAAGCACAACGTTACGTTTCATTGAGATGTTCCGCTAAGACCCGTAAGGGAGCGGACAGGCGCCCTCTGGCGGCTGGACAGGGTTATTACAACACATTTCATCTGGCCCTTTTCATTTTGACGCCTTTCTTTTTGCGAGGTGGAATAATTATACAACCTATAACTTTAAAGAACTTTGTAATACAAAGTTTGTATGTATACTTTATTAAACCAAATGACTCACTCTTGAAACCTCTTTTTCAAGAGTCACCCGGCCAATACAGCAGCATATAAACATACAATAAAACCAGAATTTGTTGCACTAGTTTTTTTTTTTTTTTTTTTTTTTTTTTTTTCAGATTTTCTCTAATCCATACAGGCTCAAAGATATACATAGCTTGATGGTTAAATAGGTTTATGAGCTCATTTCCTCCACTGTTCAGGTAAGGGATGAGCCAATCATCCTCTCTGCTCTCTGAGGCTTGTTAAAGGGTCTCCTCACAACTAACATTTTTCATTTTAGGAGCTCTCTGAAGGTCTAAGATGATTTTTGAGTAAACTTTTACTTTATCTGGGTAAAAAGCTAAGATTTTTCCTGAAGTGACGTTACTAGGGGCTACTTTTAGTTTTAGGATTCTTTGTGAATAATACGGACACAGGTCTACTGTTATCCTAAATGGCCAAAACACCTTGAAATCATCTTTTTTTGTTGTTTGTTTAAACAAATGAAGCACACTTTTCGGGTTTAAACTTCAGACAGTTTTCGGTCTGGTTTTAAATATTTTTATGCGCAAATAGACAGGATGGCATATTTTTCTACAGTGTTCAGATTTCAAATAAAGAACCTGGAACCACAAAAAGCAAAGGATGGCTTTGCTGTTAGATAGATAGATACACACACGCATGCAAGAAATAGGCATCTTTTTCTATACTCTTTTCCACCCACCTCAAACCTAGACAATATCTAAATAAATATCCAGACAGAGTAGGAGCCAAGTTCCTAACTAATTAAAAATTATTTAACAACCATTTTACTCAGGCCCCAAGTCAGACACCAAATTCAAACTTTACAAAATTCATAATGCCATGTGTGGTGAAAAATAAATCCTCTATATTCAGAGTTTCTTACACTTGCTTCAACTTTATTTCCACTGTGTGAACAGAAAATATGTCAAGTTTTAAAACACAGCTGCACTCATTAACAAATGAAATTAAGACAAGGAGACAAAGCAGGACACATTGTTCAGACTGTGGCTGTAAAATCCAAATCAAAGTAAATGTGGGAATCAGCGGAATCAAACATGGAGGCATTAAACCTGGGCCGGTAAATGACATGGTCGTCCTGTCAGCTAGACCAAGAGAAAGAAAGCTTGTTTAAAGGAATCAAGTATGGTTTACTATTAATTAGTGTTGCACCGATACCGATACCAGTATCGGACGGGGCGCCGCTCCAGCACTAATATGGTGGTATCAGTATTGGCGAGTACCAACAAATAGGGCACCTATACCATTTTGATGTTTGTATCTCATTTGAACGCAGCCTTCTCTCTCCTGACTAGTGTTATACATGTTATAATTTCACAAATGTACTATTTTGGCCTTTGAGAGCCAAAAGTTTATTTAACTATTGTCACCCATTCCAGGTAGGCAATAAAAAGTTCTACCACCCTAAGTAGTATGCAGTTCTTCATATATACACACACATCAATTTCAAACAGATGGTATCGGCCAATACTGCACAGCTGGGTATCGGGTATCAGTATCGGGGCCAAAAAATGGCATTGGCACAACACTACTATTAATACTACACACACTTAAGAAATCCACTCATGTTTATGCTGCAAGAAAAGCACTTATCTGCTTTCACAAAACTAAAAATAGAAATGCACCATGTGAAAAATTATTAGTCCATCTTTGTCATTAAAAACAATGGCCATGCAAGTACTAACTTGTGTGTATCATGTGACTAAAACAGACAGAAAAGAAAACATGGAAGGCTGTTTTTGCCGTAGCTATAGATTGAACAATCTTGGAGATTTTAGTCCCTTAAACTAGTCTCAAAAAAACATAAAGTGCCCGAAATGTTCCTAAACATGTTCAAATTTACATATGACACTGTCCAATAAAAAATACACTAAGAAAAATTCTGATGCACCGTGGACGGCGTTTGAAATTAACTTGCTGATTCACCGGCCACGTTGGCCGGTACACGTAAAAATCAACCGGCCAAAGTAAGTCTGACTGACTCGGGCTAAATATCTCCACATAATCCCGCTACGTAATTAGCCTGAGCTAAACGCTAGCTGTTAGCAAACGGACATGACGTAGTTGCTGTTGTTCTCGCGTCACATGTGCGAGTGTTGGTGAACGTGCGCGTTTGTTTTCATGCGAGCTGAGGAACATAAAGAAGCATCCACCAAAATGATGAAAAACACGATTCATTGGTACAAACATTTACTCCCCATGTGACAGCTAGCCCTCTGAAGTTTATTCGCCAAACGGAAAATTTACTCGCATTTGGGTAAATGCGAGTAAATTTTGGCGATTGGTAATTTCCAACCCTGCATACACACCCATTTGTTAAATGACACTTTTTTTGTTAGCATCTACTTTGTACACTGCTCCAGTAACGCCAGTAGCTAAACACTCCCCTAGCATGAAGGTACCACCACCATGCTTGAGAGGTGATGCTGTGTTATTGGGTTTAAAAGCTTCACCTTGACTCCTCCAATTGGGCCTTTTGTCGCTGTGTCCAGGTAAATCCATCTTTGTCTTGTCTGAGCATAAAACCTTTCTTCAGAAGGCCTTTGGACCACGACGGCAGCTGCAAATGTTAGACGAGCTGTTCATTTTCTGACCAGGCGTTTCTTTTTTGTCAACATCCTCTCAATCCACTGGTGTTCCAGCATCTTAAACCATCTTACTTTCATCTGATCGGGTCAGATGGTTGGTACTTGGACACAGTTTGGTCTACAAACAGGCCAATGTCTGCCTTATTCAAAATTATTCCTTATTCAAAAGGCTCATGACTGGAACCCTGTGTCTACCAATCCTGCCAAAAGAATGATAAAATCTCAGGACTGAACCAAAAAGCTTGTGATCGTTGGGTGATCAGATATTGGTTTTCAGATTTGAGACTACAGGGATAATTTTGACACTTCATGGGTTAGAGAAAATCTGCAGTGGATATAAACTTGTGAACATAATTCTCATTTTCAAAAAGCATCAAAGTAGTTTTTTGTTACTTTATCAGTCGATAAAGAACAGTTCAGATGTTTCATCGAAACCCCAGAATTAGCGCTGAGCGTAGGAGAACTTTTGAGTTTTTTTAGGCTTTAAAGTAAAAAAAAACAAGATTGTTTTGGTGTGGTCTTCGTTAATATTTGCTTCTCCGTGCTTTAATGTTCGGTTATATGTTTTTCAAATGTTTTGAGGTCTAATTGAGAGCATCACAGCTCTTCGTGTTCAGGTTAATTCGCTGACGGAAAGCTGCTGGAATGGACACTGGAGTGTGAAGCGAGGGCCGTCATGTCTCTTTTTTTCTGTGCATTGCTGCTGGAACCTCCTCCGCCCCACATCCACCACTACCACCATGTGCACTCCTCCCACCTCATCCTGACTTTTGTCCAACTGAGAGCTTCTCCTTGTGTTTCCATCTACATTCCTGTCAGTCATCAGCCGCCCCGGGCCGCTCTGTCCCACTGACCCCAGCTCTGTGTGTGTGTGTGTGTGTGTGTGTGTGTGTGTGTGTGGGGTCGGCCTTATGCAACAGAATCATGTGGAGGGAGCGCTGCCTCTCAGAGCCAGGTGAGGAATGAAGCACCTGTGTGTGTGAGAGAACGGATCGTCTAATTAGTGCTGAAATTAGCGCGGGATGATTGATGATGAGGCGTCTGATATTCAGCTTGAAGCACTGAAATGTTTCCTTGCGGTGCGAGCGCTGTCAGTTTGTGGGAGCTTCTCACAGAAGTTACTAAATTAATTGTATAAATGGAAAATGGGAAAAGTACAAATGGCAATAAAACGCAGTGATTAGTCATTTATGTCCTACACGTATTACAGAACGCAATTCACTGTATAACATATTAAATCTGAAAATGCATTTTTCAATAAGAAATATTTGTCACCGTGGTGCATCACTTTTGTATGTCCCTCATTCATTCACCCCTGCTCCCCTTGTGCAATGGAGCCATGTAGTTTTAAAAGTCACCTTGCAGAAACAAACCAACCTTTCTCTTAAAAACACCTCATGTCTTTGTTTATATGGCAGCCTGCTGTCCTTATGTTATTTCATTGGTACGTCGGCTTCAAAATGACTGTGTAACGCCCCCAAGGTCTAGGGGTTCAGGGGCAGTAACATAAAAATGTGTCCAGAGAAATGAGTATAATAAAAAGGTGATTTATTACCAAAAAAATGGGTTTTAACTAACACAAAACAATACAACCCAGTTTAACACAAAATAAAGGTTTGATAATCTTAACAGTGCTTAGTGTAAATTAAATTACTATGTGTTTAACCAAACTAGGAAGCACAACTAATTCAAAATGGGCCTAAAACAATTGAAAACACCAAAGGTGGGGGAACAGCTTAACAAAAGCCACTTCCTACTAGATGTCTAAAATGACTAAAGACTGCACACGTCTTTAGTCATTTTATCCGCTGTAGGTGGAAGGATTTAATGTTGCTTCCAAATACACACACAATATAAAAAAACTATCAGAAAAACTGGTAAAAAAAAACTGTGTACAGTGAATCCAGGGCCTATCAGACATTTTTGTAATCCCAACCTCCTTAGTGACCTGAAAAGGTGTGAAAAAACACTAAAATTAATTTGCCCTTTAAAGAAGTCACATAATTTCATGACACACTGGCAAAAAAATGTAAAATATAAATCCCACTCTTATTTAAGTGCAAATATTCAGTGGAAGAAACAAATCCCATGTAAATACATTATTGAGAAATATTTTTCTGTCCACATGACGTCACAAATGTCAACCTGTGGAGTTTGCTAAACACCACTGGAATTATGTGCTTTATTCTTGATTGTTTTACCAACAAACAGTGAAGGTGGGAATGGTTTGATATGCGTGTTGAAAACCACCTTTTACGGTGGAGGACGTGTGATGCTGTGGGCCGGCTTCACTATCTGAGGCCCTGGGAACATTGTTAGGGTGCATGGCGTCATGAACTGCTTGAAAAACCAGGACGTTTCAAACAAAAATCGTTTGGCCTCGGCCAGATTACAGAAGTTTGTTTGTATTTTTTTTTACATAAACATTTTATATTTCAACAAATCTTCCTCTTATTAACATACTAACCTGGCAGGAAACCAGTCACCTAGTCCAGATTTACTCTCTCTAAACTAGCTCTCTTATTCTCTTTCAATAATTTTACATCAAGTTTAGATTATTAAATAGGTCTCTTTATATTTAAAGCTATAAACTCTTTTCCCATCTGTTCCTTCCTTACATTTTTCTTCACAAACACTGAACCTGTCTCAGACCTCTTTTATGGACCTAATTATTTGTTCATTTCATTGTTTAACAAATTGACGTATTAAACAGTCACAATTCAGTGTGGACTTTAAATTCAAAATGAGCCCGTTCAGCTTAACAGACCACAGATGTAGTTATTTTTCAACAGAAATGCACCAATAAGCAGGCTGTTTTTTTCCTTCGATCAGCTCTGATTGGTGATCAGTGAGTCAAATAAAAAAAAGGTCAATTCATTTCTTTCCTCTGTTGACTATATGCATCAAAGCTGTGATCGGGCGAGACGCGGGATACACAATGGACAGGTCTCCAGGTCATCACAGGTTTTAATGCATACAGCTAAACCTAAATAGATTTAAAATTCAAAAGTGTTTAGATTTTTACAATAGAAAAATTACACAAGAAAAGTTTTAACTAGTTAAATGGAACAAATACTGCTAACCATTAAATTAATTTAACACTAAATTTACGTTCAATAACTAGTGCCGTGACAAAACTGTTCAATCCTGCTGATGTAATTCCTCGTAAGAGCCCACAGTTTTAAAACAAGCGTAGTCCCAGGCACACCTGATTAGCACTACATCCCATCAGCTGTTCTTGGTATACAACACCTTAAATACCTGGACCGTATTTGGGGTTTGGGGTATCAAGGAAAATTATAAAAAGGATCACAAATACTCTAAATATGTTCCTAGAGATACACTTAGCAGCGTGGCTTCCTAGTTTAAAGTTACAGCAGCTGTGGCTCCACCACTTGGCTGTGGAAGGAGGCGGTCGCTGCCGACAGGTGCAGAGAGATTCCCGAGGAGGGAAACCACCAACGACTGACGGCAAAAGACCTGCAGCCTCTGAGCTTCATGTTTCCACAGCGAGGCTCTTTCCTAACTCTGAGGGGCTCTGGGGCTGAAGTTCAGCACCACCAACCACCCAAATGCACAAAGAAGCTGCGATTTGTGGTTTAGAGATTCTCTTTTGTGGAGCGCTGATTCAAAACTGACCATTTCTGAGCTCATGGATCACCCGTATGTCTGGAGGAGAAAGAATGAATCAAATACTGAAAAGAAACTAAGTAGACTAAGTATCAGGAGATCCTGTGAGAAAATGTCCTGGACAGTTGTCCCAAACATATCTCAATTAAATCACAGCTTGGCTCCACAAGCAGTTTTAGACGATGTTATCACTGTCCCATAATAAATGTCTGACTTGAGCTGTACTGAAAATCCCTGATAGTATTTATAAAAGCCTGTAGCTGCAAAACAATCAATATTAATTAACTAGAGCCCTTTGACGTTGACGAGTGGGCTATGATTTCTCAGGAAAGCTGATTAAAAGTTGACTTCTCTTGTCATATCAGCAACAAGGTGCTGCACTCGGCGCTGAAGATGCTGGTCATGAAGGGGTTGATGACTTTCAGACTTTACAGGTCAGAAAATCTGCTGTTTTGGTCTAAACCTGGAGAAACAACACTGAGCTGTTTAAGTCGCTGTTGTTCCGATTTGTTTATTGAATATGCTCTTTACGTTTTGGCTGTAAACATGGAGGGTGAATGAATTTAGGTGCAACTTTAAAAGGGGAGGATTTTGCATTTTTAGATTTTTAACACCTGTGTTAATCTAGTACTTTTCATTTGCATTCGGTTGTTTTGACAAAGGGAGCTTTTTTTTTTTTTTTAAGCACAAGCAATTCTGTTTTCTTCTTGTCACCACCTTCAACTCAAGCTTTTAAGGAAATGTGTTGCAAAATTTGAGACGTTTCTGATTATTCTTACAACCAATTGCTATGAAATCCGATATTGTGTATAATTCAACAAACCAAATAATAATATTAATAATAATTGGTGGTTATAATACAAATAAACAGGACACACACAGCAGGAAGGACATTTTGGGGGTGTATTATCGCTGCTTTGGACCCAGAACACATCAGAACAGCACAACCAGACGTCCAACAGCGCTTCTGTGTTTAATAATGAGTCTGTGGGCGGGGTTCACATTCTTTGAGGGAAGCCGAGGAGGTGATGTTTTGAACAAAAAAAAGGAAAAATAAGGGGAAATAAGTGCCAAGAAGGGTGTGGAGACAGTTTGGTGGCTTTGGGTGGGTTCCTAATGCGTTGATCTTGCAGCAATGTGGACGATGGAAACACAAAGGAAACACTACAAAGAACAACAATATCATACAATTTGAAAGGAAGATTTTTCAATCGAAAACAAAACGACTGTCTATATTGGGTACAAGTCTTTGGAGCCTTCATCAGGATGCATGTGGTCCTCTATTATCAGCAAAGAGGACGTTGGACATGAAGTCTCTAAACGCTCGAAGGAGTCCATTGAGGTAGGCAGACGAGCAGCTTGCTGGATTTTAAAGACGTGTCTCGTTTTGGCTCAGTTTGTCCATTTTCTCCATTTTCTCCTGTTTGATTGTCAGCTTTCAGTTCATCGGTTAAAAAAATCGGTCCCAGGCTCAGCGAGGCGGCCTGCCTGCGGGGCGAGGCGCTCCGAACACCTCCTGGGAGGCGTAGGTGATGTACAGGAAGCCGTCGGCGTCTCTGAAGCGAGAATAGATCTCCCCCATGCTGGAGGACATGCAGGACATGCTCCTCTCCGCCACCAGGAGGAACAGAGTCTGGGTCTGGTCCAGAGCGATCTTATTCCTGAGGAGGTAAGAGGCACAAAGGTCAGAGGTCAGAGGGGGTGGGCTGGTGAGGAGAAGGTGTGAGGAGAAGATTTTACCTGAGAAGGCAGAGGAACTGACCCAAAGTGAGCTCAGAAGGAACCAGAAACTTTGTTTTGTCCAGCAGAGGAAGGGTCTTCTCCCTGATGTAACGCTCAACAATCACCTGAGCGAGGAAACACGACTGCTAGTTATTTTAAAAAGCACCCAATAAACAGAGATTTATGCACGATGCTGTATGTGTGGGGAAAACGCCAACTTACAGGCAACTTGTTGGGGAATTTAGACCGAATATTGCATACTTCATCTTTTCTCGTTGCTGCGAACAAACAAGCAAAGACTATTTTACACAGTTTAAGTCATCATTGATGCTACAAACCAAAGCAACAGAACTCACAGAGTCTTACCCAGGCATTTCCTCTGCTTGAAGGGCGTCATCTCCATGGATTTCTCAAAAGGAGCCATGTTCGCTGGTCGTTTGGGGATAGTTTTTGGAAAGGCCAATGGTGATGGAGGCACCGATGAGGCTGACGGGTGAAGTGGCCCTTGGTGGGAAGTGAGCAAACCTCGGCGGGGCTGCCGTGGCTGCTGGGGTTTTATAGTAGGGGAGCTGGGCGGAGTCCCTCTTGCCCCGGTGGGCAGGGTAGTGAGGAGGCAGGGATGGTTGAGATTCACACAGCCCTGCGACAGAGCGTTCTCACATCAGCTCGAGACTCTGCAGCCGCTTTTCAGGCACACACCAAGAAGAGATGAGCTCTGTAATTAGGACAGGCCAACGGGCCGTGACGAGACTGCCGAAGAAACTTCCTGAACATCCCCCAAAAGTCGCAGGTTTTTGCTGGTTGTATCTCTACCAGTTTTTCATTTCTTCAGACTGATTTTCCTGCCCAGCTCATTCTTCTTTGCTCAGCTGAATCAGATAAGATGTAGAGGATCTGTACTAATCTCATTTCAAGTCTTATCAAAGATTCTCAGCTGGATCTATGTCACTACTTTGGCAGCTGAGTCCTGCAAGAGCGACTGTGAATCATAAGGCATTTTGACACGTCAATGTATCTTGAACAGGAACTCAGCGTATGCTGCTTGAAGCACTGCAGAGATAACAACCCTGTAACAACGTACCGGTGCAAAGGGACAGTGTGCAAGAGCCTGCAGCCTTTCGTAACAAGATGCAGGGTTTTGTTGTTGCTGCTGCTGCTGCTCTGGAGCTTTTCTATTTCACACAATCTTTATGAGAAGACAGCTACGATGTCACGACAGTGTCTTAGTCAGGTTTGTATTTCTGTCACGTCACCTTTCGTGGCAAATATTCAATTCAAACAACCATCTCTAGGTTTATTCAGAGACATCACATGCAGTTTGTGAGACTGAGTGCCGTGTCCAGCAATAGATTTTATAGCCCTTAAACCTTTTCTGTGACTTTCATTGGGATTTTACATTATAGAACCACAAAAATCATGAAGCAGAAGCTCAAATGTCCCCATCAGATAAAGCTTAATGTGTGCAAATTAGCCACAAATCTAATCAGGTGCTCTGTTAGGGATGAACAGCGCCCCCTGGTGGATGAAACGGCGAACAAAGGCCCTCTGCACTTCTGTCGCTTCACTTTTATTCTAAATAACTCGCACAATAAAACCAGAATAATAGAAGTATAGTTAGTGCTGCCAGGCTTGTTGGCCCCAGATTACCAGGTTTCCAAAGTTAGATCATAGGAAACATGCGTTAATTTCCTCTTTTAAACAGATTTCACTTCTCAGAGTTCTCAGTTTATAATTAATTCACGATAGTAGCTCTAGTAAGGTCAGATTTTTACAGCAGCTTACACAGACCATCCATCCATCCATCCATCCATCCATCCATCCATCCATCCATCCATCCATCCATCCATCCATCCATCCATCCATCCATCCATCCATCCATCCATCCATCCATCCATCCATCCATCCATCAATGTGCTTCAATGTGTCTGTTTTCCAGATCAGCAGCTTCCTCTCTGAGGTTTGTGTCTGTTTTCAATCACACAGCAGAGGAGACCGATTTGCTGTGTGACTCATCTGCACTTCTGTTTTTTAAATAACATTTACCTGATACTGTAAGCCAGCTCTGGGTAATTATTGGAATTAATCAGACTCAAACTGGGACATGAAACGTGAGAGGAGAAAATACATTTTGAATCTGAGATGAAAGTTTTTTGCACAGAAAAAAAAGCAGAGCTACTAATTCTGCAAAGAGAGTTATTAAGGGTTATGCTACGTTTTACTGCTAAAAATGAAAAGCAAGAGAGCTTTAATCATATCAAACACTGATAGGGTGGAGCTTCAGAAAAGAAAGCAGATAAACAAAAAATTGTAAACATCTCTAAAAGTATACAATTTTGTCAGGAACTTTGCCAGCCTTTGTCCCGCTGTTCCAACACTGACCACTAGGGGTCAGGAGTGCAGTGGGAAAACGTTCCCTGTGTGACTCTGGGATAATTAAAGTCCCTGTTATTGAACGCTGGCAGCATTTGGACTCACTTTTATTCCTGGTTGCTGTTACATTCCCAATAGTAAAGCGACTTTCTCAGCAACACTAACTGAAAACTTGCAGATCACAAGACATTTATTGGTCTTAAATGTTGCCACATGGGGAAAATAAAATCTGCAAACATCTCACAAACAATCCCAGGACTGTCGAATCGACAACTAATGTTTTAAAGAATGGCTTTTGTAACTATTCCTGGTAGCTTATACATAAACAGGAGCAACAATAACTTTCATTAATAGTCTTTTTGCTTACAAAATACTGTAATGTTCTTTGCTGCTGCTTGTGTAATGTTTCTGCTGAGTTGGGTTGCCTTGCCCTTCATCTCCTGCTGTAGTTTTCCTCCATCTTTGCACATCTACAGACTGAGGTTTTTGTTCACTCTTCTTTGCAAAATAGTTCAGGATCAACCAGATCAGATGGACAGAATCCATGCAATAAAATTTTTAAGTCTTGTCACAGATACTTAATTAGGTTTAAATAAGTATTAAGTATTTCCTTCTAACGTATAAAGCCCTTAATAATCAAGCTCCATCATATGTCAGAGCTCTGATTACCCCGTATGTTCCTAACAGAGCACTTCGCTCTCAGACTGCAGGTCTGCTGGTGGTTCCTAGAGTCTCTAAAAGTAGAATGGGAGGCAGATTCTTTAGTTATCAGGCTCCTCTCCTGTGGAACCAACTCCCAGTTTTGGTCCGTGAGGCAGACACCCTGTCTACTTTTAAGACTAGGCTTAAAACTTTCCTTTTTGATAAAGCTTATAGTTAGAGTGGCTTAGATTATCCTGAGCTACCTCTATAGTTATGATGCTATAGGCTTAGGCTGCTGGAGGACATCAGGGTCTATTTTTCTCACTCTGCTGAGTTCTCCTACTGTTCTCCAATTTGCATTGCCTGTCATCATTTGAGCTTTTAACTTTTTGTTCTCTGTCATTTTTATTTCTTTACAGCAGGTACACCTGGTCTGGCGTTCTGTTAGCTATGGCATCATCCAGGGAAGACGGCTCATCCACAGTTACAATATTACGTAGAAAGGATTCCTTGATCAATGTGTGCTTCGGTGCTTTTTGTGTCTTCTCTAACCCCCAGTCGGTCGAGGCAGATGACCGTTCGTACTGAGCCCGGTTCTGCTGGAGGTTTTTCCTTCCCGCTGAAGGGGAGTTTTTCCTCTCCACTGTCGCTTCATGCATGCTCAGTATGAGGGATTGCTGCAAAGCCATGGACAATGCACAACTCTCCCTGTGGCTCTACGCTCTTTCATAAGGAGTGAATGCTGCTTGTCAAGACTTGATGCAATCTACTGGGTTTCCTTAGATAGGAAACTTTTTGACCAATCTGCATAATCTGATTGAATTTGACTTGAAAGTGTATTGAGATGATATGTAAGATGAACTGACGCTATATAAATAAAATTGAATTGACTTTAATTTAATTGAAATTTAGGTCGGCACGTCGACTTTCGTAGCCATTCTAACACATGTTGATGTGTTAGAATGGCTGTAGATTTATGTTCAGAGTCGTTGACCCACTAGAACATGAACTTCTGCCACAGCCTCTTGATTCCTTTTTGGGGTTTTTTCTAAGTCTGCACCCAGCTCCGCCATCCTTGTCCCTACTGAACAAAAGCATTCCCACAGCATGATGCAGCCACCACCTTTTTTTGTGTGTGGTGGAGATGGTGTTTTTAAGGTGATGATCAGCTTTAGTTATTTGCTTGTAAGCCCCAAACATTCAGTTTTAGTTTTATTTGACCAAAGCCTTGTCCCTTACAAGGCTTGTGCCATTCTTTCATCAATCACTTTCCATTCATTCATGAGGAGCATATTTTTTAGCTTTACGACCACTAGTTGTCCTGTCTATAAATTCTCCCACCTGAGCTGCGAATCCCTGCAGCTCCTCCAGAGTTACCACAGGCATCTTGGCTCCTTGGGATTTTGCTATTTTAAAACTAAGTCTGCTTTAAACTTCTGCCTGTGTTGCCTGCTGCGTGTCTCGGTCTTAATGGTGCCGTCTGTTCACTAATGCTTTCTGACAGGCATCTGAGACCTTCGTAGACAGATTCACGCTTAGATCAAATTAGACAAACACTATTTACCAATTAGTCAACTTCTAAGGGCAATTAGTTGCACTGCCTTTTATCATGATGCCACACTTTTCAAAATTCATGGATAATTTCCCTTTGACTTCACAGCTAATTTGGTCTATCGCATATAATCATAAAAAGGACGCTTCAAAGCTTTTAGTCGCTATGTGACACTTTATTTGTAAGCCACTGCATAGAAAAGAAAAAATGGAAAATGAGTATGAACAAAGTTTTTGATTATTCAGCCATGTATAATCAGTTGTGACGTCATCCTGGGGGCAGATCATTCACCATTACCCTATAATATAGAAAGGATTCCTGGATCAATGTGTGCTTCTGTGCTTTTTCTGTCTCTGCTCTGTCTTCTTTAACCCCCAGTCAGTCGAGGCAGATGACCGTTCATACTGAGCCTGGAGGTTTCCTTCCTGTTAAAGGGGAGTTTTCCTCTCCACTGTCGCTTCATGCATGCTTAGTATGAGCGATTGCTGCAAAGCCATCAACAATGCAGGCAGGCTATCCCTGTGGCTGTGAAAGCTGCTTGTTAAGACTTGATGCAATCTGCTGTTTTTTTTTTAACCAATCTGTTTGTTTTAGCTAAATTTGACTTTGTAAAGGGCTTTGAGATGGCACGTGTTGTGAATTGGCGCTGATTAAATAACATTTAATTGGATTCAATGTATGAGTGCAGTTCCTAGCTTTGCTCCACCCCTGCAGGGGAGATAATCGAATCTATTTCTCCTACATGATTAAAATTACAGAAAAATTAGTAGAGTGACCTGAATAATAATAAGAAAGCTTTGCAAACAGCTTACACGGTTATTTTGTGCAGGACGCAAGAGGACAAATTCCTGCACACCGGAGCTGAGCATGCGGGGAGATTTCTGTGCGTTGATTCGAAAATCCTGCGCGTCCAATCCGTGCGCGGGTCCAGATCAGAGGCTCCTCCTCTCCGCCGCCTGCTCCCACATGTATGCCCCCCCCCCCCTCTCCCTCTCCTTCTGTTGCATTGTCTCATTGGGGACGCAGAGCACGGAGTCCAGCGGACTGACGGGTAAAGCGGAGGATGTCAGAGGAAAGTCAAGCCTGGGACCGACGTGAGGAGTGAGAGGCTGAGGGTTTGGGCTGATCGATCCCCTGCAGTCATTGAGAGAGGACGCCTGGAGCTGCGGGGCTCCGCGCAGATGGACAGGGTTACATTTCAGCTCATCAAAGCCATGTTAACGTCGCTCGTCCGCACTTGCGTGGCTCTGTCCGGAGCTGCGCCTTAATCTCAGCGCAAGCCCTCGTTTCCGACGCGCTGTAGCCGGGCCGAGCTCAGGGGGTGCGCACCGGGGACCCGCCGCCGTCTCCGCAGGATGGCCGCCCGCCGCGGCTGCGTGAACTCGCTGTGGTCGGGCACCGAGCGGGTCCGCATCGGAGAGCGGCTCAAGGCGACGCTGGCGGGCGTGCTGGAGCTGGAGGTGCTCCGGCGCCGGCAGCTGGAGATGGTGGACGCCGCGCTGAGGGAGCGAGCGCCCGGGGAGCCGCGGGCGGAGGAGGCGGACAGCGCCGCCTCGGACACCGAGCGTGGCTCTGCGCCACCCCGCAGGCAACAGGTCAGTCGGTGCGTCTGTCAGCTCGTGGCTCCGGATATCGACATGACGAGGTTATTAAATATGAACGCGGGCCGGCGGTGATCTGCCAAGAAGCCGGTCCCTCTGCGGCTCGATGGGCGGGTTTTTAGGCTGCGCCCGGAGCGCAGCGCAGAAGCTCGTCCGAGCGGCAGCCGCACGGAGCAAATGTCATTTAGGTCAGGGGAACCAGAACCAGAACCGGTCTGCCTCAAGGTCGAGAGCCAGAAAGTAGATCCCGCTGGTTCCCCTCGGCTCTGTCCCGTCTAAAGGTCACTTTAACACCTTGTTGGAACCTAATGGCCAAAGTGGCCAAACCAGGGACGGATCCATCAATCAACCACTTTTAGATAACGAGTTTTATTTGAACTAAAACGTGTTCGGTGCTTTGCAAACTATTCATATCTCTGGAACTTTTCCAACCTATTGCAACCTAAATCCCTTTGGGGATTTCATGTGACAGAACCAAAACAAAGTAAGGCACAACAGCGAAGATGAAGGGAACAAATGCACAGATTTCATAAAAATCTTAAATGTGTCTTTGCATTCAGCCCTCCTGAGTCTTTGAAGACCCACGTTTTTTAGACTTTGAGGTGTGTCTCTACCAGTTTTGCACATGTAAAGAAATGGTTGCTTATTCTGAGCTGTGTCAGAATGACTGGAGAACACCTGTTAACACTGATTTTCAACATCACAGATTTTCACTTTGTATTAAGGTCTAAATCCTGATTATGTGCTGTGCAGAGGCTGGTAAAGAGCCATTCCTTTGATTCAGGTATGCCAGAGAAGGGATGCATTCAAAAGTTGCCGGATAGTTGCTCTTGATGGCTGGACTTTGGCATCCCTTCTTCTCTAAACCATATATGTTCAGGATCACTCTGCTGGAAGGTAAACCTCCACCCTAGTCTAGTTTCTTCCAGGGTTGCTCTGTGTCTCGCTCTTTTCTTGACCTTATTGTAGAAAAGCATTCCCACATCATGATGCTGCCACTCCCACATTTTTTTTCTGTGGAGCCTGTGTGTTCAGGTGGATGTGCAGTGTTAGTTTTCCTACACACATATAAGTTTGCATGTGGACTCATCCATCTTTATCCATCTGCCCACCAACTCTGACCGGCTTGCCTGTCCCTGCTGAGAAAAGGTCTCCCCGCAGCGTGACGTAGCCACCACCATGTTTCAGGAGGAGGATCTGCGGTGTTCTTAACCTTTTGGTCTAATCTGACCAGGGCATCTTGTGCCAAACTGCACGTAGGACTCCAGTCTTTGTTTCAGCGATGGCTTTCTAACTTGCTACTCCTCCATGAAGGCTAATTTTGTAGCATGCATGGCATGACTAATAGTTTCCCCCTCTACAGATTCTCCCACCTGAGTAGAAGAGCCCTGCAGCTCCTCCAGAGTTACAGTGGGCTTTTTGGGCACTTCTTCGATAATTAATGCTTTAAACCTCTGCACATCTTTCTCCCTGACCTGTCTGCTGTGTTCCTTGGTCTTCATGAGACTTTTTGCTGATAAATGTTCTTTAACAAACATCTGAGGGCTTCTTAGGATCACTGGATTTTTATACTGAGACTACAGACAGATTCCTATTTACTTCTGAGGCAGCTGGTTGCTCTAGATTTTATTTTGGGGATGTCAGACTTCAGGGGTCTTAGGACAATTGCAAACCACACTTTTCAGATTTTTATTTAATATGTTGAAAGCCATGTATCAAATTTCTTACTACGCTAAAATGTGAAAAAGTTTCCCTTTCATCCCCCCGCACCCCAAAAAAAAAAAACCCTTGACCTGAAATTTAAACGCTGGCGTGTTTGTGTCGAACGAGGGGAATGTGGGTTGACATTCAATACAGGAGAACTGGATCTGTCCATGCACGACTTTTGGAAGGAAAAGAGTTAGTTTAATGATCTCATCTGAAAGGCCTTGATCTAATATTTATTATAAAACAAGGAATAGGTAGATGCATATCAAAATCTGCAATATATCAAATCGCAATATCCGTTGGTGTCGTTTTGCAACCCGAAAGGAATGCTTGGCTGGGTGTCTGTTAAGCTATTTATGTTACAAGTGCCATGCATTCACACTCTGCATGCAAATAATGCATTTGGCCAGCTGGGTGGCCTTTCTCTGCCATGTGTGCCCACACTTGATTTAGGTTTTAGTGGCCGAGATGCTAAAGGTCATGCAGAGGCATGGGAACATCATGATAACGGAAAAGAAAGAGATAAGAGAGAAACATGTGGGTTATCTGCAACACCATATTCAGCAGTAATGTCACAATTGTGTCGTTGTCCCATAATTTGGAGCTCAAAGGCAATTTTTGGCTTTTAACTTTGGAAAACCACAGATTCTCAGTTTTTTTTTTTTTTTTTTTTTTTTTTTTTGTTAATCAGAACTCCTCTCTACTTGACTCACTAAGATGTGATCGTCTGTTTTGTTTTATAATATTCTTTTACTTCTGGACATCTTTTTAAAAAAAGTGTTTCCATATAGATTTTTTTTTTTTTTAATTGCTATGAATTCACAGCGTTGCACAGAAAACATATCGCTGCGCTTCTAAGCAAGCCTCTGGAGGAAAAACCTCTGGATTGTGTGCAGCGATCGATCGTTTCAAGCGAAATTCCAAACATTTTTTTTTTTAGCTACAGTTTAGGCAGATTAATCAGTAAAGAAAATCCAAATTTTTTTGTGTGCTTGTGCCCATCTATTTATATAAGACGGCCAAGTTCAATGAAAAGATTTCCTTGCGGGAACGTTCCTGTTTTATAACAAAATTCCCCATCAGGGCTGCCGCACGGAGCTGCATCCTTTTGCGGCTGAACCTCCAGAGAGGCACGATTATACTGTAGGGGATGTGGTGGATCAGTTCGTCGTGGATTATCTCTGGATTATCTCCGGATCTGACAAAGCAGTGACATTGCAGGTCTGCGCTGTGTTCGCAGGTTTTCTCGTTCGAAACCAGCCGCCGGAGGCTACAACAGACAAGCGGCTCGCTGTTACTCCGAGCAGCTGATCCTTCCTCACGGTTACTTTGAACAAACTGTTATTACGCCGTGTGTCACATTAGTCAGCAGCCTGCAGAATACTGATACACGTAAACAAGGCTACAGCTGAGATCTGCTCGGCAGAGTGCTCCTCATATCTGCTATATTAAGATACAATCACATCTGCTAATCGTCTGCGGCGCAGAGGAAGCACTTGAAACCTGATTTCTGAACAGTGGAAGGACAAATCGCAGCCCTCCCAACCACCCACCAGCCAACATCTTCCCCGTGGCCCACCCCTTCCACCCCTCCTTTCCCCCCCGTGGAGCAGAGGGATCCTGTGGGGAGGCCGGGCAGCAGCACTCATTCTCACCTCTGAAGGGGAGCTGCCGGTCGGCCTGAGCAGCCTGGCTCTCTGCCTTTTGCCCCCGCCAGGCTCTTTTCCTACATTCACAACGTTTGCATAAACGGGAATAAAAACAGCGCTGCAATTGTTGCGCAAACGGCCTGTAATTAGTGACAAAAAAAAAAACCCAGAGATTAAGGAGCGTTGAAATGCAGCAGGGATAACGTTCATCACCATCGTGTACCATTTGTTGCAAACCGTGATTTTCGACAAATCGATTTTCCTGCAGCTTTTTGGTCTTGCATAGATCTTTTGAGAAGAATAACCTTTGTTCAGAAATGACGCTGGCTGAAGGCAGAAAAAGTCTGTTTTGTGACTGAAACGTGCTTTTATCCATCGACCCTTTTTCTCATTTGATACCAGCTTGAAAATAGATCGGGAGCAACTCTGCTTGTCTTCGAAATGGGTGTCAAGGCCGAGTTGGAGTCCTTGTAGTTGCTGTTCTGTGTGCAAAAACAAGTGTTCCCTCTGAAGATAACGCAGAGGAAACAAGTGGACGATGAAGGGAACAGGCTGGAAAGTCTTTTATATGCATGGGGAAAAGGAGATGTAACGCAGTCACTCGTTTTAAAGGGAGAATATAATATTATACATGCAGAAAACCTAAAAACCCTGATAATGTGAGACATAAATCAGTTTTTTTTGCATTGTTTCCTTAAAGCAGTATTTTCAAAGTGCTTTTTACTGACACATAATGAGCCTTAGGAAGTAGGTCTCTTTAAAAGGGATAAACACACACGGATGATGACAGAGCAGAGCAACGCATGTCTGCCTTTCATTGTAAACACAAAATAATTTGTCACTGAGAGGCAATGAAGAGGGAAAAGGGTGAAGAGTTTTACTTTCCACATATTGATCCATAATGCAGGAAAAGTGGGTGAGATTTCATATATATATATATATATATATATATATATATATATATATATATATATATATATATATATATATATATATATATATATATATATATATATATATCTATATATATATATATATATATATATATATATATATATATATATATGAAATCTCACGGAGTCCGCTGGACTCCGTGCTCTGCATCCCCGATGTTTTTTTTTTTTTTTTTTTTTTTTGCTAGAGTATTTCTGAAACTACTGAACTCTTGGTTTCAAAAGGGAAGCAAAATAATAATAAAAAAAACCAAAGCTGACGGCATTGTGCCGATAATAGCTCTAGTGGATTGAGCAACAAGGCTGTTGAGGCAACCGGAGGTGTTGTTTGTGAACATAACGTTTCTCAAGACAGAAAAGGTATTGTTTCACTTAGAGAAACACCAATCCAGTTTTTTCTGGTTTAATCGTTAAAATACCTGAGCTGAGTACATCGGCCGATACCCAATACTGAGCCGATAAAACTATTGAATGAATGAACCGTGTACCTTGCCATGTTTGCGGTGTTGAATTTACCAACTCTGTCACCATCCCTCACAATGTTTGCGTTGCAGATATTGCATGTTGCAGTCGGACTTGTTGGCGTATCAACTTTGAAATGCAATCAATCAAACACCAGACTTGGCTCAGTCCGGCTCTTGCTCCATGTTGCTCTGTGTTTGCTCATAATTAGCTGCTCTGTGTGATGATGCAATTGGCATTGCAAACATAGAATTGAAGTGACTAAATTGTTGTAACTGTATTGCTTTTGTATTATATTAATAAAAAGGAAGTGACTAAATCTGAAGGCTGGATCGGCATCATTCATCCGATAGCCGATCCAGCTAATTAGTCAAGATGAGATCTGATATCCGATCTGCGTATCGGATCGGTGCATCTCTAGTTTCACTGTAGTTTCTTTAGTTTTTATGTGTCCTCTGTCAGTATGAAACATTAGCTGTCACCCATTATTTGGCATCATTAAGTAAATTTATAACTGCTGTAGAAATGCTCTATTTTTTTCCCCCCCACAATAATGAGCTCGGTAGAAACAATTAGTTTGATCCAAATGAATTATCGATTAAAGATCAGTGTTTTAACCTGAGTGTATCAGTGTTAACGTGAGAAATCTAACCGTTTAATGTGCTCATAGAGTACCAGGTAAGAATACTGTTTTGAAAGCTACATTACGGCAAAGCGGAAACTGATTATGTGTAGAAAAATGTTTTGGCTGCTTCTATTTGCAATGGTGGGCACAGCTAACCAAAAAGATAGCTTCACTAACCCGCGTGCCACTAGCTAAAGTATTAGCGTTGCTAACACTAAACCGCTAAACAGAGAAATTAGTGGAAGCTAACGCTAACAGCTAACACGACCGCCACTCAGGGCTATCAGATCGCACTGTTTTTAGCCACAATACAACGTAAAAGCTTCGCACCTCAATAAAAACCAGCCCAAATCCCGTCCCCTGATGGAACTCATGTTAAAAAAAACTTAAAACTGGTACACAGAAGAACACGTCACAGGCAAACAACTTTTATTAAAACAAAGAAAAAAGATTGTATAGATCAGCTACACAAAGTATACCACCAATTGACCGTCACACAAAAATCGTTTTCCCAATCATGCCGTCAGGGAACCGCAGCAGAAATCACAACATCTGCCTGAATGTTGCCAGGATTTTGTTTCAAGATACTAAAGTTCTGGCAGACTGGGCCATCTGAAAAGGGCTAGAGTTCTGGTTTATTAGCTTTCTCAGCTATTGGCACTGAGGCCAATTTTCTCCTGGCCTTTATAGGTCATCCCTTTTTACTGGAAAAATCAACATTCGTAATAAGGGCACGACCGTCTCTTTAGGCGTTTATGCCAAAGTTCAGCGTTTCATACTTTGTTGCTTTTATTCATTTGTTTTACATATTACTCAAATTTGCACACAGCAACAATTGTAACTATTGTCAGATGTTGTCAAGTTTTAAAGAGTTTAGTTTTTTTTTTTTAAGTTGTAATATACTGAGTATGTGTGAATTTTGACCTAACATCAATCATTTAACCAAAGGCAGCAAACTAGTTATATGGATAACGGTGAGATTAAGTCCTGAACAAGACATTTTGGGACTGTTTTGTGTGCTCCTATTGCAGGCTTTGTATCCTAATACCAGGAATTGCAACGCATCCCCTTACATGGAGGGCCATTACCCCGACTTGTGGAGTGAGACTTCTTTTGTCTTTTTTTTTTTTTTTTTTGCCTGGGGGGGTAGGGGGGGATTCTCTCTGCAGCTCATACAACAAGTCTGAAACATTGATCCATGCAGGTTCACCGTCTGCAGCCCCTAAACGAAGATGTGCAGCGTGGGCCGCCGTTATATTCCAAACCAACATTAATAATGCATGAAACAATAAAACGCGTGGAAGTCGCAAGCGCTTCTCACCAAAAACCTTCTCCATGTCCTGCAACGGCATCATCATCATCATCATCGTGATGATCTTCTTCAGCCTGCGCCGCTGCTGACGTCATGCACCTGTTAGGAGGAGGTGTATCGCATGTGCAGCTGCTTTATTGTCCAATCGACCCGCACATTTTCAGCAAATTGCTCCTACGGGGAGCTGCGCTCCTCCCTCACGTGGAGCAATATCATATTACAGAGCTCTGAGCTGACCTCCTATCCCTCCGCTGTCTGCCCCTTTATAATTTGATCACTGTGTAAGATTATACCCAGTGATGTGCAATGCGTTATGATGTCAGGAGGCAACGTGGAGATGGATTTTTGTGCAGATGTTTTGGCATTTCACGGGTTATTTCATTAAAACGCACCGAAATAGAAAACTCGGGCTGAAGCATGCAGGCTCAGATGTGCTTCTGTGGTCCAGATAGGAGGGAATCTGTGAATCCAGGCTGACGACGAGTTAAATATTTCGCCCGGCCTGTTGTGCCGCTCTGAGTCTGTGTGGGAGTAGCAGCGAGCGAGCAGGAGTTGGAGAGCTGTAGCTATGGTGAGTAGGGGGCAGCGGGCTCTAAGGATATTATGGAAGTGGGTGAGATGTGTGGTAGTGGTGGGGATTATTTGTCGAAGGGAGCGTGGGGGAGGTGGGGGTCCTTCAAGATGCCCTTCTCTCCTCGCCCGGCAACCGCTCCTTCCCTCCCTCCACTGCCTTCACTCACTCAGTGACTCACTCCGTTATTCGTCTTTTTTTTTTCTTCTTCCCTCCGTGTTCCTCACACTTCTTGTGGTAAACCCACGACTCGCAGGAGGTAAAAGGAAATAAGAATACGGGACCTGCCTGAGGAGTGATAAGAGGAAAGGGGGATAAAGCGTAGCTGGATCAGAGTCTGACATTCTTTCACCCACTTTTCCCCCGTCCGTCCCCTCCTCCTTCCCTTCTGCCCCTCCGAATGCTCTTTGTTACATCATCTGTCCTCTCCCATTATCATCCGAACCCCCCCCACCCCCCACCCCCACCCCTCCTCTCCTGTCACCCCAGCAGTGAGTCACTACCTGTATTGTTTCCTCAGTAACCGCTCACACTGTGCCTCTTGTTTGGGCCCGATCAGACTCATCCCGGCGCTCCTGACTGGTCTCCTGGAGAGAGATGGGCTGATGGGATTTGGTAGGGGAACTGGGACGGGGGGGTGGGGGTGGGGGGGCTCTGGTGAGCTGTTACTAATCTGGTAAATGGAGGCTCTTTGCTTACCTGACAGCTGTTATTCCTACTTGTTCTGGTAGAGGTGGCGTGACCTCATCGGAAACATGGCCGTACGTCCTCTCACACAAATCTGTTGAAGACTGAAGAGCCTGAGCTTTTAAAACAGCGGAGAAGGAGCGGCGTGTTGCCATTTATCTTATCACGCCTCAGAATTTAGCCGAAACTAGTTGGGTTTCTGTTGCCTCAACATTACGTAATGATTTTTTTTTTTTAGCCTTTCGTTCCTCTTACAGTCAAGAAAAACGCTTTAACGGGCTCTGGATGCAGCGTCGTGCAATCGTTTTTTTTTATAGCACTTAATTGTTTTCTGTGTATTTCATTAGCGTTTTACAAAAATCTAGAACAGTTGTAAAATGACAGGAAAAGAGTACATGGTTTCCAATTCTTTTCACAAATGAATGTCTGGAAATAAACGGCGGCGCCAAACAAAAACTTTTGGAAACACCTTCAACTAAAATGACAGTTTTAGTCATTAAAATGACAATTTGAAGATTTAAAGCATTTTGAGGCAATTTCTGGTGTATAAATGAGGCAGAAGCAATTGCAAAATGAACCTGCTTTGCGTTGGGTGTAAGTTTTGTATTAACTTTTTCCCTCTGGTTCTCAGCTCGCTTCAATTTCCTGAGCTCATGTTGCACAATCAGTCAGAAAATTAGTTAAAAAGCAGAAAAGACGTCCCACGGAAACTTTGAAATGCTGTGAGGAAGCCTGATCAACTATTGATTAGAGCCACTTTGAAAGATTACAAGACAGCCGGGCTCCTTCGAAGCAACCAATCACAATGAAGGGGTTTTTTACTCGTTTTTTACTAGTTTTGCACATCTAGATTGAAGTTTTTCCTCATTCTTCTTTGCAAAATAGCTCAGGATCAGTCAGACTGACTGGAGAGTGTTGGTAAACAAAAGATGTAAAGCCTTGTCACAAATGCTCAGTTGGATTTAAGCCTGGACTTTGACTAGGCCCTTCAAACACATGGGTATGATCTAAAACATTTATTGTATCTTCGGCTGCGTGCTCAGCGTTGTCCTGCTGGAAGCTGAACCTCAGACCCAGTCTTCAGCCTTTTGCAGCATCTAGTAGATTTTCTTGCCCTGTATTTGGCTCCATCTGACTAATCAACTCCAGACTGCGTCCAATCAGCATGAGGCTGTTACCACTGTTTTATAACAAATACAGTGTCTTCAGACAGATATTTACCGTTGGTTTTCTGTCATAATTAATGTTCTGTATGTTGGCTGCATAGTAATAAATGAGTCTGTTTAAAATTCTGCACTGCATTATGTTCCTTTATCACATAAAATACTGTTAAACTGCATTTGATGAAGCTAGACAAGTCCGTAACGTAACAAAATACCAAACGGTTTCAGGGATCTAGGTTTTGCAAATATGCTGCATTTTATGTGGGATTTGGACTTCTGTGGAAAAAAAGTTGATTTCTTATTTCTTGAAAGAGAGATGAGTCTTTGTGTTTGGAAAGGTTCCCAAGAAATGGCGAAATGCGGGGACAGGTTTGAACCAGTCTTTCCTGGGAAAATATGTTAACAATAATTTAATTTAGTGTATTTGGACAGCACTCTAATTTAAGTTGGTTATGAATGTGATTGTGCAGCTCAGGCTGACCTCGTTTGGCAAAGAGCTTGGATTGATTGGAAAACCAGGTGCTGGACCTTAGTAAAAGGTTGCCCTTTTGAAGATTTAAAGCATTTTGAGGCAATTTCTGGTGTATAAATGAGGCAGAAGCAATTGCAAAATGAACCTGCTTTGCGTTGGGTGTAAGTTTGTATTAACTTTTTCCCTCTGCTTCTCAGCTCGCTTCAATTTCCTGAGCTCACGTTGCACAATCAGTCAGAAAATTAGTTAAAAAAGCAGAAAAGACGTCCCAAGGAAACTTTGAAATGCTGTGAGAAAGCCTGATCAACTATTGATTAAAGCCACTTTGAAAGATTACAAGACAGCCGGGCTCATTCGAAGCAACCAATCACATTTAGTTTTTTTTTTTTTTTTTTTGTTTTTTCAGGCTGGCTCCCCATCAAACACAATGGGGTCAGGCTGTCAGAGCAGCCCAGAGGAGTGTCTCAGTAACTCGGGGGATGTGGCCGCGCAGTCTTCATCTGTCAGGGGGAGTAACTCCAGGTGGTCCACTCTGTCCTGGGACGCCTCCTCCGACCTGCTCTCCCCTCCAACCCCGGACTCCGGCGGCGTGGTCCACCTGGACAGCGACTCCAGACCCAGTTCAGGTAAATGCACGTCGAACGCACACAAATCCCACATTGTTGGTTGCCCAAAGTGGGAGAAGTGACCAACACCTTCTGTCACCTTCTGATATGAGTGAAAGATTTCCCATTAAACATTAACCACAATCTTTTTTTTTAACGTTTATTTGCTTGAACTCTGTGTGACTCGGGCCCCTTCTACTCTTTTTTGCTGTTAACCAGGCAGTCTTTGTTGCGCTGTTGTGCCGTATCTGTTCTCTGGGCATTTAAAACGTCATAAACACTGGCGCTCTTGGTTAAACACTCAGCGCACACCCTTCTCCTGGAATTTTAACACAGTTTGAGTTTCTGTCGGCGATGTTCCTTTGCTCGGGAGCTGCCAAAGGCGCTCTCTATAACACCTGCACAGGTAAAAGCTGACCATTTCCTATTTTTTTAAGGTTTCTACTCTGTGAGTGGGAGCTCTCTGTCGGACTCCTGCTACTCCGTGTCCAGTGAAGCCGCCCATGTGGGACCAGTGGCCCCTGGCAGACCCCCAAAGCCATGGGAGCAGGTCCCGGCTTCTGCTGACAACACTGACCTCCTGTGGTCAGAAGGTGCGGTGCAGCAGCAGCAGCCTGCCCCGGATATCAGCCAAGAGGACCCAGAACCGATAGAAGAACCACCTCAACCAGCTTCAGATGATCCAGGTGGACTTATACAGGGTTTTGCAAAAGTATTTGTACTCTCTGATCTTTTTATGTGATAGACCAACACAAACTATTGAGTATTTTGTAGGATGGATGGTACACAATGTATGATTTTTTTCAGAATCTTTGCAAAAAGAAAACATCTGGAAAGTGTGGCTTGGTTATGTTTTCAGCCACCTCAGTTAATGTTTTGCAGAAGCACCTTTTTTCTGCAGTTGCAGCTGCCAAAGTTGTGGGTGTGTTTCCAAAAGCTTCACACAACAAGACTAAAATCTTTTTCACAGTAAGGATGGTGGTTCAGGGTGATGTACAGAACTGTCCACAGACGCTTCTTTTATACTCTTGTTCCTGAACAAACGTTATATCGGCCTATTTATGGCTTTCTTACAACCACAGCTTTTTTTTCTTAGTATGAAAAATTAATAATGTCCACAGATGTGGATCTTCTTCCAGAGTTACCATGGGCCTCTTGGCTGCTTCTCTGCCTGTCGCTTTAGGTGGACCGCCACCACAGGCTTTGTCTTTGAGCTCGCTGCTGTTTTCATTGGACTTCCTGTTGTTCACTAAAGTTGTCCAACAAATACCTAAGAGCTGAATTTAGACAGATTTGAGATTAAACACTGGTGTACTCAGGAGGCTCCTGAAGGTAATTGGTTGAGCTGGATTTTATTTATAGGTATTAGGTAGGGCTGATTTTGGAAAATAATCTAATTGCGATTTTTTTTCTTTTCTTAATATTGCGATTTAATTAATTTTTTTCCAGTTTAATTTATCATGTGTTTTTAAAATATACACAAACAACAAATACATTTTTTCCTCGCTGTGTGGATTAGTTGCTAAAAGACCCACAGCATCTAAACTCAGAGCAGAAATGATTGCCTTCTGCCTACAATATATTTCAACCAAAATTGCAATTTTGACTTTTCTCCGCATTAACCACAAGCAACAAAAATGGCCTCTAAATAAAGACGTTTGTAAACAAGGACTATTTTAAATATGAACATTTAATGTTTCTATTGATCAGAATATTATTCAAGAGAACAGCTTTTAATATAATTGGACATCAATCCTTGATGAACATAAAGTGCAGCCAACAAACAAGTCTATGTATTAAACTGATTGACCTGTACTTAATGCTATGTATGATTATACAAACTCTAAAACAAGTAATAAAATTTGATTATCTCTCTGCTGCAACTGTCTTCCCTTCCATGTGGAGGTAAACCCACTTTAAACATTTTACTGACACCTAATGGACGTGTCTAATTCCCTAATTGTTACATAGCCAAAAATTGCAGACCTTTGCGATTTGGAAATTGCGTTTTTTTTAAAATCACGATTATATTGAAAATGTGATTAATTGTTCAGCCCTAGTATTAGGAGAAAGTGGGCTGGATACATATGAAAGTCACATTTTCAGATTTTTCTTTGTGGAAAGTGTTTTAATGCATTAATGCCCTGCTTTCAGCGTCTCTTGTAATTTTGCCAAAACCAGAAGGTACTGTACACTGACATTTTTCTCCTTTTACTTTACAGCTGCAGAGGACCAGGATGCCACTGGCCTCAGCTTTCTGTCCGACCTTTGCACGGTGGTCGGCGACTCCCTGGTTTCCTTCATCATCCCCCTCCTGAATCCCTCTGCTTCCCCCTCCTCTGTGCGTCTAAAGCCCCAGTTGGACCCCTGCTACTGCACGGACCTGGTGTCGCGTCGAACCAAAGAGGTCTACTCCTATCCGAGCCCGCTGCACGCCGTGGCCCTCCAGAGCCCGCTCTTTACCTCCCTGAGCCAGGAACAATCAACCTCCACTACTTCTGAAGGAGCCCAGGACAATGAGCTGCTGGAGGCAAACCCTGAAGGAGCCGATCCTCTCCAGCCTCAGCAGCCTTCCTCTCTGGCCTCCGTCACCCACCTGGAGCAGTACATCACTCGGCTGGCCTGTCAGTACCACAAGCGGGTAAACTCTTCCACCTCCGACCTCATTTCAGCAGCTGCTCCTGCTCCAGTCCTGCAAAATACTCCTGGCAAAAGTCATGGCTCCACCCAATCTCTGTCTGCCTTTGAGAGCCGTAATACACCCTCCTCCCAGCCAGGGGGCAACGTCACTCCCTGTAAGTCCCTGCTGGGAAACTCGGCCAGGGTCAGCCTCAGCGCTGCGGGGAAGAAGGGCCTCAGGAACTCCATCAACCTGGGCAACCTTCCTTCGGCAACCGGAGAAGACTTGAGCATCAACCTGCATCTCAACCTCAACTTGAACCTGGCCCCTGGGTTGAACTCCAGCCGTGGCCCCGCCGACACGCCCAAACCCAGCAGCTGTGGAGCCAAAAAGAGCGACCCCAACTTGGCTCCAGCCGCCTCTTTTACTCCTCTGTCCTCCGCCACGCCCACCCCAGGAGTCAGGTCTCGTTCCCGGATCTCAACCTGCCCGGGCAGCCTGAGCCACCGCAGCTCCCTGGAAGTCCCGCCGAGTTCTGGAGCCAGTCCCGGGTTTGGGTCGTCGTCTTTCTGCCGCTCGTTGGATTGGAGTACCGGCGCGCCCCCCGAGGCGGGGCCGCCGCCGGCGTTTGTGTCAAACGCGGGCTCCGCTCCTGGATCTCAGCGCGGCAGCTTAATCCAAGAGCCCTGCTCCAGTCCCAAACTGAGCGAGGACTCCGCCATGGTGGGGGAGATCTCCCGCCTGTCTGGCCTGTCGCGGGCCGTGGTGGTCGGACTGATGGAGCAGGGCGTGGAGCTGGATATAGACTGCTTCCAAACGGACGCCGCCGGTGGGGTGAGGGGCCACAGCAAAGCTCACCTGACGCCGCAGAGGGATCCGTGCCACGACTACGGCAGGCTGGCGGAGGCCACCCCTCAGAGGCCCATCCAGCTCTCCCTCAGCGTCACCCACTCCCCCCAGTCTCAGTGCAGCCTCACGCCTCCTCTCTCGCACTCCAACAGCCCCATACACCCGTACCAGTCTGTCCACATCCCCCCTCCTCACTACTCCTCACAATGCCACTACCAGCACATCCCTTCGCCGTCTGAGGTGCCCTCCTCCACAGCCTCCTCCCCGGCTTCGCACCCCACTCCAAGGGCTCACTCTCCTCCACGCCCCCTCAAGCCCTCCCCAATGGGGGCCACCCCGCTCTCGGTTTTCCGACGGGATTCGCCTTTCCAGTGCTCCTTGCCACACAACAACCGAACCTCCTCCTCCTCCTGGGAGCACGGAGGAATCCAACCAAGAGGGGGGTCGCTCCGACAGAGCGAGGGTGGCAGCAGGTGGAAGAAGCTGGAGGGAGACGGGCTCTACCAAGGGAAACATGCCTCCCATAAGCTGGTTAGGGCTGCCACCGTGAGCAGCTACGCCAAGAGGGAGGAGCACAGCTCGGTCTGGGCCGAGGAGGGGGAGAAGGTGCGTTCGGCAGCCCACACGCCCAGGAAGTCCTCCGGCAAGCTGTGGAGGGGCTTCGAGGGGCGCCTCTGGGGGAAAGAGCCCGAGAGCGAAAAGGAGGAGATGGACAGAGCCGAGTACGGATACGGCTGGAGCAGGGGGAGCAGGGGGAGCTGGAGGAGGGAGCAGCGACGAGCCAAGGGATCCTCCGGCTGTGCCGACAGGAAGCCAAAAGTGGACCACTCCCCCATCTTCTCTAGATCCAGAGGGAAAGAGGACGGGGAGAGACGCAGCTCCAGCCTCAGGCTTTCCAGGAGGGCTCTGTTCAGGAGTGAGTCCCAGGGGCTGCTCATGCCCCGAAACCACAGGGAGGAGCTGGCAAAGAGGGGACACTGGGTCTCCTCCTTCGACGTGGCGCAGGGCGGCACGGGGACGGGCAGAGACGAGGGCGTCAGACTGCTGAGGTCCAAGGAGGACCAGCGGCTGTCCTCCACCGCCAGCCTCTTCAACCTCTCTCGCTCTCAGAGCCTGGAGGGCAGCTGCCAGTCGCTCTCCCCTCTGTCCTCGCCGTCGTTTTCCCCTTCGCCTCCTCCGCGGACGCCCCTGCAGCGCTCCCGCTCGCTGAGGGATCTGGGGAGGAAGGTGTTCGGCTCCATGAGGTCCCTGAGTCTCAAACGAAAGCCATCCAAGAAGTGACACTCGGGACAGCGGCCGAACCTCACGTTACAGTCAAAACACCGGTTGTGCTTAGTATCCTACCTGATGTAAAAGGAAGTGCCATTTAATTGTGTTTCCTTTAAAGGTGCACCGACTTAATCCGAGCAACCGGATCTCTGATACTGCCTTTAGGACCTACATGGAAGATCCCCTCTGGCACATGACGTCTTTCCAACCTGCTATCCAATGTCTTCATGGCTGACAGCATTCCTTTCAGTAATAATTTGTTAAATCTGATCAATCTAGCCACTTTTGATATCCTCAGAAAACTAAAGGGAAAGTGACAAACATGCTAGTGAAACCCAGTTTGGAGACTTTGAAGCTCTGTGTTTTGTTTTTTTGGGACCCCTGGTGAGTAAAAGGTCTCAGAATGAATAAAACTATTATTGCAGCAGCATCATTTAGGCATGCAAATTTGAGAATATCCCAACCTTTAAGTTGAGGAAAGTAACTTTTGCCAACAGGAGAGCTCTTTGTCTTCTCCTGTTGGGGTTTAGACAGAACTTCGTCTTTGCACAATCTCTCTGGATCAGGGGTGTCCGATGTGCAAATGTATTCAAGGAAGCTGCATATTTGTCCAGCCCAGGCGGCCGATGCAGATCGACTTCTTTTTTCCAAGTAGGGCAACATTTTCGCTGACAAATTGAAATCTTACAATGGAAAAACCATAGGAGCAACACAAAGTATCCATCTTTTGATAACCATGCAGACAGGAGACATGACCACAAATACGCCGTACAGCCAAATCTGCATTTAATTGATTGGTTTTTGAAACTTGCCTAAATAAAGCAACCGTTTCCAAACGAGGACTGACCCAAATCCTGTTCTAGTTACTGAGAATAGAAGGAGGATAGTACCAGAACAGCACACAGATCCAGTTAAAGTCCTGACAGACTTAGCAGGCAGGACAGAAATGCTTTTTGTTTTTAAACCAACACAAATCACAAAATCTGATTACTATTATATCAACCTGGTCTCCCTAAGATAGACTAGACTGTATTACCAAGATAAAACTGTCATTGTCCAGCCCATTGGCTAAAAAAAATGAATGGTCCTTTCATGTCAGAAAATGATGGCCTTATAAAAGGAAACAAAATTTGCTTCGGTTAAATTTACTCCAGAGGGATCGTTAGGGGAGCCAACAACTCTGATTTAGAGCTTCTGCAGGTTTCATTAAGTAAAAATGGAGACTTGTAAACCTTTTCTTAGATGAATACAGTCTCATCGCACCAGAACATCGTCCTCCATACAGTTAGGGAGTCACCCATGTGCCTTTAGGAAACTCAGTCTTATTTTTAACAGTGAATAATGGCCTTTTTTCTGACCAATCTTCCATAAAGTCCAGCTCTTTGGGTTGTAGAGCCTGTTGTGTTCATATGGACACATCCTCCAGTCTCTGCAGCTCCTCCAGGGTGAACTTTGGTCTCTGAGCCTCTTTGCTTAATGCCCTCCTGGTCCGGTCTGAGTTCTGGTTGGCAGCTCTCTCTTAGCTTTGTTGCGGTACAACGTGCTTTCCATTTGAAGATGATGGAGCTGATGGCGCTCCGGGGGAAAACAGGAAAGACTTAGGATATTTTTTCTTACATCTCTACCCAGACTTGGCATGCTCCTTGGTCTTCATGGTGTGATGCTGCTTTGCTTAGTGGTGCTGCAGCATCTGGGGCCTTTTTAGTAAAGCTGTGTCTATACGGACAGGTCATGTGACACCTAGATTGCTACATATGGCCGAGCAAATTTAGTTTTTTTTTTATCTCACTTTACCAATTTAAGACTATCCTCTGCAGATCCATCACATAAAATAAGATTTAAAAAAAGTTAATTACAGCCTGGAATGTAACAAAATATGTAAAGACCCAAAGGAGGGTTGAATACAAGGCACCGTGTTTAAGGATGATTTACAAAATGCTCCATAACTTAACCCAATTGTTTAGTAACATAAATCAGGCTTACAAATCAGCACAAGCAAGGCGGGTAAAGCGTTATCGTTATAACTTGGTGTTTCCATCTCTGGCATGGGAAGCCAAAGCTTTTACACCAAGGTTACCAGACTTCTTCAAATTCCTGTTTTTTGAAGCCAGATCTCATTAAACACACATTTGTAATAGTAAAGGAGCTTTTAGCAGATCATTTACGAAAACATTCTGACCGCCTAAACATGCAAAAATTCTGTTTAAGGAGCATAAACTTGCTTATTAAAAACAAAAGGTTAAAGAAAGGTTTATAAATGTAAAACAATTGAATGTAATTTCAGACATAGGATCTGAACATATTTCAGACTTTGGATTTATTTGGAACATTACACTGAGGACTCTGCAGAAACCTTGTAAAAATTATGGATTTCTTCTCCACTGAATAATGTACTCAACCTAAAGCTTGGGGTTTTTCCATATTTGTTCCTTTTTGTATAGGACTGTGCTGCTGCAATAAAGGATTCATTTACACATCTTTACCAAATGTCCATCTAATTGAAAACATAAAGCAATGGAAGATAAACTATTTTAAAATCCGTCTGTTTTTCTAGAGTTTTTGGATGTTTCAAAAGATCAGTCAGATAAAAAAAAAAAAAAAATCTACTCTGGGAGGCTTTCGTGGCTGTTTTATCGTACTGAATATTAACTCATTACTGGCTATAAAAAGCTTAGTTGCGTAACGCTCCTGTAACCATGAGAATGAATGTGTGCGCACATAGTCCCCGCTCTGCATGCTGCTCCGTGACTCGTTCAGTGATGATGGCTGTGGTGAGAATGTCATATTCTTCTTTAATTGTCGGCAATACAGCCTCTGAAGTACAATCATATTGGCCAGACGATGACCAAAACCAGGCAAATACTCTTTAACTTGATATTTTGCTCAGGACTTTGAAATGAATACTGAATTATTAAAGTAAAGAAGAGTTGTATGAGAATAATTTGTGGCTTATGACAAATAAAAGAAAGCTGATGAATGATGTGCCGTGTCTGAAATATGTGCATTTTTATCCACGAAGAGAACAGAAACAGGGTTTAAAAAAAAACAATTTTACTGGAAAAACTCAAAAACCGACATTCATATCACTGAAGAGACAATCAATAGAGGCATTTTGGTAGTGCACCAAGAGTTCATGAGAACAGATTACTAGACTTAGTTCATTTCCATGTTGCTAGGAAACTAACTCCTCTGTCCTTTCCTATTTTCAGCCGTGACATGTTTACTGTCCTGCTCGCTGCCTCCCAGCGGTCTGCAATCTATAGCAACCCTTTACATTCCTCTGGCTTCTTCAAACTCAGAAATCTGACAGCATTACTGATTCAACATGTGTGGATTCTCCTATCAGGCGCCCCGGCCTGTCTGGGGTTGAGGTTTAATTAGGCACGTCGAGCCGTCTGTCTAAACTCCATCGCCCGCTGTGTTTGGTGGGTTAACCCTTTCTGCGGTGGCGCCCTTTGAGCTGGAGGAAAACATCCCCCGATACATGGCTTTCTCCCTCTGCAGCTCCCGGTTTAGCTTCTCCTCTGCCCTCTGCAGGCGCTCCCTCACATTAGCATCTGTGAGAGAAATTGAAAAGCTGTTTGAGCGCGTTGTATTTTAGCCCACAAGATGAGATGAGCAAAAACAACAAGAAGCACAATTTTTTTTCTTTGTTTCTTTTATAGTGCCAAGCAGAAGTTATTTTTCCCTCATTATGTAACATTTAACAGTGTTGCATGTTAACACGGGGAGGGGAGGAGTATAAATCCCAATGAAATGCGATAAAGTTTGTTGGCCTCACATGAAAAGAAATCAAGGATGGAACGACAGGAAGATTTGGGCTAACATGTGATATTAATGCTGCTGTTATGGCCGAGGACTACAGATTTTATTTCTTCCATTACCCTTTCTTTGAAAAATTACCACACGGCTCACATTGCTTCTCTGCTTCAGTGAAAAACCCCATAATCCCGTGCTGCATCACTATCCGTGTCACATGACTGACCTCCTCCTCCTCCCGAAACACAACCAGAAAATATAAACGTTGGCTGTTGATATGAGCCCAGTTTTCCTTATTAGAGCAGTAGGTGAAAAACTGACAATGTCGCCCTGATATGGATAATGATGCAGATTTATAACCTGCATCCCTGAGAAACTGAAAACCTTCAGGATTAGTGAATATTTTTAGAGAGAACTGGATATAACAGCCTATTTGATTCTAACTGCGACTAAAAATTTTACTTTTTTTGGTAACTATTACCTTTTAGTTAACTTCAGCAGAAGAAACATGACGAAATAAATAAATAAAAAGACTGAATATGCTTGACAATTTTCCCCACTGTAATCACTCAAGAACAAGCAGTTTGACTCAAGTAATGAAAGGTGCTTCGTATCCTTTATAGCTAAAACCTCAAATTAAGTTGACTGGAAGGGTTCTAGATGTTAGCTATAAGAGAGAACACACATTTCAACCAGACAACTTTAAGTCTGTAGTTTTATCTGACGTTGGTTAATGAAGTGATTTGACGAACAATGATGTTGGAGTTATGGTTAAACCTCCATATAAAGAGGTAAAAGTTGACAGCCTTTAGTTAGAACTTAAACAGCATCAACTTAATTATATGAATCGATTTTTTTTCCACTTTCTTACAGAAGCAATGGCCTTTTTGTTCTCATCTCATAGTTTTTTTTTTTTTACCCATAACTTAATGTGTGTGATCAGCAAATGGTGCATGAATATTAAAGCGCACACAGCCTGAAGCAGAAGGCCAGAGTCAACAAAGTAACATCGCGACCACATTAGTGAACGTTACCTCAGAGTGTAGTTTTAGGTTTAGGTCAGCCAGGCAACACAGAGAAAGCCCGGCTTTATGGGTCTTGCTTCATACTAAACCACTGTGATGTGCTGATTTTGATCTATCGATAGGTGATAATTCACATCAGATATAGATCAAAAGCTGCTGTGGATGGATGGATGTCACGCCCTCGCTCCGTTCCTACCGTTGGGCTGCTCTCTGTAGACCTGGGTGAGGTACTGTTTGGCTTCCTGTGCATCTCCCATCTCCAGAGTGGCCACGCCTGCCCGGTACAGCGCTTTGACGTTGCCCGGTTGCCACTGCAGCACCCGCAGGCTGTACTCCAACACGCGACTGTAATCGACCGTCTGTTTCTGCAGCAAACAGGCTGAAACAGAGATAAGCGATTCAAAGACACATCCGCCTCCCCAACTGAAGAAACACACTCCACTGAACCTGGAGAGGCTGCTGACGGTACTTAGCCACAATCATTATATACCAGATAGATTGTTGTAGCAGTCCACTTGCGTGTTTCTCAGCATAAGCTCCTGGTCCTGTGTAAGGGGCGGTTTCTCGGGTCCAAACCCTTTCACGGGGGCCATCACGCTAGAGTCGAGGCCCCGGAGTACCAGCAGGGCCCGGTGGTAATGACCGATGGCTGAGCGGATATTTTTCTCCCTGTAGAAGGCATTTCCTTTCACCTTCAGCTGAACCGCCTCTTCCAGCAAAGCCCAAACGGGCTTGGCCGAAGTCCCGCCGTGTCCGGCTGGACCCGGTTCTGCTGCCACAGCCCCCAGCTCATCCGGATTATCATCTGCTCCAACAGCCTCCATCTCTGCAGTGCTGCTGGTCAGCTGGGAAGAGGAGGAGAAACGTGTGTAATCAGGTTTTTTTGTTGTTGTTGCAATTAGGAGTATTTAGATGACTCTAAGACATTTTTATTTTCTTTTTTAATATAAAGTGACAAATATAACTTTGTGATCATAGCAATTTGTGAAAAATAAATAAAATCATTAAATTTCATCAACACTCCTTCACTATAATCTATTAATTGTTTTATCCCATTAAGATACAGACTATAGATATAATAGGTCAGCTGGTAAGAGGAGGAGAAACGTGTGTAATCAGTTTTCTTTTGCAATTAGGAGTATTTAGATGACTCTAAAACAACGTTTTTATTTTATTTTTTAATATAAAGTCACTAATATAACTTTTTGATCATAGCAATTTGCAAAAAATAAAATAAAATCATTAAATCTCAACACTCCTTCTCTATAATGTACTCATTGTTTTACCCCATTAAAAGGTACAGACTGTAGATATAATAGGCTCTTAAAATGCACTAAAGGATGGTACAGCAGAACACAAGAAATACAACCACCAGTGAGAAAATAAACTACAAATAAAACGTACTCATCATCAAATGGGTAGTGCCCTACACCAGTTCATTCCAGTAGCTTTCAAACGGCACACAATGTTGGCATTCAATCATGGTAACGTAAAAGCAATATTCAACGACGTGTTCAAACAGAAAATATATCCATACCCTTCATAATGTCACGGTTATCCTTATCATCACAAGATTTCCAATCATAAAGATCCTTTTCAGCAATAAGCAATATGATAATTGCCCATCCCTACAATGTATGATTTCTTTTTTTTAGCATTGGGTAGCAAATATCTCAAACAGACAATCAGAACAAATTCTAAGACGGCCGTATCCTCTCTGGCTTAAGGAAAACTGAATGTCATAAGAAATGTTGGAAGGGATAGAGAAAAATGTCACTGTCACCCATCAGTGATTTCCATGGCTCCATGAGGAACAATGCAAAGCCATTATCCTCACGGAGGGACCTGAGAACGGTTGTGAACCGACCCAGGAGCGACTAGCCCACCAGAACTACTGCAAGGAAACATCAGGAGTTGATCCAGAAGGTCACAAAAGAACCCCAAACAACACCTAAAGCCCTGTTGGCATCACTTGCCTCCATTAAGGTAAGCGGTCAGGATTCAACAATAAAAAGAGTTTGGCAGAACCCGGCATCCATCTAATTTTGTTTTTGACAAGGTTCAGGGCAAAATATCTCGCTGACTGGCAAGCGAGCGTCATACCGACAATCAAACATGGCGGTGGTAGTGTAATAGTCTGGGGCTGCTTTGCTGATTCATGACCTTCAAGACAGCCTGTGACCCTCAGCTCAAGCGGATCTGGGTTATGCAGCAGGAATACGGTACAAACGCACACGTCCGCCTCTTAACGGCTCGGCAGAAAACAAAATGAAGGCTTTGAGCTGGTCTACTCAACGTGAGGACTTAGATCTGATTGAGATGGTTTGGAGGATCCCTAAACAAGCAGAAGAAGAAAAAAAATTACAATTCAGCATAGAAGAGTGGGTAAAATAAATCCTCAATATGGACGTAAAAGACTCATGTACCAGTTATCAAAAACATCTGATTGCATTTATTAAGCTTAGGGGTCTTTTCCACATAGGGACATGGCTGCTTTGGATATCTGTCCCTTAATAATATAATACAAGGCTGACAGATGTACTATAATTATGTGTAAACAGTGATTATCTCGTGGTTTCAACACATAAAACGTTTCTGAATCTTTACTTTTTAATAGCTTTTTAACGTTTTAAGCGAGGAGGGGAACCTCCTGGTCTGGTCAGAATCAGCAGAAATCAATCAATGCTGAGCCCAAACATGATCTTTATAACAAAAGACACACGGGGATCCAATCCTGCAGCAGATGACCAGGAAAACAACACTCTCCTGCTGCTGTGTGCAAACAGGTCTTCCGTTTAGGGGTTCCTAAAATAAGTTAAGATGTGGCCATGTCAATAAAACCAATAAAACAAAACTTAACGGATCTCAACGGCGTGGCATTGGGCTAACTGAGTTAGTGTCCCACATGCTAGCTTCGGCTTCTCAAACCAGACCTCCAGGAGTGTTTCTAGTTCAGTAGACTGGTGCATAAAATAGCTTAAATCGTCTTACCTTATATTGATAAATGAAATTATAATTTTTTTCAGTTGAAAAACATATTTTTTGCTGCTCTGTGTCCACCTATTTTCGCTTCCTGCTTTTCTTCTTCTTCTTGACTCCCTAGTGACAGATCAGCGCCATGCTGCCCTCTAGTGTTCGTCTTCCACATTTTTTTTTTTTTTTTTTTTTTTTTTGCGTTTACATGTTTTTCTTCAGTAAATTACGTATCCTCTTTCAGAGCGGAAAGAATGTTGTTTCACTGTTAGGTGAAATGATTTTCTAATAAATTGCTTAAAGAAATCCTCCAAAATAAAATTGCAGTATGAAGGAAAAAACGTGGAGGACCCCATAGTTTAAAATGTTGAGTGTGATTTAAACACCGATCCACTCACTAATTAGAATATTGTTGAACGGCTCATTTATTTTAGTAACTCGATTCACTACGTAGTAAAAAACATCATATTGATAAATAATGCACAAAATGACGTTCTAAAACCTTTATTTGTGTTATCTAAGATGAGTTTCCAGGTAAGGAAAACATGCAATTTAAGGTTCGACTATTACATCGGACCAATAAAAACATATTTAGTACAGAATTGAAAGTCTAATGAAAGTATGTTTAATACCTGCTTAACTCTTGCTGGCCATTGAGTAGAGTCGACCTTAAGTTAAGTATAAGCAAACTGCATTTGTTTGCCCCAAACCTGAAATGAGCATTTGACTTCAAACAAATGTAATTATTTGTGACAATGGTGTCTGAGGTCAGACCAAAAAATCTGGAACACATTAAAAATGCAGCACAAGTTCTGGTTACACATATTTATTAGTCATTCTGATGGGTTGTGTCTCACTAAACCGGACACAGAACTTACAACCTCAATTTCTCTAAGCAAACACAAAAGGCCACAGGTTTTTTGGCATTGTAACAAGAGCAAATGTAACTTTTGTGTACCCTCAATCCCAGATATGAGCTCAGCTCTCCAAGAAACTTCAGAAACATAGTTGGGATGAATTCATATGGAAAGGAGTCTCCAAATGAATCTCCTCTTAGGGCCTCACATACATTATGATACTATGAGAAATGATAAGATACCTTTATTGTCAGAACAAGTCTGAAATGTATCTTGCATCACAGCAATTGGTTACAGACACAAACACAATCAAAAGGTACACATTATAAGATGGGTTTATTACAGCAATTTTTTGATTGATGGATAAACAAGTAATTTTTCAGTTTGTTAAACTGTGGAATCGTGTGTAGCTTCAACTGGATGGTAACAGCCTGTGTTTATGATTCAGTGTGGTCAGGGTTACGTTTCACTTCTTCATACTCCTTTTAAGGTAACATATAATTTAATTCTATTTACAAATTAATTACAATTATATACTAAGTTTTATAATTATTTCTACATCATATTTGTATGTGTTAAATTTATAATTTCCCTTGATTGTCTGAAATAAATTATTCATTCATTCATTAAAACGAGGAACTTGTTTGTTTGCTCCAAAGGACATCAGGCAATAAAGGAAACCTACCCTTTCTTTTTAGACCAGTTCAATGTGTTTTTTACAAGATAATACATGATCCACACATATTTAGGAGTCGATCATGGCTCTTAAGCTGAAATTCGGAGTTCCTATTAATGTCACCTTTTACAAAATTTGTAAATAGTTCAGTTCAACATAGAGGGACGGCTTCCTTCCATTACAATGGCACCATTTTCTATGAAACTATATATATATATATATATATATATATATATATATATATATATATATATATATATATATATATATATATATAGGTGAAACGATTGTCTAATAAATTGCGTAAAGAAATTCTCCCCGAAAAAAATAAAAAATAAAATTATATATATTTTATTATGTATTTATTTATTCGTATTATATATATATATATATATATATATATATATATATATATATATATATATATATATATATATATATATATATATATATATAATAATGTGCGCCGCATGTTTTTTTTATAGTGGGAGGCAATGACGGTCGCTAACGTCCGTGCGCATGCGCAGTGGCACTTCACACAACCGCAATAAGCAAATATGGCGGCGGCCGTCGACAGTGTTGTGAAAGTGTAAGTTTACCTTTATTTGTTGGCAGAGTGAGGAGACCACGGGCGCAGGGAGCCGTCTTCGTGTGTTTAGTTGTCGTTTTTCTGCTCACGTCGCCGTATTTTCCCACGATCCTCCGCGTCGCTCAATACAAAAACTGTCCCAAGAGAATTACGTTATCTTTTGTGCTAGGGTTAGCTTTTCTAGCTCTGGGCAATTAGAAATGAGCTGGGCTCGCCGTGAAGCCCGTGTCTGTGTCCAACTCCGTCGCTTTCGGGTCTGTCTCCAGTGATTTCACGGACGGGGCTCCCACACGGACCCCGTCCGCCTAATCGGGGCCAAGGAGCGACTCGATCCTCCAGGAAAGTGTCCGCTTGGCGGGCGCTTTCTTGCTAACAATCAACCTTTTGTTCTGGCACCGCCGCCTCTCTACTGTACGCTGGCTTTTACTTTGAAGCCACGAGTCGCGCTGCGTGTCCCGTGGATAACTACGACGACCAGCGTGGCCAAGGGCAAAAAAAAAAAATAGAGCGACAGAAAGATGTAGGACGCTGTTTTTGGGGAGTAAGCTGAGAGGGAGTACAGATTCATTTATGAGGGAAGCGATCATGTCCTCAGGCTGCTGCTGCTGCTGTTTCCCCCCTAATGAGATCAGATCACACGAATCAGATGAGATCACATGAACTCCAGCGTGTGAGAAAGGTTCTTTTCCACCAAAACACGCGTTTGATTTGCTGGTTTATTATTATCACTGTTAAAACCAGGACTTAGAGGCTTTTATTTAATTGAATCGGTCCATATAGCTGGGTTATGTTTGTCTGAATTGGACTTATTTGAACATGTATTTCTATAAGAATAGGATCTATCTGTCCTGCACAGCACCTGGATTGTGGATCAGCGTGAAATAAACTGAACTAGCGTTACGCACAATCAGTAATTTAACTAAGTTAGGCTTTGTGCAGTGTTATTTAATTTAGAAAATTGTTGACCAGCATGCATACGAATTTGTATTTTAACTACGCATTTGTCTGACGTTCTCAGTCATGCAGGTAGTTTTACGTAGTTGCTTGGGTTTAAAAAAAAAAAAAAAAAGGCAGAAAAATGTTAGTAGTTTTCAAATCTGAATTCATTCGGAAGAAGAAAACGAGAATATCCATCCATCCATCCGAGTCTGGCCAGAAACATCTGGCATGTATTCATAGTGAAATTTTGTTGATGCTTTAATAAAACAGTGTCTTGAAAATAACTCAGGACCGCGGGAAACGGAGTCTGGAGAAGAAACAGGACTTGGTTATCAAACATCATGCCGTCTCTTCTAGCGCAATCTCTGTAGATCCGTTATTCTGGATTCCTTTCAGGTCCGACTCATCAGTCCCAACTTTTAAGAAATCAGACGTAAAAAAAAAAAAGGAAATCGTTCCTCCTTTAAAAGACAGATGCCCCAAAGTGTAACGTCCCAAACCTTTATCTGATTTTCATTAAAGGGCGAAAAGGTGCTCCCACCTCCATACTTGTTTGGTTTATAGAGCAACAATGTGGAGAGTCTTTAGTGTTGATCTGCTTAAGGATGATCAGAGTCTTGACCTGCTGATCACAGCAAGTCAAGAGAAAATTGAGTGATCTTGTTGACAAATTCATTCATAACCTGGTGATAAAATAAATAAACTGTAAGCCTACCGGGTATGTACAATATCATCCTTGACGTGTCCAAGTTGAAAAGAAACTCAAACAACAGCGCAGTATGAAAGCAGGAGTGAAAGCTTTGCTGTCTGAATCATTCAGAGTTTATAAAGCATCCGTTAAAAAAAAAAAAAAAACTCTCCTGGTCTGTATTTGTTAACCTTTCTGTGCCCCCCCCCCCCCCCTCCATCCAGTCTAGGAGAACAGTACTACAGAGACGCCATGGAGCAGTGTCACAGCTACAACGCCCGTCTCTGTGCAGAGCGCAGCATCCTCATGCCTTTCCTGGACTCTCAGACGGGAGTCGCTCAGTCCAACTGTTACATCTGGATGGAGAAGAGGCACAGGAGTGCAGGTAAGTGGTCGGCGTTTTGAGATGGAGGAAGCTCATTTTATATTTCCCTGTTGTTCTTTTTTTTTTTTTAACCATTCTGTGACACGTATTTAGTGAGTTGAGGAATGTTTTAATGGCGATGTCATTAGGTCATGTTGCTGGAAGCAGCGCATAAAGAGAAGAAGGCGTACTTCTAAAGAGCCTGAGATTAACAAACAATCCCTCCTCTGCTGTGTTTGTTCGCCATTTCTGCCCCCGATAAAATATTAGGTATAGCTCCAGGACAGCTGTACTCGTACCCCGCTCGCCGCTGGAGGAAGAAACGGCGTTCCCATCCTCCTGAGGACCCTCGCTTGGCCTTCCCCCCTCTCAAAGCAGGTACAACCTTCTGTGAAATTTATTTTTTTCCCCTCCTCCGCACACATTCAGGGGTTGTTGGATGTAATAATTAGTCGCCAGCAGAATCCTTTTCCGGACAGATTTCAGGCGTTTTTCTCTGGTCGTGCCGTTCCGGTGCTTATGTTAAGTGTTTTTTTTTTTTTGTTTTGTGTTTTTTTTCTCGGGGTTTGTGCAGCAGATATAGAGCTGGGTCTGAAGCGGGAGGCTTTGGGAACGGTGGATGGAAGCAGCTTGGAGGCGCTGTTAAAAGGCGAACCCCTGGAGAGGAGGAGCGGCGCGTCCGAGGTGCGGGCCCCCGAGGAAGACGCGGCCACGGTGGAGCCTCCGGCCACGTCGGCGGTCACCCACACGTCGTCCGGGCGCATTCGTAAGGTTGGACTTCGAGCTTTTCCAAACGCCGACGTGTTTAGATTACAAAGACGGAAGATTTTAGATCTGACGGGCGATACGGCCTCGCTTCGCCTGGGAAAGTAGTGGAAATAGTTCTAGATCTGCTCAGAAGTTTACATGCAATCATTCTGAACACGAATTTCAATCATTTTTAATTTTAATTTTAATGCATTTGATCTTTTTTTTTTTTTTTTTTTTTCAGGGCAGAATTACTAAGTTTTAAGAGTGCAGACTTTGGGCAAAGCATCAGTAACACTGGAATTAAAACTGCCCCGCGTCACGATGCTACCGCCACCATGCTTGAGAGTTGATATGCCGTTTTTTCTTTTTTTTTCTTTAAACGTCTCACTTTCACACACCCAAAAATATTTTTCGCTGTGGTTGGCCAAAGCTGGTCTCCTGTGGCCATGAAACCTTTTTAGCAGAGGGCATCTGGTTTGTACATGTGGGTCATTTCTTGGCCTGTTCCTGAACAAACTAACCAATCTCCTTTCTCCTGAGGGCGACAGCTCAGTGAGTGAACGGGAACCACCGTGTCCTCCTGGACAACGACGCCAAACAGAAAGGAAAACTGTTTTTTAACGACTGATCCCACTATTGAAAATTAGTGAGAAATGCTTGTAAACCAGCTAACCTTACGAAGCCTAACCAGTTCTGTAAAGCAAAGGTCGACTATCTAGCCAGAACCGGCCCAGGACTTTTCTGATGGCTGTAAAGTGTCTGGTTTCTGCTACATGCTGAAGGATCAATTATTAAATCAGGAGTTTGGGCGTGTTTTTTTATATTTTATCTGCTAGCTATGGTCACCAAACTCACTGAAGTCTGTCACGTTCTTTCCCCCCCTGGAGGAAAAACGGTTGATATGCGAAATTAAACGCTTTAAATTCGCACAGATGATGATGATTAGATGTAAACGTCTGAGCAGAGCTGTTGTTACCAGCGAGTTCTAGCCGGTTACCGTTTTCAGAGGAAAACGCCGAATGACCCGCAGGTGTGTTCAGGCACACAAGGGACGTAGATCAGAGTTTCCGCACTTTGAACCTGGAGCTAATTCCCGTTCTTACAGCAGAGAGTGCTTGACCACGACGATTACTTGGATGACCTGGACGACGAAGACTTTGAAGACGAGACCCCCAAGAGACGAGGCAAGAGCAAATCCAAGGTGAGTGTCCGAAGAGACGGCCTAGGGGAGAAAAAAAAGGAATACCAAATATTTTTCAGTGTGATCATGCAGGTCAGGCAGGGAAGGCTACAGAGGATGGCTGTTCGGTGCTTTGTCCATGCACACTGATGGAAAGTTGAGTGGAAGGAAAAAATGAGTTGTCAAGTAACTCTGTGGCCACAGCACTTAGAGGGAGCTTCATGAGGTTGGGGGAGATTTATAAGGAGGATGTCAGTGACTGCTGGACAACGTTAAAGTTAGCAGTCATGATGTGTAGGGCTGTAACAGTGTAAGGTTTTCTTTTCAAAAATCACTTTAGTGGTCTTAAGTTATACCATCATTTTATCAGAAATGTCATTTTAACTTGTTTTTTTTTTAGGTGTAAGTCAGGGGTGTCCAAACTTTTGGCCTGTGGGCCAAAATTGTCAAGTCAAAAGTACTCGAGGGCCAAAAAATGAAATATTGTAGTGTGAATTTTTATTTTTATCTGTTCTACAAAATACGATAATTTTAAATAAAAAAAAAAAAGTAGTCCGATCTTCTATTGGGAAAGGATGTGTAAATCATTGTCGATTTGGAGTAAAAAAAAAAAAGATTTTGCTTGGTTGCCTTATTATTATTATTATTAATAATAATAATAATAATAATAATAATAATAATAATAATTAATAATAATAGGCGGTCACCCAGTTAGCAAATTATTTTGGGCTCGACTGAAAAAAACAACCCAATCCTTTTTTGGTCCAGCAATATAAGAATTTGGGCATTTCTCTGAAAACACTTGCCGTGTTTCACCAGTTTTAATAGATGAACTCATGCAGATTTGAACGCACAACAGTCTGCATTTGAATAAAAGTGGCCGGATAGATGCGGTTGTGTTTACTATAAAATTAAAGAGGATGTGAGAAGTGTGGGAGTTAAAAGACGAACGCTTTGGACCTGTCGTTTTGAATTGTAAGATTTTAACCTGCCTGTAAAATTTTACCTCGATTTTAAAAGTCAGGTTCCATCTGCGCCGGCTCCTGTGCTGGCGGACCAGAAACGCATTAAATAAACCACTGTGTGTGAACGAATCTCACTTTCTGAACTCTTCCAATGACCTCCTTGTGTTTTGATGCGCCCGTACAAAGGAAGTCGTCTTTTTTTTGCTGTTGTTGTTGTTGTTGTTTGTCGTCGTGCCTGTGCTAAATGTTAAACGGTGCATTTAGGGCCGCAGCGACAAGAACGGGAAGAAGAAAACGGAGGCTGCGGCGGCGGCGCTGGAGGAGCGGGACAAACCGTACGCCTGTGACAGTGAGTAGCAGGACGTCTGCGTTGTGTCCGCGCATGGCAGCAGAAGAAACGCGGCGTTTGCTTTTACCCCTGAGTGGCTGTGCATGACGCGGCCCCCAAAGAGCCCACCGGGAAGGAGGCGACTGTTTAGTTCTTACAGCCGGCGCTCTCTGTGTGTGCTGCGTGATTTCCTGTTGGCTTCAGCTCGCTGTGCATACGCTGTATGAGGGTAAAATGAGACGCGTAGAAGTAACGGGTGGGGTGGGGGGCGGAGTAATAGAAAGGGCTTTGTTGGGAGTGATGAATGCCACACTTGCAGCTTGGCTCCCCCCCCCCCCTCTGTTTGTTTTTTTAAATTCTTATCACTGTTCCTTCTTGTAAGGGTTACCCGTATCACGATAACACTTTTTATGTGACGGTGTGTGTGTGTATTAGTCTGCGGAAAGCGCTACAAGAATCGCCCAGGCCTGAGCTACCACTATACACACTCTCACCTGGCAGAGGAGGAGGGCGAGGATCACGAGGAGATCGAGGCGCCAGCCACTCCTCGCCAGCCTGAGGAGCAGAAGAGTGAGTCACTCCTCCAGGGCTGAGAGGGAGAGAGGCAGATAGACAGGAAGGAGGGAAGGAGGGAGGTTTGGTTGCATGTTTTTGTAGCACGTGTGTCGGTGCAAGGGACGACTATCATTCCTTTTTTTTGTTTTTTTCTTCGTGCTTCCTCACCTTTTTATTTGAATATAAAAAAAATTGTGATTCAGACTGAAACATGTTTGCACATTTGGGAAGTCTGGTACGTTTTCAATCATTTTTATTTTTATTTTTTTTCCTGTGCACGAGACTCAATGTTTGCAAATTCATCCGTTTCCTGTCTCTCAGCCTTACGTTCAAATTGTGATCCGGTGTCTTAGTTCTTACAGTCACCGCTGAGTCGGATGCATATGTGGGAATAGCAATAGCAGAGGTTTTCTAAACGTTGGTACTTGGGGCCTCCTGTGGGTTGCATCGGTTCTCCCGCGGCCAAAGCGTCCGTCCTAATAACGCACACGGAAACCTTTTTTTTTGCTTCTCTCTCCCGCCCAGCCACCAAAAAGGGCCCCAATGGGCTGGCGATGCCCAACGATTACTGTGATTTCTGCCTGGGGGACTCCATCCTGAACCAGAAAACGGGCCTGTCTGAAGAGCTGGTGTCCTGCTCCGACTGCGGCCGCTCAGGTATGAGCCTCTCATGATGACCGTGGCGTGATGTTCTGCAGGGTTTATGTATTCATGTTTGTATATTTATGTGATAGACCAACACCAAATAATGAAAAATACGTGGATGAGAGGTTTAAAAAAATCTGAAAAGTGTGGCGTGTATTTGTTTTTAACTCCTCTGAGTCAACATTTTATAGAATCACCCTCTGCTGCCAGACGGCGTTTCTTTCGCCTCTCTTCTTTGCACAGAAGCTTGAGCTTAGTCGTAATGGACGTCTGTAAACGCCACGTCTCCAGCCTTGCCTCAGATTCTCAAAAGTTTTTTTTAGGTCTGGACTTTGAGTGGGCCATTCTAACCATCCAAAAAGCTTTAATCCAAAGCAGGGGATTGGTAGATACGGCTGCATGTGCAGGGTAGTTTTCCTCCGTGAAGGCAGTTGCTGCTCTCCTTGAGAGGTTCAAACTTTGAATTATTCTGTGAAACCCAACCGTGTTGCTAACCTCTTGATCCCTGGTTCATCAGGTATTTTTTTAAATTGTGGATCCTTTTGCAAAGCTCAGCATAATCTGTAACCCAGGGGAAAACGATAGAAACACTGATGTAATCTGTTTGTATTTTCTAAATCTCAGATTCAGATGCTTCATTTACCTTTTTGAGCTCGGTAAAAACAATCCCAGTGGTCCCTTTTTGATGGTTTAGTTCCTGAAACGTTGTCTCCGTCCCCGTCTCCCAGGTCACCCCACGTGTCTGCAGTTCACCCCAGTGATGATGGCCGCCGTGAAGACGTACCGCTGGCAGTGCATCGAGTGCAAGTGCTGCAACGTCTGCGGCACCTCCGAGAACGACGTAAGCCTCTTCCCTGTGTTTCCTCAACGTTTTACATCTAAACTCTCTGTAAAAGTCACAAGGAATAGTTCCAGGTTGTTAAGGGAGAAACAAGCAAGTCTGATGTAAGCGTGTAACATTTACCTGTTTGTTACCTTTATTTAAAAAAAGGATTTTCTTCTTATTAGGTTAAAGGCAACTTATTGACTCCTGGTTAAATCTGTTACCAACACAGGAGATTCATGCGTAGCGCATCCTTAGCGTGCCGCTTTCAGCCCTCATGGCGCTACGATTACGTGTTTTTGACACTAATGAAGTTAATTTGACCCAGAGGAGCTGAAAGTGACGATGTGGTCCATTCATTTCGTTGATACGAGAAAAAGCTGAAATGACGAAGAGGCTTTCTCTCTCCACGGATCAACGAGCTCTCGGGAGATTCCTCCCCAGCAGGATGGATGTAAAAACGCTTGTTGTTCCGGAGAGCAGATCCAGGAAAGAGGGGGTGATCTCACAATTAGGCCCGTCCGTCAATCGCGCAGACCCGTTAAATGTCAGCAGCGCGCCGGAGACGGAAAAGGTCAACCGTTGCCCTCCGGGGACGGCTCATATCGTCTTCTGCCTCGGGGGGCGATGAGAAGGCCGCGGTCTGTCCGCAGATCGGTCCACAGCAAAAACCTAAAACGGGTCGAACTCGCTTCACGTTCACAGCAAACGGCTCTGACCGAATGCCAACGGATGACTTCCCTCTTTTTAAAGGAACCGTTCTGGTTTGATCAGTGAGGGAAACATGTTTTGTTTCTGCAGGACCAGCTGCTCTTCTGTGACGACTGCGACCGAGGCTACCACATGTACTGTCTAACCCCACCTATGACCGAACCGCCGGAGGGTAAGCTGCCGCCTCGCCATGCGGCTTAACGGGCCGGGCTGCTGCTGTTGTTGTTATTAAAGTCAACCTGATAATCCGCCAATTAGTCTGCTCTGTTTCCTGGTCGTTAATGGGGGAGAGTTCGCCGAGATCTTCACCCTCCCGTCACCCTTTCCTGTCTTTTGTGTTGCCAGGGAGTTGGAGCTGCCACCTGTGCCTGGCTCTGCTAAAAGACAAAGCCTCCATATACCAGCAGAACCAGAGCTCAGCCCCCGAGTGACGTCCCAACCCGAAGCCCACCCCTCAGCACCACAGGACCCCACCGCTCCCGGCTCTCACAATGTCAGACCTCCTCCCAGTCCGTCCCGTCGGTGGCTCTGTCCAGATGTAGCCGAGCCAGACGGCAGATCAGCTTTACAAGTCGCCCTCCCTCCACCGCGCTAAAACATAAGCAGACCTCAGATCAGTCAACGCGGGGATCAAACTATCACTACAAAAACCTGCCTTCAACGGCCTCCAGACTCGCTGTCAATCATGTAACATATCGCGCGTATTTCACACCATGGAAACACTTCCTACTGGACTGTTACACATGCAGAGAAACCGAACGCAAGCAGCGGCGATGGCAGCTGCCGTCTCCCCCAGGGAGAGCAGCGCCCGTCACACCCTAAAGACGCAGCGTGGACTGTCGAGACGGTCTCTCCTCAGCTAGATTGTTTTTTTACTCGCGGATAGCGGCGCGGGGGAAAACACGTCACCGCATATCTGGTTAAGAAATATAATTGTCGTTTCTGGTGATTTAGTGGGCTTTTGTGGTGGCTTTTGTCGGTGTGTGCTGTCGTCCCATCCACCAAAGCTTTTACCGATGTTTCCATGAGGTTTCCCTTTCTCTCTGCTCGCCGGGAGCTCACATACGGAGCCGTCGCCATGATGGCTTTAGTCTGGCTTCACCAACACCACGCAGATACTTAACTAAACATTTAATCACGGCGCGTAATTAAGAGACGAACAAGTCTGACAGAGTTGAGGCGGCGGGAGTCCGTCGCCTACCCGTGACGTTAAGCCCACTTTTAAAACGCCTCCGGCCTCCTGAACTGAAGCCGTTTTTGGGATTTTTTTTTTTAGCTCACTACATGGGTCATAAATAAACGTGTTTTTTCCACTTTTCCCTCTCTTTCGAAACGCTGCGGCAGCGCCGTCATTTCACGCGTCGCCGTCGTGCCAACGAGACGCTCGTTTTCAAACTAGCTGTTTTTTAATCGTGTCACTGAGGTTGATTTGCATGCAACGTGCACACAAACTTTCATCACAGGTGTCTCTTTTTGTTCGGTGTGTGTGTTTTTTTTTTTTTTTACATTTTATATTATCTGATATTCCATCGGTTTTGGGAGTTTTTAACTAGTTGAATTTGTAAAGTCCATGATATTGCAAACACTTCGATATATAGCTCCTAATCCATTCTATGTACTGTATTGACTTTTTATATTTTTGTTATGGCTGTGTGACATGTTTCAGATTCTTTATGTCAGACTTTCTTCATAAGTATTTGTAAGATGACGTACTTTGTTGTACTATTTTTATTTTTGCATTTTTTTGGGGTATTGAAGCCGATTTAGCCCGACTGAAATAAAGATCATTTTGAAATCGTGCCCGCTGTGTCGTCGACTCACTCTTCATCAACAGAACAATTAAAAGCATTTTTCACAGCTTTTTATGTCATATTTCTTCTGTTTGACGTCAGGTATGATTTACCACAATTGGTTCTCTTTGCTAAATGCCAGAACAATGAGAGAAAACGTTTTCTGAGACGCTTACGTTCACTGAGATTTATCATGCTTTTGGAAAAAGCCTCGATGTCACGGCTTTGTAGTTCAAAGCATTGAATATAAGAAAAATAACCTCTTAAGTCGTGTTTGAAAGCTTCAGGTTTCAACCTATAAATATGTATTTATATGTACAGAGAGAGTTGGGAAGCCTGTTTATTTAAATTCTGCCAATGTTTGAAAGGAAAATGCATTTGTTAAGCATCAGAGTTGAGGATTTCGGTGTTGCTGAAACCTCTGCCATCGCCAAGCAGCTTTTATTCCAGGTGGTGTGACGGTGCTGTTTCTCTCTCTCACAGAAAAAACAAAAATAAAACACAGGTTCTCATTATTGGAGGAAATCTCAGAGCAATATTGGGATGAGTTTCTGCAACCAGAGGCAATCTCATAACTCCACTGCTAAGAACTGAGCTCTCGCCCAACACAGCGGGTTTTATCAGCTGCAGTGCCTTTCATAAGTATTCACCCCACCGGATGTTTTACCCTTTTATTGCTCTCATAAATCAGTCAGGGTCAATAAAATGTGGCTTTTTTCACACATTTATTGGGGGGGAACCCCTCTGTCAAAGTGAAAAAAGATTTCTACAAAATGTCAATGAAACAAAAATATAGAAATGTGTTTGCATAATTATTCACCCCCTTTTAAACTTAATGGTCTTATTCAATCGAGGTCCATCCAGTTGGTGCTAAAAGTCTCAATTAGTGAGATGAAGATCTGCTGAGTGGTGTGGACGTGTCTCAAGTGACTGAGGTGTAAAACCCCTGTGTCTGAAGGGTTGATTGGTATTCCTGAATACCACGAAGACAGAAGAACAGTCCAAGAAACTCAGGGAAAGGATTATTGAAAAGTACAATACAGGCGCTGGATACCGCTAAATTTCCAAGATACTGAGCAGCCCCCAAAGTTCAGTGAAATCAATCAAGACATGGAAGGAATATGGCGTGTGTGTGAATCTGCCTAGACCAGGTTAACACTTCTCTGTACCATGGGCAACAATATTCAAGGGCCCCATCATCACCATCCCAAAATCACCATAATCTGGTAAAATACAGAATAGATTACCATATTAAACTGTAAATATACTCAATGCTTCAAATTCTCTCATCAAGTGTATTATGGTCTACAAATGTCTAAATGCTCATAGAACTACAAATACACTACATGTCCTCATGTGAAGGACACTCACATATGAAGCTATGAACACAAACACATCAGCATCAGTATAATTTGGTATAATTGACCCACTGCATTGAGAGAAAAGGGCCTCCATTTGCACAAAAAATAAATAAGCAACCACTTTCAAACCATAGAAGCCAACTTAAAGTTCATTCCCCTTAAAGTCAGCAACTTTAAGGGGAATGAAGAAAATACATATTTTCTGTATAGACTTATAGAGTTTTTGATTTCCTCATTTTTAGATTTCTGTTTCACGCTCCTACTTAATTTCTCCAGGTCTGAATTTTTTGTGCTGCTTTGTGGCGCTTGACATCATACAACACACTCAGCGCACGTTGCTTGGCGTCACCTTTGACCCGCCTCATGTGGACGGATTTACCAACGAGGAGAGGGTCTCTCACGTTCACCTGGAGCATCTCTCAGTGCAGCGCAATGGCTCAGGCAGACAGTTTAGCACGAAGCGAGAGATAATCTTGGCTTGTGTCCTCACTGCCCTGGGCCCTTCAGAGACTGTGGGCCCCTGGGCAATTGCCCGGTTGCCCATATGGATAATCCAGCCCAGTACCTAGATCAGGCTGCCCTCATAAACTGAGTGACTGTGCAAGTAGGAGACTAGTGACAGAAGCCCACAAGACTCCTACGACTACTCTGAAGGAGTCACAAGCTTCAGCTGCAGAGATGGGCGAGACCTGCTGCCCGGGTTCTTCACTGGTCAAAGCTTTATGGGAGAGTGGTGATAAGGAAGCCACCGTTGAAGAAAAGTCATATTAGATCTCGACTAGAGTTCACCAAAAGGCATCTGGAAGACTCCATGGTCAGGCGGAAGAAGATTCTTTGGTCTGATGAGACCAAAATTCACCATCTCCTCTGTGGAGCATGGTGGTGGCAGCGTCATGCAGTGGGCATGTTTCTGAGCAGCTGGACAGTCTTATCCAGTCTGCAGGAGGAGTACGACTAGGGAGAACATTTATTTTTCAATAAGACATTTGATCCAAAGCGAACTGCAAAAGCTACACATGAGGTTTAAAAAGAACCAGTTAAATGTTCTGGAGTGGCCAGGTTGAAGCCCAGATCTCAATCCTATAGAAATTTGGGGCTGAATTTGAAAAGGGCTGTTCGTGTCCAACGTGTTAACATTACTTAGTAGAAATCTATTTTCACTTTTTGTGTGAAAAAGCCAACTTTTATAAGCAATGATTGATGTATGCAAGCTATAAATGGGTAAAACATCCAGTGGGGTGAATACTTATGATAGGCACCCATGGCTGCTGGTGCCAGGTGTGTCCAACACAACGACAAAGGCTGACATGCCACAAATGCTGGTTAAACTACCAAGGCCTGTGTATGTGAAATGAATAAATTGTTAAATTGCCAATATGCCAATATTGCGTTAACTACTATCATCCAACAAAACGAGTAAAAATCAGAGTAAACAGCAGAAGAAGCTGTTTGGCACAGCCAACATAATCAGCTCTGCTGCTCCAGTCACTAATCCAGCTTTATGGATGTCAAGGGAAATAAAAGCTTTTTCCATAATCTAAGATTTATTACCAAGAAACATTGTTACAGCAAAGAAATGATCAATCAAACACAATTTTGCTTCTATTTGCGACAAGTTTAGGTATATATCCCATCGATCCAAGAGACGTTTGGTCTTGAACGGTTCTTTTTTCAGCACAGCGATATCTTGAAGTAGCTGATAAGTGGGCAGTGCCAAGCCGTGATAAAGAAAAAATGGGTCACCATCAGTCACGATTTGGCCCAGAAGCTGATATCTAGTGTGCCAGAGTGAATTTTAGGAAACCTTGGGTAAGAAAGGTTGATAAACTAGGTGCATTTTTCGACTAAAATGTTGGTAAATAAACTTCCCCATACAATTAAAAAAAACATCTGCCAAAAAAGATTTAAGCTGGAAGAGTAGTAAAGCTTACAAAAAAACACACATTTTCTGTCAGTGTCAGGACTTTTGCCTTGAACATGAATCATGTTGGGTCAGAACTGGGACAGCTCTTTAAACCAGAGTACAGTGGAGCTGTCCCTGGTGCTGAATCCTGCTCTCTGTCAGTAGCTGATATCTGTACAAAGTCCGGGAGAAAGTGAGCAGGTCTGGCTTGACTAATCAGACTAAAATGCAGCAAAAAAAAAAAAAAATTCTGGTGATGGTAATCACAACAGAGTTTTATTTTAGTTTAAAATATTCTGCTTTTGGCAATGGACAAAGTTCAGTGAATTTTTTTCACTGAATGCGCTGCAACAAATGGGTACAAAAACATAGGTTTTTGTCTTCTACATGAAATACAGAAAGTCATACGTATTAAACTCAACTACCTCAAAATACTCAGATAAATAAATAGTACTCAACATCTTGACAAATAATTTTTTTTTCATACATAAATAGATGGTAATATTTTTCTGATGCAAATGGTTGTTTTCTTTTTTGGAACTCAGCAAAAAAAAGTGGTCATTCACACAGATTTCTGTTCAAATGTTTGGACTGAAGTGCAAGAGATTAAAAGAAAGGTGATACATTTTCAGGCACAAAGGAGCGTCTGTGCAGAACAATTATTGCACTCAAACGTCAGGAACCTCTCAAAGACTCTTGGAATGGACATTTTGTTTTGGTAAGCTTTTTGGGGAGAATAACAGTGACTTAGTGCAAACATTGGGAACATGATGTCGATTTCAGCCAAGAACTGTGATGAAAATTGTGACACTAACATATGATAAAAGTGCACAAACCGGGAAGTAAATATATAAACCTAAACAATCGTTTTTTCTGAGGTTATGTTTCACAGATACAAATTTCTGAACTCACTTTCAGGTTCAAGAATATACATTTGACAATTTAGAAATTTCTGATGACACAAAGTGCCTTTCTTCTGGGGTTCTGTAGTACAAAATTATTTAAAATACTCATTTATCAAAGGTAAACATCACTTAAAGACATCTGGTGTCTCGGTAACATGTACAGCCACGTGGATATTAAATTAAAACGCATGTCTGTGAAGATTTGACGGCGTCACTGAAGAAGGAAAACCATTAAGGAAGCCTGTCCATGTTTGTTTCTGTTTGTTCCCGCTCTACAGCCTTTCAAAGCCGACGGAGCAGAGAAGGAAGATGGCATAAAGCAGCAGGAGACAGAGGCCCAGCCTGCGGTCCAATCTCCAGCGGTTCAGATGGACACACAGGACCTGAGGACGGATCGACAGGGAGAGAGAAAGAGAGGAATGATCTCTGTTCTCACAACAGGCAGAATCTAACCAGACAAATTTCTTATCCTGTAGCACTGCAGTGAATTTAATCTCATGAAATTGCATAAAAAGTCAATCAAGTGCTTTTCAGCTCCAAGAAAAAAAAAATCAGAATGATGGCTGAGGAAAGACAGGAGCCTGATCTGAGTCTGTTTGCTCAAAGATATGTGAGAATTAGATCAAACAGGTGGAGATTTACTCACAGTGAGTGTGACCGAGGCCAGCAGCAGAATAACAGAGTACACCAAGCCTTTACTGTTGATTGTCACCTGAAATAAAACATATTGATATTTACTTTTTTAAACTATCCTTCATGGCTATTTATACATAAACTAAATGTGACTTGAGTCCCCGTTTATCTGAAACGCTTTAGAAGCTCTAGCCTTTAAGATTTGTATTGTACACTAGCATTTTAAACCTACCAGCAGCAGAGAAGCAACATTAGCTTATAAACAGCTGAGTTTCTCAGCCCATCTGATGAATCTAAACCCTTTACTCGCTCGTTTAAGCCCAGATTTGGTCTCCAGATGTTCACTTTCTTAGGAAAGCGACTCACATAGTTAAAATAGCACAATGAAAATAACTTCAAACAAGTGAAGGTTTAGAATTCCTGAATATTTTTTAAATATTGCGTTATTATAACTTACTTATAGTGGGATACAGTGCGTATAACACAGGATAAATAATATGAAATGCCAAAAAAGCTGTGTCCGTTGCTTTAAATGCGTCAACATACTTAACATGAGGTAGAAGGTATCTTTCAATAAATTAGTTTCATGCTGGACAAGCCTGGAGTGTCTGTTGTTGTAACGTTCAATCTGGTTCATGAGTTAAAACAACGTTTAAAGTGCCAGTAGCATTAAGCAAACTCCACATGCTTATATTTGTGATGGTAGAGCACAAAAGGACTTTTTTCAGTAATGCTCCCAAGACAACTTTTTTTTTTTTTAACTCTTTTAAATACTACTACATTTCCCAACATCCGCATTCTATGTAGGTAAAAAAAACAAAACTGTGCTTTACTTGGACATAATGGTTTCTTGTTTTTCTCCTTTTGAAGAGTAACTAAGAGAAAAGGTGCCTCTGTGTCACATCACAGTGAAACAAAGTCAGCGATTACTTGTTAAAGGCAACCAGACACTGAAGCACTTTATTTTTCTAAAATCGAGCGGTGTGAGATTGTTAATCCACTCCACTGTCTATAATTGTTCTTGCAGAACCGTGGGGGGTTGTGCTAACTCAAGTGCAGTTCTGCTCAGAACCTTTTATTTAAATCGTTACTCGTTTCTGAGAAAACAATTTTACAACAAAAAACTACATGTGCGAATTAGATTTAAAATTTAAATGGCACCAAATCTTTACCTTCTCATCTAATATTATATATTTTCAGCATACGTGTTTTCATGTTTTCTTCGCAGGTTGCAGGGAAAACATGTTCTTTTGAAATTCTGTCATAATTATGCCTGGATATGTAACATTCATTATTAATGTGTGATTGATTATGCTACAGCAAAGAATAAAAATCATGGACTATTAACAGATCTTTTCCAGAATGGTACAAAATTCTGAGTGCAGTAGATTGAGTTAAAACAGGAAAATACACGACCAAGACTGGAGCTTTATATGTGGGCTGGAAGCACCAGTTTAAAACAACAACAGTCAAAGGTTTTGAAGCTTATTTCCACGCTTTTTTAGGAGAAGGTTTAGCTGTTCACAAAAAAAAAAAAAACAAACAAACATCTAAGCTAGATACTATTGGACCGACACAGAGAGAACAAGCTGGAGTTACCACTGATCCATAGCTGACTATGAGGGTCCTCAGCGCCCAGGGGAAGCCCAGACCAAGCAGCACATCAAAGATATTACTCCCGACAGAGTTGGACACGGCCATGTCGCCCATCCCTGTAAAGTTTAACAATCACACAGTGGAGTTTTTGGGGGAGATCATGTAAAACCACGCAGCAACACAAAGCTCAAGATGTTAACACCGATTCCAACCTGATGCATGAAGGCACTATGCCTAATTGTATACAACAGATTTTTTTAGTCAACACAATGATTTGTGATTAAAAGAAATCTAGCTATTTTTTTGTTGTCGTTTTAGTCCGGTTTTACTTTTGACTTTTTTTTTTACCACTTGAACATCTGTAAAAGAAAGCTCAAGGCTCTTTTGGTGCCCCTAAGCAGTCAAACAACTAAAAGCCCTATAATTTATCAGAATGTAGGTTAGGCTGCCATCAGTTGGAGCCGCTCCAAGCAATAAGTGTGCAAAAGATGACTGAATCTTTGTCAGCGCAGACAGAGCACCTGTGTAGAGATTAAGGGACATCATTATAAAGTTATTGGCGTGGTAGTGGCATATATCTGTGATATATAAATAGATATGGTCTCTGGAGATGTGATAATGATACAGCTGATTTGAACATCTCTAAAGAAACCTGCAGCAGCCCGTCTTATGTGGAGATCAGAAAATACAGTATAAGGCCTGTAACGAGGTGATGCTGGAGTGTTGTTTACACGGGGTAGTGTTCATATGCCATTAAAACACAAGGCAGATCAGCGATACTGCTGACAAGTTAGAGATGAGACTGTGAATCGCAGCCCACTAAACCAGCAGAATCATCTTCCGTGTGGAAGTAAGATTCCTGAAGAATGAAACATCTGATATACTTGCAAAGCCACTCACTCCTTCTTAAATCTTTGTACAAAATCGATCTATAAAAACAGCAACAACTCCTTAACGTCTTGCAGCACGCCCATAAAAACAAACAAAAAAGGCCAACGAATGCATTCTGCATTGGGATTTTACGTCTGGTATTATATGCTAGATTACACGAATGACAAACAAGACACCATGAAGCTGAACTTTATAAAGGATCACTCGGTCATGGAAAAACTTGTTCCATCTCCTCCCCCCAGCGAGACGTTACAGATAGATGAAGGTCTGAAAACAGACTTAAAAAAAAAAGAAGCTTTTTCGCTGCTACCAAAAGTTTAACCAGTATCAATAAATATTGTCTTTTCTGCAAAGGCGCACATTAAACTGCAGGTGTTGACATTTCATCAACTTTAAATCTTATATATTCACATGTTTCAGATTAAATGACTGTTTATATTACTTTTGGTGTATTTATGTTTATTAATTTATCATAAGGTTGTCGCACAAATAATTTCTCGATTCTTCACGGTGATCCTCTTGAATCCGAAATCTTTTTGGACGAAAATACGGCTGACGTTTGTTGTGAGAGACCCCCCCATCGTATACCTTGCCTGGCAACAATGAGGCTGGCCATGCAGTCAGGAACGCTGGTCCCAGCTGCAAGGAAGGTGATGCCCATGATGACATCTGGGATCCCGAGCGTGTAGCTGATTATGGTCACCTTAGCAGGAGAGAAACATGGCTGATTACGAGGGTTTTTAATGGCTGCATATGTGTGTGTGCGGTGGGAGCTTCGTACCATCCAGACCATGAGGTAGGAGAAGATGGCTATCCAGAGAGTGGAGCAAAGGAAGGTGAACAGGTACCAGCGCTCCCATCGCGGCTGGTTACAGTCGGGGATGGTGCAGTGCAGCAGGAAACTGAGAGGCCAGGACAGCAGCCACTGCAGTCGAACACACCAGCCGCCTGCCGAGCGAAGGAAAACAAAGCATACACAACCGTTCCCCCACGAGCATCATCGTGATTCATCTCCACCTCTGAATTATTCACACGACACGGCCTAAACGTGGCTGCGAGCCTCCGTGTCGTCTCCTTTTAATGAGCTTCATCAGCTTTTAAACCCCATAATAAGCTGTGAAATGTTAACAGGCCGCCAAAGCAGGAAGTGGGTGCGGTTGACACGACGGCCTCGATGAGCCTTCACAGGAAGCTTTCGGATTTAAAGACGCATTCTTTAAAATGCTAATTAGGAGTTAAAAGGCTGAGCAGAATGTCAACCGATTACATCCTGTCCCCAGAATCCTTTTCTCCACCATCACTGCATCTCATACATCCCAATCCTTTCTTTTATAAGAGTCATGCACAGGGCCGTCACTACCTTCACCCTCGTTTGACTTTGATATTCCTTTCCATTCCCCAACATGCTGGGTCTTTGGATAGCGGACTTTACCTTTATCATGTAAAAATATACTGACTAACTCACACAGCTGGCCAAATCTGGAATCCGGGTTCCCATAGGTAAGAGAGGAAAGTCTAGAATTTGAAAAATCAAGTGTTTTACAGATCTGGATAAGTTTGGGAAAAGAAAATGTATATAAAAATTTATTTGTAGCCTTTATTTATTTTTTATCTCATTCTTTAAAGGGTCCATCCATCCTTATAGTTTCCATATTTAAACCATGACAGCTATAAATATATATTAAAAAATATAAATTAGAGACTAATAACATAAATATTTAGTTGTTAGCTGATATTTTTTTCCAGCTGAAGCGAAATTGAGGACTTTTTTGTGAACTTATATCGGCTGCCCTGTAGGTGGCGGTGTATAGAGTGATGCACAAAGTTACTTCACTATCCTGCAAAGTTACTCTATATCCTGCAAAGTTACTGTATTTATCCTGCAAAGTTATTTTATTATCCTGCAAAGTTACTGTATTTATCCTGCAAAGTTATTTTATTATCCTGCAAAGTTACGTTATTATCCTGCAAAGTTATTTTATTATCCTGCAAAGTTACTGTATTTATCCTGCAAAGTTATTTTATTATCCTGCAAAGTTACGTTATTATCCTGCAAAGTTATTTTATTATCCTGCAAAGTTACTCTATATCCTGCAAAGTTACTGTATTTATCCTGCAAAGTTACTTTGTTATCCTGCAAAGTTTTTTTATTATCCTGCAAAGTTTCTTTATTCTGGAATCCACTGCAATTCACTGAAATTCTTAAGCTGTATGCAAATGAAATTTCGTTCTGTACACACTCTGTGCATACAAAATGACAATAAAGTTAGTCTAAGTCTAAGTATAGAGTGACTTAAGACTGATAATTTGGTGTACATTTAAATGTACACATGCAAGAAAACCATCTTCAAAGTAAAGGGTTGCTGCACTGAGCACAATGTAAGAGAAGGCCAAACAACATTAAATATAAATATTTATCTTGCAGCTTTAAGGCAGGATATAATTGAACCCTTTTCTAGCTTTTTGTGACTATTTTTTTTACTTACTTGGCACGATGAAGGGTTTGAAAGGAAAGTTCTCTTCTCCCTCCTCCTGGTCTTCCTCTTCCTCCTCCTCCTCTTTCAGCTGTGCACCCCCAGCTGTCTCTTCCCCTGCCTCCTTACCCCCGTCCCTCTCTCCCTCGTGCAGCGGCCTTTCTCCTTCAGCCGCCGCCCCGTTTTCTCTCCCCCAGGTTCCACCAGCGTCCTCGCCCAGACCCGCGACCTCCTCTGGGCTCAGCCGAGCCCGAATCAGCCTCTGCCTCTGTGGGAGCGGAGAGAAATCAGCAAAAACGAGGACCGTGAGAAACACAGCATAGATTTATTGAAATTATTTTTATCCAACAGTGTTCAAGGGGAAGATGCCGTGATTAGGCAGGCAGGTCCTCACATTCACCCGAGGGAATTCATGAAGCATTGATCTATATTATGAGAAAGAGCAGGAACAGGACTGGCAGATGTCGTTTTAGACATAGACATTAAATACGTAGATGCCTCATTGGGCGCAGGATTGTACGTCAACGTCACCGCCATGTTGTATGTGGCAGAAAGTAGTGAACGTCTATGTTCCCTGTATATATGTTTTAAGTATTCAGATAGAAAGCTATAGATGGAGCTTATATATACACTTGTAAAAAATATATAGAGATTAGGTGATAGAGATTGGCAGCCAGATTGGCTTTTGATCAATGTGCATACATAGATTTTGTAGTATTCTAAATAAATAGGTGTGTGAACCTTTTAAGATCTGGTATAGACACAGATTATTAACAGACTTTTTCGGGGAATATTAAAGAGATAAAATTACTAATATGAGAAAAAATTCATAGGAGAATAAAGTAAAAAAAAAAAGACAAAGGGGTAATATTATTAGAAAAACATCATATTATGACAATTAAGGGGGAACATTTCCAGAATAGTCACAGTTTGCAGAACTATCTTAGTCTTGGAGTGATAGGGCCAGGATAGATTATTTTAATTATTTTTATTCTTTACAAGAATAAAGTCAGGAGAATGACGCAATAGGGATACGAAAATATACTTGTAATATTACAAAAATAAAAAATATTACAAATATAAAGTATATTCTGTGATTAAAGTCTGTATGAAACTGTTTAAGTGACTGAGTCTAACTGCAGATAGACACATTCAACATGGCGGACGCTCTGATGCATCTGCAGCATAGGCAGAACCCGCTCGACGAGGCGTCTATGTATATAATGTCTATGGTTTTAGGGATGTGGTCCCGGTTTTGGAGTCAGCCATAATATTACACATCAGGCACCACTTACTGCCAAAGTCTATGTATGACAAAGTGTATTAAATAAAGAAGGAAAATCCCAATATTTTGCTAATGACACAAGTTTATGAGCTTACGTGCAGGTTGTCTGCTTCTGTTTACCATTAACATCAGATGAAAGCTCTGTCCTCCAAACGTAAGCTCTATTTTTCTTCATGTAACAAAACTGGGGCCAGTATTTGGTGCGGCTCTTAAATCTGACATAGGAGCTAATTTCCACTAAAAGTCTCTAAAACATCAATATCTCTAAACGAATCAGAGCCTTATTCTTGATGTGACCCATCCGGCTGGATGATCTGCGCAGTGGACCTTGCTGAAAACACAGTGTCCTGCCATGTGTGGGCGGGCTCATGGACATGTGGAGCGATGAGAAGGCGGCGGCTTGCCTCTGAAAAGGTGAGCTGATGAGAGTGAAGGTTCAGGAGATCATCCGCCGTCACCACGGCCGAGTCTTGACCAGCCACCACACATGAGTCTACAGACAGAAAAGCATTCAGAGCCAAGGTTAGCACCCCGAGAAGGTTTTCACATTTAGTCACACTACAACCACTTACTTTAAGGTATTTTATTGGGAATTTATTTGATACACAAACACGTGACTGTGAAATGGGGAAATAAAAATATATGAGGATTTTGATTTGTTTTACAAATGAGAAGCACCTTTTAGTGCTTCAAGAATTTCTACTGTCTACTGTCATGTGATTTCTAATTAGATTTAGCTCTGAACTTTGACCTCACGTCAGCTCTGATAAGTAAGTGTTACTTTTCTGTTACTTGTGGCGTTTTGAATGTAGCATTTAGCTTTCGTCTCATCTGACCAGAGGAGCTTCTTCCACATGTTTGCTTTGCCTCTAAGCAGCTCGTGGCAACTTGGAAACAGGATTTGTATTTGGCTTTTTCTCAACAATGCCTCATTTGGTGGCAATCAATAAAAGCCAGATTTGTGGAGTGCACGACTAATAGTTGTTCTGTCAATAGATTATCCTACCTGAGCCGTGGACATCTGCAGCTCATACAGAGTTAGCGCTGTCTTGGATGGATATGTCTTAATAGGTTTACAGTTATTCCTAACTCTACTTTATAAGGTGTATGTGTGTGCAGAGCGGGTGGGGGTGGGGGTGGGGGTGGGGGGTATCATTGTGTTGGTTTTTCTCATAAAACCTCAGTAATTTACATTGAAATTTGCAATTGTCATGTGGCAAAACATGACTAAGTTAAAAGGGAAATAAACATTTTGCAAACCACTGAAGTAGAATTAAAATAAATCAAAAAGAAAGCCTGGTGAGGATATAAAAGAGGTTTAGCTCTATTTCAGTCTTCTTTTTTTTAACTCCCTGAGGAAACAGAGATCTCTGATTGGCAGCCTAAATTGTGTCACTGGGTCTTCTGAGCACTGCTCAGACACTGAGGGGAGCTTTTGATGTTGATGAGAACATGCAGGCGTACAAAAACACGTGACGCTGCACCTGGCTTCAGCGGCACCATGTCGTTTTCACCGTCTCCAACGTTTCCGACGGCGGTCGTCCGCCGCAGACTGCTCAGACACGGATGACCGTCCACGCTGCAGTGTCTCTCCACCAGGCAACACAGGCGTCTGTTGAACCTGCACAATATAAAACACGCAGACACTGTTTCCTCTGCTGGGAATAAACCGTGAAGTGGCTCTGATCTACGATAATTACAAATGTGAGGAGAGGAGGCTCACTTCATGATGATTATATAGATCCCGTACATGGAGATCAGGATGATGGTCTCCCACCTGAAACATTAATCAAATATATATTTGTGGATCTGCTTTCTGAAACCACACAGACTCCTGACTTAAAACGTTAAATTAATCTTACCACAGGACCCTTTCATCATAGATTACCTATAAATAAAATAGAAATAGTTACAACTCAAAATTGGATCTTTCAGGTGTTTACATGTTTGTGTGTTTAGTGTCTTTTTCAGTTGTAGCTTGTGCTTAATATCTTATGTAATTTGTCACAAGCTTGATTTATGGTAGAAATAATTTGATTCTTTATCAGCATCAAAATTGCAATAATCCTCAACACTACTAGATTTGCACATTAGCTACTGTGATAAAGATCCCTGGGCAGAGGAGATGATGATGAATAAGCATCTAACGCTAATTTGTTTTAAATAGACAAGGAAAGTTTTATATTTATCTGTTTAATCAGAGAGAAAAAAACAACAACATAGATTAATCATGATAAAATGCAACATAATTATATTTCGATTTTAATAACATTAAGAGTGCCAAAGTGTCAAAATGTGATAAATAATTGTTAAATAATTACATGCACATGTTGTTACTAAAACAAAATTGGAAATAAAAAAGGTGAAAAGTGAAAAGCAAGTGGGGACATAAATATGCTTTAAATAATTTTAAAAAGAATATCTACATTTCAAATGTATTAATTAGGATCAGAAATCATTATATTTTAAAATCGTATAAAAATGTCTTAATATTTATTCAACATTTCTTTGCTGAACTGCACCACTAAATAACCTAAACTGTCATTGAGGCTCCTCAAATAGATCTAAACACCTGATTGGTTAACTTGAGCAATAAGTCTACTTCCGACCAATCATCTTGACTGAAGCAGTACAAGTCCCACCCACTGCACTACGTGACCTGAAAATATTTAAAAACTATGTGTTTTGGCAAAAATAACTATGAATTCCTGACACACCTATTTATTTATTCATAGATCTTATTACCTACTTGACACGTTTAAATCTAAATATATATTATTCTTAAATTATGGCACTATTGGAGCTCCATACAATGTCACTCAGGGTAACAAAAATAATCATGTACTTCTGTGTTTCTATGTGGTAGTGAGAAGGTAAGACGGTAAACACCTAAAGTGCTTCCTCACCAGAATGAGCACCAGTATGGACAGGATGTAAAAAACAGCGTCACGAAACAGAGGCCACCAGCTCAGAGTGATGGGCTACAGGGAGACAGGAGGGACACATTAAGCACAGAGACAAGTCGTATGGAGAGTGGGATTTACTATTAAAAGACATTAAGATAGCCCACTCATGTTCTCTAACAAACCTCTGAAGTTTGCAGTGGATTTTATTTGTGGGTATCAGTGCACAGCAGTAAAAATACATGTACATGCCACACTTTTTTTGTATGTAAAATTGTCTTCTACTTCACAATTATGCTCTGCTTGTGTCGGTCTTTTACCTAAAACCAGAAAATAAATCTCAAATTTGATGGTCGTATTGAGACAAAATGCAATAAATTTCAGGGGTATGAATACTTTTGCAAGGCTCTATATATTTCTGTGACAACTCATTAAAGCACTGCATATAAAATAACCTGCAGAGTGAGACTTTAGGGTTGTTATTTGTGGTTATAAAACAAAAGCCACACAAACCTGTCCAGAGAAGATGCCGCAGAGGCCAATAATGACCAGGATGTTAAAAACAGCTGATCCAACGATAGTCCCCACACCAACGTCTCCCTTTGTGATGAACACACCTGAAAGCAGAATAAATGAGCAAAGAAAAGTCAGCAGTACTGGGAAAGGGATCCAGACAATGCAAACAGCATCCTTTACAACTCATACATAATTAAAACTTAGACATAGCTTCTATTATCTAAAGAGAAATATTTTATTCTTTGTCAGAGAAGGATGCGTTTTATGTTTCATTTGGCTCTACAGTCCTAATTTATTATATTCACTTAAATTTATTTTTATTTTTATGAAGGTCAAGCTTATCCCTGCTTAGAATAAAACTGATTAATTTAGACACATTGCATCAAAAAGATCTCCTTCAACTTCAGAAATGCAAGTTTTTACAAAGCACCGATGTGACAGTTTCAGAACACTGTGCAACGTTTTGGTTGAGTTTTACCTGGGAAATTTTACTCTTGTTGCTCGGTTCACCTTAATAACAATTAACAATTTACTCTTAGCGCTATATGTATTAAATCTAATTATATGTATTTTACTGGAGAGACTGCAAAAGAAAAAAAATCTCTCTATCCTGGAATCTAATGTTCATGCTTATTAAAGCTTTAGGACACTACACTAATTTAATATTTCCCATTCCTAACCAGACTCCAATAACTGGATAATTGGAGTTTCTCACTGACCAATCAGAGAGGTGAAGAGTTCAGGGGCGGAGCTTCCAGCTGCCATGAAGGTTGCCCCGGCAACATCTTGACTGAGCTGAAGGTTCTGTTGGAAAGAAGGAAACTTACATTAAATAACTAATATGTGGACTGTCCGTCTTCAGCTAATGTCTCGGGTGCTTTAAGTCTCTCTGCTTTTAAAGAAGATCCGCAACCTCACAATCCTCGCAATGCTGTTATCGTTGTCTGTGAACATTTTTCAAATCTTTTTCCTTCCACTCAACTTTCCATCGACATGAATTGCATGCAAGCATCCATTTTGAATGATCAACAATTGTTGACCATTCAATTGTATACAAATTTACAGATATGAACCTGTATACAAATGAACAACCTTGCTCAGAATAATTCTTACTCGTGAAAAAATACTGACACCACTACAATAAAATGTATATTAATCTTCTATGGAAAATAGTTCCAAAAATTACTTATGTACTTCTTGGTTTAAAGGGTTTCTAATTCACAAAAATAAATCATTAAAAAATAAAAAGTGTGGGTACTTTGATAAGATTTGGAATAACATGGAACTGGGAATAAAGCACACTGTCAGAATTATTATTATTATTATTATTATTATTATTTTAGTTCCTACCTCAGAAACTTTTTCCAGTGACGGCACAAAGTAAACATCACACACAATGGCCAGAGCATGAAACATGTAGATCGCCTGTTAAACAGTAGCAGACATTTGATTAAAAACTATTTATTCAGAGTAATAAATCAGGTTTTGTTTTGAGCCTGACGCTGAGCTCATACTCACACAGAGAACATGCAGGAGGACGGCTCCGTGTCTCCTCTGACCCAGAGTAAAGATGTCCTCTGGGAACTCATGTACAGCTGAGGAAGGGATGGGAAATATGGGTGAGTTTAAATTAATCCCAGATTTAAATCATTTTAGGAAGTTTATAATAATTAGCTATTTAACAGTTGTTCTGGGATTTATTTTGGTGCTTTGGTTCTGCACATACTGCACCTTGGACTGAATTTAAGGATATGCATTTGAACACATTCAAAGACTAAGAACCGTGTTGCACTCAGTTGTGAGGCCTGTTATCTATGAAGGTAATGCACAAATCGTATTGGAACAAAATTACCTTCATAGTTAACACCCCTGTGAATAACCTGGATAACGAACCTAAATATCCAAGGTGATACAGAAGATGATTGTGATTAAAGTTGTTAAAGGAGATGTTAAGACTTTAGGATGAAGATGCTGAAATGCACGGCGTCAGCTCAGTGAATCGGTTTCATGTTTGGTGATATAAATATCTGAAATGAATAACAACAAAGTCATCTGGATCTACATGCCCCTTAGGATTAATTTTATGTTTTTTCCCCCACAAGCTTTAAAGCAATACCTTGTTTCTTTTTTTATTGTTCTTTCAGTGTAGCAGGCAGCTGCATGGATTCGACAAAAAAAAAAAACCCTAACAAGTTGTCAGTGAGGAAAGATCAGTAGATATCTACTAAAAAGGCAAATTGAGAAAAAAAAAAATCCCATCAAATCTGTTTTTCATCAGATCGGAAAAAGGCTCTTTGATGACATGACTGAAACCTGCCGTGGCTGCTGACTGGAGGAAACAATAAAATCGGTTTGCAGTCCTATTGTGCACCAGACTTTATGCCATTTTCCTCTGTTGTCGTAGCTGTGAGTCTGTATTTCTGACCGGGTTAGGGTTTGTCCAGCAAACCCTCAGGCTGCATTTTGTCCATGTTTTATCCAGCTCAAAGGCAGCCATCTTATGATGTTCTTGCAAAACCTCAGAGCAAAAATGTAATGTTCCCAGATTTAATTTGGTTCAATAAAAACAGCTGTTCTCTCTATCCACTTGTGCCTGCAAGGTCGCAGGGGGCTGGTGTCTCTCCCCAGCGGTTACTGGGGGAGAGGTGGGGTTGCTAATCCTTCATAGAGACACACAGGACAAACAACCAGCGGTAATTATTTGTGCATGCACACACACGTGTTATTTAGAGAGATAAATGAACCTAACATGCATGCTTTTGGACTGGGAAGCAGCTGGAGTACCCATAAAGAACCTGCACAGAGAGAACATGCAAACTAATCTGAGGTTTGAGTCCTGCAAGAAGGTCTTATTAGAGAAAGTTAAAACAATCACCTGAAAAGCTTTTTGTCGTTTTTTTCTCTTCTTAATTTAATGATTGATAAAAATCTTCATCATCTGTGCAAAGCAACCATTACTAAAGTGAACTGAATCCTATAAAGAGACAACATTGTGTGGTCTGGGGCAAAGCTGCAACATGTGAAATTATGACAGATATTCAGATGATTTATTTTGCACGCTCTCTTCACACGGTAAATTTCATCATCAAAAAACAAATGCTCAAACTCCCAGCCTGATCATTTCAATAAAATTCTTAAGGAAGATAGGATGAAAATTTATGATCCTAAAACAGTTGGAGTTCAAAAAGAACCTAAATCTTTATTTTGTGCTGCACTTTTTTAATGGAATATATATATTGCTGCGGCAAGAGTTCTGATGAAAATCAACAAGAGGGATCATATTTCTCCAATTTTAACTTCCCTTCATTGGCTTCCTGTTAAATCAAGAATAGAATTTAAAATTCTTCTTCTAACGTATAAAGCCCTTAATAATCAAGCTCCATCATATATCAGAGCTCTGATTACCCCGTATGTTCCTAACAGAGCACTTCGCTCTCAGACTGCAGGTCTGCTGGTGGTTCCTAGAGTCTCTAAAAGTAGAATGGGAGGCAGATCCTTTAGCTATCAGGCTCCTCTCCTGTGGAACCAACTCCCAGTTTTGGTCCGTGAGGCAGACACCCTATCTATTTTTAAGACTAATGTTAAAACTTTCCTTTTTGACAAAGCTTATAGTTAGAGTGGCTCATACCCTGAGCTATCTCTATAGTTGTGCTGTGATAGGCCTAGGCTGCTGGAGGACATCAGGGTCTAATTTTCTCACTCTACTGATTTCTACTGTTCTTCAGTCTACTGTTCTCCAGTTTTGCATTGTATTACATTGAAATGACTGTCGTCATTTCAGCTTTTAACTTTTTGCTCTCTCTCTTTTTCTTCATAGTAGGTACACCTGGTCTGGCGTTCTGTTAACTGTGACATTATCCAGAGAAGACAGATCACCCGCTATTACCATCTAATGTAGAACAGATTACTGGATCAATGTGTGCTTCTGTGCTTTTTTGTCTCTCTTGTTGTGTCTCTGCTCTGTCTTCTGTAACTCCATTCGGTCGAGGCAGATGACCGTTCATACTGAGCCCGGTTCTGCCGGAGGTTTTCCTTCCCGTTAATGTGGAGTTTTTCTTCCCACTGTCGCTGCATGCTTGCTCAGTATGAGGGATTGCAGCAAAGCCATGTACAATGCAGATGACTCTCCCTGTGGCTCTGCGCTTCCCCAGGAGTGAATGCTGCTTGTCGGGACTTTGATGCAATCAACTGGTTTCCTTATATAGGACATTTTTGACCAATCTGTATAATCTGACCCAATCTGTATAATATGATTGAACTTGATTTTGTAAAGTGCCTTGAGATGACATGTTTCATGATTTGGCGCTATATAAATAAATAGAATTGAATTGAAATATATATATATATATATATATATATATATATATATATATATATATATATATATATATATATATATATATAGTTACATCATTAAATAACCTAAAGAAGAGCAATTCACAATTTATTGCGGCAATTTACTTCAAAAGCAGGGAGAGACATAAACACATATAAGAGAAGTAATGCAAGTAGTTTATAATCAGCACATGGTGAAGGTGCATAGATCGGGTATGAGAGGCGCATCCGCCAAAGCTATAGTCTGCTTTTTGGCAAGCCTTTTTATGTTAAACTCTAACAGGGAATCATTGATCAGGTTAAAAACAAAATGCAAGAAAAAAAACCCTCAACACAAAATAGCATTGGGTACATCTGTGTGTGACATGCAGACAAGAAAAGCGATTAGGGGACCCTTTAGTCCAAATCCCAAACCCTCAGCTGGATAACATGTGAGCTGCAAATTCTCAAGTAGCACCACATAGAAGGTCATCATTCTTGCTTGATCAGAGGGATCAACCTTGGCTCTAAGCAAAAAAAAGTCACAGTTTCTGCTCGTATTGGTGCTTTTAAAGCATTTTAGTTTGTAAAAATAAATAAATTGATGAGTAGTAACCTATTTTTTCATGGTGGTTTTGAACGCAAAATTAAACGTGGCTCCTCCTTTCTAACTCAATTTATTTAGCAAAAATAACAAAGATTATGCATGGACAATACAAATGGTGTCTGGAGAGATAACTCTGCTCAGGGCCTCATCAAACGTTGGGCCGGCCCTGGTGTTTAACATTCTGTTTCACCACATTTATTTCTCTGGGCTATTGATCTCTGTGCATTTGAAGCAGAAATCTTTCCCCGTTCTTGTTGAGTGTAATATTTCTACTACCAAACCGTCCACGGTTGTTGTGCATCTCCTATTCTATCCTTTTTCAAACAGAGGAAGTCTGAACAACAGGCAGGGCAGTCAAGAATATTCACTCCGACTCTATGAAACCATGCACTTGCATGTTCTGATCCACATACAGACAATAACTTTACAAGATAATTAGGGAAGAGAATGGTTTGCCTTTCTTGTGTTTGACATGTATTAATATTTTGTTTTAATTATTTCCTCTAAGTAGCAGAAATGTATGTCTCCAAACCACATAACTCCTGCTTTTATCTATATTTTAGAACCGATTAACACCTGACTGTACAAAGTTACTATCTGCTTTCTTACTTGGACGATGCAGCTTCAGGTTATTAATGAAACAAAATGTGTTGAGCGACTGTGGTTCAGTTAATCTTTATTCAGTTTATGTATATAGTGCCGGCTACCAACGTAAGTCGTCTCAATGGACTGTACAAGACGAACAGATCCAGTTTATATACAGAAATATAAAGCCTGTTAAATCCGATCATATCAAGAGATTTAAATGTATTTACATACATTCCAATTCAGTCCTCGTTATTAAAAAATACAAATCAAGTTACATTTTCTTTGCCAACTGATAAAAGGCTTTCTGTTTAAGGAAACCAAACAGACTGCATCGGGTCCCTGACTTTGCAGCAATTCCTGCTTCTGAACAAGCATGTGGCAGCAGTGGACAGCTGACTGCGTTGAGCCGTTTACCAAACTGAGCGTTCATGCGGCGACAGAGGAAAGGAAAACTCCGCATGAGCGGTCATTTGGTACAACTAACAAACACAGAGTGGACAGCTTGTTCCAGTCGGACTTTAAGACAAAAACAATAACGGCTCATCAACATAGCTGGCCAAAGGTCAGATGATGTCCGAAGATGAATCTAATGTGGGGGCCCAAACCATAGCAAGCACTATTTTTATGATTCTGTCAACACAACCTGCAAGTGCATGCATCAACCTGTCCGGTGCAAAGTTTGCTTATAGGTAGGTCTGGTCATGGTAAATATAATCCTGTTCTAATATTTGAATGTCCTGCTCTCAAAGTTGGGGTTTGTTTTTATCAAATAATACAATAATAATGTAATTGTTTGTGCATTTAGTGCTGAATGAACCCAACAGCCAGGTCCAGGTCCAGGTCCAGTTAGATATGAGACAGAGACATGCTGGTGAGTGCTTTCTGTAATCAGCAGATCATTATGACAGGGGTGATGGAGGGGGGGGGGCACTTTGAACTACAAGAGAGACGCAACATCCCACCACAAATTCAGCATCCAGTTTCCTAGCAACCGGGTCCCTCAAAGGCCTGACTGTGTTTAAACATCTAGATGTGCAGAGTTGGAGGAAATGAAGAATGAACAGGGAGGAAGATCAATGAGCGCAGCGCGCAGACATGAATGGAGCAGATTAATGGAGATGAGACGTCACGCCTTCGCTCTCAGTCCACAAACACATGTCAACAGCAGCAGCATCATCATCAGTGGCATGCTAAAAGAAATGATCAAACGACTGTAATTGTGTTTTTTTTTTGTAATGATAGGGCAGAAGAAGCGGGGCAGTCTCACCAGATCTAGAAGCGGTGCCATTCTGGCTGTCCTCTTCCTGCTGGTTGAGCTCTCTTTTAGATAAAAACATGCCAGGAGAGCCTGCAAAGAAGATTATTTAGATGCACAAGTCGGGACAAAGTTCGAAATAAATTCAATTTCCCAAAACTTCTGGTCTCATCTATCCTTTATAGTTGCGATCTAACGCGTCGTGGATGCTTTTGAACGAGAATGCACAATGTTTTTAGCTGCACCTGTAATCCCGCTGAGGCGAAAGACCCAGAAAGCTGCGAGCAGACCCACGCCGCCGACGCAGAACCGGGGAAGGAGCGGCGTCTGCCTCGGTCTCCTCGGAGCCTTCATCCCGCCAGCCGCAGCTGCTCTCCGGTCTCACACGATCAGAACATGCCGCCTGGCTCCGCTCTTCCTCCGAACCGGATCTAGCTGCTGGCCTGTTGCTCTCCGGTTCCGAGGCGCCGCTTCTCGGTGTCTCCGTGCCGGTGCTCCATCGGGAATTACAGGCGGACGCTCAGAAGGCGAGGCGGCCCGACATCAGCATCCAGCAGCGGCTTCTCCTCCAGCGAACACGGAGCAGCTGATGAATCACCAGCAGGCGGCTATTTATACCCCCCCCCCCCCCCACCGTGAGGGGCTGTTCTCCCCCAGAGAGCTCCATCAACTGGGTGGGTCAGCCATGGGGGGATAAAAACCACTAAATTAACTAATCAGCACGGTTAAAGTGTGTTATTACCTTAAATGTAAAGATTAGGACTAATTTCCAGAGTTCCTGCAGCATTTCTAACTTTGCTAAGAACTGTTTGGTTTGGTCATCACACGGTTTTAAAGTGGTTATACTTAAATGTAAAGATTAGGACTAATTTCCAGAGTTCCTGCAGCATTTCTAACTTTGCTAAGAACTGTTTGGTTTGGGCCATTAAAGCTCTTGATGATAAGCTGTACAATTACAGGTGCATCTCAGTTAGAAAACAGATAAAACAGCATTTAAAGAAAAAAAAAATCTGTTTCTTAAAAAGTGAAACTCAGAGAAAGTTCATTCCTGTTAATTACGGTTTACAGCTCATGAAATCCCCAAAAATCCAGCATTTCATATCGTACAAATAAAATATTTATTTTCAATACAGTGTGTATAACAAACTATATGGACGCTTTCCTTTTGTGCATGAATTAGTGCATCAATGCGGCGTGGCATGGAGGCGATCGGTTGCTGCTGGTCATCTGCACCGTTTGGTCTGCAGTCTCTCGTCTTTTTTCTGAACAATACATAACTATAAATGTGCAAAAACTGTCGAACTAAATCTTTCAGATCATAGCTGTAAAAATGACAAAGTCTTTCAACGAGGGTTTTTAGTTTGTGGAAGAGGATGAAGAACAAACAGAAGGACTTTAAAAGGGGAAACTTACACATAACGAAAAGGTGTAAAAACATCAGGATGCCCAGCTAAATGCCTTTTATCCTATAAAAATAACAAAATGCACAAAATCACAACTACTAATATAAAGCACCTGCTTGTCAAACACAGGATTCAGTGGCTTTAGACTGAAAGATTATCTTACTTATTAAACCAAAATTGAACTTCCATGACATGCAAGGGTGCCAACAATGCACGTCATTCTGAACGCACCTTTATCACAATGAAATAAGGTGGTGGCAGCATTATGCTGTGGGGTGCTTCCCTTCTCCAGATAAAGAGAAATGACAAAAAAAACCTCAAAAGGACTTGGTAGCATTAATTCTTAGCTAGGAGGCTGATATTGATCATGTGGAAATCAGTGGCTCCGCCTACACACGCAACACAGATTAAAGAAGCGCTATACTTTGTTAAACTTGAGAAACTCAGGCTGACCCAGTCTGGTAATGGTAGTAAGTTTCAGATATTTTCTTATATTTTATTGAAGGCACAGCATGTCATATTCCTGTGGACTGAACGCTTCAATAGTGATTATTTACCTTGTCATCTGGACCAACTTTGTTTTTGTAGGGGCATGTGACAGGGGGATGGGGGGTTGTTTGTTCAGAACCACAATGTGCTGTTGAAAGTACGACTGTAATCGTTGCTTTTATATGTGACAATTCAACAAACAGAATTGACTAAATAAACAGAAAACCCTCAAAGGGCTGAGGCGCTTGTTCACCTATCAGCACAACGACCCCAACCATATAGCCAGGATTAAAATGGGAGGATTTAGAAGCATATCCATCCTAAACCCCGTTTCTGCTGCCTCGGTTTGGCACCCTCCACTCTGCCCCGAACGCTTTGGGAGCATTTCAGCAAGTGGGGAGACCTGCCCATGCCCAAAGGTCTCTCAATGCAATGATGCAGAACCCAACCTATAAAAATATAGTTTCACTGCGGTTAAAAATCTTTTGTGCTAAGTATTCTCATCGTTCCTATTGTGGCTGAGGCAAAATCTCATTAAGCTGTAAATTTTAACTCCTTGAGGAAAACTTTGGAGCAGGTGAGGCGGCCTCATCGCCCCTCTCTGCTTCTGTCTTTGTCTCAAACAGGGGGGCGGGGAATGGGGGGTGGCAGGCAGAGGAGCTGTGCCTGATAGCTTTTATATAAAAAAAAAAAATTAATTTAAGATGTGTGATCCAGACATATTTCCCGGTGGATTATTTTATCCTCAAAAAATATCCAAGACAATCTTGCATGTACAACTATACTAATATTAAATGTATTATTTTCTTTTATTGACATTTTTAATTATTTTATTTCTGTATTGTCTAAAGAAAAGTGTCAATGTCACAAATAAGACATGGGGCTTGTGGGACGGGGGCTAAAGCCGCCCCCAGGAGGCGTTTCCCTCTTCCTGGTATTTCTAGGCCGGTTTAAACACAAACCGAGCAGGGCCGAACCCGGCGGGCCGCATCGACGGTGAAAATGAGGCTCTAGTCATAGTCTGGACCAGGAGTCTGCCACCTTTACCATCTAAAGAGCTATTTTTGCTCTCAGTCCCGCTAAATAAAACTCTTTTAGAGTCGCAATTGTTACATTTTTGAAAAAAAAAAAAAAAAAAATGTTAATTTGTTGTAATTTTTTAAGGAACCACCATTAATTTCTACTGTCAGGTTTTAAAACAACAAAAAGACATAGAACTTTAGCAAAAAGAGGGTAGAGAGATTTTCTTTTATTGGATGTTGATATTTCAGGAAAATGTAAAAAATAATATTTTTTTAAAAATAATTTTTAGCCAATGTTATTACCAGTCTCTGCAGAAGGTCCAAAGATCCTTTTGCTGCCCTGGAGCCTCAGGTTGCAGAACCCTGGTGTACGCTAAAATAGATCAGAGCATGTGGGTTGATAACTCGCCGTTCAGAGACTTTATGCTTTTAACCATTTTGAATTTGGATAAAGATGTAAGTGAATTTAAAAGAGCCAAAAGATCTGTAAAGACTTGCAGCTGAATTTGCCGTAAAAGTGGTTTTATATAGTATTGACTCAGATAAACGGTACTTTAGAGTTGCTTATGTCAAATAATCATAAACAGCATGTTTTCTTCCACGTACTACTGCAATGTGTCAATCTGAGATAAACTCGTTAAAATACACTGAAGATTTTTGTTGTATGTATTGGGACAAAATAAGAAAAAATTCAGAGGGTATGAATACTTTTGTGAAGCAATGCATGTTTTTTCCTTTCAAAATAAAAATGATCCTCAAAGTGGGGTGATTTGATATTTTGCTAGGAGCTGAATGAGGCGAAATATCCTGAGTCCTAGATACCATCTGGACAGGACACTGAAACCGAAGCAGCTTTTTTAGAAACTTTACTTCTGGGTCACAGATTACATCCGGCAGAGAACACGCGTTACAGTTTGGTCAACTTGGATTGCTTTCAGTTTAGACAACAACAAGGCAACCAGAGATCAGACTGGAAACGGCAGGTTGAAAACAGGTCAGATGGGAGGCAGGGCCTTGTAGTGAACAGTGACGTAGGGCGGCATCATCAGCAAAGTGTTGATGAAGAGATTGTCGGAGTTTCCCACCCAGCATCCGAACACTACAAAGGCCAAAAAACATAGAGCGATGAAGCCGAACATAAAGATCTTCCGGATGGTGGTCCTCAAAGAAACAGCAAATCTGTTACTGCTGGGAAAATTGAGAGAAACAAAAACACCAAACAATTACATATGAGATACACGAGGACCGCATAAGTGAAAAAGTTGGATCCAGGACATCATAAGTGAGTTATTGCAGACTATTTTACCGTGTGGTTATGAGGTCAGCTGGAAGACTGCGGGGCTTCAGCCGCCCCTCATCATCTGCCTCTACCTGCAGACACAATACAGCACGACACTAATTATACTACAGTACTCTCTGGAAAACGCTGCTTGAATGTGGCCTGGCTACTGCTGGAGTTACAGAATAATTATCCTTTTAGGTAAAATAAGAGGGAAAAAATAGGAACGTTCTAGGCCAGAACTGTTTTAGAGATGAATTACATTGACCTCTAGTATATTCAGCATGGACAAAGTAACAAACTATTTATATTTAATAAATACTGGTTGCATTATAACTCATCAAAGCCAACTTTACTAAAGTCCCAACAGCCTTTTTAGTATTTTACATTTTCGTCCAGTCCAGATGTCACAGGAGGGTCCGTGGAGTCTACCGTGCAGGTTTGCATTTCAGCAGATGAGAACAGCAGCTGGATTTCCTCTGCTATGGACATGTGAGGACTGGGCTGGCCCTCCTCCTCCTCTCTCATCACCTCAGTCATGGTAGCGCTGAGGATAAACAGCAGCACACACCACACAATGAGGCTTTGAGTTGCGATATTCATATTAATATAAATGATCTGTGTGTCAGTGTTACAATGAAGCCTCGTCTCGTCTGTTCTCCAACTGGGTACTCAGCTCCTGCTTCGTCAGCCTGAGGTCCTGCAGCACGGAAGCACAAACGACAACTTAAGCCCCCCAGGAAGAAATAACTGAACAAGGATGATTCTTGCTCACAAGTTTGAGTCTTTCTATATCTTAATATCCTAAAGTTAGTCCAATAAACTAGACAGTACTTTTCTCAACTTATGGACACTCTGTATAAAGCAAAGCTATTTTATTTAGAACAACAATGAATGCAAACATACTTGCCTTTATGATGTTGGAATATTCCTCCACAGTTTCCTCCAGGTGCTTACACTGCTGGGTTTTCTGCCCACATAATTCACAATCAACATTAACATGATCCATAGGAGAGAACAGCGAACATTAAAAGGGAAGATTCCTGCTTAAAATAAAATCCTGACTCCTGTTTAACTGGACGGCTCCTCTGCCCCTACCTGGTGAATCAGCTCATCCCTACGCTGCAGCTCCATCTGAACTTCCTCCACCCCAATCTGACAAAACATACCAAATATGGCGTCAACAAGGTCGACGTCGGGAATCACCTGCTGAATTTAGCCTCGTGATAAAGCGAAAGGAAAGGTGTGAAAATTGTTTCAAATTAACCTGAAAATCTGGCGAGTATCCAGAACGTATTTAGCTTGTCAGAGCTGACAGTCTGGAGAAACACTTTACAGTTACAGCTGCAAGTCCTTTGGGCTTTACACATCTACAGATTAAAAAAAAAAACCCATCCCCATTCTTCTTTGGAAAATAGCTCGGGCTCAGTCATATTAGATGGAGGGCGTCTCTAGACCCTCGTTTTCAAGACTTTGAGTTATCCTAACACAAAAATACACTTTGGTCTAAACCACTGCGCAGTAGCTCTAGCTGTGTGTTGGGCTGTTGTCCTGTGGAAAGGTGAAGCTCCTCTCCAGTCTGAAGCTTTTTGCAGCCTCCAGCAGGTTTTCTTCCAGGACTGTCCAGTGTTTTTCTATCAAGTGTGACACTGCAAAAAAATGGATCTAAAAATAAGTAAAATGTTCTTAAAATTTGTGTTTTTGTCTTAGATTCGAGCAGGTAAATAAGATTATCTGCCTATGGAATGAGTATTTTGACCCATAAAATAAGATAATTAGACATCTTGCACTTGAAATAAGATGCGGGAGATGAGTTGTTCCTGTTTTAAGTGCAAAAATCTTATTCCATTGGCAGATCATCTTATTTACCTGCTCAAATCAAGGACAGACACACTCATTTTAAGAAAATACTACTTGTTTTTAGTTCCGTGTTTGCAGTGGACGAGCTTCGCTCACGCTGCTGAAGAACAGCCTCCCAGCAGCATTTTGCTGCCACCACCATGTTTAAAAGAGGAGCCGATGTTTGCTGGGCGAATGTTGGTTTGCTACCTCACAGTGATTTAGGCCAACGTTTCACATTTTTATGCGATCAAAACTTTTAAAACCAGATATGGTTTAACTGGATAATTCTGTGTTTTGTGTCTGTCACATTAAAAACCAACAAAGACGCACTGAAGCTTGTGGTTCTAACGAGACAAAATGTAAATGAGGTCAAAGGGTGTAAATAAGGAACTTGCAAAGCACTACGACTCAGATTTAGGGTATTTCATCATTTATAACACATAAAGAAAAAAAAAAAAAAAAAAACACTTCAGGAAAATCTAAAGGCACCGATATGACCAATAGAGATAAATACCATGAATCCTGTTAAAGGAAAACTCTGACTTACCTCAAGGTGTTCAAATTCACTCCTGAGTTTGATCAAACTGATCTTGTCCTGGTCTCGCTCTTGTTTAAGGTTCTTTAGCTGACGGGGTGAAAACATTTTACAGTTAAGATCATATTTCTGCAGAACCTTAAATGATTAAACAACTGGAGAACTTGTAAGCCAACATTTTAGTTAAAGTCAAATTTCCATAGAAATAAGGCCTGCTCTGACTTCTAGAAATGCTTTTATCAGACACACCGACCACGGCTGGTTAGAGCAGACGAAAGAAGCAAATTAGCACATCTACCTCCGTAGTTAGCTCCTTGTTTTCTTCCTGCACCTTCAATGTTTCCTTCTCCTGCAAAATAACAAAACCAATCCGTGGTGTGACTGGCAGAGAAGAGCAGGGTATCTACATGTTTAATCTAGATCTGCATTCAGGCAAATGGGGAAATAATTGTGCAGTCAACACACCAGTTCCTGAATCCTTTTCTCACAGATTAGTTTCTCGTCAACGCCATCGGCCAACAGGGGCCCACAAGGCTCTAATTCAGCCTGCTGCAGCTCAGTGAGGACCTTCTCCAGGCTGCAGACACACAAGGACAGAGAAAAAGATGAATCTTCACCGCAGTGACTGAGGACGCTTCTGGGACAAGATTTCAGGCGGTTGAACTCTCAAAGACAGAGCAGTGAAGCTGGAAGGAGACGGAAAGGTGCGCCTACTCTTTGACTTGTTTCCTGAGGTCGGCGTTCTCGGAGCGCAGCCCTGCCATGTCATCATCTGCAACGTCCAGCCAGTGCCTCATCTCAGCGTTCAGCTCCCTCAGCTGACTCTGGCTGTGATCCAGCTCAGCTATTTTCTCCAGCATGTCCACTCGGGATCTTTACGACAACACAAAACGGTACAGGTTGACTGACCCCTGAATGAAACGCATATCTGTGGAGGGGGTTTTGTTCAGAAAGCGTAAACTCACATATTTTCCTCTGTATAATCCATCGGGCTGGCTAAGTCCTCCCCTGAGCTGCAAAAACACACGGTCCAGCAGAGTCAACAGTGATGACAATGAAATTCTCACAGCATTTTGCATAAAGCAAAAATTCCCACACTGACAAGACATCAAATCAACAAACAAGCTTTTTATTCTCAAACATTCAATATCAAATATTACATGAGACTTTATTATGAATACAGGTCAATATGTTTTAAATCTCCCTTTTAATGCAGCAGCATCCAGTAAATTTAACATTTGCGTTGTCATATATGCAGGCCTTTAATAAAGAAAATGCTCCATCCACACATTTTCGACACCATCATCATTGCAGGGTAGCTAAGAGGCTGGTGCCCCATCTTCACACTGCAAAAAGGGAACTAAAAGTAAGTAAACTTGTCTTGAAATGAGTGTATTTGTCTCTTATTTGAGCTATAAGTTTAAATGACCTGCCAATGAAATAAGATTTTTGCACTTAAAAGAGGAACAACTCATCTCCATCATCGTATTTCAATTGCAGTATATCTAATGATCTTATTTTAGATGTCAAAATACTCATTCCATTGGCAGATAATCGTATTTACCTTCTCAAATCAAGGACAAATGCACTCATTTCAAGAAAATTGTACTTACTTTTAGTTCCCTTTTTGCAGTGAAGCGATCTGTGGATGAGTACCCAGTCAGCTTGATCGACCAACGCTGAGGTGCAGAGGTCACCAATCTTCTCCAGAGCAACAAGCTACAGACCTCCTGGCCTCATGTGGCCTTCAGAGTAGAGAAGTCGGGCGGGAGCTTCATGGAAATGTGTAAAATGTAATTTAACCGTGGTGGACTCTAGAACAGTGGAGACGGATATGTGCTCTGTGGACTGATGGATCCTGCCTCTCTGCCTGGGAATCAATGGACGAGTCTGGGTTTGGACATTTGTCAGGAGGACGGCGTTTAAATGACAATGTTAGGGTTGGACAATTAATCGCATTTGCAATATAATCTCAATTTAAAAATGACGCAATTTCCAAATCGCAGAGGTCTGCAATTTTGGCTATGTAACCATTAATGGATAAGACGCGTCCTTTAGGTGTCGCTAATATGTTTATAGTAGGTTTGCCTCCACATGGAAGGGAAGAGTTGCAGCAGTAGGATTTTAATTTTATTATTTGTTTTAGGGTTTATATAATCATACTGTTTTTATCAGAAACTTTAAGGAATCTCACCATAGCACCAAGTACCGGTCAAACTGTTTAATACATGAACTTGTTTGTTGGTTGCTTTTATGCCCGAATGGTGATGAAAGCATGTACTGTTTGAACCAATGGGGAGATATAACTGCGATTGCCACCGTTCAACCCTAAGAGGGCAGCGCCAAGACAGTTTTAAGTAATATTGCAGAACTAAACAAGCTCACATTAAAATGTAATAAAATAAATGCATAGTAACATTAAAGTGGGACCCTTTATCTGCACAAAAGGTGGATTTTGGGGTGAGTTACAATCTAAAGCTTCAATATTCCTAATTATAGCTTTGTGGATCCCTGCTTCCTGCTGCCACACCAGTGCACAAAAACATGGACAAGAAGAGGGCTAGTAGCTGAAGAACATTTATAGTCACCCTGATTCTTATGAAAAGCCTTCCCAGGGACTTTAAGCAGTTCTAGAAGCAAAGAGTGAGACAATATCATATAAAACCATGTTAATTAAGAAAGGGATGCCACTTATGTTCATATATAAAAGCAGAGAGAACAGTTTCAATAGATTTGTTTGGAATGATTTGAAAGAAAATCCCCACCTGCACATTAACTGGAATTTTCTTTAAAAATTGACTTTAATTTATAGCAAACTTGTGTTTTTGAAACGCTAACTGGTTCAAATGATAAATTAAACAACTGATAACAATGGCAGGTTACGAACAAACTCTAAATCCTGCGTTTATTACATTATTTTACCTTAGCCACGCTGTAGCTAGCTGGCTAGCTAGCAGCATAATTAGGCTAATTTATAGACGTTAACCTGTCAGGTTAAGCTAACTGACGATAAAAATAGTAAAACAAGCCGCCAAAAATGAAACGTTCACTCCAAGTTTTGACATAAATATGTCACGGTGTTTTTTTTTTAAGTAGTGGTAGAGCTGAAGAGAGGGAATTGGGGTTTTTAGGACATTATTTAGAGGTCCGTAACAGAGTCGGAAATATTGAGGCTAATTGAACCTCTGGTCGGCGGCGGTTCTCTGCCTTAACCGTCGCCAATATTTCCAAGACGCGCAAACTTTCTCATAAATTCACGTCTGTACGTGAAGCTGGACAATGTCCCAAAAAACTTAATTTCCAACAGCTAAAATAAGTAAATAAATAAATAAATTCTTACCGACCAGAACCCACAAAAGGCAACAGGTGTGGCTGCTGCTGTAAAGAGCTCCAACAATGGCGGCCGGTGAAAAGATGGCTTCCTCTCTGTTCTCCCATTACATCGAAGCGGGCCATTGCGTTCAGTTCACGGTGCAAAATGCTCTTAATCACCGTAAAGTGTAAAATGTCGCTGCAGGAATAATAAATAAAATGTTAACTTTTAGATTTATTGTGCGACTGGGTTTTAAATCCTGTAATTTGTTATTAGTTTATATCATATTGAACTGTCAACACAGGAGCTAAGGAGACAATTGCTAAATGTGTCTGGAAAAATCTTTCCTCTGTAAGGAAATCTCACACCTTAAATGATTTTTAAGTTTTATAAGCACGCCTTTTTAACCTGGCTTTTAAGTCCAGTTGAGCAGAAACATTTGTATTAGTCTTATGCTCATTCTTTTAATTGGTCATTTATTGTTTCTGTGTTTTACTACATTTATGGAGATTTACAGCAATTTGGTCACTTTTGGGTGCGTAAAAGTGCTCTATAAATAAAGGTTTGATTGGTTGATTGATTGAAATGTGAAGCCCTGGTGTGTCCCAGAAAGGTTCTTTGAAACTCAGAAAGTCAAACTTCTGAGGATGTCCCATAAACCTGAATTGTAGAAGTAACTGTTTTTATTTATGATGTGTTGCTCAAACCTGGAGGTTGACTGCCTGTACAACATTCATGTTCCCTGATAGTTCTCAAAGTCAAACGAACATTACCTAAACCAGGGGGGTGCAAAGTGCGAGCCTCTATCACAATTCAAGAACAGCCTAAATTTGGTTTGCCATCTCAATTGGTTGATGCCCCCTTTTAAAAAAAAATAATTTTCACTTACGTGAGGCCTTTAAAAAAATACAAATTAAAATTTTCTTGAATTTTCATTCTTAAAATCATGACATAATGAAGAAATTTCTTAAAATGGAAAATGTATGGTGCAACACAGTATTCATCTTTTATTAACAATGTTTTTGCTTTTAATATAACTTATTAGTGAATAGGACCGCAAACATCCAGTAAATTTACGAAAAAAGAAGATTTGGGTGCACTCATTTATTAAACTTGGCAGAATAACATGAAAGTGAGCAATATTCTGTGCTTGTTGCTGGAAAGGTAAACACAAAAACAAAAATCTAGAAAAAGATTATCAGTCCGAAAAATTTAGGATATCGTTTGCTATAAACTGCAAGCTGCTTTTATGTTTCAAATCAACAACGATTTACAGATCCCTTTTCTAAATTAATTGGATTACTTTGCCCGTTTCATTAAAATACAGGACGTTTTAGTTTGCTGAGCAGGTAAAAATGAAACAAACAAAAATAAACGTCTCTAATGGTTAGAAAACCTTCAAACCTTAGGGGACGTTTCCTAAATGTTCTTTAAAGATGATTGTTTTCAAACGATTACAGGGCATAGTTCCCAGAATAGTGTTTGTGTTGAATCTGACCTTTGGAGAACGTTCTTTAAAAGTTCCCTGAAAGTTGCACCGTAAAAAAGTTGTGGATAACCTTTTGGCAAGCTTTAAAGAAAATTCCCTGATAGTTTCTAGAAAACTGTTAAACCCCGCCATCAATTAGAGAACATTCCCGAAAAGTTCTCTAAAGGGGGGAGAAAAAAAAAAATCACTAACCATTATAGGGTGTCCCCTAAATATTTTAAGGAGTAATTATGTCCAAACTTTTAGGGAACTTTCTCTAAATATCATAGACTTCCTAACCTGTAGGGAACGCTCCCTGAAGGTTAGGGTTAGTATTTGCTCAAAGTTTTGAGAATCGTTACTCTGTTGTTGAAGGTTGTTCACAAATAAACTGTAGCAGCAGCAGGTATACAACCGATTTCAATAGTTTTAATCAAACATTAGAAAAAAAACAAACTCTGAAGAAAACACTTTTCTGACCAACATCTGTAAACATTACAACACAACAGGTCTGCAAATACAAAAGAATAAAAACAGCAATTCAATTCAAACTGTCCAATGATGCACAAACAGCAAAACCCAACATGGAATAAGGAAAAAACAGCAATGTTCTTCAAAACAATTACCAAAGATTGACAGTTTTTGCTAGATTACATATTCACCAACACTTTTAAGAACCCGTCTAAACAAAGGCTTGTGATTAGTTGATTGACTTTAAGGCAAGGAGGATCTGAATTACAGAATACAGGAGACAAAAGGCGAGCTACTGAAAGCAAAGCTGGAATCGAGTGGACGAATTAAGACATGTGCAGGAGATGACATGCTGAAACTGCATACTTTAAAAACAGCCTCAAAAACACCTTAGAAAAATAAAACCACAATGATGCCGACTGGTACAAATATTCCCATCGGAGCGGTTATCCTGCAGAAGGACCTGGTGGAGATCAGTCTGCAGTTGCAGTAGGTCACGGTACAGTCAGGCAATGGTGCTCCAGTCCCCGACGGCCCGAGGCAACAACAAATTATAAAATATGAAGAAAAAATATATAAATCACGGCCATAAATCACTTTAAACACTGGATTTGTCAGATGAGTTTACATTACACCAATCTGTAAACTGAAACTCAAACATTTACACTACATATCGTGTCTGAGAATTTCTTCTTAACTAATGTGAAAACTAGAGGCGCACCAATCAGAGGTTCTTTGGCCAATTTCCAATCTAACGCTGGGCTGCCGATAACTATTTTAGCCAATTGGGACTTCTTTTTATTATTCTAAGCCCCAGCTACACCACAGTACATGTTTCTCTTTATTTAAATGGATATTTTTTAATCTACATCTCTATGTTCTGGGTTAAAGATATACATGACATGAATTTGACAAAAGCCGCTTGCATATTAGTTTACATATGTAATTTAATGGAGACAGAGTGGAGAATAACCCATTAAAAAGGCCCCAATTTGTTTGTGGTTTCTAGCACAGAAAAGGATTGTGGGAGGAAAAAAAATCTCCTTGTATCCTGTCTGCATGTTTTTTTTTTCATCAAGAAATATGTTTACCCGTTACAGGCGATCCAAATAGGGCAGAAAACCTTTTTTTTTTTATATGCGTTAATGTGGATAGGACCTTGAAACCCAGACAGAATTATTAAAGAGTTGACTATTAAAACTATGTTCAGCATCATATATTAGCACATAATATGTTTAATATTAATAACTGGACACATCCGTCTCTTTATGTATTCCAGAGCAGGGGTTCCCCCAAGTGCAGGTCGTGAGATGATCCAAGTGATGATCCAAATTCCTGACTTCACAATATCAGAGATATACTTTTTTTAATATAGGAATTGTATGGGGGGAAAACAATTCTCAAAAATTTACGACTAATCAACATCAGAAAATACGTTTTTTTTAAGGTCTTGTGTGGAAATGTATTCCTCTGTGGCCAGTAATTTCTTTTCTTTAGCCAACAATGGCCATTATACAATTTTCTGTGGGGATTTTACAACAATAAAATCATATTAGGTGTATAAGAATGGAGAACATTATGAGAATAAACGCTCCAGGCTGATAAGTTTAGGAACCCCTGCTCTACAGAATGGTGAGCCTTACCTTAACTGAGATTTCCAAAAGCAGCTAAATGTCTAAATTCAGCATGCTCCCTGATAAGGTGAAGGTATTTCTCTCTCTCACTGCCTAAATAAACCACAGCTTCTAAAATATCACAGAAAAGTTGCTTTTTAAATGACTTCTTACATGTCTGTTTCCCTCTGCTTATACTTCAATCACCTTGATCAAACTGAAAACACCTTCGAGCCTCCACCACTTGGTGAGGGAGACGTTTAATGCAATGCGGCGCGTTTACAGATCAGAAAATGGTCAAACGTTGGGAGTTTTTCCATCACTTGTCAGGGTTGATCAAGCGAGAAATCATCCAATTCTGATCCCAGGCCGGTTTCTCCGTGCATTACTAGTAAAGACATTTTTGTTATGCTTGAAACTCCCTCCACTAAAGGTCTGGTATATACTCAGCAGCTACTCAGAAGTGCATAAAGAATATCCTGAAGTTTAATCAGGAAAAGTGCAAAACAAATCTGAGTGAGACTCTGATTGAGGCAGCTTAGGTTTTTAGGGGAAAATCCTCCCAAAACGTAACTAAATCACCCCATTTGTGGCTCCTGCAAACGCCTCTTAAAGATTTAATATTCTATTTACTTTTATTGATCGATGAAATACATTCTTTCTTCAGTGCTGCTTGTAAAAACACATGTTCAGTGCTCAGCTTAGTCAAGAACAGTACAATTTTCCAAGGCTAGCCTTGACCGGCGCCCAGATCATCTTCAGGTCGACCTCCGATTCTCCTTCTCAGCACAACTTAAAAGGCCAACGAATCATTTGAAACGACAAAAAACAACCACCAAGCAGCTATCCAAACCACCACGCCCATCCAAAGGCTCCCTCCTCTTTAAACGAGACCGCGTTCCTGCGGCTGCCCTCGTCGGCATTAACCGTCACCAATAAAGCAAAGACCCGGAGTCCGCTCAGACCTCTGCCCGTTACTGGGAGGGCTCCAGCGACCCCGTGACCTGGAAGTTTATCCCGTCTCCGGGGAGCGGCGACGGGATGAGCGGGGAGAGCCAGCAGATGTACCAGCGAAGGCCCAGCATGTGCCGCAGGTTGCCCAGGAGACCCAGGTTGTACGGGCGGCGGGAGGAGTACCACTCCCTGGTGGTCTGGCCTCGAAACAGCAGGAAGATGTGGAAGAAGAAGAAGGCGGAGACGAGCAGTAGACCCACGACGCAAGTGTCGGCGATGAAGGCAAAGGCGAAGGCCCGTGCTGAAACCTGGCCTAGAAGACAAAGAAGGATATTAGCTTCATTTAAGGTGATCGTAATCTTCCAAACTTGTTTCCATCATTGTTTTTTTTTTTTATGTAGGAGCCCCCATTATTTGAAAATACCCATAAACATAAACACTTCTGAAGCAAGTCCAACTTCAAGGTAGGGCTGAACGATTTTGGAAAATAACCTAATTGCGATTTTTTTTCTTAATATTGTGATTTAATGCATTTCCAGTTTAATTTATCATGTCTTTTTAAATATATACAAACAAAAAATCAATTTGTTTCCTCGCTGTGCAGATTAGTTGCTAAAAGACCCACAGCATCTTAACTCAGAGCAGAAATGATTGCGTTCTGACTACGATATATTTCAACCAAAATTGCAATTTTGACTTTTCTCTGCGTTAACCACAAGTAACAAAAATAGCCTCTAAATAAAGATGTTTGTAAACAAGGACTATTTAAAACAAGAACTTTTAATGTTTCTATTAATCAGAATATTATTCAAGAGAACAGCTTTTAGTAGATTTGGACATCAATCCTTGTTGAACATAAAGTGCAGCCAACAAGCAAGTCTATGTATTAAACTGATTGACCTGTACTTAATGCTATGTATGATTATATAAACTCTAAAACAAGTAATAAAATTAGATTTTCTCACTGCTGCAACTGTCTTCCCTTCCATGTGGAGGCAAACCCACTTTAAACATTTTACCGACACCTAATGGACGTGTCTGATTCCCTAATTGTTACTGAGCCAAAAATTGCAGACCTCTGCGATTTGGAAATTGTGTTTTTTTTAAATCGCGATTATATTGAAAATGCGATTAATTGTTCAGCCCTACTTCAAGGTAATGTTGAGGCTAAAAGCGAAGTAAACAAGGTGCCCGGGGTATGAGACCTGAGACAAGCATGATCCAGGGTATGAGTAGCAGCAGGATGCTGTGCAGAGTCACGCCCTCCTTCAGAATGACGATGAAGACCTCCGCGTTCATCACCACGGCGTAGAGGAGCCCCGACCACATGAACAGCAGGCAGCTCAGGAAGTAGCGGTAGTTGCGGAAGCCGACGCACTGGCCGAAGAAGACGCAGTGGTGATCGCGCCGCAGGACGCACACCTTGCAGTCGAAGCAGTGGGAGCAGCGCGGGGGGGTGTGCGTCTCGCAGGTGTAGCAGTACCTGCGTGACAGAAGAAAAGAAAACAGCAGTCAGCGTTGAAGACGTTGTCGATATTTGCCGGGATAAACGGGAAAAGAGTTTGAAAATGTCTGAGGAACGCAAAACAACCTTTTAATCCTTTAAAGCCTAATACATGTAATTGTGAGGAAGCTTCATATTAAAAAAAAAAAAAAAAACAAGAAAATCTTTGTTGGTTGCTAAAATAAGAATCAAAATGTCATGCTTTCAAATTTTCTTTGTATCGTAATTGATATGTCAGACCAAAAAAATACATTTTCCTCATGTTTTCTGCATTTGTATACATATATGGTGTGTAAAATATATTAATTTGTATGTTGTGAATTGTATGTTCAGAAAAATACTGACTTTGTTGGAGATGTAGAGGTTTCAGAAATATTTATAGTAAAAATTATACATTTGGAGTTAAAGCGTTACACAATCGTAACATTTTAGATGATACCATAACCACGATAATATCCATTGCAGGATGTTAATTAATAATTTATTGCCTTTTACATTAGAGGCACTTAGACAAATTTAACATCAACATTGTGCTGAGGGATTGGTTATCCATTTTTTCTAGCAGTCTTAAAATGAGGCAAATGTTTCTGGTCAAACCAGGGGAACCATGTTATTATTGCACATGGAAGCAAAACCAAAAGCACCTCATTAATTTTAATTTTCTTATGCAAAAAGCAAAAACTAAAATAGGCCATTTTCATTGTGACTCCTATAAGACAGGAGGATGATGCCTTTAATAATAATATGGATTATTAATAAATTACTAATAAATTGCCTTCAGTGTCGTTAGAGATCGACCCATTTAACCGCAGCATGAGGAAAAGGATTAGATGAGCTACATAGACTTTCTGCAATGACGGCCATTCATTGCCTTGCAAATGTTTCCATACCATTTAATTTTTTTTCATGGAGCCATTTCTTTGTTTTATGAGGATTTTAGATCATAAGGCACCAACATTTACTTATTTTTCTCTTACATGCAAAGTGTCATATGTGGTGGAAAACTAACAATGCACATCGCTACAAATACAGCGTCCACACAGAGAGACAAGGTAGTGGCAGACAAATGCTGTGGGAATGGTTTTCTTCAGCAGGGACAGGGGGAATGGTCCCAATTGAGGGGAAGCTGGATGAAACTCGTGGCAGTCCTGGAAGAAAACCTGTTTGAGGCTGCAAAATGAATGTTAGAATGGCCTAGTCAAAGTCCAGACCTGAAGCCCGGTCAAAGTCTCTAGAAAGACTTGGAAAATGCCTGCTAAGAAAATCGTCTTTATTCAATTTGACTGAGTTTGAGGTTATTTGCAGAGAAGTGTGAAAAAAAAAAAAAGTCAGTGCCCGAATGTGCAGAGCCAAAATGCCAATAAAATATTGACAACCTTTTGAATGTAAAGGGACAAAGTGTGGAAAGGGTTTCCAATATGTCTGCAAGGCACTATAATGCTACTGGCCTGTATTTTTTTTTATTTCTATAGGTTTAGTAATTTATAACATGCCATTGTACTGTCACGATAACAACATTTTGCAGGAGGATACATTTTTTCTAAAGGTAAACCATAATAGTGTAATTTGGAGATCTTTTTCAATTAATATGATAATGGCATAATAACACAAGTACATCCACTCAACATACTGGCTCACATAGATTTAAGCAGCGCTTGAATCCAAAACACTCCCACAGTGGGGTGGTTGTGTTCGGCTTTGACACCAATTCCTTTTTCTTTTTTTTTTAAACTAGTGTCTGTCTGACTCTCCGTCACGGCGCTCTCATGCTAGACTTTGAGCTTTTGCCTACCTGACATAAGATTTAACTACTCCTACGCTGAGGAAACGAGAAGGAAGGGGTGATCAGACACCGATGTGCCGCACTGAAACCTTTTGCTATCCAGTCTCAGAAGGAGGAGATGGAAACAAGGTGGAAAAAGCAAGCATGCCTACGAAAAATTATCTATCTTACCATATTTTAATGAATCACGTGATTAAAATTTATCGCAATTAAGTGACTGGTTCCACAGGCCTAACAAGCCATTTTAAACATAAAATACAATAAAAACACTGTACATAACAAACAGTATCCCAACCTTGAAGCCTGGTGCTTATATAAATAAAACTTTTACCCAACAAAACTGTTAATATTGTCCTCTTTTGAGTAGCCATCATATTTAACAAAATGTCCTTACAAACAAACAAAAAAAAAGAACATTATCTTAATTAATTTGGCTGTTGCTTAATTTACAATGACATGATTGAGCAAATTTCTGCTAAAGTTGAGGAAAAAAAAAATCAATGTATGTGTATAATTTCAATTTATTGTCCCACAAAGGAAATTAACATAGCTCTTTAAATCAGCTCTATATTGCAGCATAAGTTTTACATTTTAGAAATAAGCCTTTATATACGGAATAGAATTAGGGCCATTAAAAATAAAATAAAATAAAAGTCTATACACTTCTGGCTTTATTCTCAGAATTCTGAGATTTTTCTCAGACTTGAATAGACTTTTTTTTTAATGGCCCTAATCCTCATCTGTATGTTTATGCTTTTGAATAACATGGAAAGTCCATATTTTTTTGTGTGAATTATTTTAATCCAACCTTGAAGCCTGGTGCTTATATAAATAAAAATTTTACCCAACAAAACTGTTAACAAAAAAAGAACATTATCTTAATTAATTTGGCTGTTGCTTAATTTACAATGAAATAATTGAGCAAATTTCTGCTAAAGTTGAGAAAAAAAAATCAATGTGTATAATTTCAACTTATTGTCCCACAAAGGAAATTAACGTAGCTCTTTAAGTCAGCTCTATAGTGCAACATAAGTTTTACATTTTAGAAATAATCCTGTTTATACAGAAGAGGATTAGGGCCATTAAAATAAATAAATAAAAGTCTATTCACTTCTGACTTTATTCTCAGAATTCTGAGATTTTTCTCAGACTTGAATAGACTTTTTTTAAATGGCCCTAATCCTCTTCCGTATGTTTATGCTTTTGAATGACATGGAAAGTCCATATTTTTTGTGTGAATTATTTTAATCCCTTCCAACAAAACTATATTTTCCCTGTTAAAAATTAAAATCATTATATCCAGCTGACATTGGTCAGGGTTAGGGGTAGTGTGCATTCAACTGTGCCTCTCCCTTACCTCCAGCCCTGGCCCAGTCCATCTCCTCCCAGGAACACGCCCTTGATGCTGGGGCTGACTTTCAGGAAGAGCAAGGCGTTCCAGCAGATGTTGCCCAGCATGAAGTACTGGCCCAGCAGGTGCAGCGCCTTCCACCAGGCGGACCAGACCGTCTTCTTCTCCTCCGGCTCCAGCGGAGCCTCCACCAGCACCAGGTAGCTCACCTCCCCGGTGATGGAGAACACCAGGAAGGTGTTGAGGAACACGGGGAGCTGTTCGCAAAGCTTCCCGACCTTGCAGAACAGCCTGCTTCCCAAACCCGTCATGTCTGAAATAAAACTACAACCGCGACGTGGTCGTTGTAGTCCTAAGCAGTATTAATGTCTATGGTTGTAGTAGAAGGAGCGGTTTTACAGACGCACAGGGTGGTTGGTTAGCTAGCGGCTAGTCAAATAATGCTCTGTTAGCTTTCCACGCGAGTTTAAATTAATCGAATTAAGTCACGAGCTTCCCGGAAGCACTATTCAATCCCAGATTATGAAATCAAGTTAATCTTTGCTTAAAATGAGACCGATCTTACTCTCTTAACAAGGAACAGCTCTGCTCAAATCACGTCCGATAGTAGGTGTTACATAATAATACGACCGGAGTGAAACAACATTGTGCATTTCCGGTTACTTTTATTTTGACGCGTGTAGTTTAGTTTAGTTTAATGCCCAATTTATATCCACCTATTTATACTCATCCATTCAACGTTGCATCCACCTTCATACAAAGTTTTTTTTTCCTCAAGAAATATATGAATTCAAAATTTGTTTTCTTTCCCAAGTGTATTTCCACTAAATCACATTCACTATTCATTCATAATAAAAAAAATAATAAAATAAAAATAACAATAATACATTTTAGTCTTGAGAAGAGAAATTATATTTATTTAATATAAACTCTTAATGTCAGTTTGTGGAATCTTCTGTAAAAAAGAGAAAATTACCCCTTTAACATTGATTTCTAGAGCTGAATCGCTTAGCATTTAAAGGAGTGCTTCAGAGAGGTTATGTGTGTGGTGGTACAAATAAAGTAGAGTATTTCAAAACTGTTAAACCCCTTTAGCATGCAGATATGTGGATTGGGAGCATGGTTTTAGTCCCTCCCCCTCAAAGCATCACTCTTAATCCTTGATAATCTGCTCATCTAAGAAGCGCTGGCAGTCATGGCTGCAACAGGGGACAATTTGCTTTCCGTTGAGCATCTTACCATCATGGAGCAAAATACTTTCACCAAACAAAGGGAGCTCTTTCTAAAGAAGAGGTAAGGTAATTGAACAGACTCTTGCAGGCTTGGAGAGCAAGAACATATGGGTTTTTTTTTACTGTGTGGCTGGGGGTCACAGCCTCATAGAAAAAAAAGCTCTCCATGATAGTATGGTATTGTTTCACAACAACCTATAAACTTAATAATAGTCTGGATAAATGGACAATGCTGGTCAGACGTTTACATACACTCATCATGGTGATGAATGATGCTGCTTCTACTATGCTTGCAAGCCTCATCTTTTCTCTTCCAGATGTACTTCTGGTCAAACGGCTTAATCTTTGTCTCTTCTGACCATAAAACTTTATCCCAGGAAACGTTTGACTTGTTCACACAGGTAGCTGAAAATTTCAGCCGTGGTGTCGATTTTGGCCCAAACGCTCCTTTCTTGGAGAGAGAGAGACTTTGGATCAGACGTTTAACCCTTCACAGGTCTTCCAACGGGACAGGGATCCTTAAACTTCAGCAGAATTGGCTGTGGAAGGCTTCCTGAGAGGACCTCCCAAAAACATGACCTCATTATTCATGCCAGGGAACCAGGCAATGAAAAAAAAACTAAGAACTATGGTCAAACATCCAGCTAGAATCATTCTAGAACGTTTATAGGGGCTTAAGAATGTGTTAAATGGACATTAGTGAGTTTTTCCTGATGCATGCTTTTCTTCACTGTATCAACCAGACACAGCTAGCCAGCTGCCAGTGCAAACACCACATGCCACCAGATGCCAACGCAGAACACCATCACCATTTCTTTAATGATTGTGTGCTCTATATTCTCTAACAGGTTCTCTGTGTTTCCTGTTGCAGAGGGGTGCAACTTCGGCAGCATCTGCGGGAGTTGAAGGAGAGAGAGCGGAAAGCCCGGCAGCACAACAGGCAGCTGCTGCTGCAGTTTGAGAGAGCCCAGGACACGCTGCGGGACATGCTGGCCCGCAACGCTGCCATGAAAACTATACGGGTGGACGGATTCACACAGGCAGCACACAAACACAATGACACGCCCTGTCAGATTCTCCAACCTTTATCCAGTAGCACTCAGAACCTGAATCCTCCCTCTTCTGCCCTCACCACTAAATATAGCTGATGTTTACAGTTACCAGCACTACTGTACAACGTGCAGAATTTCCACCTATTGCTACTTTAAATGGTTTTATTGTTTGCTGATGATTCGTTTATTCCTTGTTTGTTGTTTAATAAGTGTGAGCGTTAATGTGTGATGCAATTCTATGTACGTAGCTGTGAAAGAGCAGTTTGGTCCTATGTGACAGATACAGTGACAATAAAGACATTAAATTCAGTAACTGGGAGATTTTTTTACAGTAACTCAGGAGTGATGGTTTGTGTCTGATTTTAGCAGTTATTTAGATCTAAACCTTCACATTTGCAGATGGAGTATGAGCGGTACCTGAAGGAAAACTCCCCCCGCTGGCAGCAGCAACTCCAGGAGAAAACACAGGCCTCCCAGAAGAAGGTGAAACTACTGCGCTGTTATGACTTCATTCTCCTAATAAAAAAATACTATTAGTGCCATTGTAGATTAAAGAAAATAAATTATTGGAGACCGAAGAGTGAATTTCCTAAAAAAAACAAAAACAAAAAAAATCAGACATTTTGGGATTAATTTCACATATTTGCGAGAAGAAAAATAGGATATTTTCTAACATTGAAAAGTCATACATTTTGAAGGAATCCCACAGACTGAATCATCTCACAATCCCTACTTTGGTGATCTTCACTCTAGACTATATTTTCTTCGTCAGCCTTGTTTCTACTAAGATTTTATCATACAAATAAAAACACCTTTTCCGTACACTGCACGTCATGTTTTGTAGTTTATTTCCTCAACAGAGGATGGAAGACTGTTTGAAGTCATATCTACAACACCATAAAGATCCAGTGCCAACAGCAACAGTCGATGATCCTCTGATTTCACAAGGTTTGTTTTCTCCTTTCAGCGTCTCAAGGCATCTTATGGGTTTCTCCTCCTGAAGAAGCTTGAAACTCAGAGCTTCTTCCACCATGTTTCTCTTTACTTACAGATGCTTACCTAAGGTCTCCAAAATATGATGCTCCTCAGATGAATCCCATGGTTGATAGCTCTGCTTACGGCCCAGATGATTCCTCCCTTCATCCTCATCTAGAGTCCTCCTGGCTGACACAGCCAGGGTTCCTCAGAGCACCTTTTCAACCCCAGAGTTCCCCACTGTTCCCCCCAATCAACTTCCCGTATTCTCACCCACTTCTGCCGCAACATCTCACCTCGCCACTTGCTGATCATCAGCCATGGACCGGGCCTGAAGCTGCAGGCCGGGCTCCTCCACGGTACAGTGACCCCTGTGCTGATGGGACTCCTCGACGATCTTCAGGCCAGCTCCACTCAGAGGAACCTTCAGCGTCAACGGTTTGTCCAGTTTTGGAGCGGGAACATGAGCCGAGCACAGTGATTTCAAAGAGGGTGAGAGGTGGTGGAGGCGGGAGATGTTTGTCCCCTGAGCTCGACGTTAAACCGGGTGAGAGAGTGAAACTAACTCAGCGTGCCAGTTTGCCCATTTGTTCTTCTAATCGATCTCTTTTTTCACATCCTGCAGTGCGTCTCTCCGGCGGACATGCAGAAAGCAGCGAGAGCGGCAGGGCTTCCAGTTTGACCAGCAGAGAAAAGAAGAGGAGAGAGAAGAAAGGAAGAACGAAGGCTTCATCCTCCGAGTCAGAAAAATGTGGTTCTGAGAAGTAAGACATAGGGCTGATGAATTGATTATCCTAGACCCTAACAAGCAGGCCCAACCGAAATGTTTTCATGTTTCCATAAACTATTAGCTAAATGATTCACACTTTGGTGGATTTTAAACGATCCTTCATTTCTGAACCTTTTGTATTATTTTAAGGTTCCTTTTGATAAAACACTGGTTCCTCCCTTGAGTTTAGGAGTCTTTTTGTCTGAATGAGAGATACTTCAGAGTGAAGTGTCCTTACAACAACAAAAAAACATGTACTTGTAAGAAAGTAGAGAGTAGAGAAAAATAATGATCAATCGCTGAGAGTTCACATTTTTTCAGTTTTAAAGTGTGTATGGTGGGTTCAGTTGTTTATACAACACAATATGTACTTGGAAAAACTACATAAAAGTTAAAGCGGGGGGGGGGGGGGGGGTAGATTAGCAGAAGCTTCGTAGCAACAATTTTCAAAGTAATCTATATAATTATAGTATATGTGTTAATTATAGGATAATTATGTGTTAGAACATCCCAGTCTGAGTCCAGACCTCAATCCAACTGAGAATTTGGGGCGAGACTTGAAAACAGACAGCTTGAAAGCTTAAAAGCTCTTCGCCTAATTTTACCGAGCTTCAGCTATTTTTTTGAAGCAGGTTGGGCAAAAATGTCAGTTTCTAGATCAGTAAAGCTGGTAGAGGCAAACCTTAAAGCACTTTTAACAAAATGTTGTAAACCAGGCACATTTAAGCCTAAAATTATTCAGAATTAGTTATTTTCATTCTACTAAGAAGTTTGTTTTGGATTTGAAATGAGGCAGACCTCTCAAATGGTAACAAAACTTTGGATACTAATATGATATATTAGGTATATCATAATCATAATCAGTGATTTATTTTTGGCAATGCGCTCCAAGTCTTTGTGGTTAGATGGGGATAGCGATAAACAAAAAATTAATTAATCGCACAATACATTTTAATCACATGATTAATAAAAAAAAAAGCTTGATAATTTGCGTAGGCATGCTTGATGTTTTTCCCTCCCCTCTCTCTGAGACTGGATAACAAGGTTTCAGTATGGCGCGTCGGTGTCTAGATCCTGTCGGAGTCGAGTTAAATCTTGCGTCAGGCAGGCACATGCTCAAAGTTTAGCATGAGAGCCTTGTGAAGGAGAGCCAGAGAAACGCCAGTTTGAAAAGAAAACGGAATTGGTGTCAAAGCTGTTTTTTGGATTTAGGACAAATGAGCGGCCAACCGCTTAATCTATCTGAGCCCGTATGTCCAGAGGGTAAACCTGCGTTATTATGCCATTATCATTTTAGTTAAAAAAGTCTCCAAATGACAATATTAGGGTTTATCACGATAGTTCTTAGAAAACTTTATCGTCCAGCAGAATTTGCTACGGTGACAGGCCTACTTGTTACCATCACCCTAATCTTTAGCTCCCTCCACAGATTCCCTTTCAGGTTGACCGGTGGCCCCAGAACCTTAATGATGCATCCAGTCAGGAGAAACGTGTTGATCAAACCAGAAGATCCCTTTAAACCTAAATCTGCCAGGGGCCTGAGTATTTCTGGTGTCAGATGTACATCACATGTCCTGCTGGAGTCGTGTCCAATGAAATAACTGCAGATATGAAACAACTAGGAGGCTTACAAGCACGTTTTTGCAAACAGACTTCAGGCCCAGTTTACTTCACGTCTGCTTTTAATGGGCTTCTGCTTCTCGAGTTGACGCATGATCATCTAACATTTAAATGTTAGATGACCGTCATTAAATACGGCGCTGTGCACATGAAGATCGCTATCAAATCACAGTTTTTAACCATTTCTTCTCAGGTTGTCCAGTAAACTCGTCGCTGCCTCGTGCGCGGTCGCCCTGGGCTCAGAGACAAACAGCTCCGCCGAGGAAGGAGGCCCAACAAGCAGGAGGAGGACAAAGCGAGGCGTGGGGCTTAACGTTGGGTCCCCACCCTCCAAGAAGGAGGTAGAGGAGCCTAACAGGAGTGAAGACGAGAAGGCTGACAGCTTGAGTGAACAAGCGAAGAGTCCAGGTCCAGACAATGGATCAGAGAGCTGCAGAGGAGAGGAGGGATCAGACAGCGATGTAATGAAAAGTCAAACTAGGGATGAGGAGACAGATGATGAGGAAGACCACAGCTCCGAGCAAAGCGTCGCAGAAGAAAGGGATGAGGAAGAGGGAAAGAAAAAGACAGGATCCGGAGATGAAAAACGGGGGAACAAGGCGAAAAGTGAAGAAGACAGTAATGTGGAGGAAGACGAGGAGGAGAGCAGCGATGATGTTCCTCCCAGTAGGAACGGAAAAGAGCTGGAAGCAGAGGACAGGGTGGAGGACGAGGAGGAGGAAGACGAAGAGCGGTCAGACAAGCTGGAGAACGAGGACGGGGAGAACAGGAATGAGGATGCTGCCTCCTCACAGGAGGAGGAGGAGGAGAGCGAAGGTAGGGAGAAGACAGGAGAGGAGCAGGAGGGCTCAAACCAAGATGAAGACCAGCTGGGGAGCGATGAAGCAGGAGACTCAGAGGACAGCATCATCTCTCCACAGGAAAACAGGTACGATGACGAAGGACTGAAACCTTCTTTGCATATGCCACAAACTAAATCACATGCAGTCCTTTTCTTTCAGGTCCAAACAGATGAAGAACAATCCGGAGGAAGCAGCCGAAGACGAGGAAGAGGAGAGTGACGCTGAGTCGTCAAACAATAACTCTAAAGAGTCAAGCGACGAAGAAGACATCGAGAATCTCCTCGCACCTCAGGAGCCAACAAACAAAAAGTACATTTTTTTAAAACTTTTTCCCCATCATAAAACCCATCATGACATCTAATTCTCGTCTCTGCCTCTTGGTTTTTTTCCCAGAGAAAATGCTGTTAAATCTCCGGGGAAGCCCAAAGGTACGCACAGGAAATGATAATACGCTGCAGGTAATCTGAGCCGTTCATACTTTTGATTCATTCTGAATGAACTTTTCAGCTTCAGCGGCGTGTCTCGACTTGGGCATCTTCCAAGTGACGGAGCACACAGCCAAGACGGACCATCAAAGTGACTCGGATGAGTTTGACCACTTTTACGACTGAACGGGACGACAATGCAAGTTTCTCAGAGCTCAGACATCTGATGACCTTCGCCGGGTTGGACGACACCGACAGGAGCGTGAAACAAAGCCCGGCAGAGAGGGGGGGGGGGGACCCCGGGGAGCTGTAGTTTAATGTTGACTGCAACATGGTTGGCAGCAGAGCCCCATGATGGGAGCTGAGAAGCTCACCGGAGAGTCCCTTCACCCCATCCAGGACCGCAGGGACAGGGCTCCGAAGTTTGAGACTCATCACCGAGGATGTTTTAAAATGCTGTTAGCATTACAGAAAAAAAAGAAGTTAAGAAACAAAACAACTGGACTTTTTTCCCGTTTGAAGATGTTTCGCTTCCCATCCACACTGCAAAATCGGATCTAAAAATGAGTAAAATGTTCTTAAAGTTAGTGTACTTGTCCTTGGTTTGAGCAGGTAAATAAGATGATTTGCGAATGGAATAAGATTGTTGCGCTTAAACAATTCATCTCCATCATCTTATTTTAAGTGCAGGGTATCTAATTATCTTATTTCAGGGGTCAAAATACTCATTCCATTGGCAGATAATCTTATTTACCTGCTCAAATCAAGGACAAATACACTAACTTTAAGAACATTTTTACTTATTTTTAGATCTGTTTTTGCAGTGCAGAAAGCTTACTCAATGTTTGGAGTAGTGTGGAGTTCCAAGCTTTATATTAAAACCCAAATGGGCCTTGTTATGTCTTAGATAACATGCAAATTAACCTGAAACTGGTCCACCTCTTAGCAATGGGGAGTGGGATATAATGCTGTTTGCATTTGTGCGTTTTATGTTACCGCACTGCTTTTAAAAGGTGCATCTCAATGAATCATAGCATCAAAAAGTTTAATTCTTTCATTAATTCAGTAAAAACTAATTATATCTTTCAGCTATTAGGGGTGTAACAATAAATCCATCTGCATCAATATATCGATAAAATGATCAATGATCCAGTTACATCAATGCAGAAGGTGGGTAGTAACTTTTTGAACAATATGTACTTCTAGGTGTGGTTATACTGCACTGTACTTCTTACTTTTACTTGAGTAAATATTATGAAGAAGTATTGCAACTCGTACTTGTGTAAAATGGCTACTCCATCCACCGTGAGTAACTTCACTGAATAAAGAACAAACCTGTTTCAACCGAAAATGCACCATAGAGACACGTTTTCAGTTTATCTGAAGGTGAAACTTCCTGTTTTTACACAAGCGCTGTTGTTTTAATGGTATTTTTTATCTGCTCAGCGCATAGAGCCATTTACAGGTCAAGTGACCACACAGTAAACAGTAGGAAGGACTTTGCACTGCCCTAACGTTCTGCATATACATAAACTGTTTACGTTAAAAAACATTGTTTACAAAAAGTGATTCTTCATCGTTTAATATTTTTTGCCTGACCAATTACGTCATTTTAAAATATTAATTCAGTTATGAATATTTACTCAGTACTTGAGCACTCTTCTTGCCACTTTTCTTTTTTTTACTCGAGTAATTTCTTGGTTGGGTATTTTTTTACTTTGACATGAATAAAAGTATGTTGAAGTAGCGCCACTCCTACTTGAGTAAATTTTCTGGTTACTCTACCACCTCTGCATCGATTCATATAATCATTTTTAAGACACGCCTTTATTTCGAAATTCAAAAGGCACACAGCTAAAACGAACAAGTGCTTTATATATACTTTGTTATATAAATAACGAGCAAATAACGGGCAAATGTATCGTCATCCAAACAAACCAATGTAGGACAGCATCATAATAAAGCTGGTGATTTACACCTCTATGGTTTATACTGAATTTGATGATTATGACTCAGAGCAAATAAAATTCAATCTCTCAATTTTATGACATTAAATCAATTTAAAAGGATTTTAACAGAGAAATGTGGGCCTTCTGAAGAGTATTTTCATGCACCGTACCGTAAATGCAATCATTACTTGTTCGGGAATCTCTGTATCAGTGCAGCTCAGGTTGATTTAATAGAGACCTTCACTGTGAGGCCTTGAAGTCTGTGCCTCTCCATATTTTGTTTATAAAATGTAATCCTAAATCTGGTCCATGTGTAGCGGCTCTTGAAGCACCAATTTGAGCCAGTCGACGACTTGTGAATCTGCTCGAAACTCTTGAACAGCCTCTGCTTCATAATTCTTTCTAGTCTCCAGTTTTCCCTGCAGCCTGGGAACCTCCTGCTACTAGTTTTACCTTCCACTCAACTTTCCAGGTGTTTTCACTCCTCAAACGAAACACACTTTTTCAAACACGTTCCAGTTTATAGATCTGCACCTGCGGCTTTTACGTTTTCTCTGTTTTTCTCCATTTTTCACGCTACTCTTTAGCTTTAGATCCTTGTGAAACACTACCATGTAGAAAAACATTATAATTTTTTGCTTTTTGTCAAAGCAGAATCTAACTAGGAGATGTGAAATTCAACCAGCAACAGAAAATGCAAAAAAAAAAGGTTATAAATGATCCAAAGTTTATTTCTCTTGTAAGAAAAGTTTCAGTAAATCAGCAAACAGGACAGGAGATGAGTGTAGAGACAAAACAAGTCTTGAGTGAAACATTTTCTAGATGACAGAACAAAAACTGTGCAAATGAATTCAATAATTTATTTCCGGCGTGTTTCTGAAATCAAAAGCCCACCAGATGTTTTTGGATTATAAAAATAGACCAATATTTATTAGGATTTCAACAGGAAAGAGACACTTTTAAACTCCTGGTGAGAAAAGTAAAAACCATGTCGCTAACTGAGCTCATTTTACATCTTGATACACACTTTTTTAAGCTTTTATTGCCTCATATTTTAACAACCTGAGCGGTTAGACACGGACTCGCTCTCCTGCCGTCCTCAGGTGTAGCGCGGCGTTGGATGAGCAGCCTGCAGTACGTCCCTCCCACCTGGCCTTTGGTGAGCCGGCCGGGATTCACGCACACGCAGCCAGACACATCCTGATGACGCAAGGAAGGTGTTAAAAAGGTAAAAAATAAATAAAAACAGGGTCAAGCATTTCTTAAACAATCGTCTCAATCGTACCTTCACAAAGTACCGCAGCTCCGAGGGAACAACCAGGACGTCAGGAGTGAGCGGCATGTGGCCGAAAATCTGGAATTTCTCGTAATCCATGTTCACCTCCTCCGTAGGCGGGTACAGGGGGTAGTAGCTAGAGGAAAAAAAAAAGGAGATATTAGCATTTTTCTCTTGAAAAAGTAAAAAAAACGAAGACTTGCGGGACACTTGCCTCCTCTGGGTCAGCATGTGGTTCAGGATGCGGGAGAATCTGTCCGAGCTCGTGCCGCTGCAACGTCGCACAGTTTCAGTTACGAAAAGAGAGAAACTAGAAGAAAAGGGGGGGGGGGGGTCTGTGTTTCCCGTGAGCGTTCCTCACCAGCTGATCTCCTCGGCTCCCATGTGGAACAGGATGTCGGTGGACGTCACGCCGTACGTCACGCCGTCGATCAGCAGGGTGCAGGGGTCAGGGGCCAGGGTGACCCTCTGCAGGGACAGATTAAAGGAACGCAGGTAGAGAAAAAGTCTCAGGTAAAGATAAACAGACACCTGTGATATGCTTAAATGAAAAAAAAAAAAACTAAACCATTCATCTGAGAATATTTATGAATAAAATGACACAACGGGCATGAAGGATTGATCTGCTGTGTGTGTGTGTGTGTGTGTGTGTGTGTGTGTGTGTGTGTGAGAGAGAGCGACCTGGGCCTGGTCATTGTCGAGGGCCGGCAGGGTGAAGGGAGGCTGCGGGTAGATGAACTCATGGTGGATATCCCTCTGGGACGGCACAAACACCAGCTGACAGCCAACGCTTCGCAGAAGAAAAAAAATAATAATGAAGATTTTAGATTTGGGTGCAGCACTGCATCATGGAAAACATGCTTTTTGTTCCAGGAAAAAAGAAAAAATGAGCTACACTGTAAAATGGGAACTAAAAGTAAAATCTTCTTGAAATGAATGCATTTGTCCTTGATCTGAGCAGGTTAATACGATTATCTGACAATGAAATAAGTATTTTTACCCTTAAAACAAGTTAATTAGATACACTGCACTTGAAATAAGATGAAGATCAATTGTTCCCATTTTAAGTGCAAAAATCTTATTCCATTGGCAGATAATCTTATTCAGCCGCTCACATCAAAGGCAAATACACTCATTTCAAGACAACTTTACTTACTTTTAGTTCCCTTTTTGCAGTGCAATAGAAGCCAACAACATGTACTGATTTCTCTCCATCCAACTAGACGCTGTACGGTACAATAAGAGGCTCCGGCTCAGTCTACATATTTCATAGCTGGTCAGCAACCTTGAAACATCTTTAAGTCCGAGTCCATTCAAGGTTTTAAACCATCAGCAGGATTTTTAATCTGGTCGTTTGACAAACAGGGAGCACGTGCAGTAATTTAAGGATGTTTGTCTCATTCAGCAGCGTTATGAAGGAGTTGTCTTTTATATAGATATCAGTCAAGACACCATAACAATAACCTCATCTTCTGAAAATAAACCCATGCACAAGGTTATCTGTCCTAATATGATTGAAACCCTTCAGCCTGGTAAAGACTGCATTAGGCTGGGTAAGTTACAGACGTTATGTGGTTGTTAATGTTTAAGTCCACGATGACACTGACACCTAAGGTGTTTAAATGTTCTCCAGTCTTTAGCCTCGTTGAGCCGATTTCTAACTTTTTCTATTGTATATACATTTTTGTATTTCCAAATTCCATTATTTTCCAGGCACAATTTTAGTCTTTTTTTTTTTTTATAACATTGTGCTCATTTAAGAGGAAAACATTTATTTAGTTTGTGCAAATTCTCAGTTATGCGGGTAATCGCGACAGCAAAGACGTTTTTGATCAGTTCTTTCTGAAAACGTTTCCACACCTATCCAGGAGTCTTTGTCATTTCTGATGGCTTGCACTGAGCAACCTTTAGTTGGTGCGCTGCAGTTTAAGGACATGGAGGCCCATCCTCCTAAATGCATTCTAAGTCAGATGCAAACCATTGACCCACCCTTCACTGTCCTGGGTCGTTAGAACATTTTGCTTGGTGTGAGTGGAGGACTTGGTCACCTGAATCATGAAGAGATGCTGATGTAATCTCTTTGGGATGAGTTGGAGGACTGAGCTGTAAACACTGGAGAGTTGGAAGTTCTGTCTTTGGGATGAACCAGTTTTTGTCTAGGAGTGCTAACAGGTGTGAAATTTACTGGTATGTTCACTGCAAAAAGGGAACTAAAAGTAAGTGAAATTTTCTTGAAATCAGTGTATTTTTCCTTGATTTGAGCAGGTAAATAAGACTATTTGGCAATGGAATAAGATTTTTGCACTTAAAATAGAAACAATTCATCTTCATCGTCATATTTCAAGTGCAAGATGTCTAATTATCTTATTTTAGGGGTAAAAATACTCATTCCATTGGCAAATAGTCTTATTTAGCTCCTCAAATCAAGGAAAAATACACTAATTTCAAGAAACTTTTAGTTCCCTTTTTGCAGTGTTGTGTTTGGAGAAGATTCTCCACATTTACTTAGTTGGGTTTTTATTACCTGTAAGTTTAGAAAGGCTATAAAGATTATCTGTTGTGTAGTGGGACAACCACCACTTCCTCCAGCTTAAACCATTTTATATAAAGGTGAGTGGCGGGCGGTGTGTCGTACCTTCTGGTTCCATCCACAACGCTTTTAATGCATTGGTAGAAAATGGTCTCAAACTCCTGGGTCACCTGGGCTTTCTGTGAGAGAAGCAGACGGACATGAAACTAAACTTCTCTGATAAACCCAAAAACCTTGCGTCTTGCTGGCTTTCAACATGGAGGCTAAAACAAAAAGGAAACGTACCTCGATTTGTTCGTGTTTGGAATCAACAAAAGGACCCAACTAGAGAAGGCGAGAACAATAAATCAACAAACACTGAACTGTATGAATAAACCCATTTATAAGCTCTCTTTTCACACTGATAGATGAGGATTTTGGTGGTTTTACCAGCAGGCAGACGTCAGGACGATCCCTGACTATGATACTGATCAGGTCTATCAGAGGGTCATAGGTCAGGCTGTCAGAGGGTGTGTACGGCCCACAGGCCACAAGAACGTTCAGCGGCTCTGCCACTGGGAGAGATAAGGAGCAGCGAGAAAATAATATATGTATAGTTTGACGTCAAAATTTCAAATAAACTGGAATTTAAAAACTTTCTGCAGAAAAAACTAAACACTAACCGGCGTCATCGGTTTCCATTTTTACACTGGGGGTGTAAAAAGGAAGAGGAACTCCCTAAAAAAAACACAAAGTTACTACAAGCGTTACAAACAGCTCACAGTGATTAAAAAAAAAGAGAAATGTCCATCTGACCTCGTAAAGCTTGGACGCCACAAGTTTTCTTCCTGTTGTGTTCATCCCTTCCATCACCACCACCTGGGAGAACAAACAGGTGTTCAGGATAAACGGAGAGAGGTGCGTTTGTTTTTAAAGTAGGCGCTGCTGATCCGTCTCTGGGTTTATACACATTTTACGCCCCAATAATGCAGCTACTTTAGATGGCTCAGAATATCAGAGAATAAAGGGACGCCTGAACAAATGGATGGGAGGATGAATGAAGGATACGACAAACATAGAGATGGACCCTGATGGATGTTATGTGTAGGCAGACGTTTGTGCAGAAAAAGCGCCGGATGACTGTCAGAGTTCTCGGTCAGACGATGGCCGTGCCTCCGGCCCTCGTCCTTGGCATGCTCTGTTTCTCTTGGTGGCCTTATAACCTGCTGCACACTGACCTCAGCGCAGAGGCAAAGGAGGAACCACCGCTCAACTTCAAACATGAGAACAAACGCCACAATCAGAAAACGTACAGCTGTCAAGCTCACCTGGCCAGGAAAAAGAGAATATTCTTTAAGCTCGGACAGGTCAACGGGGACTTGCTGACCGCCGTGCTGCTGTCCTGCCTCCAGGAGAACCGACTGAGCATTCAGTTTGCCGTTACTGTCACAGCAAACCTGACCCAGCACCGTTATTCTGTCCTGGAGAGGGGGGAGGCAAGCGGAGACAGAGAAGCAGAGAGTCAGGTCTGATTAGCAGGTTAGGCTGCGACGCATAAAAGTGTCCAGTAGGGGGAGTCTAGTCCTCTGCAGACAACCTAGTTTAAAAAAAAGTGGACACAAGTGATCCAATAGCATGCACTAAACATCTTCATCACATTCAGAATAATGTTTATGCTTCAACAGCTACTTCAGAAGGGAAACGTTGCCTAACAATACAAGTTTATGACTGAATAAGGCAGCTTATCATTTTTGATAAATATCCCCATTACGACATTTATTCTGATTTTTAAAGAAGCACCATTTTAGTTCTATTTTGAGGATCTACAGTAAAGAAAAAGGTTTTGCAAACAGATGACGGATACATTTAATACTGATGGGATGTTGATATTTGTGGAATATCATGTAAAAGAAAAAAAAGTTTAGTTTTCACACCTAATAAGAAAAAAACGGATCTAAAAAAATATGAATGGTACTTCTAGTGCGACTCGGCTGTGGAAATTCAACGCAATTACACCATGAAAAATGTAAGATTTTCTGAAACCTGCATTCATTATATTTTAATATAAAACATTAGTTAATTCTTTATTATTTTAGCCAAACTTATTAGTCTAAAAAGCTGCAGGGTGCAGTCAAACTCACCAACCTTGAGAGTTAATTAGTAAATCCTTAATCAAATATAACCCAGACTGGTTTTCTGCACAGCAGGTTAACGCTGTTAACTGGTGAAGGATTTTAAGGTATCCAAACTGATTAATCCAACAATGGGCAGAAAACAAGCATTTTGCTGCTGTAGGCAGTAGATAAATGAGGAGCTCTGCGGTCATCTGATGTTCACTGAACCACTACAACATTAAGGCAGCGCTAATGCAGGAGGCTGAGACTAACCTGAAATCTGCCTCCTTCTTAGTGATAAAAAGATACGATTCAGATTAGGATTAGATACCCTGCTTTAGACTAAACTACAGCACTGTGTAACATCCATCTTTCTTAGTGTTTAAATGCGGCAACTTTGATTGTAGTCTTTAAAAATAGGCGTGTTTCTCTCTTTTTAAGGCTCTGCTCAGACTGGTGGAGGAGTTCAACTCAGTAGGAGATATAATGACAACCAGCTTTTATCTGTTTACTAAATTTGATTTTTTTTTTTGCATCTCTGGTGGTTTTATGTTATATCTATAAGTAAAATCTGGTGTAGGAACAATGAAAGGCTGTGCTTTTCAAACGGGCGGCTCTGAACCTGAGCAGGCAGAGACACGGCTGAGAACTCCTCAATGTTGAAGTGAGAACTCAGTTTCTCCCCCAGCTCTTCAATCTTCTCCGTCAACACTGGAGGAAAAGACAAAAAACAACAAAGACATAAAAGGAGAAATGTTAAAGGCTGTGTGACTGAATGACACGGTTGTGCACGGATTCAGACAGATTTAGAGTCGGAAACACAGAAGAGTTTGACTTTTTGAGGGACACTGGTATGAAAGACGGGATAAAAAGCGAAGGGCACAGCACTAAAAACCAAGTCGACCGACAACTGGCTTACATTCTTAGAATAATGTGCTTAAAAACAGCTCTGATTATTTTAACGGGGCTTAGAGGAGTAGTTTATCACCTCAACAGACTTGTGAGAAGGGAATGAGAACGCCTCACAGAGTAAATAAATACATTTTGAGCAACAATAATAATAATTTTTCTCATTGCAACTTGGTGGGTACATAATGAAATTTGTCTATATATAGCCCGTCCAATAGGGCAGGGGTTCCTAAAGTGGGGGTCGGGGCCCCCGGGGTGCACAACGTCAGAGATATAATTGTTTTAATGTAGCAAAATTTTGCCTTTAATTATAGAAAATATTTTTTTAACCTGAATATTTCTGAGTTTCTTTTGGTGAAGATTTACTCCGCTGTGGCCAATAACTTATTTTCTTTAACCTACAAAAGGTCCTGATCCTTTTTTTCTAAATAAAGTAACGATATTAGGTGTACAACAGTCTAATGGTTTATAATATTACCAGAACAAAGTCATAACATTATGGGAATAAAATCGAAATATTACACACAGTCGTTTCAAAGTCCTGATAGTATCAATAATTTGACACTGATGTGCTAAAACGATTCAGGGTTTTCTTATTTGTGAAACTGATACCAAAGTATAACAAAGGGGTCACCAGTGTCTGGCCCTGTTATTTTGGGGGTCACAGGTTGAAAAAGTTTGGGAGCCGCTGCCATTTGGAGCAGTGGGTAGTGGACCATGGAGCTAAGGAGCCTCTGCTCTAACCACCAGATCATCAATGAAATGATGTAAATATCTGCAGAAATCGGCCCAAAAATACAAACGAATGAGTGGAACGGCGGCGTACCGTCTCGGACGTCTCGCAGCCGTTGGAACATGTACTTGTAGCTGCTGCGGAGGGAGTCTTCAGGCCCCTCCAGAAGATCCACCTGGACGCCAGCGCCCGGATCCTTCCTGCCCGTCCAACGGGTGCCCTGGACGGCCCCGAACGTCACCACCACCTCCCCTCTGCTTCCTCGCTGGCTGTACTTCTGGGAAGGCGTTGGACTTTGGAAGAAAGGACAGATGTTTATTTATTTATTTTTTATAAATTTATTTTTTATAAATACTGACATTGACCTATACAGCTTCAATAATGGGGAAAAAGGAGTAAAAGAGAGTAAAGATGCACTTTACATGTCTTGGAAACAGCATAGAAAGAAAAAAAAAGAAGAAGCTTGTTTGCAGTGTGACAGTGTCTTTTGGTGTGAGTTGCAGATTAATACTTTGGGGAAAAGTTGGTCGGTGACAGCAGCAGGCCCGGGCTGGTCAGCAGAGCCAGGGTCCGTTTGGACTGAGGATGCTCTGGAGTGGAGAGCGCTCGTTTCTGAGAGCCCTGCGTGACACAAACCAACAGAGTTTAGCTCATTTATCAAAAAGGCTTATCTTAAATCAGATGAGCGGGACAGAACGGCGACCGCTGACCTTCGCAGGCGTAACATAAGTGTCTAAAAGATTCTCCTCCTCTTCTTCAGCTTTTATTCTGGGGAAAAAAACGTTTGTCAAGGTCTAAAAACGGCCCAAGCCACCCTTAACAAAAGCTTTGTAAATCTAAATGTTTCTGCCCCCTCCCCATTTTGGGAGAGTGCCCTGAAGGATACATGTCCTGCAGCGTATGAATGTCTCTGGGTCGGTTATAGCTGTCGTCTCTCTTGAAGCTCGACTTGGATTTGTTCCTCTTGTTTAAATGCTGCAGAGAAAAAGAAACTCGGCGTTGAAGGAACCCCATGTGTGATGACACCAAGCACAATTCACACATGAAGCCAACCTAAAACATTATAAAGGCACAAAAAGTCTCATTATAGATCAAAACTGAACTGAGACTCGATATATTTTAATAATCCAGAGAGCCCTGCCCAAACATTGATTGCATTGCATTTTATTTATAATATGAATGAACATATCAGTTCAGTAACAGTTTGGATCTGGTGTAAAACATACATAATGTAACCCCCCCCCCACCCCACCCCACCCCACCACACCACATGTGGATGGACCCTTGGGCAGAGCATGAACCCCATGTGCATGAAGCAGAGTTCAGCTGGCTGCATGACTAGGAAATAGGGCTGCACAATTAATCACATTTGCAATGTAATTGCAATATAAAAAAACAAAATGTCCAAATCGCGGAGATCTCCCATTTTTGGCTATGTAACATTTAGTGAAACAGAAACGTCCTTTAGGTGTGAGTAAAATGTTTAAAGTGGGTTTGCCTCCACATGGAAGGAAAGACAGTTGTTGCAGAGAGATAATCTAACTTTATTACTTGTTTTAGAGTTTATATAATCACACTGTTTTACCAGAAACGTTTAAGAATCTCACCACAGCGTTAAGTACCGGTCAATCAGTTTAGTACATAGACTTGCTTGTAGGTTCAACAACGATTGATGTCCAAATCAATTAAAAGCTGTTCTCTGAATAATATTCTGATTGATAAACACATTAAAAGTTCTTGTTTTAAATAGTCCTTGTTTACAAACATCTTTATCTAGAGGCCATTTTTGTTGCTTGTGGTTAATGCAGAAAAAAGTCAAAATCAAATTTTGGTTGAAATATATCGTAGGCAGAACGCAATCATTTCTGCTCCGAGTCGAGACGCAGCGGCTCTTTTAGCACCTGATCTGCACAGCGAGGAAACAGATTGATTTGTTTGTATATGTTTAAAAAGACATAAGTTAAACTGAAATTTATAATCGCATTAAATCGCAATATTAAGATAAAAAAAATCGTAATTAGATTATTTTCCAAAATCGTTCAGCCCTACAAGGAAAGCACCATATACAGTAAGTTTTATCCATTTAACAAACAGATTTTTTATTTACCTCATGCTCAAAGCGCTCCAGGTTGTCCAGGGTGAGTTTCAGGCCCCCTTTTGTGGCAATGTAGGCCACCCACTCGTTCACCATGTCATCTGTCTGTGTCCTGTTGCAGATGCACAGTTCAACCACTGTGGGACAGAAACAACAACGCCGGTGAGACTTCCCCTTTAACTTTCCAAATTTTATTTTATTTTTTTAAAATTAGAACCACAAACTTCAGTGTAATTTTGTTGTTTTATGTAACAGACTAGCATGTGGCAGAGCATTGCTGTGAAGTGGAAAGGAAAACTAAACATTAGTTTTAAAATGTTCAGAAAAACCAGAGAAGCTTGGGGTGAATTTATAAATAAAAATCCAGCGCTGCTTGTTGCCTTCTAAATCACTGCAATCTGCAAATGAAGTCCATCGATTAGTAATTCAGTCTCAGTATAGATCCAGATGGAGTGAAGCAATCTCTTTTCCAGGGGACACGCAGACAGATTGTGCATAAAGTTGTGGCGTTTAAGAGAGGATTAGGTTATAAAACATCTATTCTTAAGTGTAAAACATTTAAAAAATTGAAAGAGGATGGCACAAGAGGAAACAAAGACATAAACCAACAGACAACCATGGCAGGAAGGGCATTTGTTAAGAAAGCTGCCAAGAGGCCTGTGGTAACTCTGGAGGAGCTGCAGAGATCCGTAGCTCAGGTGTAGACAAATCTTTTGACATTGAGTACTATTACGTTACATCGCCCTGATGGATAAAAACCATTCCTATACTTTAGACGTGCAGCCACAGATACACATAGCACCACGTAGCTCTAGACCTTCTCTAATTAGCATTAATTTAGAGGAAACATGTGAATCAAAGCAGAAAAAGGGCAGGAGACGGTGAAACACTCACTCTTGTCGAGAGCAGAATCGTCCTCGCAGGTCACCTCGAAAGTCTCCAGCTCCTGCTTTAAGCTGGCCGCTGTTACAGACGCCATTGTTTCGGGCGTTTGATCAAATGTTGTTTTTTTAAACCCTGTCGTTCCTAACGTAGCGATGTGTTAATGGCTAAAGCTAGCTAGCTTCCGGCACCGGAGCATAACAGAACCAGCGACCCGGTTAATGGGAAGACGCCCGGTAACCTCAGCCAGACGGAGGTTTGTTAGACGCCACAAAACAGAACCGTTTTGATCAACATAAACATACCGGGTTTCATTTTACCGCGAAAATACCTCGTCGGTGTTGGCGGCCGGAAATTACGTCACAGGAAGCTGGCCGAAACGTTGTGGCGCCGTCAAAATAAAAGTCGTGGATGTGAACAGTACATGAAGTTTGTGACGTGAACAATGTCTTAAATGTCAACCCCCCCCCTCCAACTTTCATTGTTGTGTCGTACTAAAACCTCAAGACAAAAACATCACGCAACAAGCTAAAACTTACATAAATGGCTTCACACTACAGTTTTAGTCATTCACATTCACACCCTGGCAGTGGTGAGCTATGTTAGTAGCTACAGCTGCCCTGGGGCAGACTGACCATCACCAGTAGGCAAAGTGTTTTGCTCAAGGACACAACAACAGAGACAGGGATTGAACCAGCAACCTGCCAATTGCAGGACAACTTCCCAGCCTCTGTGCCACCATCGCCCGAAATCTACATCTTGAATTAAAGGTTAAATAAATAAATAAAGCAGGTCCATTAAATAAAACAAACATTGATTTTTAAGCAGTTTTTGGTCTTTCAATCCACTTGTATTACATTCAAGGACAGCTCCATTAGAAAAAGATTCAACATTTATAGAAGAAACTATAACTATGGTCCAAGGTCAATTCCGATCTATCCAATTCATCCTGATTCCACCCTGCCGTCCAGTAGGCTAACATGTCCAGTAAATTACAATAAACAAAGGAGAAAGCCAGGTTGTTAAAAAGTATGAGGCAACAGAGGGGTAAAACCAATTAGAAAATGTAAATTTCTGCTGCGATGAGCTCTTTGGTTTCAAGTTCACCTGCTGAAACAGTATTGTACCTGTTCACTATAGCAAAAATGGGCATGTGTCATTTTAAAACGAAAAAACATTCACTAACCAATGAGGATTAGTACTGGCCTTTAGAAGATTTTTTTTATCACATTATGCTACGCACCTTACAAAAATGTAATAATATTTTAAATTTTTTATCTCTGCTAGAACAATTTTGTGTCATCAAAATGCAGTCATCAACCATTAGATTTTCCATATTTCGTCACCTTATAATCCCTGACACCAGCGTATTTTATTGGAAATTCATATGATAGACCTCTACAAAGGAGTGAATAACTGTGAATAACTGTGTTCTAAAAAAAGCAAAATCCACCAGTGAGCTGGATCTAAATCTTTATTTTAATCCATTACTTTTCCTGTTTATTCACAGTTGCATTTATATCGATTTTAAAATGACAATATCTATAACTAAGCATTAAAAGTGTTTCTTTTACATAAAGTTAAGGTGAACTCTGACTCTTGTAGTTAAAAGGTCAGTACTGATAGCCCTTCGTAAGACACAACACCAATGAAGTAGCTCTCAGTTTTAAAAGGTTTGCTGACCCCTGCCTATACTTTCAATTAATTCAAAAGTTTAATCAAAGACCTAAATAAGTGATTTATAACTGTAACAATCTGTTACTTTGCTTAAAAAAAAAAACAGTGATCATTGTTTACTTTGATTACATAACCAAATAAAATTAAGATAATTCATGAAACAGCTAGTTAAATGAAGAAAATATCAAACCGGACACATTTGTTAAACGTTTTTTAAACATTATTTGTCTTTAAAGCAAAACATTTTTTAAAACCGTTATTAAGATCATCTTAAGCATGAAAAGCTGTAAGATATTTAGCATGTATTTTCGTTTATCCCTTGCCTTATATCTATATATATTTTTTTTTAATTTTGTGTTTAATGTGTTGAAATGTTCTTTCCGTTTGTTGAGCCGTTTGCTGCTGCAAAGCAATTCCTCTAGATGGCGCTCTAACAAAGGCTGCTAAGGTCAATACGGTGAAAGCAGTCTTTAGTCCTTAAATTCTTTCTACTGCCTTGAATCAAATAAAGCACTGATGAAATAATATATTTATAGTTAAAAAGCTAAACTTTATCGCAAAACTGAATAGGAAATTTCAAATGAAGCTTTATCTGTTAAAATTGAGCAGGCAGACAAGCCAAACCCTGCTGCTCTCAAATATCTTAATTTTCTTTCTCAGGGGTCGACACAACACGGCAGTTGTGCACAAAATCTCCCCAGGAGGCTGAAACCTGAAACAGTAAAAACACTGGATGGAAATAGGAAAGAAGTTTGATGAGATGTCACATAATAGGGTCTTCGGGACACATTTATAGTTTTGGTATAAATTCCTCCACATTGGACCTCATTGTTTTCTGCTGTGTAGTGATTCTGTTTCAATACAAAGATTTAGCATAAAAAAGTAATAAAATCCTCTGTCTACCATCCGGGCTACACATAAAATAAATAAATGCAACTTATTCACTCACACTGAGCCATATCACTTTTCAAGCGAAAGTCTGATAATTAGGCAATTCATAACGTAAGGTTTCCAACTAAAGTATCCGTTCAGTTCTCATTTGCAATCAGCGGTCGTAAATACAATCAATATCCTACTGATTATTGGGAGGATTTAGGATGACTCAAAAACCCGGCCAAAACTTTGTAGAAATTTAACTTTGTTTGATTGAATTTCAAGAATCGGCTGTTTTTTTCTGTAATAAAACTACATACACTGCAACAAAATTTGAAAAAAATAAAATAAAAAAATCCACAAAATTGTGATTGTGTTCTTTCTTACTACCCATTTAATATTTAAGAAGTTCTCTTCTTATTGAAAATATAACAAAATAAGCTTAAGGACTGTAAGTTCAGCTCAACATAAAGTATTTTTTGGTGTCTGTTCTTAATGTTGTTGGTAGCTTTCGTGTTTTAATGACTGTGTTTGTGCTGCTTCAATGTGCCTTTAAATCCCTCCTTGGGGACAAATACAAGTTTTCTGGAATTGAAAGACCAAGTTCTAAAGTGATCAATCTGTTTGACCAAGATGTTTCTTCCTACTGGAAGTAATATTAATGTTTTGGAGAAGCTTAGCCAGAATCCCGACTTGAATCTGTGGAGGGAGCCTAAGATTAGGGTGATGGTGAGGAGAGCTTCCAACTTCAACTACTTGAACCTCATCACTAATCTATATAACGAGTTTGGCTGGGCGGCTCTCTCACACTTCAAATTTTGTTTTCCTGACTGAATGAATGTAATCAAATGAAATTAATATTTTCTAATATTTCATTCTGAACATTATGAATTTATGATAAAGCTTTTCATGCTTCTGTACCTGGTGCTGAAAATATAGCTGGCCCTGCATGACAATCAGACACCCAGATGTCCAGAGCGTTTGGATTCTGAATATCGAAATTAGTTTTTACTATTTTTGACTGATTAACATCCAACGTTCAATTACTATAAATAAATCAAGCCGTTAGAGAAGAGGATCAACGGTAAGTCCTGAGTCTAAAAATTTGGTACCACTTTACAATGAGGCTCCTCTTAAAGATGGCTGATAAATAGTTTATAGATGGTTTTAATTAATCTGTAAACACTTTATAACTCATTCATAAGTATTTATTATGCATCGATTGAGGGGGAGAAAGAGGTAAAACAGACCGGTTTGTGTTTACAAGGCAGTAACTTAGTCTGAAATGTTTAATATAAGCAACTCTAGATGAATTTTATAGTTGAACAGATTAGGTTTACTATTTTGGCAGGAAAATTGTCATTTTTGTCTCTTGCTTATCCTTAATTAATGCATAATAAAAACGTTTGCTTGAGTTCTATGGTGTTTACATATTTATTAATAACATGTCTTTAAACTATATATTTATTAGCCATATATAAGGAGAGCCTTATTGTAAAGTGGTACAAAAATTCTTCACACATGTGCTGATCCATCAATAAACTGCATGGTGTTACATCACGGTGGAGCTCCTATCTGCAGTCTGCAATCGGTTCATGACATAATCCAGATGGAAAGGCACCAGCAACTCTTCATAGTCGTACCGCAGATGAAGAAAATATAAGCTCTTGACCATAAAACTGCAAGTTCAAAACTATCAGTATGGCGTGTTCACGTGTTATCTCTAAGGCCAGATACAATAAATTCCCTTTGGGGGTTATTCATTTACATCTGCATGGGGACTAGCAGCTGTGGTTTAATCATAAGGCCCACCCACAGGAGTGAGGGGTGAAGCACCACTCCTGACAGCAGCTGCTACGAGCAGAGCTGTTCAATCATGTTTGAAAGGGGAGAAGTTGCACGGCCGTGCTATTTCGACTGAGGCAATTCAAGGACGTCACGTTGATGTCAGAGAAAATGCGGCAACTTGTTGGAAATTTCTTTCCTCACTGATCTTTGCCTTCAAGTGAAGAAGTTGTTACCAATCATAAACACATTGTCACCGGCAGCCTGTTCACTGCTGAACAGGAAACAGCCAATCACAAGGTAGCAACTCATTTAGGCATCTGCTGCATGTGATGAAGGCAAGTCGCTGAAGATCAAGAACGGGGTAGAAAAGGGATTTAATCGACCTTCAAAATTAGTGTTGCACCGATACCGATACCAGTATCGGCCGGGGCGCCGATACAACACTAAAATGGTGGTATCGGTATCGGCGAGTACCAACAAATAGGTCACAGATACCATTTTGATGTTTGTATGTCACTTGAACGCAGCCTTCTCTCTCCCGACACTCACTAGTTCTACTGGATTCACTTTGTATTAGTCTTTTTTCCTGCTTTAATAAGGTAGCAGCTTGACAAAGCCATGATAGCAATTATTTTACAAGTAGTAGTATGCTGTTCTTCATATATACACACACATAAATTTCAAAGTAATGGTATCGGTATGGTATTGGTATCGGCCGATACTGCATAGCCAGGTATCGAGTATCGGTATCGGGGCCAAAAAATGGCATCGGCGCAACACTACTTAAAATGTCCTAGTTGTTGGTGCCAGATGGGTTGGGTAATTTTGTTTTTTTTCACAAGCGGCTGATTTTCAAGGATTTTCACCCAAAACCATCTATACGGTTTACAGAGAAGGGTCAAAGAAAAAAGGGAATGTTCAATGAGAGGCAGGTGTGTAGACACAAAATGGAGATAAAGAAGGTATATGAGCAGAATGGGAATACTAAGTCAGCTAAGAACAAGAAACTGAGATTAAAATCCACACAGGGTCACACAATTGGACATGAGATCTCGGAAAAAACCACTGCCAATTAGTGTTGTTCTTCAGTGACATCCAGACGGTAGGGTCCAGCGCTGGTGTGGATCCAGGCTGTCTCGTGTCAATTGTTCAGGCTGCTGGTGGTAGCGTGGTGATGTGGGCCGTTTTCTTGGCTCACTTTGGACCTTACAGAACCAGTTAGGAATTGTTTAAACGCCCTACATGAGCATTGTTGCTCCACTTTGATCCCTTTCTCACTGAATTGATCTCAGACTGGTTCCTTGAACACCCAACATCCATTGGCCTCTTCAGTCTCCAGATCTCAACCCAACGGTGGGCTTTTGGGTTGGGTTGGAAAGTATGACTCAAATTGTGGCTCTGCAGCTGAGAAACGTGAAATGAGACTGTGTGATGCTATCAGGTAAACGTGGGAAAGGTTTCAGACAGCTTGTCGAATCTATAGAAAATTGGGCACAGCCTCACACAAGCAAGGTAGTAATACTACTGAATTAAAAGTGGCCAATGAGTGCATTTTTATAGTAGGGTTTGCTGTTAAAGACAAATCTCCATTTAACATCCACATTTAACAGGCTTACTGATCGTACAGGACAAATAACACATATACAGGATACATCCTACTGCCGGAGGATTTTAATTTAGCTGGCCAGTTTTATCTTATCATTAAAAGCAGTTACTGATATTTTCAGTAGTTGTTAAAGTTTATTTTCTTCACCTCTTGAGGTTTCATTTGGCCGGCGCTTTTACCTTTACGACGTTGCTCATAAATAAGCAAAATTATGCAAGTCTATCTCCCACAACTTTGATCTACAACCAATGCGGGTGATTAGGTTTTATAAGTGCAGATTAAAGTGTTGCAAAACACAGAAAGAAAAACAAACCCCGTTAATGAACAAAGGTGAACCTACCAGTTGTACCACGTTGTTATCTCTTGAGATTACGCTACAATCAAATCTAAAATCTGGTGCCGTCTGCCCAGCTGGTGACGTCTGAACCTGAAGCTGTGCTGTGACGCCTGCACACTGAATGCATAAAATTACCCTAATATGGCATTGCTGGGCATGTCTTGCGAATATTATCTGCAAAAAAGATAACATTTCACGTAGCAGGCCGAACGTATCGTCAATTACGTAAGAAAAAATAAGCAATGAGTTGGCATTTGTGTAATTTTTCACACCCCCCCCCCCAAAAAAAGAAAAAAAAAAGGTATACATTTTTATAAATTGCTTTGATGCAAAAGTGCGATATTAACCTGAAAAGCCCTGAAAGGGATTCAGATCAGAGTCGGACTCAAAGCATGGTCTGACGCAGGCAAGGGGGAGACACTCCTGGGCTTAAATGTGCTTTATAGTGTGTGTGTTTTATATTTAAAACTGTTTAAAATGCAAAAGTAGAGGAAATAATGTATGAAGTCTGGTAGCAAAGACTGGACAATGAAACTGGAACCTGGTATTCCCATTTCACCTAATATAGTATTTATCTTTTGAAGGGTAAAGTCAGCATTTATTTCTCATGTAAACCTTTCCTAGAAACAAACGTAACTCTAAATAATATAATGCCTTTTCGATGCATTTTAAACACCAGTTTTACACAAAAGCTCAAACTGTATTTTTCTGTAGAAATTTTTATCTCGCTAAACATTTTGACCCAACATCACATTTGATTCATTCACCCTCCTGAGCGAACAGATATGAGTGTGATTATATACGCCGTTATATGATAGCAGCGCATGTTATTAACCTTTGACTTGAATAATGGCCCGGCTCTGTTTTCTCAGCTTTAATCTCGATCATCCACAGAACCAGGAGATGTTAGGCAAGCTAATACTAAGATGGAACTTTCCATAAACCATTAGACTTATTAAATTTATATCAATATTCTCAAATAAATTAGAGAGAAAATGTAGTTTTTAAACTTCTATTAAGAAGCAGTTAAAAAACAAAACATAACACAAAAAGATTTAAATAAATATAAATATGATATTTTGAATCTGTTATTAAGTCACGTGAGAAGGATTATGATCTCATCAGAAAGTTTATTTGCAAACTTTTGGGTTTCTGCATCACAATTTAACAAAAACAGCTGAGCTACACCAACAAAAGCCTCAAATAACGTTGTTTTTATTCAGTTTGTGACTAGATTTTCTCTTCACCAGTCGGAAAACACATTGTAACCACTGACAGGTCTAGTGAATAACTCTGATGATACATTCATCATGGCACCTGATAATACGTGAGACCTGCTATCAGGCAGCAAATAAACATTTTGACCTCAAAGTTGATGTAGGAGCAGGAAAAATGGTCCGGTCTGAGGATTTGACTCAGTCGTCATGGCTTGGTGACTGGATGAGAACATCTTTAAAACTACAGATTTGGTGGGTTGTTCCTGGTCTGCAGTGAGCAGTATCCATTAAAAGAACTGGTCAGCCTGTGTGGTCCAACATATGAGGTACTGTGGCTCAGGTTGATAAAGAAATGTTATGCTGGCAGACCAAGCCCTGCCATCCATGTGGATTTTACTTAACCTAATCCTCAATGCAGGCCAATTTTAGCAGGATGACGTGCCCTTCCCCAAACCAGGAATAATGTGAGGCGCACACAAACAGGTTTGGTCCTTAATCCAGTAAAAATCATCTGGATGTTACATACAAACAAGTCCAATGCATGATGATCCCAATTCAGGACCTGCAGAACTTCAAATATCTGCTAACATCTTGGTGTAGTGGAGTCCATCTCTTGATGGATCAGGCCTGCTTTCACAGCTTAAGGAGGACCACTTAGTCTTAACAATGTTATATTTGATCAGTTTACGTTCAACAAGTTTTGGTACAGATTATTAGATTATTGGTTTCTTTGTCAGACGGTCCATTTTGGTGTTTTGACAGCCACCACAGGACCTGGAGCTCTACTTTGTGAACTGGGGCTTAAAAATCACTGATTATTCATAATGTGTAATCTATTACATTTGTTGTCAAGCATCCCTTAGCATAGTTTATAACTGGACTAATAACTGTATTAAATCTCAAAACCTTTTAAATGCTTGCATGAAGGTAAATGTTTGATGTTTATGAAGGAATAAAGGGTTAGGTGGCTTGTTAGTATATGCATTGAACTTGAAACTTTAGTACAAATATAATATTTGGATGAATACATCATATTGTTCAGAACAAGGAGTCATTTGTTTTTGTTTGTTGGTGAACTGGACGAGGTAAACACGTTCAGCCTGATAAGGCTACATTATATTTGATAGTTTAAAGGCTTTCGTTAATCCAAGATCTGAGATGTCCAAAATAATCCAGAGACAATTGTAAAAATAAACAAGTTTTTTTTTTATTTGCATGCTATTTATTCACACAAATACAATTCAGAGGCCGTGTTCTATGAGAACCAAGAAACTCAAAGTATATATAGACATTTCTTCTGTGAACATTTTTACAGGTGACATAATTATATAAATATAGTGCAGAGTGAGAGGTTCCTCTTCAACATGAATCTTTATCCCTCCCTGCTCGACCAGTCAAGGTAGGAGCCGGCGTAGTTACGAGCTCTGGAAAAGAGAGCAGAAACATTGAGGGTTCACCTTCCTCTTTAGGGATGTGGTGAGGAATCACAAAAGTGCAAAGGAAAACGTATTTACGTCACATATCCGAGTTCTCTGACTTTGCTTAGGGCCTGTGCTGATCGCCTTCCTGATCGGCAGTAAAACACCAGCTCAGGTGCATCCAGCGCAGGTTTGGGTATCCCATATCTGGCCTGGAAGTCTTCTGGGCCCATTTTGAAAGCCTCCTCGACGGTGCCAACTGATCCGAAAGAAAGAGGAGACAGCGGCAACAGCAGATCACTCAGACAGACCACTGGCATTAGGTTCACAGCCGAATACAAAACACAGATATTTAATAAAATTATAATAGGTTAACTCTTACGGGCAATGTGAACGGATCTGGGGATACACCCTTTGTCCACCTCATCCTTCTCACGGACGTCAATGAGAATCAGATCTTTGCTCTTGGCCAGAAGAGCCTTCAGTTCCTCGTAGGTGACTACAGTTTCAATGACATGAAGAAAAGCAAACATATTTAAAAAAAACAACAGCAGATTTTTAAATGGGTCATTGTTCAAAAACACTTGGTGCATTTAGCCAGATTTAATGAATGGTTGAAAGTCCCAGAATACTCGTGTTTGTAGTCACTGTGAAACCAGTGCAAGTAGCAAGAAAAACCACATGCTTTACGTTGTATCTAACATTTTCCATTTTAAGAAGAGTTTAATTTGTCATAACAAATGTTGATGGGTTGAATTTGTGCAAATTCTGAATAGTGGGCCGCTCAAAATCCCTTAAAAATGCTGCAAATGGCCCCCGGGCCACACTTAGGGCTCCCCAAATCTAACGTTTACTGTATATTTGTAACAAAACAAATTTAGATACAATTTGCCCGCTAATTAATTTGTAAAAACCAATTCTAAAAATAAAAAAATATATATTTTCAACCAATGCTGCACAACTTCTGTTTAATTTCAATAATAACAATACTCGTATCATTAGTGAAAAACACTAACCTGGATTATCCATGCTGGCGTGTGGGTGAAGCTGTGGAGATGAAGGAGTGATCTCTGCTCACTGCTGTTCTTCCACACCTCGGTTTTTATGGTGCTCGACGCCAAATAATTGGCTCAGGTTCAGGCAGTGGGCGGTGCCTGGCCTTGAAGACTCAGGTAATAGTTAGATAATAATTATGTAAGAGCATCCCTGTTGAGCGGACGTTCAGAATACAACTGGGTTATAAGCCATTAGGCTCTCTGTCAACGTTCAAAGGAATAAACAATCTCAAGTAATTCACGAGTTACATCACACTTTAGACCTATCTGTAGACGGAGGTCACTGAAAGCAAACCAAGCATGGTAAAACCTGACGTTGGTATGTAAAATCATTTATTACACACCTTTATTATGACATTAAAAGACTCAACTGACATTTAAACTATTTATTTGTTTTATAGACTATAAGGAAAAACTAGAAAACTTGTCCAGGAGGGAGTAAAGTGTCCCACACTACTAGTCTGGATCATGATATTCTCAGCTATCCTCATCGACCCATCAGTAATTCAGCAAATTGTAATTCCCTTCGATTTGGGACATTGTTTTAAATGGTGCCGTTGCATTAAGAATTATAGATTAGAAATCTAAAAGTAGCTGACAAAATATTTGTTGATGTCATTTCCGTTTAAGAAGGCATTTAAGATTAAATTCCTCCCTAATCTGTCTTAATCAGGAGAGTAACACTGTGTCTTTGCTTATGTAATTGTGCAATACTATAGTATTTTCAAACAGTTTTCGCTTAGCCCAATCCTAGTTATCAGGTAATTTGTACGATAAAAGTAAAAACAATGAACAATGAATTATTCAATGAAGATCATAAACATTCCTCTCCTATTTTAATGACTATATGATAACAAAATCTAACTGCCAAAAATCCCTTCATCATCAATTTCTGTTGGGGCGACAGGCAGGCTGCACCTTCCATCTTGGACAGGTTGCCAGTGGGTCACAGGGCGACACAGAACAGCAAACTATGCACACAAACGCTCCTACCCAAGGGCACAACACAGTTTACCTGTTAGTACCCAGAAAGAAATTACATAGGGAGGAACCTCGTAACTCCATGCGGAAATACCACAGTTCTGGATTCAAACCAGGGACCTTCTTTATGGGACTCCATGTCATGTCAGCTCTAAGCCAGAACCGTGACCATGAGCAGAGGAAGGGTCATGGTGGAGTGAAAAACGTCTCCAGTTAATTAAAGATTAATTTGAGTTTTTCCAATAGATTGTTCCTAAAATGTGTCCTGATTGGGCCGAATGTCACCGTGTCTCCTCCCGTCAACATGTCTGAAACCAAAACCTGGGGAAATTTGAGTTTTTTAGGCCGGACTCCTTTAAATGCCGCATCCGAACAATTACGCCATAGTGTTTGCTGCAGAACTGCTTCCGGCTAACCGATTTGCAAATCCGGCATTTTAATTGCTTGTAGTCCAAGCTCAAGGATGCCAAAGCTGCAAGAGGATAAGTGAAAATGTTCAATTGTCGGGTGTATTAACCCACACAAATAATTACACCGTCCACCAGCTTACTACAAAAATGGCCAAAGGGGGTGGAGTAGAACCACTGATCTCTATTTATTCACTGGATTGCGCATTGGCCGTATATAATACACATCGCTGTGAAGCCACCAGCCGCCATATTGGTACTCCCTATTTTTCTTCAGTAACTAGGGAATATGTGCGCTACAGCATCGAACAACGAGGATTTTCTCATGTTCAGGGGGGGGCTTAAAACTTTTAAAATGTCAAATGCCATATACTTTTATGTTATGTACTAAAACTATCAAGTACTGAGAAAGTAATGCCTGAAATATTTTGCATGTTATTTACATATATATATATATATATAAACATTTATAAATATTAGGGCCAGGCAAGTTAACGCGTTAATTTCGCGTTAACTCATTAGACTATTAACGGCGATATTTTCTTTAACGCGCGTTAACGCATGTTGCTCACATGCTTTTATTTTGTGAAGGTCTGTTGCTGCGGTGTAGGGGTTTGAATCAGAACAGTAGGTGGCGATAATGCGCCAATAACCTCGCTGTCAGCCAAACCTCGGATTCAGAGGAAGAAAGATGCTGGCCGGAAAAAAACAAAGCCGACATGGGGAAGGCGGTGTTTCCCGCAGGAATTTGCTTAGGCGAGACGGTGAGTTGGCGAACGGAACAAGTTTTGTGCGGAGTGGAGCGGAGCGGGGGGGGTCTGCATCGACGCCGTCGGTGAAGTCGCTTCTCGTTTCAAAGCATCCATGTGTTTTTGCCTGTTTTTCCCTGCCATTCACTATATGCACGCGAGAAAGCAACAACAAAAAAACGCATGTCAACGTCAAATAAACGCAAGCGTATCGAGTTAGCAAGCATTTCAGTTTAAAGTTCTTCCAGCAACGAATATGACAGAAACAAGTTAGTTGTAACCACTGCCAAGTTAAACTTTGGTATTGAACATAAAATGGTAATGCTGCTTCCTGCTGTTACCTCAGAAATTGCCTGTTTTTGGTAGATTTTTTCCCCATAAAGAGAATTCCCTGTCAGTGGCAATAAGCTTTAATTTATTATTATTGCTATTTTTTGTTTTACATGTTTAAGTTGAGCTTTACACTAAATATGTGTTACTGATAAGTGCTACAAATGTTACAACACTTTTGTTCATATGGCAGCAGAACATTAAAATAAAAGTGCTCTTTACACTACTTTTGAATTCATTCTTGGAGTTTGTAAATACAATGCGATTAATCGCGATTAATCAGGCAAATTATGTGATTAATCGCGATTAAATATTTTAATCGTTGCCCAGCCCTAATAAATATATAAATAATATACAAAAAAAAAAAAAAAAAAAAAAAAAAAAAAAAAAATATATATATATATATAGATATATATAGTATATATATATATATATATATATATATATATATATATATATATATATATATATATATATATATATATATGTTATTTATATATAATATAAATAACATGCAAAATATTTCAGCACATGATTTAAAGAGACAGTACCAAAACGAGTTGCTCTCAGACGCACCTCAGAAAAGAGGTAAAAAGGGGGAACATGAGGATAAATTAACGGACCAAAGACCAAAACATTGCAGTTCCACTTTATATAGACCACAACTGAATGATTTCAAAGTGAAAAGGAAAGATTTAAAAGCACATGATCCCTTTAACCTGCTGAGTAATGAATCCTACATGTTAACAGTCCTTATCTGTAGAAGTGGAGTCTTTGTATTGGTTTGATAGCTGGTTTATTACTCGTATTGATAATCACTGATACATGTTAGTATATTTTAGTTTAATATTTGATTTACGGATGTCGTTAACATGCCATGTTTTCCTCAACCTTCCTACAACCTACATCCTTTCTGACTTGATAAGAAACTGTAGCACTGAGGAATAAATTATACTGGTCCCTGGGAAGGTCACCTGAGATTAATAGATTGATTTAAAATTTTAAATGTGAGACTCATTGGCAGATTATAAACAGCATAATTTAAAAGTGCTAAATTTACATCTATACAAAGCAAAGACTTGACTTTTCAAAAGAGATTTTCTGAAATTACATTAACATAGTGTTTGCATCCATAAACCTGTAGATATGACTGTCCATGTTAATAAATCAATTCAGTTTTAATCCAGTTGAGAATAAATCAAATAAATGCACAGATACTGTCAGTATCACAAGAGAAGAGACTTAAAATAAATACGAATTTAGTAGACAGGCAGGCAACGTCGAACACCTAAAGCTCTGACGTTGTAAAGTTTGTGGTTACAGGCGTCATTCTTTGAGATATTTAAATTGTTTATTTGTCCAACTTTCAGTTTCTAACATAGATGTTAGTTTAGAGATTATCATGTTTAGCCTGGAGGATTATATGTTGGCTGTTAGATGCATTCTAATCAACATAAATTATGTTATTCATTATCTGATTAAATATTAGCAGTCTAAGCAACAAAAGCTGCAGTAAATGACAATAAGTCAGCAGCAACATATTCATCTTTCTCTCCTCACCTTATATAACCTGAACAAGTTACGCCAGTATAGTGATTTCTTTTACTCCCTTTCAAGGCTAAAATAAATCAAACTGCAGAAAACTTTTTATATGCATAATTTATTTAAGCAACAACCATCAAAGACAAAATGTATTGGGATGAATTAGATCCTAAACCTACAACATACATCTGTTGTAGAACAGCAAAAAAAAAGGAAAATCACAGCCATATAAGCTGCAGAGTAAATTGTATTTTTAACTAGAAACAATAAATTGCTGCAGCATAAGAGGAGAACTTTTGCCACCAAAAATACTTTTACTTCTGGTCTGTTTCCACAGCCGGAAGGGGAAAAAAATATGTTTATATTTCAGCTCTGGCGTGCTCATAACCCTCAGCTTGATCTTCAACCTGTTGGAATAATACCAGGACCTCATAAATAAGATTAAAAGCAGATCTTTTTCAGGCTGTGGTGGAAATCAAAGACTCACCTGAGCAGGATAGCACCTCTCTTTAGGGACAAATCTCCATGACGTCACCCTCCGCAGGGACTCCCTGAGGGAGGCTGATAACTCATGAGTGTCGCGTACCTGACAAACACGCCCATTACACACACGTCCACATCCTCTCCCCTCATTTTAAAATGAATAATACATAATGAAACAACAACAAAAAAATGAAACCACCTTCATGCGTGTCAAGCAGGCATGTCTGAAGTCCACGCTGCTGCTGCTGCTCACTATGCTGATGGTGGAGGAGAGGATCACCTCAGCAGCCGCCTGCAGCTTCTCTTGTTTCTTACGGCACAAACACACACAAGCTTCATTTTTTAACGACGATTTGTCGAATATCTTCATTTAAAACAGAAAGCACAAATATAACACGTTAGGTTTTGTCACGTTACAGCTGAACGCTTTTAAAGGATTAACCAACACACAGTAGTGGCTCTTAAAAAAGGAAGGAAGAAGCTGTGCTGGCTGGATAAAACTAAAACGCAACGCCCGCAGTGAAACCAGGTGGTGGCTGCATCATGCTGTGGGGATACGTTTCTACTGCAGGGAGACTGAAGAAAGTGCGAGTGGATGGGAAGACGGACCGTGCAAAATTCAAGGAAGTCCAGGACAATAAAAAACCTGTAAAAGACGTCCAAAGACCTGAGACCGGAGCTGAAGTTGGACTTCCAGCAGAATAAGGACCTTAAAAACAGCACAGCATGAAAAAAAAAGATGCTCTTTATCCAATCTGAGCTTTTTTCTGAAGGTGAACAGGCAAAACATTCAGTCTCTAGACTCAGACTGGTAAAGTGCCTAGCTGCCCACCCCAGAACAATGTGGTTTGTCAAAATAGATTAAAGGCACTGAAAACAAACGCAAGCCACATTTATTTGTCAAACAAACTGAAAACCACGCATCCATTTACTTCCACATCCCAATTATGTGCTGCTTTGTGGTGTTTTATCACATAAAATCAATCACATAAAACATAGTGACATTAACGAGGTTGTTACCTGACAAAAACCAGGAAAGGCTGAAGGGCTTTGAGGCGCTGAATCAAGTTAGTTTGAATTTTAATTTAATTAGTCAGATTACTGCTACATAGACTAAACCTGGAAATATGAAATAAAAACTCCAACCGTGAATTCAAAACAATAAAAATGTCTTTCTTGCCTTTTGTCTTTGTTTTGAAGCTTTCGTTGTGTTGAGCAGCTCAGCCTGCAGAGCTGATGTGACGGCCCGCCTGTTGTTGCTAAGGATGTCCTCCAGGTGGCGCTCTAGCAACAACTCACCGGCTGTAGGAGAACTGGAGGTTCAGTGCAGTCACTCGGTTTTTTTTGTTGTCAAGCTTTTATCAGACATTTTATGGAAGGTGGTCTTCTTTTGGTTTTCATTAGTACTTAAGGACGGATGCTGCAGCCTCGGCGGTGAACTTCTGAAGACAAACCTGCTGGTCTCAGAGTCTCTCCAGCTGAGTGATGTGTGTTTACAGCTGCTGCGCTGATGCTCTCTCACCCATTATATCCGTGAGCTCAGAGGTGAAGGGGTCACTGTGCTGTAAGAAGAGGAAGACGAGGAGACTCTGCTGCACTGGGAGGCCGCTTGATTCCTGCTCCGGATCGTCCCAGTTTTCCTGCTCCACGGCGTACACGACCCCACCGCTGGGCACGAGATCGTCATGGCATGCTGGAAAGATTTAAAACAAAACAATATGAATATAAAAAAAAATAAACAGGCTCCTGAACTGAACCCAGAGTAAATTAATGTTTAAGGGGGCAGTACATTTTTAGTTGGGATAAATTACCTGACCTCAGTACTTTATAAATGGGAAGAGTTGCATCGTTTTGATATGTAATGTTTATATTTTAACTCCAGATATGACAACATAAACGAAACAAAAAACCTCAAAAGAAAGGTTTTAGTTCTTCACATCATAATATAGATTTGAAAAAAAAAGAAGAACATAAAAATCTCTAATTTATAACCAACTAGCCCATTTGTTTTTCATCATGTGAGAACAATTCACTAATGACCTGTACTGATTAGCTTCTTTTTCTGCAACAAATGCTCTGAGAACTCATTAATCTATCAAACTAGAGTTACTGCCAATGTTTGAAATTAATGGCCTGCAGATTTGTACCTTTGTCTAACAGAGTAACAACATTTTTTGTAAACATCTCCTCAGCTCACAGTAACTCAACCAGACAAGCCAAGACTCTGTTTTATAAAACATTAAGTTTTCGGTTTTCTCTTAAAGGATTGCAAAGTTTTCTTCTTTTTTATATATATATCTATATCTAATGAAACTAAAGAGAAGCAGTGAAACAGCGACAACCTCACAAAGCTGCTGTTGTGTCATTTCCAGTCTTTCACTTTACTGATATGAATAAAATGGCACCAGTCAGCTGAATAAAGAGCGCAACAGCGCACCCAGGAGGTCTCATTGGAATTAAACGTTATTTATTGTAAGAAACTAATGAATTAATTAATAGAACTTTATTGATCTGACAATGGAGAGATTCACTTCTGCATTTAACCCATCCCCTTGGGGAGCAGTGGGCTGCCACTGTGTGGCACCTGGAGAGCAATCAGGGGTTAAGGGTCTTGCTCAGGGACCCAGAGTGGCAGTATGTGGGAGTTGAACTTAGAACCTCCGGGACCCAAGTGCAATGGTCTAACCACTAGCGCACCACTCCTCCTCCAGATGTCAATCAAATTCAGAAAAAATAAAATAAAATAAAAAAATTATTCAAATGCAAAAATTATTTTCTGGGAAGAAGTACCAGTAGACCAGACCAACAACAGAAATACAATAATAAAGGCTCATTTAAAGTTAAATAAATTCCTTTTTTTTCCCAATCAATTGTTGCAAAAACCATGTGTTGAGAGGTCACATACAGAGGTTACTGGAGCTAAATTAAATCCTTCCAAGCTGATATCCAAAGTAAAGCAGGCATTCTTAATGGTAGAAGATGCTTTATGCCAGAAACGTCCAAACTGTGGCCCGGGGGCCATTTGTGGCCCCTGTACACTCCCCCCCCCCCCCCCCCCCCCGACTGCATTTCAAGAAAGATTTGGTCCACCAATACAGGTGGCTGATGCAGATGGAAGATTTTAGTTTTTAATTAGGGCAGTTACAGAAAAGTTAAAATCCCACAATTGAAAATGTTAAGTACAACACAAAGTATTCATCTTTAAAAACAAAACAAAACAAAACACTTTTAACACTTTTCTGTTTAATTTCACAGTAACATCCAATGATATTTAATAACTCAAATGCAGACTTTAGTGCATTAAAATCTGCTTTCAATTCAATTATTAAAATTGGCTAATTACATCTAGTGTATTCAAAGAACATCTGATCCAAATACTGTTCTTATATTGCTAGGCCAAAAAGAGTAAAGTTTACTATTGTTAAAGAGTCAAATTAAATTATTCAACATAATTTACAAACTGGATGACCATCATTTAATACAACAAATGAGCAAAAAAATTTTTTTATCTACAATGATTTACACATTAATTTCCTATAAAAAACTGATTAATTTATTTATATAAAATGATAATATTTTGTAGAGCAGGTAAAAAATGTAAAAAAATAAATAAATAAAATTAACAAAAAAAAAAAAACGTGTTAACTTTTTTTTGAGTTTGACTTGACAATTTTGGCCCATGTACCGAAATGTTTGGACACCCCTGCTTTAAGCAGAGCACAAGTAAAAACCACCGCATAAGTGATGAAATTTTAAAGTAAATAAACAAAGCAGTAAATATTGGTACATTTCTAACATATTAATGAGGCTCCTACAAATTTTCAACTTCAAGATTTCCTTCAGCTAATTGGCTAAAAGCGGAGCACCAGAAATGACCCTTCTGTGGCTTTCCCTCCTTGTGGAGGCGGTCAGCGACCGTCTGCAGTCGTCCCTGTGACTGTGTAGCACCAGCGTCTTATTCATCCCATGGGCCAGAACTGGCATGTCACAAATAGCCGAGAAAGCTAAAATTACCACACAACAAAAATCTTATTACTGTAAGCGTTACTTTTAGCTGCTCCACAAATATACCAGCATGCAATATAATGATAAGTCAGATTTTTTTGTGGAAAAAGGATGTGTTAATCATTGTGGATCCGAAAACTAAGAAAAAAAGGGGGGATATGCACCTTTTTGTCTTTTTAAAAGAGTCATCCAGCGATCAAATTGTTTTGGGCTCGATTGAAAAAAATAAAAATAAAACAAAACTGAAAAATTATTCATTTTTTCTAAGCAGTAAGACCAGGATTAGGGTCCGTTTTCTTTGACAACGCTTGCTGTACTGAGCAAGTTTCAATAAACTAATTAAAATCAGATTTTTTTTGTGCAAGCAAAGTTTTCTTATGAGTAACAGTTATTGGACAGATGTGGTTACTATAAAACTAAAGAGGATGTCAAAAGTGTTGTTCTTAAAAGAGGAATACGTTGCGCTTCCTAGTCAGCATCGACCGTAAAAAAAAAACAACAGAAATATATTTTTGGGTATTAGCTAGTGATGATGAATATTGCATCTGAAGTGGGTGAGCCTTTCTAGATATGACCATGAGTGGAAGTCCTTAGTTTCACATCAAAATGACTATCCAGATCAAGAATACAATGAATTTGGTGAGTCATAATTTCCTGGGTCGTCATGTTAAACAACAACTGTATTTTGACACCAGATCCACACAATGAGGAACCAACCGCAGACACGCCCTTTACAACTTTGTCCATTTACAGCAACACACTGAACTTAAATTCCTCCTTTAGACAATCAAAATTGCTCATCATCAGCATCCTGTGTTTTCCTGTTGTGACGATGAAGCTGTCTTCATATGAGCAAATGAATCCCAGCTCCTCCTACTTTTAACAAGACTGTAGGGGGATTAGCACACAGTTACTGTGCTGTCCACACACATTTTCTCTCCTAAATCTCTGCCAAGAACATTTTATGAATGCAACACAGATTTTACATGCAACTATTTCCCACATCTCAATTCTGAGCATTAACACAAAGCAGAAAGCTTATTCTCTCTGCTGCTTTAAACTTCTTGGTTTTTTTTTCCTTCATTTGACTTTAATTATCTGCTTCAGGGATTAATTATAGTCCTTCTTTCCTCTCAGCTAAACATGTGGCTGTTTTTTTTTTTATATGCAATTGCCTGAAGTCAAGAGAAAAAACAAATCTGTGTTTTAACTGTGTTAGAACATCTTTACAAGATGGGATTAGATGTTCCGGATGCTCAGCCTCCCAAACCCTAAATTTCCAGATTTTTATTAGGAAACCAGCCCCCTCAAGGTAAAGACCCACACTGCATCGTGGCCGTCAGAACATGTTGTTCTGGCGGCGCAGCATGTTGTTTACCTTTGGAGGAGGGGCAGTGGATCCTGCCCAGGCCCAGCTGAGGGTAGTCTAAAGCAGCAGGAAGGCTTTGGAGGAAGCCAGATGGAGCTGGCACAGGGATGTTACTGGGGCTGTATACCAACACCTGGAAAGGCAGCAAGTCAAGGACAATTTAAAATGTTATATTTCTGTAAGTTAAAAAAAAAAGAAAAGAAAAAAAAGAAGGAAACTCATATAGATTTACACACTCAATTACATATGTCAAATCTTTATATGTGATGATGATTATGGGAGACACTCTTAGGAAACAAAGAAAAACACCCAGTCTACCAGACAATACGTCCACGTTGCAAAGAACTGCAACAAAATGTGAGCTGGCCCTTTAAGTCCCGTGCAATCTATGCATGTAATATATTTGGTGACTCCTGTGTGAGCTCATGCAGAATAAACGTTTCAGAAGGCAAACAGGTGTTGAGGACGTTAATGCCAAATCCCCAAAAAGCAGAAGCAACTTATGCAATATAGCCTTGTTGAGATGGAAATAGGACCGAGCAGTATGGGTTAAAAATAAAATTAAGATTTTATTATACCAAATCCGATTCATTGATTTTTTTTTCTCCCCCTTTAAATTCATAAAAATAAATGAGAGAAATTATGTTTAAAAACTTGCTTTTATTTCAGTCTTTTTGTCTGGGAGTTGAGTTGAATTCAAAGTGCAACTAAACACAAGCTGTGTAACATAATCGTAAAACAAGATGGTGGCCCTGCCGTTGTAAACAATTAAAATGTAACTAAATGTTTGCTGCTGCTGCTGGTACTAAGGAACTTGGCAGAATGAGCGACAGAGTTACAGGTACGGACATGTGTACATCTCCCTGTGCGCAGGCGCAGCACAGGAGCAAACATAGTGATGCAAATGATTGTGGCGAATAAAGCGAAGCCAGAGCGACTCGACACCTGCGGTGGATGCAAAGCGACCGTTGTTGGAGTTGATAAAGCTGAACTTAAGTGTCTTGTCCCGCCTGCGCTTCAGCAGGGAGGCTAAAATAGCAAATTACCAACTGCCGTCATCTAATGCACTTAAAATCTGAAAAAAAATAAATAAAAATTAAGCATGTTCCCAAAGTAATTTTGTATATGTAGTAGAAAATAAAGCATCTTATTGTTTGTCATAAATCAGGCCCCCAAATATTGCGATAAAACTTTAGTTTGCTGAGTCATTGCAGACTGACTGATTTTCTACTTTATGTTCCTTCAGCTTTCATGTCAGCTGTGTGGTATTTTTTAAACTGTAGTACTTGTGAATAAGACTGCAAGTAAAGTGATTTTGGCTCAAGCGTTATCTCTAAGGTGAAGGTACAGTACGTTTTGCTCTCATGCTTTAATGATGCACTTTAGGGATTACTGAAAAAAAACTTTGCACTGGGGTTAGTTATGGCAATTATTTCAGGCCACCCAGTGCTTGTCTCTATCCAGGGAGGAAAATATATTGTAAATTTGACATTTTCTAAGCTTGCTTAGCCCATTTAATAAACCCTTGCAAATCTTCAACCACAACTAGTCATCAGTAAACCTCTTAATGCAGACATATTTTAACATAAATCGTGACCATGTTCAAACAAAGTCAAAACTTTTATAATTACATTTGGCTTGATGTGGGGTGAGACTGATCTGAGATAAGGCAAATCCCTAAATGAGATGGTTAGAGAGGAGATAAGTTTATCACAGCCAGCCCCTAAAACTAGTTACTCTCAAACATAAACGCTAAATTCCTATTAAAAAGGGAGGTCTCCACCAGTATCGATGTGCTATCTCATTAAGATTCCTTCAAACTGTGCCAGCTGCTGAGAAACTTATTTGAAGTTACCTGTTGGTTTGTGTATGTCATGCGTAACTTAACTTGCATGCAGTTATCCTTTTAGCTACATTTAAATAACAAAATAACTTCCCCTCACTCTGGCTAAAAGCACGTCTGATTACCAGGGAGGCTGGATGGCATGTATGGCAGACTAGCTCTGCTGAGGCATAACCAACCTCCCTGACTCGTGCTGAAGCCCTCGTCACGTTGACTGAACCCGAACAGCCGTCCCTTATGTTTTGGCAGAACGCCGTGACCTCTAGGCTACAAAGCATCCTCTCTGGTCCCTGTTTTCCCACTTAAGGCACAAACCAGTACACCGGATGTCATCATGTGATTGAAGCAGCTGGTCAAAGGCGGGGTTAGGAGGCCGAATCTGTGATGCATCTGCCGCTTTAGACACTCGTCTGCTTGCTTTTATGAAGAGATTAGCACAGAACACGATTATATCAGGCAAAAAGGATATTTGCATGCGAGACAGCTCCGTAGGCAAATTGGGGTACTGCTGCACACAGGGGCTGAGCAGCGTGACAAGCTGGACGCTGAGCTCTCCCAACAGGCCCTGATCCATGGCTGCGGGCGGGATGCTGAGTGGGAGACGTTCTCCGACGACAGGATGTCCTCCCTGACACCACGGTCCTGTCTGACCGCACCGTGGAGCGCTGTGAAGGAGAGAAAACCCCCTGATCGTACACAGATGTGACTTCACCACCACCACCTGCACGAGAAGCAGGAACCTTCAACAGAGCTTTTAACAGAATCGTATCTGTGTGTCTACATAAAACATAAGAGAACAGAATAATGAACTAGTGCTACGGACTGTGCAGAACAAGTGAGGTCCAACATCAGAGGTGGTTGGACAGCCAGGGTAACTTTCCTTCTGAGGAGAACTCTGCAGGAATACCACAAAAGAGTAACAATTAAAGTTTATTCACATTACCTGCTTTTTTTTTATTAAGAGATGTAACAAAATGCGAGACATGATAAATAAAAGAATGCACTGCAAAAACGGAACTAAAAATAAGTAAAATGTTCTTAAAATGAGTGTATTTGTCCTTTATTTGAGCAGGTAAATAAGATTATTTGCCAAAGGAATAAGACTTTTGCACTTAAAATAGGAACAATTCATCTCCATCATCTTATTTCAAGTGCAGGATGTCTAATTATCTTATTTTAGGGGTCAAAATACTCATTCCATTGGCACATAATCTTATTTACCTGCTCAAATTAAGGATAAATACACTAACTAAAAGAACATTTTTACTTATTTTTAGATCCATTTTTGCAGTGTGAACAAACGTTTAGAATAATGTAATAAAAGCTACTAGAAATATTTGCATGCATTCTAACCAGCTGGAATGTAATACATTGAATTTGAATCTCTTTTTTTACTGCATTAATTGGATTATTTATATTTCTAGCTATAATTAGGATTTGTTTGTCTTGTTATTTAGAGCATTATAAATAAAACTAAACTCAATCATGAGACTCTAAAATAAGAGAACTAAGGCAGTCTGTGACGTTGCTGACTTACCTAAACTCGTGCTGGGATTTCTGTGCATGAATTTTAAATTTTAGGTGGATTCTTATCTGTAGAAATTAAAAAAAAAAAATAGTTTTTTTCTCACTTTTCCAGCATTTAATTTAAAAGAAAAGGAGAACTTTTCATACCCCGGCATTGGTCAAACTGAACGTCCGGAGGAACGCCCTAATATGAGCCTGACACGTGGACCAGGAAAGTCCTGCATCTTTTATCTGCGAGAGTGACATCCACAGATTAACCAACCAACTTCAGAGGTTGATACTTTTAAAAAACTCAGTGTTTATTGTGCTCGATAAATAGCAAGTACAGTACAACCTGAAAAGTGCACAGGAATTGGAGCGATCCATACAGATCTGTGAAGGCGCTCAGCTCCTCGGGATCAGGCTCCGGACAGGACCACACACCGGGAAACAGGACCTTTTTCAAATCTGTGCGCAGCAATGCAACAAAAACCAGCTGACTTAAAAAAAAGCATCCTTTGAGACTTACTGCGTTTGTTATTGTGTGAACATACCAGGTTGAAGGGCTCGCATTTCAAGTCCAACACACCAGGGACCGGCGGATGCAACTGGAGCACAAAATGAGCGTCAGGATGAGTGTTTGTCTATGAAGTGAAGCAGGCTGTGTCGTGCAGTTAATAATGTGGAAAATGGAGGAAATGTTTGAAAATAAATAAAAAAAAGACTGGACACAAGGTTCCCGCACATTTTCTATTTTTAAAAAGCCTTTAAAACGTTTTTAAAATTTTAAAGATTTTCTGTGCATTTGACTAATTTAGGTAAATACATAAATCAATCTAAAGGTTAGTGTCAGTACATCGCCTATATAATGGTTTTATTGGGATAATCATCTGTATGTATTCATAAAAAATTATTAATAAAATATAAAAAATAAATAGGAATTTTAATGCTTTGTCATTTAAATCCGACTCAGTTAAAAAAAATTTAAAAATAAATGATAAACTAACCAAGGCTGAGATTCTGATCTAGATCAATACATTTGTGTTTTCTCACATAATAAATCTAAAACTAGGAGCCAGAAAATCCTTTTCATTTATCTTTTAGAGGCTGTTTTTCAATTAGATTTTTTCTGTTTTAATTATTAAGTTATCTATTTCATACATTTTATAAAACCCCAAAGCACAGAATTAAGAAATTAATTTACTGGGAAACATATTATCTCAAAGAAAATAAAAATATATATTTATATCACTAAATGAAATAATTTCATAGATTCCTGTTAAACAAAACTGCCCAATTGGTTTGACCAAAATTAAAGTGAAGATATGGCACTTCAAAATTAATCAGTGTAAATTTGGGATAGGTCACTATCAGAAGCCCTTTTCTTTAGAAATTAAGACTGTTCGTATATTTCAAGTGAAAATTAGGATTAATATCAGGAAGCGCAAACATTTTAAAAACTTTTCTTTTTTTCCTCATTCCTCACAGAAAGAATATTAAACCTAATTTATACTGAAATTCTACAATTTTCCCACACATTTATACCTAATATTTTATATAATAAATCATAAAACATCGGGGTTATAATCTTGCTGTTCATGTAATGTCAGCTGTTATTATTATTGCAAAAATGTATTCAGAAAGTCTACTCACTTTACAATAAGGAAGATTAAGCTGTGCTTTTTAGTGCCCCTTGTCCATTTTAGAGGAAATTGAGAGTTCAAATATAGCAATATGAATTAATCTTGATATAGAGTATTGCTTTTTATTAGTTAAAATTGCGCTGTTTTATGCGAAAGTCTGAAATTGTGATAGAGATTTAAACCTGACGAACTTGCGCTCAATTCTGTGGAAATAATTATCACAAAAATATGGCTAGATCTTACCTGTGCAGTTTAACCTTTGCGTGGACGAGCCTTTTTCAGTCCATAAAAGCACCAAAAGTCCTCCAGCAGTCTTTAAACCAGACTGCTGCCTCTGTTTTCCCTTTAGCTTGATTAGCCGTAGCACCTGAACAGATCAGCAAGCTAACGTCATGCTAACATTAGCTTCGATAATTAGCGTTTCACGTTGTAAAAACAATCTTCTCTAGAAAGAAATTGTGTTAGTATATAACAGTTTAGTATTTTTTAGTTAGAATAAACCTCATTTAAGTAATTACCTGTCGTAATTCTCTGAGCATTTTTAATTTTGAAGATGAATTTTCAAACAATCAGGTCGCATTGTGCTCTCAAAGACTGCGCATGCGCGCAGAACCAGGCAGCATCAGTGGCTAAGAAGGTACTGGTACTCTCATATGGCGCTGACCTATTATTCCTTTATTTGTGTATCTTTTTTAACCTTAAAATATTCATTTCTATTTTCTTTTTTTAATCTTAGTACAAATATAATTTATAATTTATCTCTTTATGCACTACTTTTTACTCTGCTTTGACTGATTTACCATCTGCACTTTGAATTAATATCAATAAATAAATAATTAACTAAATATAGCCCTGACTATAAGGAATAAAGCAATGTTCTCGATACCCAGCAAGTATTTGCTCATATTCATTATACATTAGCAAAAAGTAGCCGCTGACTGTTTCTTTTACTTCTTAAATTTAGTTTTTTTTAAAACTGCTACTTTTGTGTTCCTGAAAGCAGGAAGTTGAAAGAAAAAGTTCAACTAAATACCATGTTGTTGTGCTATCATTACTCTTTTTAAAAGTAATAAATTCAACTCCTTATTTTTCTTTTATAGCTTCACTCACTCTTCAATCACTGTGAGTGTGATACTGTAGATCAGGAGTCACTAACCTTTTTGTACCTGAGAGCTACTTAGTTTGTGTTGTGTTATACAAAGGGCTACCAGTACTGACATTTGAACTAGAAGAATCAAAGTTCACCTTAACTTTATGTAAAATACTGAAAATGTTCATGCTTTGTTATAGATATTGTAACTTTTCAATCAATATAAATGCCAGAGTGATCGAAAAAGAAGAGTTATGGAATGCAATAAAGTTTTGGTGGTGGATCGTATTTTTTAGAACAGGCTTGAGGGTAACACATGTGGTACTTGAAGGCTTCTTGGTGCCCACAGGCACCATGTTGGTGACCCCTGCTGTAGATAATACTGTTATGTCTCCATATTTAATATATATAAAAATTAATTTCAAAGACCAGGATTTTACGTTATCTATGCATACATCTGGTAAACTGTACTGTACCTTGTATAAATATTAACCGCTTGAACTTCTTCACATTTTCACTCCTACAACAATAAACATATTTTTTGTAAGGGATTTTATGGGATTTTATGAGATTTTATATCCCTATGTAAGCTCTAGTGCAATTAGTAAATGCAGTCCTTCTGTATGCCGTTTATTCTGATAATCGACACATCTGTTCTGTAAAGTCCTCGGAGGCATGTTGGAGTATAGAACTCAGTGAGGCAGCCAAAACACCCGGTGGTAACTGTGGAGGAGCTGCAGCTGCAATCGGGGAACAATCTGTCAACAGAGCAACTATTGGTCATGAACTTCAGAAATCTGGCCTTTGTTGTTAACAGAATGGGGGCAAATGTAGTTTTCCAGAAGCCATGTAGCAGGATGTGGAAGAAGACGCTCTTGTGATATGGGAATAAACTTTTTAGGCTGTGTGCAAAACTCTGGGTGATATACTTCGAAACTGGGGTGGATGTTCAGTTTCTAACAGTAAGATGACGCTAAACATGCATTTAGATCAACATTGTTTATCAATGATGGCTAACTCCCGTCTTAAGTGGCCACTGTCTTTTTGATGTTTTGCTCCTCAATTTATTAAATGTTTCCATAGCAGCTACTGCAGCATCACATGATCAGATGCTGATGACGTAATTCAGCCCTCTGAATGACCTGTTTTAAAGCAAGGGCACATGTAAAATATGCAGAAAACTTGATGTTACTGAGGATCAGAGTCGTCCACTGCTGGTTTAGATGGAAGTATTTGCATGTGTTTGAATGGCAAAGTCCAAATCCAGACCTAAATCCAACTGAGGGTCTTTGGAAAGACTTTGAAAGTTATATCTTTTTCCTTTGACTTCTTCATTCTGTATTGCTTGGCGTTAAAATATCACATAAAACCCCAACAAAATACAAGAAACTTTGCTGTTGTAATGTGACAAAATGTCAAGCTACGGTATCTCCTGAAAGTCAGAGTTTATGAACACTGGCAGAGGTTATTATGACCCTCTTTGACTACTAGAGAGTTCAAAAAATAAATACCTGGCAATTAAAACACGCTTTTTACTAACAAGCTTATTTACATTGTGAGCAAAAACTCTTTTCTTATTAAGCCACTCAAATAATTTCACACAGACATGTTTAAGAGTAAACAGCATAATTTATTTTAACTTATAGCATACTATAAATTTAGATTTTAAAATCTTAGTGGTTTATTGTATGATAAACAACAAAATCATAACATATGTTTTTTTTTTTGTACAGGTTTTGTATATGAATAGCTTTATTGCACAGTGGGAGTTTTCTCATTAAAGCTGTTTCGGTTCTCTTCTGGACCATTCGCTGTAGGCTCCGGCGTAATTATACACACTGAATAAGATAGAAAAAAAGAAAACAATCAAGGGGTTGCCCTTATTACATTAAAAAGAAAACAGGCAAAATGAATTTCATCACAGTTTTTCTGCTGAAAGTCTCTTTTTCAATAAATATTTTGCAGCAGTGAGAACGTATTTGTATATATGCCCTTGGCCTTTTATTCCTCAACATGCGCCAGAAATTTTAACAAATATTCTTAAATTTTTACCCACTTTAAAAAAAAAAAAAAAAGAATATGCTGCAGCATTGATTTTGATCTATGGCTGTTGTGTTTTATGCAAACCTTTAGCAAAAAGTAGTATATGTGAAGTTAATTATATTAAGTATACTTATGTATAGAATTAATGTACTTATTCTTAGACTTCTGTTTATAATTTCAGTCTGTGGAATATAGTTTATACAGAGTAAAAAAGTTTATAAATTTCAGTCTAAATCAAGTATACCTCACTCTATTAATGCTAAGTATGTGGAATATAGTTTATACAGAGTAAAAAAGTTTAGTATTTTCAGTCTAAATCAAGTATACTTCACTCTATTAATGTTAAGTTTGTGGAATATAGTTTATACAGAGTAAAAAAGTTTATAAATTTCAGTCTAAATCAAGTATACCTCACTCTATTAATGTTAAGTTTGTGGAATATAGTTTATACAGAGTAAAAAAGTTTATAAATTTCAGTCTAAATCAAGTATACCTCACTCTATTAATGCTAAGTATGTGGAATATAGTTTATACAGAGTAAAAAAGTTGAGTATTTTCAGTCTAAATCAAGTATACTTCACTCTATTATTGTTAAGTGTATGGAATAGGGTTTATAAAAAGTAAACTTCAGGTACACTGCCTCATTTTAGGTATGAAACAAGTATAACAAGTATAGTCTCAGTACACTTGAATACACTACTTTCTGCTAATGGAAAAAAAAAAAAGAAAGACAGAGCACCTTTTTTCGGCTTGTTATATCAGTGTCACACTAATCTAAAGGTTAGAAGGCCAAAACGGTCTCCATTAAGTTTAGCGAGTGTTTATTCGAATGCTGACAAAATCAAATTAGCCTCAAATAGATGTTGTAGACATTTTCAAAAACAAAACACAACAAAAATAAACTCATTTACTTAATGTATCCATGTCGATGTGCCTTGTGTGCGGCCATCTCCCCTCGCCTGCCGGACTGGCAGTAAAACACGAGCTTAGGGGTATCCGGCGCCGGCTTCGTTGCGTTATACCTGGCCTTGAATTCAGCTGGGCTCAATGAAAGAGCATTGTCTAACATGGAGACTGTTGAGATAAATGGAGGAGAGGATAACAGATAATTGGTCATACACTGGTGTAGCAAGATGAGCACCCAATCAGAATCATAATCAGAATCAGAAATACTTTAATAATCCCAGAGGGAAATTGTTGTTTCAGTACAATCGCCATAACAAACAAACAAACATCACAAACGTTTCAATGCAACACATACAGAACCGGAAAAACCAGAATAGCTATACCCTCCAACCACGTCACGCTTTTCATGTAAAACAGCACACGCTATAATGCTTCTGATGTCAGTCGGCATCATTAAGCTTTTTTTTTTTTTTTTTTTTTTTAACCACTCCTTGGAGAATAAATTGCAACAAATGAAGTCTTACGGGGAATGTGAATGGAACCAGGGATACGTCCTCCACGCACCTCATCGTCACCCCGCACATCGATCAGAACCAGGCCCCCGCTCTGTGCAAGGAGTGCTTTCAGTTCCTCATATTTGACTAGTAAAAAGAAAGGGAAAAATCCAATAGGTTACAAGGCTTTAAGACAACTGGATCGAATACGTTTTTAAAGCGCAAGTTCAAGTGATGACGTTTAGGGTTACGGTTTTCTTTCAGAGGAACTGACTGTTCGTGCGATGGGCTGCATGTAATTTGACACCAGCTACGACCTATGGCTGTTGTTCACAGCTGTACGTACGAGACGCCTTACAGCCGACAGCATGATTCAGGTGTCAGGGATCGACTGTGACTATGTTCCTCTGTGTGGGGGGTCATGTTCACGTTCAGTCTGCTGACTTTATGGGCAGAGACTATTTCACACTTCCTGAGTTCAAAGTGCCTAAGCCGATAAAAGCAGTGGAAGATTAAGGTGAAGTTGACAGATTTTCAAAAAAAAACAAAAACAAAACAAAACAAAAAAAAAACAATCTGTAAATATGCCTAAGCATAGTATTCATGGCACCTGTCTGCTTGTCACGCAACCTGTCTTTGGCTATTAGGAATAAAGCCACCGTGCAGGTAATGCAACAGGTTAGGGCGTTGTAAATATTATGAATATTTTAAGTGGTTTGTCGTGTGATGCTCGGGCAAACGGCTACACCCAGTGGCGCCAGTTGACTTTCGGTTGTACCTCATCTACGCTGGTGACTGACTACATAAAGGATTGATGTAAAATGATCTGCACTTTGGCTTTATTTACTGTTGTTTCAGCTTTTAGCTTTGTGTTCCTTAATTATTTTTTTTCTCAACATCTGACCTTTCGTTCTGCTTAGCTGTGGCAACGTCCTGGGAGGGGAGCATCGTCTGAGCTACTGTTGCCACCATCTTCATCTTCCCGTCCTATAGATGATAAACTTGGCCTGTTTCTGATTTACTTTATTGTTGTTTTTTTGTAAAGTGCCTTGACATGACCTGTGTTGTGAATTGGCACTATATAAATAAATCAGATTGAGATAAATTGACATTTATTTGCTCCTTTACCTAACATTTATAACAAAGGCCTTGATCAATATTCACAGGTTATACAAATTTTGCCAATCGGGTTATAAACGGTTTTCTTCTTGAAATTATGAATAGAACAAATTCTCAGTATTTTTGTGTTATTGTGAGGAAACAACATTAAAGTCTACTGGTTGTTTCAGTTTAGTGTTAATATGCAGATGGATGTCATAAGAAGTTAATGAATGATAATAAAAGATATTTTGCCTGTTAAAATAAGTGAAATAGACTTACTTGTGCCTGCCATCCTGGTCGATAGGTGAAGCTGTGAAGATGAGCTGTAATCTCCTCCTATAAAAGAACACCTTCTTCCTCATATTGTTTACTGACAAATAATTGGCTGGGATACAGAAAGTGGGCGGGGCATATCGAAGGGTTGAGGCTGCAAGCCTTTAGGGCTCTAGCGTCACAGGAGAAGACCGTCAAAATAAAACTGAGCTTAATTTATTGTGTGTGTGATGTTCATTTTGCAATAATTTAACTACGGATGTAGCATCGGTCTTTTCTTTTGGAGTTCTGAACAAAATGGCGATAAAAAACAAAAATAAACCAGAAATATAATTTTGTGACAAAACAGACAAATAAGAAAACAACTGTAAATCCTAATACTTTGTAAGAGGACTCGAAGGCCACACGGTCAACAAACCCTTGGAAGCATATCATTTTTTTTCTGTATTTAAATACCTTTTATTATCCGTATGTAATATACATTTTTTTCTTAAAAGCTCAATTCAGGTTTTTCATTAGCTGTAAGACATAATCATCAAACTAAAGACATTAAACATGTAGCTCTGTGTAAATAAATAAAAAAACACAATATTTGAGCTTTTAAAATGAATTACTGATATAAATTAATTGTCAATGTCCACTTAAAAAGAACATTTTTAAGCACATATTCATGTTTTTATCTAGTTAAAATCCCTTTAAAAGAACCATAAAGATTCATTGGTGGGTATGTGGGCCTGTGTGAATGTATAATGCTGCATTCAGTCTTAAATTAAGAAGAATTATCATGTACATAAACGGAGCAATGAATACTAGAATGCCATTTTTTAAAAAAAATCAAGTAAATCATCTGAGTTTTTATTAAAAAAAATAACTTTATTAGAATGATTTTGGTCAACCGTCTAAAACCAATAATTAATATGTAAGTTTAGCTGTAAAACAACAACAACACAATACTGTAAAATTAATCTAAAAAGGTTAATTTGCCTGCAAACAAACCTATAGTACTATCAGTAAAACAACAAATGTTACGCATATTCCACTGATCTTTTGCACGATCATCAGCAGACCCCTTGAAACAGGAGTTCAAACAACATATTTATTATAAGAGGCACTACAAAGAACTATCTTTCATTATTAATTAGTTTAACTGGATAGTACAGTCCACGCTCTCCTTGTCTCGATCAGGATGGTCTTTCTGATTTGTAAGAGGGGTTTCCCAGTCCAGTGACAGATTCCCGCTTTGCCTTTTGACACATTTGTCGTCGACAGAGGACCACAGCTATTATGGTGAGAAGCAAAATGAAGGCGACTCCTCCTCCTATGGCGCCGGCCAGCAGTTTGTGGTCAGAGGACTCAGGACGTTCGTACCTCGTGCAGGAGAAGTCTGTGGGACTGCTGTGTCCTGCCTTGTTCTTCGCTTCCACGCAAACCTTCGTCCCCACCTCCAAGTATCCCACCAAGCCTCGTCGCGATTCCTCCCCAAACTCCTTGGTAACATCAGCAGTTCCCTCTATAGTCACCCTGTAGGAATTAACCACAGAGTTGGGAGCACACCACTGCACCTCTATCTTCCCCGTGTCTTCCCCTTCAGTGATCGGCAGCAGCGCTTGGATTCGCGGAGCATGAGGAGTGGTGTCCTCACCGGTCCTGCCAGGGCAGAGGCACCCAGTTTTTTCTCTGAGAACTTCACAGGGCTCCTGATTCTCCAAGCAGGGGTCGTACAGACAGAAGGCGCTCTCACTGAACAAACGGGGATTTCTGACAGAGGGCACCACTTTTGGAGGAGAGGTGTGGTCTTCGTAGTCATTGCTGTCGTTCTCTATGCCCAGGCCAGTCAGGAATGTGATCCGTTTGCGAGTAATAGGTGGGGAAGACGTGGAAGCATGAGCAAAGAGGTGGGAGTGCATTGTGGGAGAGACGAAAAAGAGAATCACAACCAGGTTCCCGTAAAGTGACGCCATCTATGTGGGGAGAAAAGCAAAAAGTAGATCGGTTACATTGTAATGACTGTCATTTTTAAAGTTATCTGTGTCACATATACAGTATACCGATTTCAATACGACAACATAATTATTTTTTGAAAGCAGCTGGAAAGAAGAACAATAAACTCAAGAATGTCAAGTTACACAAAGGCCAAATGCTGGAAAATGTACCACACCGAGAATAAAATCCAAGGAATCATTTTTTTTTATCTTAAGGAAACAGTGAGAAAAACTGTTATATGGCAGGTGTCATTATTTCAAAAGGCTGAAAACCTAACTCTGGGATACCAAATAAATTACCATTTCAATTAGTTTTTATAGTAGATAAGAAATTTCAAAACACACTTTTCTCCAATAAAATGTGACATTTGAGTCTGTCCCACAAAAACAGGAAGGAGCTACCATATATAGTAAGGTTGATGATGTAATGTCTGTAACGGCACCATATGGAAATCTGTCACAGTGATACTGATCAGGCCACGGTCGTTCTGTGCAGACAGCTTTACCGGTATAATGGGACCCTTTTGAAGAGAATAGGTTAAACATTTGTGTGGCCACTTTTTGGTGAGAGAGAAAGTGAGAGACCTGCAAAGTCATCTATTCAAGAAACATGTGTGAATAAAATGGGAGAAAAAACAAGTAGGGAGGACAGATATATTTTCCTTTCCAATGAAAACAGTTCCCCAGGATTATGAAACGGTTGAAATATGAATGAATGAATGAATGAATTTATGAATGAATGAATTTATTTCAGACAATTTAACAAATTTAACACACATTTAACAAATATTAAATAAATCAATTTCAGAAAGTACCACATAATAATAAAAAATAACCAATAATAATAAAAAATAACCAATTAATAATAAAAAATAACCAATATATAATAAAAAATAACCAATAATAATAAAAAATAACCAATAATAATAAAAAATAACCAAATATTGAGTTTAAGGGGAGCAACAATCCAAAATTGGGGATAAGGACGCACCACAGTTTATACATTGACCAAAAGCTGGAGAAAACCTTCTTTTTTTTTCCACAGCGATTGAGACAATGAAGGAAAGAACATTGGCTGTTGCCATGTATCCGAGTGTTTTAATAAATGCATCTGCACTTCCAACCGCCTGTGTAGAATTAGCTTCAAGGGACATTTTAGGGGTAAATTATTGTTTATTGTTTAAATTATTGTAGATAAAATTGTAGAGTTTGAGTACCGTGACAGACGGTGTCCTTGTAATAATTTGTTGACAACGTCATCCCTGCGGCGCATTTTAAACCAAAACAGAGACTCACTATGTGGAGAAAAGTGAGATTTGAGACAACCAGTGCACGTCTCACTGATATAAAGTATCCTGGTGATTTTGTTGTTTGGAGAAAAGGGATGGCTGCCGCGTGTGGGCATCCGAGTTACAATGATGGTTAGAGATGGGAAAGAAATTGCAACCTTTATCTGAATGCAGCTAACATTTTAGTGTTTTGTATGTTTATGTAAACACTGTGGTACATTACAGGCAGGGTGGGCTCATGACAGAGGAGAGATCAAAAGTTAGCTCAGCTTCAGCTGCTTCAGCTAGGAACCACTGATCAGGCCTGAAATCTGGGAGTAGTGATGGACTCAGACCTGAACCCTAAAGACAGTTACAAAGTCGGCCTTCTATCACCAGGATTAAAAGACTAATGTCTCAGCAGGATCTGGAAAAACTAAGAGCTTATCTTTTTGGAAAAACTAATCCATGCGTTTTTTAGTTGAATGAATCACTGAAACTGTGTTTTCACAGGTCTGCCTAAAAAGTGGATCAGGCAGCTGCAGCTGATCCAGAGCGCTGCTGCCCGCGTCCTCACAAAGACTAAGAAAATAGAGTTCTAAAGTTCTTCCACTGGCTCCCTGTAGCTCAGAGAATAGACTTTAAAATACTTCTGTTAAAATACTTCTTCTATAAATCACTAAATGGCTTAGCACCTAAATACATCACAGACTTGTTATCAGTGTATCAACCCTCCAGACCACTCAGGTCTTCTGGCTCCAGCCTACTCTGCATACCTAGAACACAAACTAAACACGGAGAAGCAGCATTTAGTTCCTATGCTCCACTTATCTTCCAGAAAACTGTAAAAGTGTTGAATGTCTGAGTTCTTTTAAATCAAGATTAAAAACACATTTGTTTAGGATAACCTTTGACTGTTCTAGTTAAACTGTTTTACTGAAACATTATTAGTTCAAGTTTGTACACCAACAATTTTTTTTTTTTTTTAGATTTTTCACAGCGCTAGTGGCTCGCTTTTTTAACAGCAGGCTGACAGGAAGGGGGTGAGACATGCAGCAAAGGACCACAGGTCAGAGTCGAACCCGGGTTGACCGTGTCAAAGACCAAGGCCTCTGTGCATGGGTCGAGCTACCCACTGCGACACCAGCACGCCCCTAGTCCGACTATTTTTAATATTTGCTTTTAGTTTCCATTATCCCATGTTTTATTTCATTTCATTTTTTTCTATTTTTTTATTCCAACTTGCTTTTATCCTGTTTTTATTTTCCTATATTTAATAATGTAAAGCACTTTGCATCGTCTTTGTACAGAAATGTGCTACATAAATAAATTTGCCTATATAGATAGATATAGATATAGATATATAAATAGATAGATAGATAGATAGATAGATAGATAGATAGATAGATAGATAGATAGATAGATAGATAGATAGATAGATAGATAGATAGATAGATAGATAGATAGATAGATAGATAGATAGATAGATAGATAGATGTTTTGAAGCACCATTGATGACTGAATTTAGCTTTCTGAACGTGACAGCGTGATGTTTCTCTTTTTTTGTTTTCTTTACAAATTTCAAACATAAATCAACACAACTATCATGAGCTGCAACCTTGAAGACACTTGAAAAGGAAAAAGGTAGTAAAAATGATGAGCTATGCCATTTTCAGTCAACCCCTATTTGCTATTTTTATATAAAAAAAGCAATGACTTGATCTTTTTCTTTATCCTTAACGTCATGATTTCTTTTTTCAAAAACCTTCTTTTTTTCAGGCATACTTTCCAGCTTAGAGATGTCTTTGAATAGACCCAGACATCTGCAATGTTCTGGTCTCCATCCTGTAAACACCGCAAGATAAATAAATCTCAGTGCTGGAAGCTATTGGGGGGATCCAGATCAACACTTCCATTTACTCCTGGCAGCGAGCCATATGACATGGGGCCTGCATCTCAAAGAGCAAACCAACAATAACAACGGGTGAAGCTAAATGAATCGTAAAAGACGGATAAGTTCTTCTTGGGTTCTTAAAAACAACTCCCAATGACTGAACCTACATGAAAAAACCCCCCCAACCTAAGCATGTGACTGTCCTGCAGCTGGTTAAAAGAAGATCAGAAAGCACTGTACCTTTTCGATGCTGATTAGCGTGCTCTCTTTCTGTTCTTTGTTCCCACTCTGGCTGCTCTGCTCATGTGCTCACAAATGTCTGCAGATCTCAGCTTTAAGCCGTTTCTCAGACTCTCTCCTCCTCCTCCTCCTCCTCCTCTTCAACACCCCCTCTGTTTCTCCCATGAGTGGCTGCCTCTCCCTCCCTGCTGTTCACCGTCATGCTCTGTTCTTTCTTCATGGTGACCATCAGACCTCCTTTTTTTTTTGTCAAAACAGTGTTTTTTGTTTAGATGGTAGGTAGGGGGGGGGGGGGGGGGGGGGTACCACAAAGCTGAGTGTTGTCCTGCATGTTAATTGGCTCAGCAGCAGCAGGAGGCATACTCTTTCCACAGAGTATTTGTTTAAACCAGAGGTGAATATGTCTGTTTTTGATCACTGGCTTTAAAGATGAAGTTCCTGCATACTCCACAGGTGTTTTCGTAGAACAGAGCAGCACACGGGGTCGTTTCAGCGCGCGTTTATGAGTGCCTTGGAGAGTGGGGGGGTGAGGAATGTGTCCGTGCGTGTTTATGATGGACTCCCGCCACTTCTCGTGTGACCCCATTGTGACAGAGGAATGAAATGATGGAGGCTTACTCTTTTCTAATCCTTTTATGGGGTAAAACCGGCTAAGCCTTTTTTTTTGTTTGTTTGCTTCATTCCCAAGTGGCACTGTGGTACCAAGTAGATGAAATGTACCAGGGAAGAAGATTCCTTTCTGCTTTAGGGGATTTACACAAGTTTGACTACCACTAAAAGTTCTGAGACATGCCTGCGACGAATCTTTTTAGGCTGTTGAATGGACAAATACATTTAGCAGTCTCTTGAGAACGGACCAAAAAAGTCGTTTACTATCCCTCTTGCTTGTATAAATCCACTGTTATACAGTGATGATTTTTTTTTTCATTTTTTGTAAGCTGAAATCAAAGAATTTGGTAACAGATGTGTGTGCTGCCAATCTGTAATCAATACATTTTCAATCATATGAGCTGCTATGAATCGGGGTTGTGCATGTAGCCATTTTCTTTTATTCGAAAAAAGAAATTCGTGGTATTTGTGCAAGATCCAGAAAGTAAGAAACTCATGAAGTGCCTTGCAAAAGTTTTAATTGCTCTCAAATGTTTCCACTTTTTTTCCCTCATTGCAGCAACAAAATAAATTCTTGGATTGCAGCATAAACAGCCGGTTTGTCAACAGGATTTCCCACCTGAAGTGGGGATTTGTGCAGCTACTCCAGAGTTACCATGAGCCTCTTGGTTGCCTCTCTGATCAGTGCTCTCCCTGCCCAGCCTGTGAATTTAAAGGGACTGCCATATTTTGGTATTTGCATTTGAGCCACACCTTTTGTATTTTTAGATGATAGAAAATAACACAAGATGGCTTTTTTTTTTTACCTACCCGGGAGACTTCTGAAGTGCTTCTATTTGAGGACATCAGATTTATGGGCTTCATGATGAAACAGTTATTAGCTTTGTTGCCTTGCAGCAAGAAGTCACTGGGTTTGATCTCCTCCCTGGGTTTGCATGTTCCCGCCGTGCATGCGTGGGTTCTCTCCTGGTACTCCAGTTTTTCCCCCCGCCTAAAAGATATCAGGTTAATTGGTCTCTCAAAATGTTCCATGAGAGTAAGTGTGTGTCTCTGTGTTTCCCTGTGACGGACTGGCTGGACAGGGCGTACCTCTGGAGACGGGAATATGCCCAGCCTCGACCCTGCAAGGATAACTAGATATCAGCAGAGGATGAACCAGGACTACCTGGAAGAAGAGAGATGGCATCTTACTGGGACCTTCCCACCTAAATAAAGGCTAATTTTCTATTAATAATTGTCTCATTATTATTACGTAATGATGGTGTCACATACAAAGGTGCTGAGTACAATTGCATGCCACACTTTTCAGATTTGTATTTGTAAAAACATTTAAATAGCACAAACAATTTTTCTTTCACTTTGCAGCTATGCATTACTGCTGGTTCATCACAAAACAATCTAATTGAAATAAACTGCAGTTTGTGGTTGCAATGTGACAAAATATGAACTTTTACAAGGCACTGTATACCTGGATCTCAAATACACACGAACCTTTTATTTATGGCTGCTTGGTTGCATGTTGATTACCTAATCCCACAATTTGAAGAGGAAAAAGTCTTCAGACTTATGAAACACTCTTGATGCATTTTAAAAACTCTTCTGAAATTATGTTTTTACCAAGGTCACACACTTATTATGTTAAGCCTATGAGAGTCATTGGTGCCAAAAAGATAAGCTCTTAATAAAAGTTCTTTGTAAAGCCAAGTTCCGGAAAAGGAGCGTAAGTAGTTTGGCATCTAGCTTGGATTAGTGCTTAGAGAAGTTGGTACCGAGAGAATGAAAGATCAGAAACTGTATGTATGTTTTAGGTCTTGTTGTGCAATGGTACACAACATTTTTCTTATCCATTTATTACGCTGCTTCAGGCTAGATAAAACATGCCCTATTTTCAAGACTCTGCACATGCAGGCCACATTTGCGTATAAAAGGTAAAGAATGAAGCATGAAACGGCTCTTCAGTTTAGGGTTCTTGGCATTCCCGTCTAATGTGATCATGATATGGAAACACAAAAATAACAATGGGTTATCTAGTCATGAATAAACATAAAAAGTTTCTTTGCCTTTGCACCATTTGTTAGTTTTTTTAGTGGATATAATAAAAAAAGAAAATGTAGATTTTTTTTCTTTTGAAACCTTTGTTATATATAGGAAAGTTGCCTTATGACACGCCCTGTGATGGACTGGTGACCTGTCCAGGGTGTAGTTCGCCTCTCGCCCACTGACAGCTGGAGATAGGCACCAGCCCCCCTCGCGACCCTAGCAGGGATAAGCATGTATGGATCGATGAATGGATGTCTTATGACACATTTTCTAGCTGATACATCTATGTAAATATAAAAAAAAAAATCATGTACTCTAAATATGTAATAAAATAACAAGCCAACAAAAAAGAGGAAATCAAGTAATTTCCAACAGCAGTACATGCTTGGCTGTAATCATTATATATATATATATATATATATATATATATATATATATATATATATATATATATATATATATATATATATATATATATATAAATAAAATAAAAATAAACAGTGGTGACAGTGGTGCAGAGGTTGGGGAGTTGGCAGGTTGCCGGTTCAATACCCCGCATTGACTGTCTCTGTCGTTGTCGTTGTGTCGTTGTGTCGTTGTGTGTGTGTTCACGATCCCTTCAAAGCTTCTCCCTGTTTAGTCATTCAGGGGTGGTGTAACTACCCACAGTGGAAATTTCTGTAATTTTCTCCTGCTCCTCCCACAGTTTTCCCCCATCACCACTTCTTTTTCAACTTTAACCCCTGTGATTTAATGTTTTGGCTACACAATACACTCTTCTCCTCCATGTCCCACATCGGTTCCCCTGACTTTCAGCGTCCAAAGCAGATAAGATTCAACAGCTTGCTTGGATCTGCCTGCTGCAGGTTGCAGAGACTTATCGCAAAGATAAGTCATTCATTCTATCATGCCCTGTAACCAAGACAGTCACTCGCAAAGAACTCGGTCATATGAGTTTTTCTCATAACCAAGCCTTTTGAAATACTTGAGACCTGTTTTCTTTTCTTCTTTTTTTAATTCCTGCATGGTAATTTTTTTTATTTTTTGGGGGGGGGAAAAAACAAGTAATATCTGAAAATGCAAAATAAAGTGGTATGAAAACAAATAAACATTTGATCCATTTCAGATACCATCATTTTTTTTTCACACTGACAACGGCACAAAATGCTGTCCTCAAATGAGGATTTACTTAATTAAAGCAAAAAAAAAAATTTTCTAACTATATATACCTTTTGGGAAAAAGTACTTGCTCGCTGAATTGAGCTGAGTTCAGTTTCACTAGCAGCAAATAAGCCTGATTACTGCCAGATGTTAAGGAAAGAAGAAACACCTCTATGATAACACGAAGTTGGCTAAAACATCTCAGGAAGCGACACTTGTGTTACCATTCATCAATGTTTTTGTTTTGATTTTCATCTCTCTTCAGTTTGATAATTTTCATGTTAGGTCTTGTCTTATTTAAGTTCTCTTCTCTGTTCATTGCTCTTAGGTTAGGTTTCGTCATATCAGTTCTTTTAGGCTCTATATTGTTTGGTGTATTCTTTTAGTTTAATCTTATGTGTTTTTCTTGTGATAAATTACTTCACTTCTGGACTTCTGCTTCTACCTGCGCTTAGACCCTACCAAATCCAAACATGACAACATGGTCTAATTAACTGAAGAACAGAAGCAGAGCAAAGTCATATGTATCTACCGGTTCAGATAGAGTTGCAAAGTAATTTCCAAGGCACTGGGATTCCAGAGAACCACGCTGAGAGCCATTTTTGCAAACAAAGAAAATAATGGCTCAACCTGAATGTGAATAATGAGGTGAATAAAGTAAGGAGACTTTGGCCAAAGCGGAAGTGCATCAGCGGTCGCCATGATAAGTGCTGTCCGAATAGTGCAGCCTGTAAGGAAGGAGGTACGGAAAGGAGCCGGTATGCTTCCTCTCGCGGCTAGTTTTACCTAGGAACCCTGCAACATACCTTACCAACGCTAAGAACCCTTAAACTATCCCACAATCCTTTGTGTGACATGACGCACAAGCACTGCCCACTTCACGGAAATCAACGAACATGTTCGGAGAGAAGAGAGTGTGCACTTTGTAGTTCATTTTTCGGTTAAGCTGTAGATCCAGATCTGACTCACATCATCCATGAGCATTTCTGTTATGTAATGACGTCGGAGTTAAAGGCTGTCTGAAATCGGCACAGGAGTCTGAAGCTCCCTTCCTCCCCATGATAGAGTTCTTACAATTGAACCCATGAAAGGCCAAGGAACAGGAGCTAGGAACAGGAGCTGGAAGCTGTTATTAAAGGTGTTCGGATGGAGTCAAGGAACAGTGGTACACCATCCAAGGAGTGGCTGACCTAACAAAATGACCGTAAGAGAAGAGCACATCAACAACTCGTCCAGGTCGAAAACATTCCAGAATGACACCCAAAGCACTGCAGGCTTCATTTGCCTCATTTAAGGTCACAATTCATGGAAACTGGAAATTAGCGAAAAAGTCTAGAGAGAAGAGAACGCAGACTTTGTAGTTCATTTTCGGAAGGCTGGAGGCCTGGACTTGACTAGAATCATTCATGTGTGTTTCTGTCACGTAATGACGTCGGAGTTAAAGACTCTGAAATCAGCACAGCAGTCTGAAGCTCCTTTCCTACCGATGATAGAGTTCTTACTGTTGACCCCATGAAATGTCAAAGAGCAGGAACTAGAGGCTATAATTAAGTGTATTTGGATGGAGACTTAAATTATATTGAGACGCTGCTACATGACCTTAAACATGTGGTTCAGGGTTGAAGTCTGTCCTATGTGGCTGAATTACCCAATTCTGCAACGAAGAGTGGGCCGAAGTCTTTCCACAGTGAAGAAAAAAGTCTCATAGCCAATTACTGTAAACACTTAATAGTCGTTGATGCCAACAACAACTTGCTAGGTTTAGCTACCAGTTGTGAAGATTTTTATCACTCAGTGAATTTTCATTTGAAATCTGCATTTTGTATTGACTCAAGTTATCTTTGAGATGAGAATTTGTTTGATGATTCGAAACATGGCAGCTTGACAAAAAAGCAGGGGTCTGATACAGTTTCATTGCAACAAAGATTTGTGGGAACAGTTTACTGTCAGCCCGAGTTTCAAAATTTAAAAACATACCTAGGAGCTTATTTGCTCGAACTAGTAGTGGTGTACGTGACCTCAAGGAATAATAAAACAAGTTCAAGCATGAAATAATGAATAAAGAGTGAGAAACATGAAAGATACACGGTATGACGTACAGTTGGTAACTCTAACCACAGACAACCATTAAAATGTGAGAGTCAGTAACTAAAGGTGCTTTGTAACACTCATGCCCATTCCGGGATGAGTTAGTATCAGGTGAAACGCAGCAGAGCACAGCGTGCAGACACATACCTGCGTCCAGATTTCACCTGGGATACGCCTCGGTGTTTTGTCTTTAACCTGATCTCACAAAACGATCGGGCATGCCGGTGTGTTAAGGTTTTTCTAGCGTGGTGCTTAAGTCCCTGAGGAATAAAGGAAGCCATGCAGTGTGAGTCATGGTATTTGAGATAATGACTTGCTTTCCCATGCAAATTCCTCCACCCCACCAGAGCAAGTTGGAGCAAGATGTTAGACATGTGTCCAGACAAACTGAATGTACCCCTGCCAGCATGCAATGCATGTTGTGAAATCTTTACAGGATACTTTTATTTCTTTTTTAGTAAACTCAGAGCCATATAAGGGCACAATTTCCCCTCAACGGATTATTTCTAACAATCAGGTCACATGGTTTTGTTTTTACGCCCAGTCAGTGAGTCAAGCCCTAGCTGACTTGATGAAACTCAAGAATGTGTGAGCCTCATTCCCCCACCTACCCACACACCTCTCTGAGGATTTAAACTATTTCGTTTTAAACAGGAAGCGCTACTATGGGCTGGATCCCCGTCACCTTTGACCCCTCACCGCTTCATTCAAAAGGAATCCTGGGGTAGTCGTGTATGCAGACACTGAGAAGCTGGGTGAGCTGCTAATTTTAACCCAGTGGAGCCACAGCGGCCCACACTGACTGTCTGAGCAGACCTCAGGAGGGTGATTGGAAACACACGTGTGCTCCTTTTAATAGTGAGGACCCACATTCTTTATCGTACTGCATTTCTTTACACTTAGCCTGATAAAAAAACAACAAGTTTTTCAGTTAATTTTTCTTTGACATTTGTTGTTTGTTCTCAAATATATAAGCTGTTCCAGTTTTGTAACAGATTTAATTGCTCCCTTTGCATCCAGCAGAATTAAATCTCTGCGGTAAAATCAGCTGAAGCAACATCTAAATTCCCCACTGAGGTTTTTTCCCCCCCTCTTTTCATGCACTCAAGGGACACTCTGCTGTATCACTGAAGCAAAACTGTAGGTGGAAAGTGAACAACAAGAGGTTTGATCATCATTTGTAATCCAGTGTCATGCAAAAGTAAGACAATGTAACTGGTTCGCATATTGGCCAATTAAGACCAGAAACCCAGGGGGATTTTATGGGTTGGAAACCACACAAAGTAGTGTATAATCATCTCTTTTATGAAGATTCCCATCAGCTGCTGTTAAAACAGATGCCATTCTTTATAGGGCCTTGATTTGATCAGAACATATGCAACATAAAGACAACAGGATGTACATGTAGCTTTCACACGGACACAATACATAACACAACCACAGCAAACAAAGTAAAATAAAAGTTCCATAGCCATCTACACGTGCTACTCCTGAGTAAGCATAAACAGTTCCATGCCACCATTGCCCTATAAAGCTCAGATCTCTGAATGTAATTAGTCCCACATGCAGGTAACAATGCTGCCGCATATTACTAAGAAAGGCCAGCTCACTTAAAAATATTTCTTGTCTTTTTGAGATTATAATATTTCATGTTGTTAATAACAAGGAAAAGGACACAGTTCTAAAAACTTTTATTTTTTTAAATAAAAACTAAAAGAACGGGAAAGCGTAGTGTGTATCTGGAGGGACTGTAGAGATCCAGAGCTCAGAAGGGACAATCTGTTGACAAGTATTAGTCGTTTAACCTTTATAGAAGAAGCAAGAAGAAAGTCATTGTTGAACGAAAGACTTTAATTCTGTTTACTGTTTGCCACAAGTCATAGAGGGGACAAAGCATACACATAAAATTAGGTGCTCTGAAAAACTGAAAATCACCTGGAACAGCAAATCACAACGGTGTAACACGATGGTGGCCGTTTCATGTTGTGGTATACTTTTCAGAAGTGTCTTTATCTACTAGTCATTTGATTTTATGGGAATAGAAATGGAGCTAAACACAGAGTAACACTGGAAAACAGAGTAACACATTGAGGAGGAGGTTTATCCCAGCAGGACGAAGGCTGTAAACATAGACAGAACTACCAATGGTTTAGATCAAGGCACATTACAGTAATGCCTAGATCAAGGCACATTAATATGTCACAGATGCTCTCCGTCTGATCTGACTCAGCTTCAACTTTTTTTTTGTTTTGTTTGAAAAACAGGCAAAACCTCAGTATCTAGATGCACTAAACTGCTACGGGAATACACTAAAAGACTTGAAGCTTATAACAGTGGTTCTGGTAGTCAAATCTGACCTTTTATTTTTAAATCTGACCTACTGATGGCGATATCAGTTGACTACTTTCCCATGCTTTAGCTCTCTGGTACTGGATACATGGTTGTAGCTCCCCTAGGTGGCTGATGTTTGCTACTGCTGCCAACTAAGACGTCACTGCAGAACTGTTTCTTCACCCGTTTAAGATGTCAGTATGTTTTTTCTTGCCAAAGTGCAGTAAATCTAGATGCTCCCAAAAATATGCACTCCATAGAATATAACTATTTCATCACAAAGGTCCAACTCAATACTAATATTACCATGGGGGAACTTTTACCAGGTTGTAGCAGCATGCCGATATCCATAACTCGAGTCTCTGACGTTAGCTGCCGTTATACACTTGTTTAGCTCTATGTAAGTGTTATGGCTTGAAAAAGAAAAAAAAGACAGAAAACAAAAGACAAACTGTGACAGAGACATTTTCTTCTGGGTGTAAAGCTTTCTGCCAAAATGAATAGAAGTGCAAGACCTGCCAAATTGTTTTTTCTTCTGTTAAAATGGTGCACAGTTCAGACTTTTTTTTAGATCCGAATGGCAAAGGGAAAAGATGTAGCACTTGAGGAAAGTCTCAATGTTGAGTTACTGCTCAAACTGACATCTGTGCCATCTCTACACAGTTCTAGGCAGAAGCATATACTGTACCTGCTGTGCCCTCACCATCAGCATTAAAGGTCAAATCAATTTAGTCTGTTTTAATTATTTATTTGAGCCCTGCTTTTTCAGGATGGAATGGGAATTTATGGAATATGTGACATCAATAGATTTTAAAAACCAGTTTCAGTTTTGTGAGGATTTTATGTGATCCGCACAGGTTCAAAGGCTTAAATATCTACATTCATCTTGATATCCGGTTAGATGTCTGTTTGCAAATTACAGAAAATGAATGCTTATAGTTGCTACTGATACTCCCAAACCAGTTTCAGTGGCATTTGAGATAAGTTTTCTGTTGGAATAAAGTTTCCACCGTCTTACTGTTGAGCACTAAAGAATTTAAATGTAGTCCTAAATTACTTAAAACTGCTTTGTTGATCCCACTGAAACAGACCTTTAGCATCCTGCTGTAATGTATGATCTGATTTTATGTTTATCGAACATTGTCAAGCACAGTAAGACCATGACAGTAAATATAAAGTGAGAAACATTCAAATATCCGGCAACATCACAATCTCTATATTTACAGAGCATCACATCAGTATATGTTCATTCTAATCCTTACATATATTCAATAATGCGCCATCTGTGTTAACATAGCCCATCAGTATATTATTTGATAACAAAATTAATATATTTAAGACTAATATATATATATATATATATATATATATATATATATATATATATATATATATATATATATATATATATATATATATATATGTATATATATATATAAAGCAGGTGATGTTTTAGCCTGTATTTGTAACTATGACCCACACTTGTTTATTCTGCTGTGTGTAAAGAATATGAGAACAGCTCTTCCTCAGTTGACTAGGAATGTTTTTTATGAGACCACAATCAGATTCCCGGACAACAGTAGACCATTGACATGACCAGACAGGAGACTACAGTAGGGCTACAGTGCAAACCCATAATGATGAATACAATGTGGTGCAATGACCCCATAATGACCCCAAAATGGGAAAATCTATAGAAAAAAAGGTGGATTCATTGATTAAAAATGATCATAGTGTTGGCGCTCAAAGTCAACGCATCGGACGTTCTTTTTGTCAAGACGTTGCTCTACCATTGTGAAAAGAACAAATTAAACAGGTTGAAATGATGGCTTCCTGTTGCTCATGGAGAGTTTTAGTAACTTGTATATTTGATGTCAAGATACAGCGGAGGTGATGTTGTGACAAAGCACCCCTCTACTTCACTTAGTGCTTGATCGCAGTTCTCTGCTTTCTTTTCCTTTCTTACATCAGCTGATTCTGATAGCACTTCTGTTTAGAAGGGATGTTTTTGATGTTTACTGATTTGAAATTCCTGCTCATGTGTGAAATGCACTCTGTTCATCCCTGTCTGCGTGCCCCATTCTCCAAGTCTTCCAGTTCATATGGATGGATTAGGACAGACAAAGCTGCTTTTGTGTGAAAGCACTGGCCTAAATGATCAACAAAAATTTCTATCAATGCTTTATTTCAGTCTAAACTAGCAAAACAATTTGACCGCAGCTCAAAATGTATTCGCATGTTTTCTGTGGAAAAAAGATGAGAGTGAGGAAAAAAAAAACATCACTAAAAATATTCTTTTCAATAGCGTTATTTTTACTGACAAATTGGCAATTAAACACAGCTGGAGCATAGTAGACTAAAAAAACGACAACTGTAAATTCTACTTTATCAAGTGGATCATCGGGCAAGAAATTAACGCTATGAGCAACTAGTTTAGAACAAAAAGAATTCATTTTATGGCACCAGCAATTATATTTAAGAGTTATCAGACAGGAACCAGGCAGAAGAAGGGGGGTGGGGTAGCTTTACAGCAAGGGTCTGCAGGTCAGAAATGATAACTTCCATATAGATGAGGCACCTACTGTACCACAACGCCACTTACCCACCCGAATGAGTGACTGGTGACATATTTTGACAAACACTTTGACGTATTCCAAACGTAATCTGCCATGATGCTAATAAAACCCACTTCCATGTTTTTGATTGTTATCAGATTTTCCTGAAGTCCATGCAATGCTGTCTAATATTGATCAAATACTTTGCTGCAGATCAATAGGATACAAGTAAACACACCTGTATGAGAAATGTGATTAAAATTGGCAATTAAAGAAGAAAAAAATAAGAATAATTAAAATGTATATATTTAAAACCACTTATACTTGCCTTATTTGTGTGATATCAAGAGGCAAACACCCTTTTAGTTATTGAGTTAATTTTATCTTGAACAGTTAGTGTTTTACAACTAAATAGTAAGACAAATAGTAAAATCATGTTGTATAGGTGACACAATAAAAAGTTTGATTCATTTCACAGAAAGTCTGGCTGTTAACTTAAGATATTTATTCAAATAATTATGTTTATACTATATGTATACCACTTTTATCCTAATGTAATTGCATTATAGCTTGTTTTCTTGTAGATGCATATCGGATGGCTAAGGAAATCCTTAAACTAAATAGAGGTGGATCTTAATTAAACAATTTCGTTTAAAATCGACATTTTCTAGTTTACTTTTAAGACATAATAATTGTTAATGCGACGTGTAAAAGCCTTATATGTGTCATGCTAACCTCTACCAAATAAATGTAAGAAAACATCAGCTGGCAAATTAACCAGACTGAACTGCTACAGCTGCTAACATGCTACAAGAAGCTGCTCAGGCTAGCTACAGTATGCTAGCTGCTGTAACAGTCCGTTCGGCAATAGTCGTCTCTTTCCGTCACGGCCCCGAAGTATCGCGGCGAAGCCCCGGCCGCCATTGGCTCCAACCGTCTGCCCGCCGGAGGGAGGGAAAAAGAGGCGGGGGCGAGCAGGTCAATGACGGCAGAAGCCGTGTTGACAGTTGAGAGCCGACACAGCCCACAACTGGGACTCCCACACAGGCCTACCTACATCTGAGACGGCATCAATGTGTGGAGGGACCGAGGGGCAGCGAGAAATCGCGTACGTTAGCGCCGCCGGCGGGATGTTACGGGCCGGGTGCGGACTGCGTGACAAGACGGCGCGGCGTCGAGGCGGAGCGGACGCGCCGAGCGGCACCAGTAGCACAAGTAAATAAATATATGGGCGAACTCTCTACGGGCAGTTCCTGGGAACGCGACGTATATCGGAAAGGAAGACCGGGCCAGTGAATTCCTGGAAACGCGGATAGCCCAGGATGGGAAATGCGGCGCTGGAAGGCAGCCTGGGCTTTTCTTCTCCTAAGTTGACGCTCTGACTTTCGGCTTCGGGCGGCGTGCAGGAGGCTCGTGTGCCAGTGAGCCTCCATCCGTCTTGCACGTTTGACAGATAGCCAATCAAATCTGTTATTCAAATCGCCGCTCTTATGTCAATGACCTATATCCCGGGCATGAACGCCGGAACCCAGCAGTAGCCTCTCCTCCAGTCCAGACAGCATGGGGACCAACGGGCTAGAGAGCCGCGCGCAGCCGTCCGCCGAGGTGTCCCGGACGGAGCAGCCGGCTGCGGAGCCTCAGACGGAGCCGAGAGAGGCTCCCCCGGAGGCGGGCGGCGGCGACTGTAAAATCGCGAAGGAGGACAGCGTCGCGCAGCTGATCGAGGGGGAGCCCAAGCCTGCCCTGTGCGGCTCTCGCGATGCCGAAGCCGGGGCGCAGCTGCAGATGCACGGCCAGGGTCCCGGATTCGTCCCGCCAGAGGGGGGCTGGGGCTGGCTGGTGGTTTTCGCCGCAACCTGGTGCAACGGGTCCATTTTCGGGATCATGAACTCTTTTGGCATCCTTCACACGAAGCTGGCGGAGGAGCACCAAGACCTGGATGAGAAAACGTCCCAGTTCAAAGTGGGTGAGTACCAAAAAAAAAAAAAAAAAGAAAAGAAAAAGAAAAGAAAAGAGATCAACAAGTGGCTCAGAGACGCACCGATAAACCTGCTATAAACCGGAATCAGCCGATTTTTATCTACCCTAAAACACTAAAACAACTAATTTCTCTTAAATTCCCAAAATGTTTAACAGACTGATTGCTCCCACTGCTCCAGTCACACAACCTATTTCTGTTCACAGTTATATAATGATGTTATTTAGGACATTTATTTGATATTTGTATTGTGTATAGAATAATAACCAGCTGGTAAGCAGCCCAATATGTCCATCCTGTGAGCTGAGGAGAGCTGTGGCAGCCTTCTTTCAGCCAGCTGACAGGCAGTGCTCACCAACACGGCATGCTGTGTGCCCTTTCGCTTTCATCTACCTATAATAGGACCGGAAAACCTTAGCGAAGTTATGACGGAAACGCATTTTAGCGTTTTTTGATCCGGCGACTTTTCCTACTGTCAGATTATTCAACGTACGGAAACATGTCCAAAAGTTTTGTCACACGGCCCAAAGCGTTAATTCCTCGAGGGCCAGTATAAAATGATCATAAAGATTAGCAAAAAAAAATATATAGTGATTTTTTTTTTTTTTTTGATTTAAAATATTTTAATTAAACAAATTAGTCACATTTTGTGTAGGAAAGGAATGTAAATCATTGTAGATACAACACTCTCACTGAAAGGTTGCTGATTCTTTTGGGCTCGATGGAAGAGACCGTTGCTTGTCTTCAGCAACAAGAACAGGATTTGGCATTCTTTACTAAATCAATATAAAAGGAGATTTTGCTGCCCCAGAGTCTGCTTTTGAGTAAGAGATGAGTTCGTAAGCTCAGAGAAAATAAAGAGAATGTAAAAAAAAAAAAAAAAAAAAGTGTGATTATTGAATGCAAATAATTTGTGGTAACATTTAAGTTCTAAGAACATTTTACCTTGTCTGTAATACATTTGTGTGGTAATTAAAAAAAAAGGTCTGCATCAGCATTAATCTGCGCCGCTGGGTCAAATCATTCCTGAACTTCAGTTAGGGGGGGGGGGGGGGGGGGGTGCAGAAAACAAGACCCCCCCCCCCCCCCCCATCTTTTTTTTTTTTAACTTTGAGGCTTCAGATTATAGCCAGCATACTTAATCAAATTGAATAAAGTAAGGCTTGTGAATGACTCCGGGTTAAAAATAAATAAATCAAAGCAAAACAGGTGGTTTTATCTTTATTAAACCATCACAGCTCAGAATAACATGTAGCATAAACGTGTTACAGTAGCAAACATCAGCTTCTTCCTCCAGGAACCGTCTCTGTGTCGCGGTGAAGCTCCAGTCGACCTCCATAGTCTCCACGATCCGTACAGCAGCCATTAAATCGCTAACTGTAAAGTTAAAATTGCCTGTGATTTAACTGCTGCTTGGTGGATTATTTCTTACGCAGGTATTATTTCTGGCACGCTGGGGGCCTCCCGTTCGCTCTTTCCTGTTCTCTCCTGTGCGACAGTACAACAGGGTATTTTTTTTTTCTTTTTTTTTTTTGCTAAAGTTCTTTTCATGTTTCACAATCACCAGCTAAGGTGAAGGCCAGTGTGTGGGAGGAGATTAATCGGCTGCCTGGAACAAATGAACCCGTTTGTTATTATTACAAACGGCAGAAAGAGAGACAGAGAGAGAGGGGGGGAAAATGAAATTAAAAACCTTCTGATGTTTTGTTGTCTTTATAAGCATGAATGCCATCTAGTCGGGTGCATCCTACGATTTTTCTTCCCTTTAGACTGGAGGGATTATAATAGATCTAGGGTTTTTTGTGAAAATGATTAGCTTGGCTGGCCTTGAAATGGTAAAACTATTTAATTTTTTTTACAGGTCAAGTCTCTGTGTCACCTTTATGCTTCACCTCAGCCTTTGTTTTTAACCAGGCTTTCAGGGGCACGGAAAAGAGAAAAAAAAAGAAATTGGAAATACCACAGGAGGGTGTGCATAAATACTTTCCTTTCCTTAACGGCACAATGGAGGTGAGGTGGGTGGGTTGCCAAACACGGATGTCTTTTTTTTTTTTTTTCTTCCCCCTCCCGGTGGTTACAGCGAGCCGCAGATTCGTGCCTTTTCTGTCCAAAGGTACCAGGAGAGGCGCGGATTTGAAAAAAATTATTGATATATTTTTAAATACAGCGCTGCTTTCATGATCGGCGGGGGAGCGAGCCCCTCGTGAAGCCGGCTGCATGGTTCTGCAAATCAGGGGAATGAAGAAAGGCTTAACAGGAGGGGGCGGGAGATACAGTTTTTTTTTTTTTTTAAATCAACGCCTGAAGTAATTTTGATCTGGGTGCTACTGAAATGAAAGAAAGAGCAGGATGATTACGTCCAACAAAGAGCACATTCCTTCCTCTTTTCACCCGACCCTCTCGACTCATTTGAAAGCCGGAGCGTGTCGGGAAGACTTGATTAGAAGTTTTGTCGGTAAAGTTGGGATAAATAACTCACCTGTTTAAAATTGCCCTTAGCAGTTAACGAGCAAGAAGAATCTAGTCAGACTAGCTTGAGACGTAAGTTACTCCCAGGACCATTGCTCAAGTCTGTCCTCCAAACATTTGTGTGTAATTACGCCGTCTTTGCCGATGTACGGCCATGCTCTGGGTTATTCGGCTGGGCTGTTGTTAACAGGTGTTCTTTCAGGGTCTCGCCGTCCTTTAGGTGTAAAAGGTATTTTAATATTACAGCAGACAAATAGCTGCGCTCACCTGTGCTTTGTCTCTGCTCTGCCCCTCCCCCACCTGTTGCTGAGTACCTTTAGGCAGCTCGCAGGAAGATGCATGTTTTCCCTTGTTTAAAAGACATGTAAATTTGGTTCATTACGTGTTTATAATTAAGTTAATGTCAAATTAAAAATAGCAACGTATTATTCTGATTAGTTGTGTATACAGTCAGACGTGGAAAAAGTCTGACTGTAAAACAGGAAAAGTGGAATATGGTTTTATCTTAAGGCTGGACAGTATAGAGAAACAGCATAGCGATAAAATAGAAATCATATTGATCGATATTGATAATTCTCAAAAAATTCAAAACATAGATTTTGAGTGCAGCCCTGGGCATTTTATACTGTTGCTTCGTGACCTATTCTTAGATAAAGAACACATAAACACTGAATTCAAACTCAACCCTTTATTCAACCAACTTTTTGCCAAAACTGCAAATATAAAAAAAAAATAAAATAATGCACACTCTCTGAACTATTTGAAGGGGAGGAGCTTGGTGACGGCACGTTTCTGGGTCTGCGTTTGATTGGTCGGGAGGATTAATGACTGTAGTATTAATTTACATGGAATGCAAAATGAGGGAAAACTGTTATTCTATTGAACTTTCTATTGACTATTTTTTTCTATCATTGATGCACGTCTATCGATCAATATGTATCATTATTGAATTATCGTTCAGCCCTATTTTATCTTTCATTTCATAGTTAAATAGTAATACAAGTTTAGAAGGAGGGTTATTAGAATGATTGAATTTATTATGAGCAGAGAGGAATAGAAAAAAACAGAACGGCAAACTGGAAATCCAGCCGTGGATGATAGAAAGGAATAAAGCGAACAGAACGGAGGAAGATTGAACACAGATCAGGAGTAAAAGAAATCCAGTCAGCATAGTATTAAAAGCAGAGGGACTAAACACGTACAGAAGAGCATAGAGTAGGGCTGGACGATACAGAAAAAAAGCATATAGATAAAACAGAGATCATATTGATCGATATCAATGATTATGAAAAATTTAAAAACATGTTTTAAGTTCAGCCCTGGCCATTTTATGCTGTTGCTTAAAGACCTTTTTTTTTTTTTAGATAAAGAACACTGAATTCAAACCCAAACCTTTATTCAGTCAACTTCTTACCAAAACTGTAAGTTTTTAAAAAAAGAAAAAAACTACAGGTGCTCTCTGAACACTTTGAAGCTTGGTGACGGAGCGTTCCTGGGTCTGTGTTTGTGATTGGTTGGGAGGACATAATGGCTAGTATTAACCTACATGATAGGCTAGAATACAAAAAGGAAGGAAAACTGTTCTATTGAACTTCTTATTGAACTTTTTTCTATTGAACCTCACGTCTGTTGATCGATATATATTGTTACTGAATAATCGTCCGGCCCTACCGAAGAGCAAGCCCTAAAACTTTTAAAGAGGGTTTCAGAGCCGCCCTAAAAGAATCACATTATCTATGATCTTAATCGCCTCGAGATGCCAAACATGTATAAGGAAAAGAGCGTTTATTAGATATTTTAAGTTCAACTAATATAGTTTATCATGACTTAAACTAAGTATAATTAATGAACATTTAAAGCAAGGCTTCGATTCCAAAAAAAGTAAAAAAACAAAACAACTGGACTTTTTTTTTTTTTTTTTTTCGAAGTTTGAAGACGTTTCGGCTCCTATCCAGAAAGCTTTCTCAGTGTCTGTAGTAGTGTGGAGCTCCAAGCTTTATAGTGCTGCCCAACAAAGGCCTTGTAATGGCTTAGATAACACGCAAATTGAACCGAAACAGGTCCACCCCCCTTAGTAATGGGGAGTCGTTAAGGTCATCGTTGGCCTGCAAATAAACCCAAAACTGGTCCATGCCTCTATAACGAGGAGTCGTTAAGGTCGTTATTGGCCTCGATTTATTAGCTTGGTCCGCATTGCCCCATCTTTGGGCTTTAAGGCACTTTTTTCATCGATATGTGCCCGGAGTCTGATGAATCAGTTATATAATGACAGACGCATTTGTGTAAATATTATCATGCAGTAAAAAAAATGCACTTTCCCTCTGGTTTAAGTAATGTCAAAACTTACTGTTACCTGGAAGATCCAGTCAGCAGCTCACAGACGTTTTGCAGAGACACCGCCCTTTGTTGGTGGTTCTACACTGACCAAAAACATTAGAGGAAATTCTCAGGCATCATGTAGAGATTATCACTGGTGGGTTTTTTTTGTCTCTTTGTTGCCTGAGATTTCTGCAGCATCTCAGCTGGAAGCTGGAAATCCCAGGCTGGCAGGTCCGAAGGCCCGGTTTGTTTTTTGGCATTCCAGAGGGCAGGGGGAACGGGTTCAGGTTGGCTCATGGTCTCATGAGCCTTCACACGGTTATATGAGCAAATAGATACAGATGGTGGAGATTAGCTCTTTTTATGAGTGCGTTTGATTTATTTTATTCTTTTTTTCCTTTTTTTTTTTGGACCGTTACTAAATGAGGTCGAAGGAGGAGAGGAGCAAGAAAAGGCGTTCAGCAAATGTCCACTTCACCATAAAATTTGGTTTCTTATTTGTGTATACTGAAAAATAGTTAAACCTGATAAAAAAAAGAAAAAAAAGAAACTCAAGCGTGCGTTACAAACACTGATAAAACTCAACGGTTTTAGCATTAATATTAATATCCAAAGCAGTAGCTTCCCTCCGCTGACAGCCCGGGGGAACTGGATGATCAGAGGGATTTTATGAGCATTCAGAAAGTGGCAGCAAATAAACAAGTCATGAAGCATCCAGCGATTTCCGCTGTCAAAACTCATTTCTGCTCCGCAGCCCTTTGAAGATACTCCCATCTTTATCTGTTGCAGATGGAGTTGCAAATGTTTTGTCCTGCGCTTTTGATCTCTTACAAACTTCTCATACAAAATTTCCCCGTGCTTTCAAACGCACACTGTGTTCTGGATGATGGAAAAATAATGAATGATCTTTTTTTAATAGCCTATGAAGAATGAGTAAAAGTAATTGTATTAGGCCCTTTACCGCTTCTTAGAGCTCCGCTTCTTATCTGTCAGCAGCATTTTTAACCCGTTTCTTTTCTTGCATTGTTGTCGAACAACCTGCTTCTTACTTTGTTCTTATTCTTTACCCACCCAGGGAGTTGTTTTGTCTGACAGCTCAGTGGATCGCTCAGTACGACCCACTGCGGACTGATAAGGTTGGATTTGAATTGATGGAAAGGATAGCCCCTTTAGGTGTGTATCTTATTTTCTTGGGGCTCGTTGAGGGGCTCGACAATTATGAAAACACAAAGAATGTTTTACGTAACTCGGAGTATTATGTAAGAGCAGCTTTCTTGGCTGTTCCTGACCCGCCTGTTCAGCTTCTTGCAGATTCCCACAACGAAAAAAGGAAAAATGAAAACTTTAATGATAGAGTGATTGAAACTTTTATATATATATATATATATATTAGGGCTGGGTATCATCTAGGATGAGCCGATTCGATACGATTCTCGATACACAGCTCACGATACGATACGATTCTCGATACATAGCTCAGCTTGATTTGATTCCAATATCGATATTTATTACTTTGAATTAATGCTCAGTGATTCAATCACCAAAATCAGCCAAATATTATGTTTATGTTCTATTTATTGATCACAGACATATTAACAGGAAAATAAAGTGCATTTGCTTCAATGCATTTAACGTGTCACAGAAACCAAAAATGTGCCCAAACATCTGATTTTAGGGTCAAAGGAGCTTCTAAAATCCTGTCGGCCGTTCCACAAATTCGTCTCACTCGCTCTCCTTCGCTGTGAACTGTAATGGTTGCGCTGTAATAACGCCCCCTAGGGTCTTCGGTTCTCCACAATCACTATCAAGCTATTTCTGGATAATGTTCACCTAAACTAGTGCACTTTCACATCTCCCACAGGTGCTGGGTCCCAGGTATTAAGTGTTCACTTATATACAGTAATCTTGTAATTTATTTATTTATTTATTTATGTTCTTTCACTTTCTTTTTTCAAATATCACATTACACATGTCAGCTTACATAATAATATATATGATTTAGCAATGGCATCTAGGTGTTATTCGAGTGTATCTGTTGCTTTATGTCTGTTGGTTGTGCTGTTCTTTTTGTGTCTCTTTCCAGGTGATGGAGCAGACAGAGAAGGTTTTATCATTCTCTTCCTTTTATCTCCTCTTTCTTTCACCTCTACTCTTTTTTTTTCTTTTCTTTCACTTTTTGTTCTTCCTTTACTCTCCCATTGTCATGTCGTTTGCTCCACTTGTAAAAGTAAAATCTGTCGAGCTCTATCTGGCATTGAGACATAAATTCCTATTGCCATATTGCTGGACAGGACACTGGGAAAAAAAAAAAAAAAAAAAAAAAAAAAAAAAAAAAAAAAAAAAAAAAAAAAAAAAACGCCCCCTAGAGGTTGGGAGGTATATCGATATTGAAAGCCAGAATATCGATATTAAATCGTTTTTAAAAATATCGATATTAATCTTTATATCGATTTTTATGCACAGCCCTAATATATATATATATATATATATATATATATATATATATATATATATATATATATATAAATAATGAAATGAGAGGTCGGTTATACAGTTATTGCTTGTAGCCTCTTGAGCTCTGTAATGGAAAATGCTCCAGGGGAGAAATGAGCTAAAAATTAGTTGTTGTCTGTTTCATCAAACTTCTCTACGCTTTAAATGCATGAAAACTAAGAACTCCCAGAAGAAATTTACTTCTCCTTTGCTTTGATGCACTTTCTGGTGTTTTACTAAAAATCTGCTATAGTTTTGGGACTTTTAAAGGCGCTAATGGTCTGTTAAAAAAACAGCTTTTTGTGATGTAAAGAAAACGAGTTCATGATAAATCATTTAAAAACTTTTTTTTCACATGTGATTAGACATTTATTCAGCATATTTCAACCGACAAACCGACAAATCTGTTAGCACGGAAAGTGTAAAGGAAAAAAATGTATGTTGCGGTAACCTGATGTGTAGCTGAAGCCCAATTTGCAGAGAGATTGCTAAGGATCAGAAGGATCTCGTTGTGCAGAGTTGTGCATCGGGAGGAGGATGAACAAAGCTTCACAGCATTATTTACGTACCATGGCACTAAAAGCGCAGTCGTCAACTCATCAAACCGGACATTTCTCCAAAAAGATAGAAAAGACAGGCTGAAAACTGTTCAAGGAAGCCGTCAAGAGGCCGACAGTAACGCTAGATTGTGTTCCTCATACGTCAGCAGACTGCTGTTTTCTTCACATTTAGCTAAGGGAAATGGTTACGAGACAGAAGCCTTGGGAACATCCAGACAGTAAAATCTCACAAAACCTCGTGGAAGAACGTGTGTTGAGGTTTGATGACACTAAATTTAGATATTACAGTAAAACCATCAAATCAAAGCCACACCAGACCCAGGGTAAGACATGGTTTTGGCAGCGTCATGCTCTGGGCTTACTATTCTTCAGATGGAACCGGGTGTCATTATGAACAGTCCCAAGCTGTTATGACCCAAAACCTTGAACCTAGCTGCTACAAAGCAGAGGATGAATTCAGATTTTCTACCAAGCATAGACCCAAAACCAATAGGGTGTGCTCACTTATGTTACCAAGTTACTGCACTTTTAGATTTTTAAGGGTTTCCCCTTCGTACTTATGTGTTTTTTAGTTGCATAAAGCAGCGCAAATGTCACATTATTATATGTGGAAAAGGTTTTCAAAAGGATTTATTATGAAGGTCTTGTTTTTATTTGTGCCTATTAACTGGGATCTGTGAGCCACTGTATGCTTTGATTCATAAATGTGGATATAAGTCTAATTTCTTCAGTTTCTGTTCTTTATCGAATAAATTGGGGTTTTCTCCTTTTTTTTAATGCAAAGCAGGACATCAAAAAAAGCTGGAAATCTGTATCGGCGAGGAAAAGCCCTATCGGTGCACGACTGGCAAAGTCATTGTTCAATTTCCAATAGTATGTTTAAGGCCCAGTAATGCCACTGTATCTTTGTTGGTAAATAGTTATCATTACATTTATAGTTTTTTAGATTTCTACAGCGTGACCATTTAGCATCTGCTGCTGGAGACCAAGCGAGCTCGCGTGTCACACATTTACGTAAGCGGCATTTCCAGCACCTGCGGCGGTCGTTTTTACTTGGCCCTGAGAAGAACGATTCCCATCTCGACGCTGTATTCCTATAAATCCACGTTTCCACTAATAGTGCAAAAAAACAACAACATGTGAACGGCCATTGTTTCGCTCTTACAGGCGACAACTTCACACAATGCCAGCCTCAAGTCCGTCGCATTGTTTCCCTGCCTGAATATTTCCTCCTATGTCTGCGTGAGCCACAAACAATGTCGTCAGAGAGCGTTAGTACAATGGGCTGCTTCCGACCTGAAATTAAATTTTAATTAGCGCAAAGCGGATAACATTCTTCTCTGTGTTCCGGCGGCTGCTTCCTTATTTTTGATTTATTTGGCCTGCTCTTCAGGCGTAAGAGCTTATTCTCTAACCAGTTACCAGTAACCATGAACTTGATTATTTCGTGAAAGTAGCGCTGAGGCTGTGCAAACGCGAGTTTCGTCGTCAGATGGTTTTGACAAAAGGGGGTCAGAGGCATTAGTCTCCTACTCGCAGCACTGAAGTGTTGATTGCTTCGACATGCGGGATGTTTATGAGGGCACAGCTGCGTAGCCGCTTGCAACGCGCAGATCAAAGAAGTCGTGTTCGTTCACGCACATAAATAATGTCGAGATGGTTAAAAACGGAACATGACAAGAAGTATTCAGCGCTTACACAAAAACAAAGCTCCCTTCTAATCCTGATTAAATGGGAACAGGCCTGTACACTTTTTAAGGTACAAACTAGACTGTCTGTCTCTTTAAGTCCCGTCAATTTCCTCCGCTAGAAGACGGTTTGCTTATCGGAGGAACCCTCGAAAAGTCTCGGCGTCAGAACTCGTCTAAATAGACAGAGACGCCTGTAAACACACACCTCTGTATTTTTGCTGCCGGTCCAGTTCAGTGCGTTCTTTTTTTTTTCTTTTGTCTCGGACTGAGTTGACCTAATCCTCTCTAATGAGAACGCTGCACTCAATTTATTCCCAGACTGTTGCTTGGGTCAGAGAGTAGTGTTTTATTTATTTTATTTTTTTCAGGTTGGGGGAGGGAGGGGTTTAATTTCTTTTTTTTTTTTTTGTTTGTTTTATCCGCATACAAGCTTCGAAACATGGGTTTGTAGTTATATATTTTTAACTGACTAACTAACTGGCTTTTACCCTTTGAGGGGGCATTTTGAGTCCTGCTTTTTTCCCCCCAAACTCTCTCCCTGTACTGAAATGTGTAACATACATTATTTCTAAAATAGACCCTGCTGTGTACAGTTCGCTCACATATACCCATAGTCATAAATAGCACTTAAAGGTTGGTCTTTTAGGTATATATTTGACCTGTCAGTTTCATGGCTGGATTGATTATAATCAACTTCTATGGTTTTAGAAACAGAAATGGTAGAGCTCAGTTAAATTGGCTGGTTTCCTGGGACATACCCGTCTGGGAGAGTTTGAGCATAGTCTGTTTCTTAAAGGAGTTGAGGTTAAGGCCATGAAAAAAAAGTCATCATCTTCATTAGTCACTCCAACTTTTTATATATTTTAATGTGCATCAAACCCATCCCACAGGGAGCAGTGGGCTGCAATTGAGACAACTTCTGGGGCTGAAGGTCTTGCTCAGGGACCCAGAGTGGAGACTTCCTAAGATGCAAAGCGCCCTGCTTTGGTCTAGAGCTGACCAATATATCAAGATTTAAAAAAATATAGAGATATAGAAAAAGAAAATAGATATAAGGTGAGTCTATATCATTTATATCGAGATGGTCTATGTTGCATTATAATTAATTATACTTTTATGTATTCCAGTAGGTTATTTTTCAGCTGTTTCTCAGATTTATCGATAGCTGTTTGTTAAAAAAATGTGCCTCTTAGACTTAGACAACTTTATTTGTCATTTTGTATGCACAGAGTGCGTACAGAACGAAATTTCGTTGCATACAGCTTGTAAATTGCAGTAAAAATTAAATTAGACATTTGGGATAAATATTCGATTCAGACAATCCTTTAATGATTACTTTATTATAAGGAAAAATATCAGGGTAAATATATATCAGAATTCAGCATAAAAATATTGAGATATTAATTTTGGTTGATATCACCCAGCTCTACTTTGACCACATGCCCATCACTCCCACCAAAAGAGCTTAGCCATTTATCCAAAGCCAGCGCTGCTATTGTTTTTGAATTGTTGTCCTTTTAAATCATCCGGTTGGGATCACAGTTCAACTATCTTGTCACAACAAGGTATCTGAAGGTTTGCATTCGATGGGAAGTTAGCACCCGCATGTGTTTAGAAGGTGTCCCCTCCTTCCTGCTGAGAGCTGGAAGACTAGTTTACAGGCTTTGTGCTTTTTATTTCAGGAAAGAATCTAAGATAATCTACTGGATTTCAATTGACCGGTGACCAAGGTGCCATTTATACGCTGAATGTACTTATACATCTGGCAGTGAAACAGACCTCCACCAAATTACTGTGCAAGGTGTACCAAGTTGCTGTGGTAACCCCTGAATAAGGGAGCAGCTGAATCAACTCACTCACCTTTGCTATTGCAAAGATTCTCGTCATTATGGCCTAAACACTCCGTCTCTGTCTCACCTGACCATAAATGTTTTCTCCAAAGGGTATTTGACCTATAACTCATGCCTGAAGGTGCTGATTTAAGCGCATGGACTTCTTTGTTGATTGGCATCCTGCCAGACCATTGTTTTGTGTAGCTTGCTGTAATGTTGACAGTGATGCTGTTCTATCCAGCAGTTCCCAGTTCATGCCAGACCTGAGCTTTCGTGGTTCTTGGGTGGTTCCCGAACATTCGAACCAGTCCTCTGATACCCAGTTTGGGTCAGATCTTTAAAACTTGGAGACAGTTTGGTGTTTCGACTGGAAGATGGTTCCAAAAAAACACAACGATGCCAGTATTTGGAAGTGGGCCGGGCTATGCTGTAACTCAAAGGCTAGACGCCACTCTATACCAGGTAGCTGTACACCAAAAGGTTGTTTGCTGACCCTCCAAAAGTACCAATTTATTAAGTACTCAGTATCTGTACTTTGAATCGGCAAGTATTTAAACTGAAGTACTCGTATCTGTACTCGGTTTGGGGGAAAAAATGGTATCGGGACACCCTCTTATGGATGTCTCTACTTACAATCTCTGGCTTATCTTCAAAAGATAGCCAACCAGCTTATCTGCCAACTAGGGCTGGACAATTAATTGCTTTTGTAATATAATCGCAATCAAAAAAACAACAACGCAATTTCCAATTTGCAAAGGTCTGCAATTTTTGGCTATGTAACAATAAATGGATAGGAAACGTCCTTTAGGTGTCAGTAATATGTTTAAAGTGGGTTTGCCTCCACATGGAAGGTAAGTGAGTTACAGCAGTGAGATAATCTAATTGTATTATTTGTTTTAGAGTTTATATAATCATTCTTTTTTTTTTTTTTTTTTTTACCAGAAACTTTCCGGAATTGCACCATAGCATTAAGTACCGGTCAAACTGTTTAATCTGTTTGTAGGTTCTGCTTTGCACTTTACGTTCAACTAGGATCGATGTCCAACTCAATTAAGGACTGACGTCACTTCCTGTTTGCGGTAAGGCGTATTGTATCACTTCCTGTTTTCACTGCGTGAGCAACGGTTTGTTGCTCCAGATTCTCTCGCTTTTATCTTTAATCTCTTTGCTGTAACATCTGTTTCTAACACATAAGCACTTTTAAAACATTTTCTGTTGCTGCACATCACGCTTGGGAACTCCTCGTGTTTCACGGTTTGCTCTCTTGGCGTGGTAGAAGGGCGCTAGCCTAGCTTTAGCCTAGCCTAGCCTTAGCTCCACAATGGCTTCCTCTCCTACTATTACCTCAGCTTCTCCGTCTCTGACTAAGTCTCCCCTTATCTCCTGCTCTCTGTGTCAGATGTTTAGCTATTCCTCTGCCTCCTTTAGTGATAATGGTACTTGTAATAAATGTAGTGTTTTTGTAGCTTTGGAGGCGAGGGTGTCAGAATTAGAGTCCCGGCTCCGTGCTATGGAAAGACCAGCTGATAGCCGCCCCTCTGCTAGCGCGGAGCCACATAGACCTAGCGTTAGTTCACTTAGTGGTCCTCCAGAAGCACCCGAGCAGCCGGGTAAGCAGGCCGGCTGGGTGACAGTTCGTAGGAAGCATAGCTCTAGATTTCAGCCCCCAGTTCACCACCAACCCGTCTGCGTTTCAAATAAATTTTCCCCACTCAGCGACACACCCGCTGAGAAGCCGATCCTGGTTATTGGGAGCTCAATAGTCAGAAACGTGGCACTAGAGACACCAGGGACCATAGTTAAATGCCTGCCAGGGGCCAGAACGGGCGACATAGAATCTTACCTAAAACTGCTGGCTAAGGATAAGCGTAAATACAGTAAGATTGTTATTCACGCTGGCGGTAATGACACCCGATCACGCCGATCGGAGGTCACTAAAGTTGGTGTTGCTTCGGTGTGTGAGTTTGCTAAAGCAATGTCGGACTCCGTAATTTTCTCTGGTCCCCTGCCTGATTTGACCAGTGATGACATGTTTAGCCGCATGTCATCATTCAACCGCTGGTTGTCTAGGTGGTGTCCTGAAAACGACGTGGGCTACATTGATAACTGGAGAACTTTCTGGGGAAAACCTGGTCTGATCCGGAGAGACGGCATCCATCCTACTTTGGATGGTGCAGCTCTTCTTTCTAGAAATCTGGCCGGATTTATTAGTCCTCCTAAATGCTGACAATCCAGGGTCCAGACCAGGAAGCAGAGCCGTAGTTTAACACACCTCTCTGCAGCTTCTGTACTGTTACCCATCCATTATCCTATTGAGACGGTGTCTTTCCCACGGCCAAAACTTAACAGATCAAAAACTTATCTAAAAGGAACAAATCATAAAAACCTAATAAAAATCAATACGGTTCACCTTGAACCTAAAAATAAAACAATTAAATGTGGTCTATTAAATATAAGGTCTCTCCCTCCAAAGACTTTGTTAGTTAATGAATTGATTTCTGATAAACAGATTGATTTGTTTTGTCTCACAGAAACCTGGCTACAAGAGGACTACGTTAGTATAAATGAGTCAACTCCCTCCAATTATTCAAATTTCCACATTCCCAGATCTGTGGGAAGAGGAGGAGGAGTGGCAACTATCTTTCAGTCTGATTTATTAATTAGTCCCAGGCCAATTAATAACTACAGTTCTTTTGAACATTTAACCCTCAGTTTCCCTCATCCAAGCTGCAAAGCAATAAAACCTCTTCTGTTTGTTGTTTTGTATCGTCCACCAGGCCCTTACACTCAGTTTTTGGATGAGTTGTCAGATTTCTTATCTGATTTGGTGTTAAATACTGATAAGGCTATTATAGTGGGTGATTTTAACATCCATGTTGACACAGAATGTGATAACCTTAGTGTAGCCTTTAAAACTATCCTAGATTCAATTGGTTTTGCTCAAAATGTGCATGAACCGACGCACTCTCGGCTCCATACTTTAGACCTTGTTCTGACATATGGCATTGATTGTGAAGAATTAACAGTATTTCCTCACAACCCTGTCCTATCTGATCATTTTTTAATAACATTTGAGTTTAATCTAACTGAGTTCTCCACCCCCAAAAGAGGGTTCCATTATAGTAGATCTTTATCGGATAATGCTGTATCAAAACTTAAAGAGTCTGTCCCCTTTTTAATATCCTCCGTATTGCAGAAATGCCCTGCAGATAGCAGCAATGTTGTTTCTTCCAATTCACAAATAGATGTCTTTGTAAACGGTATGACTTCGTCATTGCGTTCTGCATTAGACAATGTAGCTCCCTTGAAAAAGAAGGTGATTATTCACAGGAAGCTGGCTCCTTGGTTTAATTCAGAGCTGCGTTCCTTGAAGCACAATGTTAGGAAATTGGAGAGAAAATGGCGCTCTACACACCAAGAGGAATCCTACCTAATCTGGAAGAACAGTCTATTGTTGTATAACAAGACCCTTCGCAGAGCTAGAGCAGCATATTTTTCATCATTAATTGAGGAGAATAAGAATAATCCTAGATTTCTCTTCAGTACAGTTGCCAAACTTACTCAGAGCCACAGCTCTGTTGATCCATCCATTCCCTTAGCTCTTAGCAGTAATGATTTTATGGGATTCTTCATAAATAAAATTGATTCCATTAAAAATAAAATAATTGGCATCCTCCCAAACATGATTACCTCATCCTCAGTAAGTGAGGCAGCATTGGAGGAATCCTTAGAACCTGCGCAGTGTCTGAACTGTTTAAAAGCAGTAGAGCTTTCTGAGCTATCTAAAATTTTAGCTTCATCTAAACCTTCTACCTGTATGTTAGACCCAATCCCAACCAAGTTGTTTAAGGAGGTATTCCCTCTGATCAGTGGTCCTATTTTAGACATGATTAATCTATCCTTAGTAAATGGATATGTACCACAGGCTTTTAAAGTAGCTGTTATTAAACCTTTACTTAAGAAACCATCTCTTGATCAAGATGAGTTAGTAAATTACAGACCTATATCTAATCTTCTTTTCTTATCTAAAATTCTTGAGAAAGTAGTTGCTAATCAACTATGTGAACATTTACAAAGTAATGACTTACTTGAGGAGTTTCAGTCAGGCTTCAGAGCTCATCATAGCACTGAAACAGCTCTGGTGAAGGTCACTAATGATATTCTCATGGCCTCAGATAATGGACTTGTGTCTATACTTGTCCTGTTAGATCTCAGTGCTGCATTTGATACAGTTGATCACAATATTCTCCTACAAAGACTTGAGCATACTGTAGGGATTAAGGGAAAAGCATTAGGCTGGTTTAAATCTTATCTGTCGGACAGATTCCAGTTTGTTCATGTTAATAATAAATCTTCCTCAAACTCTAGGGTCACTTGTGGAGTACCACAGGGTTCAGTCCTTGGACCAATTCTATTTACTATATATATGCTTCCGATTGGCAAAATTATCAGACAGCATGGGATTAATTTCCACTGTTATGCTGATGACACTCAGCTATATTTATCCATAAATCCTGATGAATCCAATCAGTTACTTCGACTGCAGTCATGTCTTGATGACATCAAAAGCTGGATGACTTTAAATTTCCTGCATTTAAATTCTGACAAGACAGAAGTTGTAATCTTTGGGCCAGAGTCTTCAAAAAATAAAGTTCTTAATCAATCCCTTAATCTGGATGGCATTAACTTGGCCTCTGGTAATAAAGTTAAAAATCTTGGTGTTGTTTTCGACCAAGACATGTCATTTAAATCCCATATTAAACAGGTTTCCAGAGTTTCCTTTTTTCACCTCCGGAATATCGCCAAAATTAGAAACATTCTGTCCAGGAGTGATGCTGAAAAACTAGTCCATGCATTTGTTACTTCAAGGCTGGACTATTGTAATTCTTTACTATCAGGAAGTCCACAAAATGCAGTTCGAAGTCTTCAGCTGATTCAAAATGCTGCGGCAAGAGTTCTGATGAAAATCAACAAGAGGGATCATATTTCTCCAATTTTAGCTTCCCTTCATTGGCTTCCTGTTAAATCAAGAATAGAATTTAAAATTCTCCTTCTAACGTATAAAGCCCTTAATAATCAAGCTCCACCATATATCAGAGCTCTGATTACCCCGTATGTTCCTAACAGAGCACTTCGCTCTCAGACTGCAGGTCTGCTGCTGGTTCCTAGAGTCTCTAAAAGTAGAATGGGAGGCAGATCCTTTAGCTATCAGGCTCCTCTCCTGTGGAACCAACTCCCAGTTTTGGTCCGTGAGGCAGACACCCTATCTATTTTTAAGACTAATGTTAAAACTTTCCTTTTTGACAAAGCTTATAGTTAGAGTGGCTCATACCCTGAGCTACCTCTATAGTTATGCTGTGATAGGCCTAGGCTGCTGGAGGACATCAGGGTCTAATTTTCTCACTCTACTGATTTCTACTGTTCTTCAGTCTACTGTTCTCCAGTTTTGCATTGTATTACATTGAAATGACTGTCGTCATTTCAGCTTTTAACTTTTTGCTCTCTCTCTTTTTCTTCATAGTAGGTACACCTGGTCTGGCGTTCTGTTAACTGTGACATCATTCAGAGAAGACGGCTCACCCGCTACTACCATCTAATGTAGAACAGATTACTAGATCAATGTGTGCTTCTGTGCTTGTTTGTCTGTCTTGTTGTGTCTCTGTTCTGTCTTCTGTAACCCCAGTCGGTCGAGGCAGATGACCGTTCATACTGAGCCCGGTTCTGCCGGAGGTTTTTCCTTCCCGTTAATGGGTGGTTTTTCTTCCCACTGTCGCTTCATGCTTGCTCAGTATGAGGGATTGCAGCAAAGCCATGTACAATGCAGACGACTCTCCCTGTGGCTCTACGCTTCCCCAGGAGTGAATGCTGCTTGTCGGGACTTTGATGCAATCAACTGGTTTCCTTATATAGGACATTTTTGACCAATCTGTATAATCTGACCCAATCTGTATAATATGATTGAACTTGACTTTGTAAAGTGCCTTGAGATGACATGTTTCATGATTTGGCGCTATATAAATAAAATTGAATTGAATTGAATTGAATTAAAAGCGATTCTCTTGAATAATAAAAATATTCTGATTGATAAAAACAGGTAAATTTAATGTGTTAAATAGTCCTTGTTTACAAACATCGTTATCTACAGGCCATTTTTGTTGCTCATGGTTAATGCAGAGAAAAGTCAAACTTAAATCGCAATTATGGTTGAAATATGTTGCAATTTTGATTTTTGGCAACATCGTGCAGCTCTACTGCCAAGAAGAGAGATAAAATATCCACCCAGAATCATTAGATCAGCCATGTGCTTTCTGTGTAACCTGCTAAGGGACATTTATTGTATTATTGTATAAGCAGGCACATAGTGAGAATAATTCAATCCAGAGTCAGATTCCTCGTCTCTGTAAACATACCTTACAAATAAAGCTGGTTCTGATTTATCCAAATATTAGTGCTTGCTTGTATATACTTGAATACAAATGGGAATTTCTCCTGACAGCCATAAACTTCAATAAATTAGGTCTGAAGTCCCAAGTACTTTGAATATTTTTACAATGTTTATTCACTGAGATCATTTATGAATATCTATATGTTGAAAAACATAATTTGATGTAGTTACATTAGTTTAGTAACTTAAAATCACACTCCTCCATGTAACCAGTGTCCTGAAGAAGCCTGTGTATAATAATGCCAATTGTTTTTTTAATGCAGAAAATGCTCTTGGGTTACAGCCTAAAATAGACTGAAAAAAGTTGAAAATTGTGTTTTTATCATCACTTTTATTGTCAAGTCCATATCACCCATAAGTCCATATCACCCATCCCCACATTCGAGCCTGAATGTATAAATTTGACTCTATGTTGATTAGATGAATTTCACAATGAATTCACACTTGTGTGTCCGATTCTTCTGAAACTGAACAATCAGTGTTCAGTGTTGTATAGTAACAAAGTAAAAATACTTTACTTCTGTACTTAAGTATATTTTGGAGTACTTTTACTTCACTATATTTCAGAGAGAGAGAGAGAGAGAGAGAGAGAGAGAGAGAGAGAGAGAGAGAGAGAGAGAGAGAGAGAGAGAGAGAGAGAGAGAGAGAGAGAGAGAGAGAGAGAGAGAGAGAGAGAGAGAGAGAGAGAGAGAGAGAGAGAGAGAGAGAGAGAGAGAGAAAAAATCTATTAGCAGAGCCCTGATTTCTTAACTAAATGATACCTGCAGGCACGCCTGCTGACATGGCGGGCAGGGGGGGGGCAAATGGGTCTATTGTCCCAGGACAGAGGTGGAGCCCAAAACTGACACTTAAAATACCTTAAAATACAGGCAGAAGTAATTTTTCAGAAAATATTTGTGTAAAAAATATTTAATATTAGAGTAACTAAATATATATATATATATTTCTGCATTAGGTATATGTAATATGTTTTCTTTATATAAGGAGCCATTGAAACTCCCCCCACCCAAACATAAAATTGTTTGACCATTAGGACAATGACTGGCTGCAACTTTGAAAGTTCGTTCCGCTGCAAACTAAGAATCACAGGTGCACAGAAAGCAAAAGAGAAGATGACACCAAAGGCTTAAGAGGTTTTATTAGTAAATATTTTTTAAAAACTGAGGATGATTCAGGAACAGGTCTAGGAACGGAGTCGCAGAGGAATGATGCCCATCCAGAGCCAGGTAAGAAGCAATGCGTTTATCAATGGGATTTTAAAATATAGCATCCACTAGCTAGTGTGACGGGGAAAACATCTTTTCTTTTACAGAAATACTTGAGCTTAGCGCCAAAAGAGCAGAAAGCAGAGAGATGGCAGAGGGGGACGCAGTGTGTGTTTGAGGAGGAGACAGAGAGAGCCATCCCTAACAATAACAGAGACAGTGCAGGTGGAGGGGCTTACTGCCCGATCAGATAGTCTGAGCATAGTCGCTCAGAGACAGAACACAGCATTAATTTCAACGATCCCGCGTTATGGCCCACAAAAATAACTCATTCTGATCCAATGAATGTTGTGCGTTTAATGGCAAAAAGGAAGCCTTTCTCAGAGATGGCAAATGAACCGCCGGCAGATTTAGAGGGCTGAGAATTCCCAAAGTATCTAACATATTCTACCTTCTGCAATGGAAGGGAAAAATTGTTAGGGACTGGCTAATATACAGCAGGTGAAAAAAGACCATATTTTGGCTGCAGTGCTTGCTGTTCTCTTATGAAGAAAAGATCAACTAGTGCACTAAATTCAATAGATGGGTTGAAAATATCCAATATAAAATACAGAGAGTGCGCTGTCCCGGACCCTAGCACAGCTGTCAGCTGGCTTGCCTGCAGGTGTATCTATTAGCAGGTTTACCACTTCCTGTAGGTTAACTAAGCCTGGTTTATCACTTAACTGTGTTCTTAGTATATACCCCCTGGTCTAAATTTTGCCTGCACTTGGTTGTGTACAATTTTAAAGTGCATAGCAAAACATACAAAAAGGTTATATTTTCAGTCTAAACTTGGTCTAAATTTCTCCTGCACTTGGTTGTTTATAGTATTTTAAGTGAATTTGACTTTCAAAGTTTACCAAATTCTAAAAAATGTCATTCAAACTGCATTTGCTTTGTTTTACTTTTTCCTTATACTTTTTATTACATTACTTGAGTACTTTTATTTTTACAGTAATTTTCATACTTAAGTACAAGACATTTCAGATACTTTTACTCAAGTAACATTTAAGTCAGTGACTTGGACTTTTACCAAAGTCATATTTTGGAGAGGTACCTATACTTTTACTTGACTCCGAGATTTCAGTACTTTATACAACACTATCAGTGTTTGGCCACACTGAAGTCAACACAATGAGCGATGCCTGTGGTGTTTTCTGCCGGAATACGTTGATGGTTGTAAACTATTGCCTTTAGAGAAAGTCTGGGAAACAGAAATCTCTATTATCTTATAAGAACAATAATAAACATTGCAACCAGTTGGGCGATATGGACCGAAAATAATATCTCAATATTTATAGGCTGAATGCCGATATACGATATTTATCTTGATATGTTTTTTTTTTCATAAAGTAAATCAAAGTGAATCTAAGAATTATCTCAAATGTCTCACAGGCACATTTTTTAACAAACAGCTGTAGATAAATCTGAGAAACAGCTGAGAAATAACCTACTGGAATACATAAAAGTATAATTATAAAGCAGAATAGACCATCTTGATATAAATGATGTAGTCTCATCTGGTAAAGAATATAGATGTAACTTGTATCTCTTTTTAAAATAGTTATATATTTTTTAAATCTTGATATATTGCCCACCCTTACAGCGAGACACAAGATTATTGTAGGTTAAATATCAGAGCTTGCAGAAGATCTGAGCCTTAGGCTTACGGGAATTGTTAAAATAATGTAGAGCCAAAAGGGTAAAAAAAGTGAAGAGTAAACGAGTGTAGACTCATATTTGATGTAGAACTTGTGGAGCTGCTCGATGGCCTGAAAGTTCCCAATCGTAAAGAAACAACAAGTAGAAAATGGGTTCAGGGATGGTTCAGAAGCCCAGCAGGAACACGAGGTGTAGGGCGGGATGTTTATGTCAAGCTTCACAGCCGAGCTCGCTAAAGCTCGCGTTTCATTACGGTGTGCCTAAGAAGTCAGACGAGGCCGCTGCACTTTTCCATTGAAGCGTTGCATCAGTTTGACCCACAAAGCGGGGCAGCTTGGTGGACGTTCAAGGCTACCTTTGCTCCCTTGGAGCCTCGACTCGACCCGGCATGTGTTTTTGTTTGCTCTACAGGGTCTGTCTCTGTCGGGCCTGTTATGCTTGGACACTCTCCTGAAGCTTAACAAATGCATTATAATCCAATTTTAAAATCTGTTTAGATACTAAAAAACACAAATTTTTATTAATCTCTGAAGCATAAAATGCTTTTCATTGTTTTTTTTTTTATCATTTTAAATCAGAACTTGTGAACTTCAACTTAAACCTAGATGATGCTCTTCTCGATCGTCGCCTTTTCAACACTTTGAACCTCATTAAAACAATCAGCTCACTGTTTATCCTCTTCTGTGATGCGCTGTGGATGGATGAGCCTCACTGAGACAAACATTATAAACTGTGAAGGCTCTGTAAATGAAGATAAAAGCAGTACCAATAGCAAATCACATCTGTTGCCCAGAAAAGCAAACATCTAATAACCTTCTGCAGATTCGTGCCGCTTTGAGCTTTTCATGTTATTCAGATTTAACAATGGCTCCGAGGCAGCCGAAGTACAAAACCAGACATGAGGCACGAGTCTTCCTCGGACCGCGGCTTTCGCTGAGATCGCAGGTGGCGCTTTGTGCAAACAGCTTGTAAAAGAATAAAAAATTAGGACAGAAAAAAAAAAAATCTCCTGGAAGGAATTGATGCAATCGTGTTTATTTTTCCACTGATGGATTTCACGTGGTAATGATATAGCTGCCACACACCAAGCGGGTTATAATTATGCAGTGTTTTTTTTTTTTTCTGCCAGACTGCATACACGCTAGAGCTGCTTAACTCCTCAGAAAGCCGTTCTGTGTGCCAGTCTTCAAGTCCAAGCAGCATGTGATGGATTTAAAGCAAAATGTGCTCTCTTAAAATGTCCTCTTTGATCCATGGTTATGCAGAACACTGGCCTGCGGGCGTTAAGTATGAAATAAAAAGAACATTTGAAAGTGTTAGCACTCTGATCTTTGTTCTGCGTTCAAACGGGGTCATATTTACTTTCAGCGATTGCCAAAACACATGCGGTTACCACATGTCGTCTTATGATGGTTCTCTCTCCCCCCCCTCTGCTCTCTTTCTGCAGCCTGGGTCGGGGCCCTGGCCATGGGCATGATCTTCTTCTGCTCCCCCGTGGTCAGCATGTTCACGGACCGCTTCGGCTGCAGGAAGACCGCTGTCAGCGGGGCGGCCGTGGCGTTTATAGGGCTTCTCACCACGTCGTTCGCAAAGTAAGACGCTCACGACGACACTTTTGTGAATCACACACGCTGTCCTGCACGACAAAACTGAATTATTCACACACAATGCCAAGACTGATTGCGCTTTGATTTTGTTGACAGTCCATAAAAAGATGAAAACAAAGCAAACATGAACACTGCTTCTCTATTTCACCCTGTATTCGTACAATGCTACCCAGAAAAGGTGAAAAACACCACACTTTTTATGCCACTATTTGATGGCAGAATTTCTAACTGAGAAATTAAATTCAATTCAATTTTATTTATATAGCGCCAATTCATGAAACATGTCATCTCAAGGCCCTTTACAAAATCAAAATCAATCATATTATACAGATTGGGTCAAAATAATTTTCTATATAAGGGAACCAGTTGATTGCGTCAAAGTCCCGACAAGCAGCATTCACTCCTGGAGAAGCGTAGAGCCACAGGGAGAGTCATCTGCATTGTACATGGCTTTGCAGCAATCCCTCATACTGAGCAAGCATGAAGCGACAGTGGAAAGAAAAACTCCCCATTAACGGGAAGGAAAACCTCCAGCAGAACCAGACTCAGTATGAACGGTCATCTGCCTCGACCGACTGGGGTTACAGAAGACAGAGCAGAGAGAAGACAATAAATCTTTCATTTACCATGTTATTGTTTATTTGGTGTATTTCAATTGCTTAGAACGACATTGTTCATTTATTTCGATAGATGAAGTCAAAAGGTGAAATTACAGTCATATTAAATTAATAGACTTTTATTAAATAGTTAATTTATTTCAGTAATTCAACCCACTGAGTGAAACACATTATATAATTAAATTACACACGTTACAAAGCCGTTATTTCTGATTAATAATGATTTTCCTTTTATAACTATTGAAAGCACCCCATTTAAGATTGTTATTTTCAGAAAGTACTTTGTATTGAATAAGTTTATAGATTACACACAGTTATACAGTTCGAAGGTTTATGTCTGTTATTGGACTGTAACAGTCAGTTGTCTGTTACTCTGTAGCTTATGGAAACTCAACACTGCTGTGAGTGGCATATGGCAAATGGCAAATATAATATCAAGCCATTAGCATTAAAAACGAACATCTGTTACACTAAGCTTTGCACTTTTTAGGAGTTTATTAACAGTATCCATCGTACTACTCACCACAGGTACAGAGCAAACAGCAGGAGGAGATGTTATCACATTTAGATTGATTTTGAAGGCCTGTATTTTCTGGACAAAAAAGGCAAAGATGTTCTCGTGCCCCACTGGTTTAGAAGCACTGCTTTAGACAGAGCTTGTTTTATTGTTTGACTACAGCTGAGGCTAAATGGGAAACAGTAAACCGGCTTAAATCGGAGGCAACCGGACTTTCGCTAACTTCTTTCTGAAGACGTTTCGACACCTATGCAGGAGTCTTTGTCAGTTCTGGTGGCTCGCACAGTTCTGGTTGGTGCGTTACTGTTTGTTATTTAAAAAGCAGCTCTCCGACTTTAGTGAACTAAATGGGAAAGTAGGACCAACCATGCGCTCTGTGAGTTTTTATTCAAATAGAGTTTATGCTACACTGATTTTGCTGTTGCAGTGTTTATCAATACCTCCCAACGTACCTACAGCTAAAACACACCATTTTTCTCAGTAGCAGGAAATAAATTTTTGATTATTTAGCAGCTTTTGTGATATTTGAATCTTTTATTTTTCTGTATGCTTGCAGCTCTTTAATCCTTCGCTACTTCACATACGGGATCTTGTTCGGCTGCGGCTCCTCCTTTGCCTTCCAGCCGTCGTTGGTGATCCTCGGGCACTACTTCCGGCAGCGACTGGGCCTGGCCAACGGTATGGTGACGGCCGGGGCCAGCCTCTTCTCCATGGCGCTGCCCGTTTTTCTCAACAAATTGCTCGGACCTCTGGGTCTAAGCAGAACCTTCCAGATTCTCAGCCTCTTCATGCTGGTCCAGGCCCTGCTGGCGTTTACGTTCAAGCCTCTGCTTCCCAGCGGGGGAGGCATGGGGCCACCGGGGATGGACCCCGGCCCTGCTGAAAGCCAGACCCCCCAGGCCACGGCTCAGGGGATGAGTAAGTGGAGCAGGGCCGTCGCTGGAGTTAGGAAGTACTTCAACCTGCGTGTGTTCCACATCGTGACGTACCGGGTGTGGGCGTTTGGAGTGGCGACAGCTGTGCTGGGATACTTTGTCCCATATGTCCATCTGGTAAGAAAATCTTTCCTCAGCACTGTGTTCTGGTTTCTTCATGGATGGCCAGTAAAAGCTCAGCTTTGTCTGCTTTAATAACCTAACCGGGTTTAGTCAGATACTGCGTCCTGTTTAAGCTTTCAGACTGCTCCAATGTGACTCCACTTTGTCACGTTACAAGCGCAACCTCAAATGTGTTTCCCTGGGATTTTATTTGATAGACCAACACGAAGTAATACATCTATGTCAACTGGAAGAAAACGGATACATGGTTTTTAAGATGTTTTACAAATGCAAATCTGAAAAGTGCTTCTGTGTTCAGCCCCCCCTGAGTCAAGAGTTGAACAAGAACTACATTTTATCTCTGCTTTAGCCTTTTGGTACACACCTCTACCTGCTAGAGATGGGAAGGTTTGTTGTTTCTTCTTTACAGGACACCTCAAACTCTGTGAGACTGGATAGCGAACAGCTATGCCATCAGTACCAGATTCTCCCACCTAGGCCGTTGATCTTTGCAGCTCCTCAAGAGTCACCATGGGTCCCTTGGCTGCTTCTCTGACTGATTCTCTCCATGCACAGCCTGTCAGTTTAGGTCAGGGGTGTCAAACAAATTTTGGTTTAGGGGCCGCATTCAGCTCAATCTGATCTCAAGAGGGCCACACAGGTAAACTCATTGCAAGATATGGCTGGTTTCTGTGAAGCCGTTGTGGATTTGCAACACTGGGTGTCAGTATTACTGACTGCAGCTTCAAAGAATTCATTTTTGGAAAATCTGGATCTTATTTTGCCAATGCATTCATTCAGCTTCCATGAAGAGAATAATGGATTTATGTTTAGGAAAATATACTGTCGAAATATTGCAAAGAGGAAACTTTTTTTAATATAATAAGAGGCACTTTAACTTACTCATTTAGTTATTAATTAAACTTTTAAGTTAGTTTCAAGTGACACAAGTGAAGCCAGTTCTCAGCTCACTGTGTAATACCACTAGCAGGAAACATTTTGTTATATTTTCATTGTTTACAATGGCAGGGCCGCCATCTTGTTTTACAAGCATGTTTCACAGCTTGTTTTTAGTTTGACATAAAAGCAAGGTTTTCAAATTATTTCTTTCTGTGAAACAAAAAAAAGCACAAAAAGCCTATCAAGATAATTCAATCGACCTAAACCAGGGGTGTCAAACATACGGCCCGTGGGCCGGTTCCGACCCGCCGAACAATTTAGTCCGGCCCGGTGGCTAAATGCATTATCATTATTCAACAATGATTTTTTTTTTTCCAGTGTCCTGTCTGGCAATGTGGCAATAAGAATTGTTGTCTTAATGCCAAAAAAGCTCATCAGATTTGACTTTTCACACCGCTTGATTTATGAATGTGAATAGTTTTATTATGATTCATGCGGGGAATATCTGAAATGATATGGACACTACAATGGGAAAGTAGGAGAGGAAAGGAAGAACAAGAAGAACAAAAGAAAAGGTGAAAGAAAGAGGAGATAAAAGGAAGAGAATGATAAAACAATTATTGAAAAAAACATGTACTTCGTTTAATTGAAAATCTGCAGTTCCTATATTGTCCACATGACTAAGACATTGTTGATGGGGAGGACTGATTGTTTATAGAGAATGTTACTTCCATCCCGGGTAAGAAATGAGAATGATTTAGGTTGATTTTGGGGTAAATTTCTTACGTATAGATCCTTTAACAAATTGTACAATCAAATAAATCGATTTATTGCTCAGCCCTACCCTGACCTCACTGCAAAAATAAAATAAAAGTATGTACAATTTTCTTGAAATTAGTGTATTTTTCTTTGATTTGAGCAGCTAAATAAGACTATTTGCCAATGGGATGAGTATTTTTACCCCTAAAATAAGATAATTAGATATCCTGCACTTGAAATAAGACAGTGGAAATGAATTGTTCTTATTTTAAGTGCGAAAATTTTATTCCATTGGCAAATAGTCTTATTTACCTGCTCAAGTCCAAGGAAAAATACACAAATTTCAAGAAAATTTTACTTACTTTCAGTTCCCTTTTTGCAGTGAGCTGTCGCCTGTGTTCCTTAGTCTTTGTGATGCTGAGTGTTACAACAAAATCCCTGATTCCTTCACAGAACAGCTCGATTTATACCGAGGTTAAATTACTCATGCGGGCTTTTTTAATTAGGTGAAACCTGCTTGCTGCACTGGCTTTTATTTTAGGGGCTCCAGTTGAAGGGGACTGAACACAAATGCACCCCACACCTTTTCACATTTTTAGTTGTACATTAAATAAAAAAACATGTATAATTTCTCCTTCCACTCAGTGTTGCTCCATCAGATAAAATCCCAATAACACTAACATTGGTACTTATTTTGAGAAGAAATGTCACTATAGATGACTATTGTGTATTGATAAAATTTGATTTGTTGTCCCTAATATTTTATGCGCTATACCATAGGAAAAGTCTTTTGGCAGCACTTTGAATTGTCTTGTTACTGAAAAGTGCTTAATAAAGAAACTTGCCTTGCCTTGTTAAGGGAGATTTTAATTTTGATTTTGATTTAATGTACATTAACATGAATGACTCATTTCTGCACCCCCTTCACATGCTTGTTTACTTTCGGTTTCTCTTCTGGTGTGAGAAAAGAACCTGAAATACACGAGAATACATAACTACAAAAAAAAAAGTCAAATCACTACCAGATTTAACTGGGCTGTTCAGCTTTTTTACAACAATAGCAGTTCAGATTTCATGATTGCAAAATGTGACGTCGACCTATATGTAAATGAATACGAGAGGGAGGGAGGGATGCGAATGAACTGCAATAGTTTCGACCCAGAGCTTTGAAGTTGATCTCCCTCTATCCAGATGTCGGATGTTCCAGCTCCGGCCTCCCTCTGACCGGCCTGTTGTTTCAGGCCCGGGCCCAGATGTAAACACAGCCCCGGCCTTTGTACTGGCTCCACCGGCTCAGGAAGCATCTCCCGTATGGCCTCTCTGTATCCCTAAACATGCTTATCCTATGGCCACGGAGGGATGCAGAGCTCTTCAAAGCAGAGCAAATATTTCACAAGGACCAGGAGGCTCAGGAAAGACTTCAGAGGGCGGTTTCATGTTTTTGGGCCTGGTTTGGGGGTCACGGCTGGAGGGGAGTGGGAGAATGTGATGTATATGTACCGGGTCTTCCTGTTCAGCTCCAAAGGCCTGTTTATGAGAACATTTTGTTATTGTAAGGCCGTGATTTGAGGGCTTGGGATCAGCAATCCCTTCTTCCCACAGAACAGTTCCCAGATTTGTTTGGGCCAAACGTTGAGCCGAAGCTTCGGTAACATATTTATGTTATCCATTTTTTACAAACACCGAGGTTTTACCGCGCTTTGTGTTTTGGTTTGCTGCAGATAAAGTTTACGCAGGAGAAGTTCAAAGGGAACGAAAAGGAATGGCTGCTCCTGGTTTGCATCGGCGCGTCGTCGGGGGTGGGACGACTCGGCTTCGGGAAGATCGGGGACCTCATTCCTGGGCTGGGGAAGATCTACATGCAGGTGAGGAACTGGTGGAACACCTGGGGTGCTGTGACGTTTTCTCCTTTGCAAAAGTATTTATGTCTCTTCAACTTTTCCACATTTTGTCCTCATTACAAACATTTTTGAATGTTGCGGGATGGACCGAAGCAAAATAGTTCAAAGCGTGACGCTGCCTCCACCATATTTCTCCACATGTGTTCAGGGTGTTACTTCTGCGCCACACGTAGTGTTTTGCATGTGAGGGGAAAAAAATGTGTTGGACCAGAACATCTACTTCTACATGTCTGCGGTGTCCCCTACATGCCTTTCTTTCGACCCTTTTTGCATCTTTTCTAGATTGCAAGACAAACCAACTATGCTATGGATCTGTGCAGCTCCTCTGGACTCTCTAGTTAATGCCGTGTCTTACGCTTGCAGCTCTCCGTTCCCACATGATGAACTGAACAGTGCTTTATCTGATGTTGCTTTGTAGCCTAACCCTGCTTTAAGCTTCTCCACACTCGTATCCCCCAACTTGTCTGCTCTCTGTTCCTTGGTGGCAGACTGCAGTCAGACTTATTCGATTTCTACCGTTCATTGTTTTCCTTTCAGCTTGACAGTTTTGTTCTACTCAGTGTTACCGTTGCCAAAGAACGGCGTGGCTGCATAACGGCACCGATTGTTCACTTCAGAGAAAAACAGGAGGAGGGCAGAGCACCGCAGGCGGATACAAGAAGGGTTTATTTCTCCCTGGTGAATACACAGAAGCACAGAGTTTACAGATGGGCTTGATCATTTGATGACATTTACTTGCCCCGGAAAAAAAATGTTCTGGAGAATATTTATTTTAGATATGATTAAATACATATTTTAAATAAATATTCACCAAAAATTCAGAGAACCACTCCCATTTTTCTATCACCAATTGATCTCACTGGATATTTGTTGCTTTCCTGGACCCGACAATTATAATCAATTTATTATTTGTAATAAGCCTGAGGTCTGGACTATACAATGGTCCTGATTTTTCCTGCATTATTTATACCAAAACCAGTTTTAATATGTGTCATTCACCTGTTAGCACAGCCACATGTACAGTAGTTATAACCCTGTGGCCCATAATGTGCTCCTCAGACAGAAAGAAGGTGGTCAGGATGCCCCAGAATAACCCAGCGACCATCAAAAGTCAAGCTCATCGTAAACTGGGAGATGTTTGAACAGCCGTGTCTACAGGGAAAAGGGTTAAACGCGAACAATGATTTAGAGGGTGTCCAACAAGGAAAATATGCCAGCACTAAAATAGATACCCTCAAGCATGAGTGAAATTTGCAGCTGCCCACATGGACCAGTCACGTGTCTGCTGGAGAAACGCTTTATGGTCAGAGACTAACGTCAGAGCTGAAGCCGTAAAACTGTACACACTGTCAAGCATGTTGGTGGTAGCATCATGCTGGGGGGACGTTTGGTACTGGTACCTTAGTCAAATAATGACCCAAAAATTCTTGATCTGATCCTTAAATTACCAGGTTGGTTGAAATTCGGACCTGACTGGGTGTTGCAACCCCAAACACGTTAAAACCGGTTTTGGATTGGATAAAGAAGGTATACAATTAATCTTACATCATTAAAAAGTATACCTTTTAGAGCCTCCTTAGCATCATTATTAGCCATTAATTAGCATAAACCGGACTTTGACCTGGTAAGAAATAGTTTGTAAAGTACGAGCCACAGGTTAACACAGAAGATTTAAACATTGTACAGACTTGCTTTGGTTTTTATCCCGTCTTAGAGCAGCTTGCTTATGAGTGTGAAGGGTATTTAGGTAATACTTTTAGCTCATTGTGAAGACACGCAGCCCCTCCTTCTCTCGTCACAGTATTATGGTCCCAGACCCGGAGATTACTTAAATTAGGTGGTATTAAAGTGATTGGAGGAATCTGAGCTAACCGGTGCTTAAAGCACTGATATAAATACCACACAGCCTTCAGACCACATGACGTGGTTTCGCTGTTTTAAAATGTCCTCAGATTCACATTTCTTTATCCCAGAGGTTTTCTTCAGCGAACCAAGAGCTTTAAGGTAAGCTAGTGCGTTTATTTTCTCCTCCAGGTGGCGTCCTTCATGGCTCTGGGCCTGATGTCCATGATGATTCCCCAGTGCTCGGCGTTCGAGGCGCTGGCGGTGGTGTGTGTGTTCCTGGGGCTCTGCGATGGCTGCTTCCTCACCATGATGGCTCCCATCGCCTTTGACCTGGTTGGTCCCATGCAGGCCTCACAAGCGATAGGCTACCTTCTGGGCCTCATGTCCCTCCCGATGACGGCGGGTCCACCGATTGCAGGTGCCAGTCACACTTTATTTTAAGTTGTAGCTTCAGGGTTCCTACAGCATAAGGCAAGTTAAATTCAAGACTTTTTAAGACTTTTTAATGCCACTTGAAATAAAAAGTTAAGACCAACTTCACGATAAACAAGATAAACCTGGTTGCGACGACTTTACCCAAATGTTTATTTTCACATAAACCATTACTTTCTGGCCCAGTAGACATGTTTAAAATTTTGAAAAACATTCCATATAGGAAGAAAGCTAAAAAACACACAAATTACAGATATATTTTTAACAACTACTGAACTGAATTCACAAACGTTTTGTTCCCTACTAAAATAAACTATAAATCAGTTTTAAAAACCACTACATAACCAGTGCCAACTCTTTCTCGCAGCTATGGTCCGGCCGCAACTGTTTTTATTGGTTCCGCTATCGGGACAGAACCAGTAATGGTTACATTGAGCCGTTTGGTAAATTTAAAAAATTATAATTGTGTCAATTATTTTACTGTTTGGTAAGGATTACAAAAATAAAATCCTATTTATGACCTGGTAACAATTTTAAGACTTAAGAAAGACTGATTTAAGACATTTTAATGCCAATTAAGGCCTTAGTTTTGTATTACAAAATTCAATGCCTTTTAAGACTTTTTAAGGATCCGCTGGAACCCTGAGCTTATTCGATAAGGAGCTCATCATTGCAATTTTCTCTGGGAAAACTTTTCAAACAAGGGAAGCCGACACGACGGAAGTTGAGGTAAGGCGAGACAAACACCTTGCTGCTTTAGGTTACTGAATGGGTTTAATTGTTGGGCGTTTGGACTGTAGCCAAGGTCTCTCAAGGTTGCACGCTTCTCAAAGGATTTGTGTTGAGGGTACAGCACACACAAGGTCAAAAGTCAGATCTTTACTGCCTCAACAAAAGATGAACTTCCTATGGGAACCACTAAATACTAATTAATGACTCAGGCATGGTTTTGCTTTTTCTTCCTGGTCCCCAACGTATGCGGATACAGCGTTTATTTTCTGCTTTCCCACAGAACGGAGGGTCTGACTTCAGGTGACCAACCTTTTTATGTAAAATCCTCATATCTCAGTCTCCAAAAAGATCTCCACTAATAGCGTTTTAGATCCTGCGTTACTTTGTGTACATCACAGCAAAATATTGATGGAAAACCCTCCAAAGGTAAAAAGCTGCCACAGCAATTTGAATGCAGACATTTAATGAAGACAGAAATGTATTCATTAGTTAGCTGAGGATAATTTCTAACTTCTTCCCTGTTGCTGAAATACACACAGAACATCTTCTTGTTTTATTTAAGAATTAAAGTCTGGCTTGACAGATGTAGCCTGGATGAAAGCAATTATTACAATAAAAACCTTGAAATGTTGTTCAGCACTGTTGTCCAGGTACCCAGTCCTTATTCAGTCGAGCAGCTTATTGCGTCATAGTTGCTGGGTGCTGATCCGTTGAACTTTTTATGTGCAAACGAGCGCGTCATTCAAAAAGAGCAACCGAAGTGCAAAAACGGGGGGCTTTCATTTGTACCTTTTACTTAGATGTACGTCTCTGAGCTCTGACGCGTTCGGGACAGACCAGAACTCGTTAAAACGCTGCCAAACAAATCCATGTGGAAAACATTGTTCAGTAGGGGGGGGGAGAAGCTGGATGCTGTATGTTCAACAAGAAAAAAATGGCACACATCGTAAAAAGCTTGACAGCAGAAGAAGCATGAACCAAGTCTCCTAAAATATGTCTGCACATCTAGAGAACATTTCTCTTCCTACTTCTTTTAGCAAAATAGAAAAAAAAAAATCTGAAACCATCGGACACATCGGATGGAGAGTATCTGAACATCAGTTTTCAAGTCATGCTGCAGATTCTCATTTGGTGTTATATCGGGGCTTTGACTGGGCCATTCCAGCCCATAATTATAAACCAGAGCTGTGATTCTTTAATCTTTTCGCTTTCATGCCGAGACAGAGTCTCCCAACTGAGCAGCGGATGTCTGCAGCTCCTCCAGTGTTACTATGGCTCTTTATCAAACCTCGGAGGCCTTCACAGAACAACTGGAGTTAGACTGAGATTAAGTTTTGGGGTATCACATTATACGGGGCAAAAGATGAATATCCAGCTAAAAAAAAAGTCTTTAACATCAACATGTCCAAAGCTCAGCACTTTGAGGTTGACTTTAATACTTTAATATGAAGCCGACTGCCTCTGTGCGAAAATGTCACAAACAAAAAGTTGCATTAAGTATTTCTTTGCATTCCGGATTTTTAAAAAGCTTTTATTAACAACTAAAAGCGTACTATTTTTGCAGTGAAGGAGCACTGCTTTGTTGTTCTCTGTTCCCCGCAATGCCGGCCAATCAAAACAAAGTGGAGTTGGGGCTGAGTATCATGAGAGCCAAACAGTGAAAGGGAATAAAAACTGAGTGACGCATCCCTTTCTGCAGACATCTGTTGTTCTCATGCAGGGGCAGAGTGATCCGCTGCTGATGTTCATGTTCAGGTCTTGCAGCATCAAAAACGTGCTATTATGGAAAGCTAATTTAGTTTTGTAGTACACAGACTGCACTGTTTTCTGTTAAGTTTAAAGTGATCTCCCACTTTTCAAAATTTTCTGTCAGTTACCCTCCATCTCCCTCCATAGCTGATAAACGCAGCTCACACCCACACATCAGAGGAAGTAAGGGCGATGTGCAACACAAATAACCACATGGAAGCGTGCACTGAATAGTTATTAAACAGAATTCAATTAAAACTCAAGGAATTTTTTAAAAATCAAGGTGCTTGAATCATTTGAGGGATCGTTTCAACCCTGTTTTGCTTAACATTGTATGTGGAATGAGAAGCCTTCTCATCCCAAATCTTAAATTGTTGCCTTGCACCTTCTCATGTGTAACAATGTCTTATGGATCTACTGCACAGGTCTTCTTCATGACTACTTTGGCGACTACACCGTGGCTTTCTCCCTGGCTGGGGTACCTCCTATGGTTGGGGGCGTGGTGCTCTTCTTTGTGCCCCTGATCCACCGCAGGATCCAGCGAAACCAAGCGTCGCCCGAGGAGACGTCGACCACGGCCCACATGCTGCCCACCACCCCACCTACTGGGGAACCCAAGAGCTGCTCCAACGGAGACATCCTGCCTGGTTACACAGATGTAGAGACACACATCTGACCCACGTCTTACAAAGGTGACCCCCTTTATAAGGATGGACGTTTATGGAAGAGGCATATTTATATTATTTGGTTCTTATTTTTGTTTTTCTTTTTTGTCCCCACAGGGATTCAGCCCACCAGCACTTTTTTCATCCTCAGATCGCCTGCCTCTTTCACAGGAAGTCTCCCCTTTGGACTTCGTTCTGATGTACCTTTAATCTCTCATCCTTCCAAATCTGTGCTGGCTTTTTTTTTTTTTTTTATCCTCTCTGTTTTTTGTTTTTTTTTACGTGCAAAAATTAAGTTCAGAAAGTGCGCCAGCTGAAACCTGCACAGAGCGCTGGATGAGAAAACAAATTACAGACTGTAAGCATTTTTTTTTATATCAGAACTGTGTAGAAACACAAACCTCCAATGGGAAGAGGAAAAACTGAGAGATCAGCAGATTTTTCTACAACAATTACCTTAAAATCATACTTTTTTCTGAAAATAAAGCCTTTTTTAGCTTTTTTTTTAAAAAAGGCCTTCCTGGGTAGGCATTGTAGACAAGGGATAGATTTTAACGTTTCTTTTTACAGTTCCTCATACATTTAGGTTTAGAACACATGCATTTTATTTAGTTTGCGTCGCCTAAACAGTCTCACATTCATGGATTTGTAGTTTTGATGCCGTCAGCTTTATTCTGCAGCTCCCGCTTTCTGAGAGACGCCCTCATCTCTCCCAGACTTCATCAGCTAAACGCGCCATTCCTCTCTAGATGAGCCACTAAACACAATCACCTCAAATTAGCTGCGGACAACCGTTAGGTCCTGACCTAGAAACAGGTGGGGTCAGAAACGTCAGCAGAACGGCTTCATCTCCTCATCCGGGAGACAGATGTGTAGATCTGGCAGCTGTTAGTATGTTACCTTTTTTTTTATCGACTCTCTGACTTCAGTTTTGATCAGTTTTTCCTTCTCAGTGCATGGGTACAAGTGTAGTTTTACAGTCAAAGCTAAAAAAGGTTAGGCATCTGCTGCCAGAGTTGATGAAAATTAGACGTAAGATCTTGTTAATATCTAATCATCAAAGCTTCAGTTGTCTAAGCCTTTTCGAGTTTAACAGGGTGCTAGGCCAATCCGCATTCACCGTGCTTCTTATGGCTTTGAAAATAATCGACCGTAACTTTCTCTTGCTTTCAAACTGTTTTAGTGTAAATAATTGGAATGATGCAGTTTTTAAGAGAGACTCGATGCTTCTTTTTACGATCTTTTTTTTTTTTGTTGTAAATGTGCACACACACACATTAGTTCAGTTCCTAGAGACAGCTGAGCCACAATAAAATGACTGATAGGTCAGTATATAACACTAACCTCATGTAGTGGGACTTTTCTGAGTATATTAACCTCAAAATTACTCGACTCTTATTTATAGATGGCTTCACAGCAAGGTCAGGCGTTGCCAAAGTCAGTCATTATAAATATTTCTTTTCTTTCCCCCAGCTATTCTTTACCAACTGGGTTTTAGGCAGGCTCACGTTCATGTCCGAAACAGAGAAATATGGAAAAGTCAAAAACTTGAGCCAAAGGTTGGCACCTGGACTGCTAAACTCTGTCTTCAGTGCACCGAACCAGGTCCAACCAGGACACCAGAAACATAGTTGGGGAGACTTATCAAACCGCCGCCCTATGAAGAGATTTAAGAGCCTTCTTGTGAGTCCTGTCTACTTGTAATTCACCACAGTAAGGAATGATTACTTGTGGCAAAAGCTGCATTTTGAAACACTAAAATTCTGGCAGGATTCAGGTTACACGTTTTAGCTCCGGTTCGGACCAATATTGTTACTGTGGCGCCTACGGGTGTCACCATAATTACATTTTAGAATAAGAATATGTTTGTTTTTTTTATTTATTTTTTTTCAAGTTTTTAGATTATATGCTTCTAAAATACGAGTATATATGCTTTAAAGCAGTCAAAGAAAGATGAGCTGGAGATGCAAATGTCAGCTCATACAATACTTTAAAATCCCAATATCTGTGGTTTACATTGTATAAATTACGTGGCCACAGAATAATCAGATCAAGGAGATGAAGAGACAAATCTGAAGGACATCACATGAAGTACCTTCCTTTAAAAAGTGACCCTGTCACTGTGTTGAAATGTGCTGAACATAAATTGTTGAAGATGTTTTTTGGCAAAATTCTGCACATCTGAATGAGCTCAAGTTAGTATTAGTGAGATTTCTGAAATGCTGAACCTTTTTAAAAAAAAAAAAAAAAAAAAAAACGTCGCCCACAAAACAGGTTCTGATCCAAAAGGCTCCTGACTATAGCGGTGTTATTCATTAGCTTTAAAGTTAAGGCTGGTTGGCGTTTGCTCGCTGCTGATTTTGGCAAATTACTCGTAACGATGCTGCCAAACGGCCCGAGCACGGGCCATTTCTCAGATAATCAAATCAATTTGCTGCTTTTCATTAGACTCACTTGGGGGCACAGATTAATGTTCAGGCAGTAATGAAACACAACATCACACCCCTGGGGACCCTAACAGGGCAATTTGTATTTTTTCTCCCCCCCTCCCCCTCCTCCTACTGGGACCACCTACTTCTGCACGCTGAGCTTAAAAGCTCTCCTGTACTGTAAACTTCAATGTGGAGCAAAGCTGCTGTACTCTGCATTAAGATCATGTAAAAACAAGAACAGCAGAGGGTGAACGGAGAAAAGGGAATGCTGTGGCGTTCAGCTATCTCTCCCTATTTGCTTTGAATTTTTAGCGTGTCAAGTCCGCTCCTTTGTTGCGACGGTTTCCTGCCTGAAAGTTGCACGAACCTCGTCTCCCAGAGGTTCCCTGGTGGCTTCGCCGTACGACTGACAGTTCCAGTACACCTATACCTCAGAAATCAAATGTTCCTCAGCAATCCAGTTGAACATCATGTTGACATTCTACATTTCTTATCTTTTTTTTTTTTTATGTTTGTGTGGTGTGGGTTTTTGGTTTGTGTGAGCCACAAATCTGCCAAACGCCTGTTGATCATGCCAACCTTTGCTTCCGTACCTCCAAGTTGTTGGGTTTGTTTTCGTCCTCCTGACTGTGCCTTCATTAACTCCCACTTTTCCCTTTCCTATCCACAGACTTAATGTTACTGCTATGTGTTTATCGTCCCACCCCCCATGTCCTTTATATAACTTTTTCGATAAATGTCAAATATCTTTAAATCAATCAACAGAAACACACGACTGTAAGGACAGGAAACTACGTTTTTAAGCTTTAGGCTACTTTAGGACTGAGCTGCTTGCATTTTAAGCTATGCATCTAATATTTCAGATAGCTACATTTAAATATGTATTTTAAAGGTATATCAATCTGTCAAAAAAGATTTGTTACAGGGGTTTTTAAGTGAGTGTATAAATGGGATTGCATTAAAGTCCGACTTTTAAGTTTTAATTGTATGAAACGTTTTAATTGAAATAAATATAGAAGTATCTTAATATTTAACTTCTGAACTGAATCTAAATATTCTTGTGCTGCTGAAATAATAAATTGCACTTGGGGATCCCCGTGCAATTGTGGGATTGTGGACAATGTTTGGGAAGTAAAAGTCTGAAGCGTAGTACGCTTGGCGTAGGAGCACAATACTGCCCTCTAGAGTCTAGGAGAATAGTGCCACTTCAGAGGAAAAGCCGCACGGAGCATGGATGAACATAGAGTCGAGCCATCGCCCAGTCCAGGGTGGGAGAGCAGCAGCTGCTTGAGAGCGGCGTATGCACAGCTCCAGCATGGCAACCACACAATATTACTTATCCGATGACATCCTGTAAATCTTAACCATCCCGTAGTCTGGGAGTGAGTGGAGCCCCCTAGTGGCCCGTCACAATATTGACTATGAGCAGTGCCCTTTTTAAACTGACTCTGATTTTGTTTGTCAGCGGCTTACACCTCTTGTGTTTTTATTCAACTAATTTGGCAAGGCGCTAAAACCGAGTCATGATGTGTGAATTAACATGAGACCCTTAGAGAGAACTCTGCCTTACATTAAATCTGTCATTATCAGGTAGCCAAACCGGACACCAATCGCAGATTTGGTTTTTGTTTTGAAGAATCCCAAATGTCCTTGCGCAATGTGACTTTTAACAATTTATTTTTCTCTGAAGTTGTCAGTATTGACTTTACTTTCACCTAGTTTCTGGTCAGAACCAGTTAGGTGCTCCTTTATATCAACAACCTCGATTTAAAAGAGAAAACTGACGTGTTTTGATAGAAATTGTAACGGTTATGAATTGTTGTCGCTGTTTGCATTGATACTACAAGCAGGAGATTTGCTGTGCTAGCTTATTTGTGAAGATTAGAGCGAAGATTGATATGTGATGGTTGAACGAGGTGAACGGATGGAGAGTGAAAGAGCATTTGGATGGTTGTAAGGCGCGTGTTTTTGCCAGAGGTTTAGTTTGCCAAAGTCTTTTTGTCTATGCAGCCTCAGCCTACTGGGAACGCTGAGATCCGAACATGTCAGACTCCTGATGATACAGTGCCTTAAAAATGTTTTCATGCTCTTGCATTTTTCACATTACAACCACAAAAAAAGCCGAGTATTGTATTGGGATTTTATGTAATGGACCAACAGAAAGTGGTAAATAAATAAATAAACTAATACTGCAAGTCTTTTGGGGGGGTTGTCTCTACTGGCTTTGCACATCTAGAAATAGATCAAGCTTTGTCAGATTTGACGGAGATTATCTGTGCACATCTATTTTTATGTCTTGGCACTGATTCTCAATTGGATTTAGGTCAGGCCTTTGACTAGGCCATTCCAACATGAATATGCTTTAATCTAAACCTGGTTGTTGTTGGTTGTTTAGGTCCATTCATCTGATCGTCCCCTCTGACCAGCTTCCCTGTCCCTGCTGATAGCATCCCCTCAGCATGATGCTGCCACTACCGTGTCACGCCATCGGGATGTCGTGTGTTCGTTTTCAACCACACATCCTTTCGCACGCAGACCAAGAATTAAATTTCCCGTATTTAGAGCATTCCTGCTACGCAATGGTATTATTTCCAGATACAGGTGGACTCTGTTTACTAATTAGGTGACTTCTGAAGGAATTTGGTAGCACTTGAATTTATTTAGTGGTATTAGAGCCAAACAAATGCGCACCACACTTTTCACATATTTTAACTGTGTGAAAAAGATGAAAACCATGTTCCTTCCACTTTACAGTTATGCACCACTTTCTATTGGTCTATTACATAAAATCCTGATGAGCTGCATTAAAGTTTGTGGTCGAAACGAAACAAGCTGTAAAAAAAAGTTGAAGGAGCCTGAATACTTTTGCAAAGCACTGTAAATGTTCATTTGGTGTTTAAAGCTATGACCTGCAATAGATACCCACAGTAGGGCCTCTTGTGTTTCATTTTAACGAGCTACTAACACTGCTACTAGTTTTTATAATAGTTTTGAACATGTGTTTTTGTAATTAGAAACGGTTTGCCTTCCTTTCTTTTCCACGGAGAGAACTTTGTATTTCTCTCCCACGTCGCTCTCTTTAATCTTCTACCGACACACAGCCTGCAGGTCAAAGCCTCGGAGGCGTAATTTATACTCCCTCTGACAAGGTAAAACTACCCCAGGGCACAATCCTCTGTTGTTACGATGCTCTGAAACTCACGCTGAACAGGTCGGCCGATGTTAAAAGTGTTTACACGGCTTGTTCAAACAATGAATCTGTTCTTCTTATTGAACCGGTCAGAAGGGAGAAGCCGGCCTCTGAGTTTCATCCCGTCGTTGAACCCACTGACCGGACGCGAGTCCAGACTTTGTGCAGCGTGCCGTCCCTCTGGACTCCTCTGACCTCGGTGCGCTTACTGTTTAAACTGGTGTGCTTTACCTCACTTCGTAAAAAACCACACAGACAATACGCGAAACCGATAGCTGAAGGACCGATTGTTAGAAATCTGAGCCATGATACGCGGCGCGTCTTGCACCTCATAGACTGCCGGACTTCCAGCGAGAATACTCTCTTGTATTTTTTTTTTTTTTTGCCAGTACAAATCCGAGTTTCTGAACACCATGTGAACCTTTCTTTGTCTTTTGATCTGTTCTGGAGAAGTTTTCATATATGTGTGTTAGCATTAGCTCAGCTGTAGATATTATGTTTTCACAGTCACCGTTTGGGGTCCTTGGTCTTTGCTTTTCATTCTCCTACGTTCGTGTCTAGCCCAGGCCTTCACACAGCCTTACCTGTTGAAATATGCATAGACTGTCTGTGCAGAAGTCTGGTAAGTTTTTTTTTCTGTCTGGAAACTCCAGGCGGTTGCTAAAACTCAAAGCTGCAACCTTTTTGTCCTACACTAGCTTCACCGTGGTCATCCTTTTGTTTAATCCAATTTACGATATGATCTAACATGGCCTGTGGCCGCATTGGATCGGGAATTTAAGTCATGCTGCTAGGATAAATTGTCTTTGTGTTATAATTTTGAATCCTCATTTGAAAGCGTCAAGTTTTTTTTTCTATCAAACTTTCATTAAAGTGTAAAATCCTAACTCCTGTTGTTGCATATTCTTCTTTGGTTACCTGTGTCATTCAGATGAGGTTTTAAGTCATATTTAGCAGTAGTACCTTCTTACCATGTTTTTTTTATTTTTTTACTTTTTCTTATCTGTCATGTTTTCACCCTTTTCCAAAATTGGCAAAATTCCTCATAATTCTACAAATAATAACAAAGTGTAAAAGATAGAAATTTTGGCAAAGTTATCTAAAACAATAAAGTACATACGTTATCTTCTTTTAGTATGAGATTGGGATTGAGATTTTGATGCTTATCGACAATAGACTGTGCAAGGAAGGTTTGAAACATTTGTTTCTGTCTTTGTGAAATGTCAAAATTCAACATAGAACTCTGATGTGCATATTTTTATAAATCTTAGCACTGAATCTCTTCTGATCTTTTTTTATTTGCTGGGATGGAAACCAGTTTTGAGTTTTTGTCTCAAAATGAATGTCAGCAGCAAAATCATAGCTGCTCAGCAAAGCAGCCTGACAGACCTGTACAACCTCCACACACGCTGAACAAAAGTTAACTCTATCCCGTCTGTCAGTCCTTACCCCTTCTGCTCGGAGTTTCAGCTTTTACCTGTTGGTTCGGTTTCCCTTCTGTTCAGAGCAACAAGTGCAAACAATTATTTGCTGTTTCCTTCTGTAATTTATGCAAGCTAAGGGATTTAGCTCGACTTATGGCTCAGGATCTTGTTTTTCTGTATTTATTTATATTTATATATATATATATATATATATATATATATATATATATATATATATATATATATATATATATATACACACACACAAATTATTAGCCACAAGTATCAATATTTTATTACCTGTTTGTTACTTTAATTATTGCTTACTTTTCAAGCTTTTCAGCAGCACCCTGAATTCTTTAATTGACTTTTTTTGTTTTTTTAACTCCCCCATTAATTGAGTTTAGTTCAGTGCCGTTCCCTACACTGCAAAAATAGAACTAAAAACAAGTAAAATTTTCTTGACATGAATGTATTTACCCTTGATTTGAGCAGGTAAATAAGACTATTCGCCAATGAAATAAGATTTTAGCACTTAAAATAGGAAGAATTCATCTTCATCATCTTATTTCAAGTGCAGTATATCTAATTATCTTATTTTAGGGGTAAAAATGCCCATTCCATTGGCAAATAATCTTATTTACCTGCTCAAATCAAGGGTAAATACTATCATGTCAAGAAAATTTTACTTGTTTTTAGTTGTATTTTTGCAGTGTATAGTTAGAGTTTGCTTTGTTTCCATTTTAAATGTTTTTAAAATTGTGATTTGCTCTAACCCTAACTGTCAATAGAGCCAATCAACCATCGGTTCAGGTTCAAGTCTGGGCTGAGGATCAAGTGTTTTCCCACAGCCACTCTTTGGGGCCACTTGTTGGAAGTCTGAGCTCTAGGGTGTGGCGGTGCTTCTTATCAAGGAAGTCTCTGTACATTCTTACAATCATCTTCTCCTCCTCCCTGTCTGCTGGTTTATCCCACATCATGATGCCGCCGCCTTGCCTTGCCTCTTTTTATAGGAGTTGTATTTGCTAGTTGATGAGCAATGGCTAGTTTCCTGCAGATGAGACGCTCATTCAGGCCCAAAAGTTCGGTCTTTGTTTCATCAGACCAGACACTTTTGTTTCTCATTGTCTCACTTGGCAACCTATTGCCTATTACCCAGAGGGGGGGCTTCCAGCTGGACACTCTGCTCTTCGGGCATAATTGATGAATTGGTGCTGATATTTTGGTCCCGCTGGAAGATTCTCATCTCTACGGAGCAACGCTGGAGCTCAGTCCGAGTGAGCATCAGCTCCAGGAAGAGTACTGCTGCTGCCAAACCTCCTTCAGTGCCACAGAAGTGATTCCTTTCTCCAGATCTGTGCCTTGATGTAATTCAGTCTCAACAGTTCCTGCTCTGATGCGCAGTGATACAAATGTAGATGGAGGCGAGTCTCCCAATCATGTCCAGACATCTGAATTTACCACAGTTGGGTTTCCTGTTGAGCTGTAGAGACTCTTGATGATGGTAAGTGGAAGTGTACATGGATTTATTTAATATTTTAATATATTAGTTCAATTATCAAACAAGCAGTTTCCACACTCCTACTATGGGGTTCTGTATGTTAAACTTGTATGTGAAAAAATCTATTCAATCCTCTTTGAAGTAAGGCTTCAACATAAAATGAATAAAAAAAAGTGAAGCGCTGCGAAAAACTTATGAATGTTTGAAAAACTGACTTTTTGGAGAGTAGTTGGAGTTTCTGCTCCGACTCCAGGGACGCTGCAAGTGTGCTTTCGGATGTACAGTCTGCTCATTATCACCACAGTAACATGGCTGAGTTCATTCATGCATTAATTCCTTCCTCCACTCCTGGTTCCCCTCAGCGCTTCACACCCAGGCGTCCAATCATGTTGACTCGTAAAGAGCACGCCTCAGTGGATCGGCTCCTGGAGGCAGAGCGCTTTATGTTCACACAGGCGACTATTGTGTGCCGGTCACAAGTTGGGAATAAACCTGCTGTGGAGCCCAGAAAACAGCACAAACAATGGTGTTTAATATATACTTGTGATAAAATCAGCGTCTATGAAGCCTGCTTCTTTTAAACATTTAAACATTGACCCTCTGTAACTATAACCCACCTTTTCCTCCTTTGCTTCGAAGCATCTGCTGGGCTTTATTCTTAATTAGCAGGTGCTGCTACGCCTGCTGACGTTTAACGTGCTAAACATGAAGGATTCAAAATGCAACTAGTGGAGTTTTAAATGTTAGACTTAGGACCTACAAAAGTCATCAGGACATTTTCTCTCCTAAAGAAGTTTAAAATCCCTCTCGTTCGTTCCTATATTCATTTGACATAAAACAAAGACAAAAGTCAGCTGTCAAATACAGTTTTTCTTGATTGCTTTGACCTGTTTGAAGAAACTGGCAACCTCTAAGTTTTCATCATCACCTCAGCAGAGCAAAAGACACTTCTTACAAATGAGTTAACCCATTATCATTGGTTTGACATATTTTCCCCACAGTTTTGCAAAACAGTTAACGCAGATGTCATTCATGCAGTCCAAACTCCATTGCTTTAGCTGTGGTAGCAAAACAGAAACCACATGTTCCAAGCTCTTAGAAACTTCTTGATCGGTATGAAATCACTGAAGCACCTGATTGACACCTCTTTACACAATTTTTCAATTTGCAATCAGTCTGCAGGCCTTAAAAGGTGCCATGTAGTGTGTTGTTCTTTGCAAGCATGGATGGTCTAAGGCAGATGAGAGTCAGAGTAAGAGGTTGATGGGTCAGGGGAAGAGAAGTTTGGGGAAGAGGAATCCATGTGTGAGGTGGAGGTGTAGCTGGAAGGGCTCAAGTTACATATGAAATTCAGGCAACTGTGATTGATCATGTGGTAAATCACGGCCTTTCTCTTAGAGGGGCGGGACAAAGAGTCCAACCTGTTCTCAATAGAAACAAGGTTGCTTCCATTGTAAGAGTTTTTCGATGGGGGAGCGGGTATTGCTGCTATACAGTATATACATCTCTATCTATTCCTATTATGGAATTCTTCAGTGCATGGAGATGGAAGGTATATGATCACTGCACCTAGGAGCAGATGCCCTTGCTCAATGCAATGACTGCTGCTGTAGATGCAGAGGCATGTCAAGGATGGATCAGGTATGCAAGAAGATTTTTCCCTAGTCTCATCACAAGGGAAAATATTGAGTGTGATGAAGTTGAGGCCATGTGGTCTATTCGTCAAGAGAGAAGAGACTAGAAGAGTCAGACAGCTCTAGTATCTTCTGTTGGAATATTTCATTTGTAGCCACAATCTGAAAAAAAAATAATGAATAATGAATAAAATTTGGATCACAGCATATCTGATTCATGATCCATTTTTTGCAAGAAGGCAAATTGGACCAGAAATGACACTGACATGTAAGCTGCGTACAGTCTTTGACTATAATGAACCAGCAATGCTGCACTGATTCACATTGAGTGTGGTATTTTGTGTTTTGTCGCCCCTTGTGTAATGAATGATTGGAAGGGCTCAAACATTTGTGTGCAGGTTGTGTTGTTTGAGGGCAAAATTTGCTTTTGGTTCATATTTTAAATGTTGGAGCCTTTTGCAAACAAAATGTGCCATTTTGACCATTGTTGACACTGTTTAGGCCTCTGCGTTAACTGTTTTGAAAAATGTGGGGTAAAAACTGTAAATAGGAAAATAGCTTTTATTTATTCAATTAAATAAAAAAAAGATTACAAGAATGAAGTCCAAAAATTGTGATAATATAATAGTAATTTTGGGAGAAGGTTGCACTCTTCCCCTCCTCTTGAGTTTATTCTTGTGATGTTCTTTATTCTTGTATGCCTATATTAGGACTTTAGTCTTGTAATTTCAACAAACAAACAAAAAAAGAAGAAGCAAACAAACAAAAACGTTTTTTTTTTTATTACGGCCGTTGTTGATTACAGAATATAAATTACACAGACCTAAAAAGAAAAAGAGATTAATTTCACATAATTGTAAGAAAAAAACTTGTTGTTTTATGATGTCTTAAATTTTCCAGGGGGAAAAATATTTTTTTATGATTAAAGGCGTAAATGTGCTATATTAAAACAAGTATATCTCTGACATTGTAAAGTCAGAAATTTGGATCCTGTCATATATGCACTCTACTTTATAAAGTGCCTTGAGATGACATGTTATATGAATTGCCGCTGTATAAATAAAAATTTATTGAATCAGATATAGATATTGTTACTTTCAAAAAGTTTTAATGCTCAATACAAGATGTTTCTTTGAGCTGGAGGCCCACTTTAAATTCTGACAAGCGAAATAAAAGTTTCAGCTTTCTGTAACACTCCGGACTGACCACTAGGGGTCCTTCTTCTCATTTTTTTCCGGCAGACTTCTCCCTTCAAGTTGTCCCAAAAACCTGCTGATTGCAATTGAGCTACTGCAGATATTACAACTATTAATTAGAAATATTTAACATTGAACTAACTCGGGATGTATTTTACATGCTTTGTATGACAGGAAGTGAATAAACAACAAACTGATCTAAATCCAATATATCGCCTCCCCAGCTTATTGCCACCCGTTGTTGTTGATCTGTAGGGATAAAATAAATTAATATTTTGTTGCATTTGCATAATTTCACTCTAAAGAAAGAAGAGAAAAATCCAACCTTCAGTTTGAATAAATTTAGTCTGTGTCTGGAAAAAAATTCATATGTCAAGAAGAATTTGTTCATCAAAATGTAAATCTATGACGTCACAATTAGTTATCCTCCCGCTCTTAACTTTTTTTTTTCTGACCCCTTTTGCAAACAGGATAGCACTTAGTCTTGTCTTATAAGGTAGAGACACACAACAATGCATTAATCCTAAGTTATGTATGACGTCATCCGTGGTTTGGGTCATTTTTCTACAGTAAGACCGACGATGACCAGATCTTTCCACATGCTCAGCATTTTTTCTCCCCTTTGGGAATATTTGTTTCTTGATCTTCACTCTTAGTCGTCACATTAACAATCCCCCTGAGAAACAGAACATTATGGTCATACACTTGGAACTACAAGAATTTATTTCTTTCAAAGCTTTTTTCACACTTTTAACCAGAGATGCCAATAAGGGAGGAAGCGGTATAAAAGCCACCTGCTGATAAAACTAAGCAGCCACTTTTTAAAGTTAATTTTATTCAATTTATTTATTTCTTTATTTTTTTTTTACAAAAATTCAGAATATCACAACGTCCTTCAGATGAATGAAAGTGCAACATGTCTGAAGGTTTGCCATGATGCGAATGATCTGCTGTGGGTTTTGTTGCTTGGTTTTGTGTTTTGACTGGATTTTTTTTGGCTCGCTCATGTTCAACTTATTGTTTGATTGGAATAATTTCTATTTCTCATTGTTTCTGTTTTTCCATTGAGTCAGAAGTTTTTTTCTCTCTCACGTATCTCAGTCTATCCTTGTTTCCCTCGCAGCTATTTTGCATGTGTTAATTAACTCACCTGTTCCCCATCTGGTAAAAACCCTCCTGTTATATATACTTAATGGGTTTCCTTCACCCTTTTGTCAGATCCAGTTAAGTTCAGCACTTTTGTAATATTTTTTACTTTTAATAATGAATTTCACCAGCATCCGACTCGTAGTAGTTGTCTTATCAGGCCTCCTTACTCTCGCTCAACTCAAACACAGTTTAGTGTATTATACAGAGGATGATAGATATGGAACAGTCTTCCCACATCATTGACAGATCTTTCTAAAGAACAATTTAAACGGAGAGTAAAATTGCTGCTACTTAGTTGTCTGAATTTTCCATATGGATTTGTGGTCTAAATGATATTTTAAACCGTTTTATATATTGAAAGGTTGTTGTTTTTGAAATATATTTGTTATTATGGAGACTGCCACTCATTAAGCCCCTTGAGGGTTTTTCAGCAGTTGTCCATCACATTTTCTTCTTTTTTAGTGAAACATGATTCTGTTTTTATGTTTTGTTGTGAAAAAAATAAATAAAAATAAATAACAGTTTGGTTCTTGCCACTTTGTTTCCTGGTTTTATAACAGTTTCATGTTATTATTATTTTATTGTATAAACCAGTCCACCTCCAGCGTACGACTGGATCCCCCTAATAATGGCAGTAAAATTGACATAGAACCAAAATACACCCACAAAAGCATCATTTTCCTCAAAGTTTCACGTTGAATAATTTTTCAGGATGTTAAATTTAATCTGTATGATTCATACTTTTATCAGAAATCATTTGATTTGTTACAGAGAATTTGACACCAAAGTTGCTGTAAGTTGTGCAAAGTTTCTACTTCTAGGAGTTTTTCAGGTTAACTGGTGTCATCACTGTGGAAACTCGGAGGATCATTCATACACCACGTTTTGTTCTGCTGCGCAACTGCTTCCTGGAAGCTGTTTTAGTGAGAAAACCCTACGAGGATAATTCGTCTGAAACTAAATTTGTGAATCATTACAAACGTTATTTAAAAAATGTGTCCTTTCAGATGAAGAGATGTGTGTCCTTATGACGGGTTAGCACGAATATTTAATGACAAGAAATACTGAAACGCTATGATAGAATTAAACTTCTGTTTTCTTGCCGTTCGACATGGGCCTCAGTGCTGATGCAAGACATGATGTAAGATATGATGGTAAAAGTGTGGCATTTTTAAACAAAGATTTCCTAACATTATTTTTCATGCTTTCGTTTTCTGACAAAAGCTCATCGAGGAGAAGAAATTCCTTCCTGCTCTGGTTACACAGCTCAGTGTGGCAATCGGGTCCGAACTCGCAACCCAGGGTGCCTGAAACAGCTCCTCAACGACCGGTCAGGCGTGGAAAGTCTAGAGTTGCACCAAAGATGGAATAAAAAGATGATTAAACTGTGTTGTCATCCATATGATTGAATAATGGATACAAAAAAAATGTCAAAACTGACAAAATTAATATTTTCAAAGATTTTAAGTGTAATAATAATAATAATAATACATTTTATTAGAAAGTGCCTTTCAGAGCACCAGAGGTGGGCAGTAACTAGTTACATTTACTCAGTGACATTTACTAAAAGCACAAAATGCACTTTTAGGAGTAATTTTACTGCACTGTACGTTTTACTTCTACTTGAGTATTATTATCAAAAAGTATTGCTACTCTTACTTAACAAAACATAAAAACAGAATCATGTTTTCCAGCTACTCTACCCACCGTCAATAGTTTCACTAAATAAAGGACTGACTTGTTTTTACCAAAAACGCACCAGAGAGACACATCTACAGTTTTTGTTACAGTGAGACTTCTTGTGTTGACACAAGCTTTGTTATTTTAATGTTATTTTCTGTCTGCTGAGCCCGTTGAGCCATTCGGAGCGGACAGTAAACACTAGATATTGTCGAACTTTGCCATACTGTTTTATACAGTAACTGCTATAAGTCTTGCTTCATGTTTAATGTTAAAAATTATATATATATATATATATATATATATATATATATATATATATATATATATATATATATATACAGTATATATACAAATATATATATATATATATATATATATATATATATATATATATATTATTTCAGTCTCTAAAATGCAAGAATTTTTCACATAACTTTATATTTCTGTCTGTCCGATTACATACTTTTTAAAACATTAAATCAGATGTTGTGATGAGATACTCAGTACTTTAGTAGCCTTCTTACAGAATCCTTTTTTTTTTTAAATCTTACTTAAGTAATTTCTTGGCTAACTACTTATTTTTTTTTTACTTTTACTTGATTAAAAATATGTTGAAGTAGTGCTACTCTTACCCAAGTACAATTTTTTGCCTGCTCGACCCACCTCTGCAGAGCATCCAAGGACGCTGTGAGATTTTCAACAATAATGTGTTAAAAAGTTTCAAAGAACAGACAATTACAGCGAGTAGGCACGCTTGAACAGGTGTCTTTTAAGGATGTACGTCAAGTTTGGAAAAGTGTCAGTGTTTTGCTGACGTGCGGATGGAGCGAGTTCCAGATTTTGGTGCTGAAGGAGGAAGAGTAAGGTGAATGGAAGAGGGGGATCTAAAGGGGAAGAAGTAGCGGTGTGAAGAAGATCAGAGAGGAAGGGGAGAACGAGGTTGTGGATGGCCTTCAATGTGTACAGAATCATTTTTTATTATATTCTGAATCTAACCGGGAGCCGGTGGAGCTTCTGTAGGACTGGGGTGATGTGATGAAACGAAGGGGTTTTAGACAAAATGCCAGCAGCTGATTTCCTTTAAAAGATTGAAGAGTAAGACCTCAGCGTTATCTTTTTAGTTTCTGCTAATGCTAATAAAGAAGCAGAAAGAGGAAGCTGGATCGAACCCTTTTTCTTAAGAAACATTCGTGGTTCATTGCACATACAGTAGTTACAGGTAGTGCATTTTTAGCGTAACAATTTCAACAGAAAATGTTTATTTGTTCTCAGGAAACCAGCGTCTCTAGCCAACAACCTGAAACATATGCTTGTTGTTAGTAAGATGGGATTATGTGGAATCATTTTGCAGCTTGAACGTCCCAGCTACTATTTTCCAGTCATTTATTCAACAATGAACTCACTCTACTAAAGTATTATGGAGTTAAAGGTGGGGGGGCCTTCTGTGAAACAGGACAACGATCCCAAAATATGGCAGCAAATCTGCAACACTGATCAACTCGTCTCTTTTGTATCTTTCATGTTTTAACATTGGTACGTGATTTGTACATAATTCCCAACTCTCTGGAGGTGTATGAATACATTCAACTAACCACACTCGCACATTAGCTGCAGGGTGGAACAGTGGGTAGCAAGGGGGTTCTGGGTTTAAATCCCGTCCTGGGGTCTTGGTGCACAGTGATTGCATGTTCTCCCCTTGTCAGTGTTGGTTCTCTCCGGGTTCTCCAGCTTCCTCCCACTGTCCAAAATTATGAGCGTCAGGTTAATTGGTCTCTCATACTTAGGTATGAGTGTATAGCGCATGGTGGCGCGTCCTCCTTGTCTCTGTGTTGGAGAACTCAGAGAAAACCGATGCAGAAAGCCCCCAGACTGGGATTATTTTATACAATAATTAATAATTGTGACTTAAAGCTAAAAAACCCTAGACTTCAGAGTCTCCAAAAATTTGAGTATTACCTAAGATGGTTAAAGAAAAGATCTCTAACACAGACATGTCAGCGTACTGTTAAGTGTGCTCATGTGCTACAGGACACGGCACGGCCCATGCCTTGTGAATTTGCCCCAAACTCTTTGCTTCACATGCTCTCAGTACCATTTTTATTTCTGTTGCTTCTTTTTTTTTTATTCAATTCAATTCAATTTTATTTATGTAGTGCCAATTCATGATACACGTCATCTCAAGGTACTTTCCAAAGTCAAATTCAATCAGATTATACAGATTGGTTAAAAGGTTTCCTATTTAAGGAAACCCAGCATATTGCATCAAACGTTTTCCTTCTGCTTTCCGTTAATATGCTTGTGTACAATAACCCGCTTTGAACAACCAGCAGCCTTAACATTGACCATTTTTTTTTTTAGCTCAGTTAATTTTGGTCGGACCAATGTCAGATTAGCTGTGGTCCCCATTCTTCGCTTGTCGGGGCCATTATGAAGCGCTGCATCATAATCAGTGGTGTATTTAGGCCATTTTTAGGGGTGCTCAAGCACCCCTAAATCTTAGCTCAGTACCCCTAAAAAAATGACTGATTCAGAGTATTCCTGCGTGTCGGTTCGGCTCTGCCAGACGTGCGTACATGCACAGGTTCGCCCGGAGCGTCTCCGTTTGAAGCGCAACTGGGTATATATCCAAACTGCTAAATTTGTCTCTCTTGTAAGCAAAGCAATACAACAATAAGGAAAGTGTAGTAGTATCAGTCCTTTTTTCAGCCAGCTGACAAACACTGTGCAGCAAAAGGTTTTTGTGGGCAACCATGTTTTGCTCTGTTAAGCCAGAGAAAATTACATTTCAAGAAAGCTGAGATAGTTTTTTTGTCTTTAGGGAAATTATTCCTCACTTTTATCAATATAGCTAGTCTAACTATTACCATCATGCAGGTTTTACAAATTCACAAGGTTTTATCGCGTGAAAATTTTTCAATCTGTTTGCCACTGCCTTTGGATGGGCCTATATTGTAGTTTGTTTGACGAGGTTTAGATCAAAAATGAGTCAACTCTAAGAATCTTATCTGGACTAAAAATGGAAAGCCTGTTGTTCATGCCAGGAATCACAGTCAACACTGAGGGCTGAGCACCCCTAAAGGTCAGATCCTAGAATCGCCCCTGATCATAATCCTTTTTTTTTTTTTCTTTTTTAATGTGATATTCAAATTTTACAGGAACCTGCTCTTTTTGATCTGAAAGAATGAAATTCACTTTAGATGTTCTACTTTATGATGATGCACCTGCACGTCCTGGGAAAACATGCCGTCTTGACATTTGCACTGAAACTTTTTATTTCTGTTTATTTCTGTACAAATGCACGCCTCACATTTCAGACGAGGTGAATTTCTGGATAATCAAACGGGGATCGATACGTTTCCAAGGCGCTGTCCAATGAAAACGACACAGTTCTGTGTTTAAGTCCGTGTTTGTTGTCGCTGCTGCGTTCACACGCTGCGAAGAGTCACATCTTTGGGTCTGCTTCCCTCCGACTCACCTGCTTTCCATCTTGTGTCTCAACCATTGCGCGTCGTGCTGATGAACACGGATGCGGCTCTTGTTATTATTATTTTTTTGAGAGCAGGGTCAGTGTTTCCAGCGAGATAAAGCGCCAGCCACAATGTGCCGCTGCCACATCCCTTGCCCTGTCTGCTCCGACCCTCCAAACTAAACACAACACCTCCCGCCTGCCTGCCTGGAAACTTCCTGACTGATAATGAGGTGATGCATTTTGGCCAGGACTTCTGGTACAAACGCTCTCCCACATCCACCGCTGATCCCTCCAGCTCCCTCCGACCCAGTTGTTTTGCCTGCGGACAAACTTGTACTTCCTCTGCGCAACGGGACTGCGTAGATTAACTTTTATTAGAACAATGCTGGAGCGCAAACCGTCCCACTGTTTCTGCCAGGAGGGCCTGGTAGAGGTGGATAAGAAAAATCAACACTTCAGGATTGTTCTGGTGTCAAGACACTTTGAAACAGAAAAATAAATTCTGGCAGGAAGAAAAAAAAAAAAATATGGATACGTCTTTTTATGTTTATGCCCGGAGCTTGGTGTTATCGAACAGATGACAACTAAACTCTTATCAAATTCATAGTTTATTATGTCAAATAAAGCATCAAAATACAGCTTTTCCATTGATATACAACTAGTCAAACAGTTAACAGCAATCTAAGTCTGAAATATGTACACCTGCTTACATTCAAACGGTGGTTAGCACAGCCATGTTGTGCCCAAAAAATAAAAAATAAAAAAAAATAATAATAATAATAAAAGAAAGTCGAGCTTCCCAAAATAAACTTATTTCTATATAAACTTAACTTAGCTGTGTCCTTCCTCAAACATCACAGTGGCAAAAAATCAAACAGGTTAAAATGTAAACAACGTTCCGGCTACAGAGAAAACAGCTTCAGGCGTAACTTAACTGGGCGCTACATATCTCATTCTCCAGCATACCATACAGAAAAACAAAAAACAACAAAAAAAAAACCACGGGTCTAGTTAAATATGCTAGTGAGAAGCGGTGGCCGGTTTGCTCGTGCGGGGGGGTCCGACCCCCTGCTGCGTGTCGCAGCCCAGCACCTCCAGGCGGAGGGCGATGTCGTTGACCCAGCCCCGTGGATGGACGCGGAGGTAGCGGGCGAACAGGGGAGGCTGGAAAACTGCGAACGCTTCCTCGTCTGGATCGCTGTTGCCTGTGAAGATCTGATGAGGAAAGGGAAGAGGAAGGAGTCAGGAAACGGCCCAGAAAGATGGCATTTATCATGTCCGTGCATACAGTTCCTCAGAAAAGCACCCGCATCTCTTGGAGCTTCGTACATTTTCTTCATCTCACAAACACAAGCAGCATGATAGATGGCTTTTGACTTTCTTTTTAAATAAAAAAAATAATAATCTGAAAAGCTTTGGTATTCGGTCCCCTGGGGCCAATACTTTCTATCAGCTGTCTTTGCAACAACTGGGACAAATCTTTTTGAGTAGACTTCGAATAAACTTTTAATGTCCCACAGCGAGGACAGTCAGATATATCAGCAGCAGTTAAGAGTCAGCTCCACAGCAAAAAATAAAAAAATACTGTGCATTTATTGAAATGTCTGCCTGAGTAGGGCGACTCAGAAGTGTACAAAATGTGCCGGTATAACTGCATGAAAAACAGTGACAGACCACAAATGAATGAAAATCAATGGAAAATACGGCACATTTAACAGCAGGGGTTTTAACAACTTAGTGGGTCTGTTGGGAGCAGCGGTGGTTATAAAGTGGGAGGAAAGATCTGTGATAACGTCCTTTAGTGCACCAAGAGGCAGCAGTCTGTCAGTGAAGGACAGCTTCAATGGAAGGCTCTCTGCCAGCTTTGCTGATATCAGACTTCTTGTACTTGGGTACAAATCTTATCAGGACCTAAGACTATTTTTGCACACTTTAATGTTTATTAACAACAAAAAAAAAAAAAAAAACACTGTCGTGTCCGTGTGTCATGTTATCCGTGTACATCCTAAGCCGCTGTCTGGCTGGGTGTTCAGCTGGAAGGGGAACCATCATCCTAGTCTCAAGTCTTTTGCTTCTTCTCATAAGGTTTTCTTCTAGGACTGGCCTGTATTTAGCTTAAGAAAAGCAAGCCCACAGCATGATTCTACCACAACCATGTTTCACAGTGGGAGCGTCGTGTACACACCGATGCGAAGTGTTGGTTTTCCACCATATGTAGCATTATGCACGTTGAACAAAATGTTCAATTATAGCGTCATCTGACCAGAGCATCTTCTTCCACGTGTCTGCGGTTTCCCTTACATGACTTGTTTAACCTTCCATCAGGATTTCTTCACGTTTTCTTTCAATAATGGCCTCCTCTGGCCCTCTTTCATGCAGGAGAGAAAGGTTTAGTGCACGACCAACAGTTTTCCCGTGGACAGATTCTCCTGTTTCAGCTTTGAATTTCTGCATTCGTTCTATACTCTATCCAGTTTCAGATGATGGACTGAACACTACTCCATGCTTGGCAAATTTGTTTTAATTGGTAAAATAACTTTAAACCATGTATAAACTCCACATTTATTCGCTACTTTCTGTTTGTCTGTCACTTAAAATGCCAATAAGATACATAAAGAATCATACTGGGAAGACGTTCATCGAGTGGAAATACCAGGCTTTGATGTAACATTTACATGTATTTTGTTTTACTTTGGTAATTTGGATTCAAACCTGTCTAAAGCAGATAAATATCTTCTTAAATTTTTAATTTACAGGGGTGATGGTTTACCACAGACCCCCCAAATATAAACCAGTGGCTTATCATAGTGAAAAACATTCAGTCCATGGAGCGCTTGACCTTTTTACTAAGGCTTTCATAAACAGAAGGGTGATGCCCTCTGGGAGAAATGGACCACCTACCCCATGTTAAGGGATGATATTTGATAAAAGGCAATTTTGTGGCGCTTGTCCTCATTTATTCTTATACATTTTTTACATTTTATTGTATATTTGACACCTCTTTTATACCCGAGTTCGTTCTCTGTTTTTGTTTTCCCGTTGCCATCATTTGTATTGTCTGTTACTTATTCAACTGTTAAAAACCTTTGAACAACATAATAAAGTATAAAAAAAATCCATAAAGTTTCTGCTTGTAAAGTGACAAATTGTGTGGTGTGAATACTTTTAAGAGACGCCGTTTACTAAATTAATCCCGAAGGCCACATTGTGCAGAAATATACAGTATTTCTCTTGTTGCAAGCAACCCCTAGATACAGATCAATGTTTTCCAAGACTCATTCTAGCACTTAGTGCACAGCGTGTCACTGTAAGACTCTGATGGGTTGAGTCAGCTTCCTGAAGGAAGCTTTGGGACCGGGTCAAAGCTCTGATTCACCGACAGACTGAATGAATAACAGAGCGGAGGCTGGAGTCCGCCGGGCGGCTTCGTCGCTGGCCTGGCTGGAAATGAAAACCACCTGTGAATTCTTTCGGCATACCGTTTCTCTCTGAGAGCTCTCCTCCAGCACGCTGCTCCAGGAATGGCCGTCCTGACTGAACGTGACCGAGAACTCCGTCACCATCATCTGGGTCAGCATAGAGCGAGCGCCCTGGGTGACGATTCCCGTGATCCGTTTGACCTTCCCCAAATCCACCTGCAGCCACTCGTGCGGGTTGTTGTTCTGAGGCAGACGAGACAGCAGAAGGATCTTTAGACGTTAGAAAGAAATACACTGAGCTAGAAATCACTGACAAATCTTTTTTTTTTTTTTGGTACGTATACAGCACAGTGAAACATACTTGCCCCTTTTACAGATTTTATTGGCTAAGTGATACCCAAACTGATCATTTTCTTTGTTGGTACCAGAGCAATGTACAAGTACAATCTCCCTGTTTGTTAATTTGTGAACTGACTGTGATTATGAACAGATTAAGTTCAAACCAGGCCAGACCAGTAGAATCAGGAAATCTCTAGGATCACATGGGACCCTGTATGACATCGTGAAGCAGGCTGAAAGATGTCTAAAAAGCAGCAGACCGGGCCCCAAGTTAGGAGAAATTCAAGAACAGATGAGAAACAGAGCTGCTGCTTCTCTGCATCGAAATGAGCCAGTTGAGGTGGTTTGGGCATCTGATCAGGAAAGACCCATTGGTGGCCTCCCTTTGGGGGTTTTCTGTGTGCGTCCCACTGGGAGGAGACCCTGGGGAAGACCCAGAACTCCCTGGAGGGACTCTGTATCCCATCTGGCCCTGGGAATGCATCGATGTGCCCTAGAATCAGCTGGAGGATGCTGCTGGGTACAGGGATGTTGGGGATCTGTTGCCCCCAAGTGGAAGAAAATGGATAAATGGATGGATGGATGGATGGATGGATGGATGGATGGATGGATGGATGAGAAAGAGAGCCACTGACGTCTGTCAGTGTGGAACCGCTTACAAAGTTATCTCAAAGATTTTGGGTCTTCCCTGGAGTTGCCAGACTGTCCAAACTACTCTGCAGGCCTCACTTATCTCAGTCAGGATCAGACTTCCAGATTCAACAATAAGAAAGCAATCGGACAAAAAATATCTAGAGGATGGGACTAAAGTGGAGCTCTGGGGTAAAACTAACAGCATTTCAGAACAGGCAGACAAACATGGGGGGGGGGGGGGGGGTTGTTAGCGTGAAGGTGCTTCAGGCTCTGGGTGACCTGAAATAATAGATGCTCTAAGGAGAAAAGGCTATCTGGACATTGGTTTGAGATTGTTAACGTAAACGCTCCCAGGTTATATGCAGCAGAACTATGATCAAAAGCACCGTAGCATGTCCACTGGCTGATAGATCCATAAAACAAGGTGAAGGTGTCGGTGCGGCCTTCAGGACGTACATCTGATTGAGATGTAATTAAATTACCTCGAACATGTTGGAAAAGCCTCCAATGTGGCTGGACGGGAAAATCTGCATAAGAAAGTCGGCCAAAACTCCTCAAATGAGATGTAAACGCCTCGTTGCGTGTTATGGCGAACATTTGACGGCAGCTGTTGCCCGGCGTGGCACAAACAATTATTTTTTACACAGGTCCAGATTGGTTAAGATTGGTATGTCTAATAATAAAGGAAAGACTCTTTTTAGAAAAAAATTTGTATTTTATCTTTGTTATCTTTGAATTTAGTTTGATCATTCAAAACCAGAAGAAAAAAACTTTGTCTCACCATTTACATAACAAAATAAAACTCCAGAACCACACCAACAACAATACTGTACATATGTTCTCTCAACGTTTCCTGGTGAGTGATATCACTCATTTACCATCATTAAACCTCATAAAACATGTGTTATGAAATCCAAAACAAACGATAAAAATAGACAAGCATGAATTATCCCACGGCTCTTGCTGTGGAGACAAGTTTGTGGGCAACACTCAGTTCCTTAATTCGCCGTTCTTGAAATTCTTTCGGTTTTATTGCGACATCGCGCCATTCGCTGAGGCGTTTGCAGTCAACCCAGAACAATCACAGCCTCTGCTGGTGACGGGTAGGTGACCTCTGTTGTTCTCCGGCGCACCGGGCAAACATGTGCCGCGGCTCCGCAATCAGCCACGAGGACGGGTCACACGTCTGCAGTTCGGTTCTGGAGAGTGTTAGAACGATAAGCTGAAGAGGGGAGGAAGGAGAACCTGGAGCCAAGCATGATAATGGCAGAGCCAGCGGGAGAAAGGTTAATGGTCCCTTTGTGAGCTTCGCTGGTTCTTCACCCGACGGACACCAATGGCACTGAGCGCACAGAAATGAGCCAATGTTTCTTTTCTTTCCTGAAACGAGTCTGGGTACAAAAGTATTCACCCCCCCCCCCCCCTCCCTTTGGCATTTGCCACGTATTGTTGCCTCACACGCTGGAGTTTAAGTGGATTGTTTGACAGTTTGCACCTTTTTCACGAACAGAACATGCCCACAACCCTCACTGTGTATTTGTTTTTAGTGTGAAGCAAACAACAAAGAGGACAAAATAAGAGAACCCTTCAGCGTGCGTAACTATTCACCCCCTCCTCCCTAACGACAGAGTCTCTTTTTGGAGCAATCACAGCTGGCAGTTCGCCACATTTTGCCATCGGTATTTTTCTTCTGTTCTTCAAGGCAAAAGCTGTGGAAGCTCCTTCAGGTTGGATGGCTCTCAGTTGTGAACAGCTTCAAGTCTAACTGCTTCAAGTCACTGCTTCTCAATCGGATCGAGGTGTGGACTTTGACTAGGCCATTCCAACACATTGAAATGTTTTTCCTGAAACCACCTGAGTGTGGCTTTAGCAGTCCGCTTCGGGTCATTGTCCCGCTGGAAGCTGAACCTCCGTCCCGGTCTCAGATTACTGACAGACTGAATGAGGTTTTGCTCAAGAATATCCCGGTATTTAAACATTTTCTTTAGACTGGTTGATTTCCCCCTGATTTCCAGATACCCGGCACTGGAATTGAGAGATTGTCCCTCGATAGCTCTTCTTCAGAATAATCTTGTTCCAGCTAAAATAATATATTCTCTGGTATATATGAGAACAAATAGTGCATTTGGGACATTCTTTTCTTCAACTCCAGTATCAGCTTGAGTCCTCGATTGCCAACGCCCCGAAACTTTTAGATGTATCCATGTTCCGAAACATCTGAATACAAGAAACGGCTCATTACCAGGCCTGTGCTGAAGTTGATGACAAGCTGAGGAGGTAAATCCTGCCTTTAGACTCAGGTGTGCCGGAGAAGCGTTACACCTAAAAGCTGCAGGGCAGCGCCTGGTGAGAACCCTGGTGTAGAGCCAAACAAACTTACGTTTCAGAACGGCCTCATCAAAGCCCAGACCTAAACCCAAGTGCTTCCCATCTGTGACAACCTTTGCAAATTGTTGTTCATGCGTAATCCCTCCTATACCCAGCTCTACTCTCCATGCTATTTAATTAATAACTGAAGCTATTTGGCAAAGAGGAACGGGGAACAAATGTGATCTTTAGATGTACAAAGCTGCTAGAGACGTGCCACTAGAGGCTCACGGTTGTAATTACAGCGAAATGACATTAAGGAAAAGTTTAAAACCTTTAAACAATTAGAAAACTATTTGCCTGTTTTTCTTTAACTTTAACTGTTGCAATGTTTTCTTTTTTCCTCACATAAATCCTAATAAATCACATCAGAGTTTGTGGTTGCACCGTGACAAAAATAAACGCTAAAGTTTAAGAGATACGATTGTTTTTGCAAGGCGCTGGATGTGGAGGAGAAGGCGAACACACCTTTGGCCTCCAGGCGTTGGCTCCGCCGCTCTGGTGCAGGCGTGCGAGGCTGGGGCTCCAGCTGCGCAGGAGGGACCAATGAGAGGACGAGGCGCTGAAGCTGCTGTCGGGAATCAGCCCCCTCTCAAGTCCCAGGGGCAGAGAGCAGCCTGGTCGCACGCACACACACACACACACACACAAAACACACACACCGGGTCACTTTTCCAGACTCGCCACATGCTGGTAGAAAAAGTTGGGATTCCTTATGGTGCAACTCACTGTTGAGGTCACATCCCAGCAGCTCCAGCCGCAGAGCGGGTTTCTGCTTGTTCCTGTGTGGGTGAATCCTCACGTAGCGAGCCACGATGGGTGGGGAGAAGCTGTTGTCCTTTACCTTGGAGCTGTCCAGGTTGCCACGAAACCTCTGCAACACAGCCACACAGAGACGCGCTCAGACTAAAAGGGACCACGAGGATTATCACGCAGCCTATAATGTACTGTCTGCAGGTCCGTGTACACACATGGGGGCTGGAGCCGTTCCCTCTGTAGGTGGTCCAAGTCGTCTGGTCAAGGCTGTAAGAGACTTGAAAGATGGCGGTGTAGTAGTCCCTCAGCTTTGAGCTCACCCCCTGCGTCTGTATACCATGCAGCAGGGTGGGCCTCAGAAGATCAACCTGAACACAGACGTGACTTTAGACCTAACGTTAGGAGGACATTATTGCTGGCCGTTTTTTTTGGCTCTAAGCTCTCAGAAGGTCTCACCTGCAGCCATGGTTTGGTGCCCTTTCCCATCCAGGCGTTGTAATAACCAACCATATCGAGCCTCGCCAGCCTCGGCTCCCAGTAACCTGGAAACAGAAACACGAACATATTTCCATCTCACCGTCTGTAATTTCCAGATGTTTGCAATTCTCAAAGCTGAAGCCTTTCCTTTAAGAGGGGCTTAGTGTTGTGGTAATTATTCCTGTGATACTGCCCTGTTGCCAGTAAATGAAAAAAACAAACAAAAAAAAAACCCAGACGTTCTTACCACTGTGATCAGATGCGGTAATCTGGGAGTCTTCGATACGCCCCGATTTCATCCCCAGAGGTAAAACACATCCTGTTTATCAGAAGATGGAAGAAAAAGTTTCAGTAAAGTATGTTGGTGTTCCTAAAATATAAAAACACATGCCGTCTCAATTTCAGTTTTTAAACGTCTTTCTGAGCCTTAGCCAATTTACAACTGATGAAACGCTACATATTACTCTAAGCACTGAGAGGGCTTTAGTGTGGACATTATTGAAAACCTCTGACGTGATTCAAACATTGAGATGAAACAGAGTATCTGTGATGTTTGTGTGTATCTCATCCATAACCTCTTAAACCCAGCAGCCCCAGTTCTAGGGGAGGAATTGAACCTTCTTTGTTTCTAGGCTCATTATTTTTGTTAAAAATAGCTATCCACAGATGATCTAAGATTAAACCACGATTATTTAAATGGAGTTTGTGATTGCTGAATAAAGTGTGATTAGATTTAAGCATATTTTGAGCAAAAATTCACAAAAGGGTGGGGGGGCTGGTCTTAAGAGGCTGTCCTTATAAACAGGTGCATCTGAATAAATTCGAAATTTTTCTTAATGCCGTGCTTATGTCTGTTGTGTATGCACACATTTTTCGTTTTACTCAACTTTCCATTAATAGCCTCAGCAGAGCTCTTTTGGAGCAACAAGCTTCTTTAGCAACGACCTTTTGTCACTTACCATCATTGTGTAAGTGTCTATGACTATCTGCTGGACGACTGTCAAGTCAGCCGTCCTCTCCGTGATTGTGTTACTCACAACATAGCCAGACATTTAAGCAGGACTCTATGTATATTAATGTTAAGCTTCATCTTCGTTCAGAGCAATTTATAAAAATAAAAATGTATTGGAACCACACTGAGGACAGGTGAATTATTTCTAGCACCACTATCCAAATACAGTGGTGCCCTTTGGCTGCATTAATTGTGGGGATTTCTCGAGGGAAAGATTAGAAACCAACAACAAATAAGATAAAAGTGAAAACAAGGAGGTTAAAATCTAAAAAAAGGAAAAGGAAGATAAACATGCAAAGTAGAAGGGATAAAAAATAAATAGAAAAAGGCTGATATAAAAAACATCAGTAGGGCAATCAAAGGAAGTTAAACAAGGCGGGTAGATGAAGAGACGGCACAAAGTGCTGTACCTCTAAGCCAGCAACATTATAAAGTACATAAATACTATATAAAAACCAATAAGGAACACTAATATGATCAAATTGTATATAAATTCAGATAAAAATATTAAGGACTAGAAGAGGTGAAATAAATGGCAAAAAAAAAAAATCCTCAAGGATGCTTGAGTTACTGTCATTTTTGTGTCTCATTAGATTTAGGGAGTTTAACTTATATATAAGCATGTCCCACAATCCATCTCAACCTAGACCCACAAACAGCATTGTGTCCGAGCCCCCATTCCCTTCTTCTGGGTCTGCTCATAAGAGTCGATGTGTGTGCACCTACGTGGATCATAGACCAAGAGTTTGGCCCTCATGCCAGCCAGCTGGTAGTCTCCTATGGTGCACTCCACCAGCCATGTCCCGACCGTGGGGGGTTTCATCTCCACCGTCCCATAAACACCTTCAGGAATGAGAGCAGATCAACGAGTGAGCTAGGAATACGTTACACAGACGGAAAACCTCTTTGGTATTTATTGAATATAATACTGTTTATTGATTAAAAAAAATCCATTAATTGGCGTAGAGTAAAATCATTTAATCGCACAGGATATTAGTAATGCTAACATCTGTTACCGTCATCTATGGTTTATGCAGGTGTTTATATTGTCTAATAGATAATAAAAATAGAAATACATCACTGTGCACCATAATTAGTCTTAATTTTCAGATTAATGGGTCTTTTTGTCAGACTTCGGTTTATTTGTATCTCAGCATTGAATACATCGTTACTAAAACAGCTTATATAAAAGCTGCTGCTCTTGGGTTTGCGTCTAGGAGTACGCTGGTTGATTTATGGCAGAAAGAGTGGGCGACGTCAAACAACGGCAGTAAGCACAGGGGCACCACAGGGCTGTGTGTCCGGTCCCTGACCTTCCACACTGCTGACAGATAACTGCTCAGGGAGCTCAACCGGAAACCTTGGCATGAAGTTCCCTGATGACACAACTGTTGCCGGGCTCATCACAAACAATGATGATTCGGCTCACAGAAAATAGGTGCAACAATGGAAGCCCAGTGAACACCATACGATCTGACCCTGTATACCACTAAGACCAAAGAGATCGCTGCAGATTTGAGAAGAACTGGCCGTCAATAACACAGAGGTGGAGAAGGCTGTATTTGACTGTGATTTACCACTGCATTTTTCTTATCCTGTACTGTAAATTCACTGCAAGGTATCCTGTAGAGTTACTGCAATCTTTCTGAGCTGTATGAAAAAACGAAATTTCGTTCTGTATGCACTCTGTGCTACAAAATGACAATAAAGAAAGTCTAAGTCTAAGTCTAAGTCTAAGTCTCAGAGCACCTGCTTCCTGTGCCGTCTGATCAAGAGACAACGGGGCGAGGCCTCATCTGAGCTCTAACCAGGCCTCGCCAGCAGGTCCATAAAGCTTGGGTTGAGAAAGCTTCCTGGATGTGAAGCGAAAACGTCTTCAGCTTCAGAATAGAAGTTCAGTTGTTTTATTTTTTAACCTCTTTTTATGGATTCACTGTGTAAAAAGGACAAAATCACATCAGGATGATAAGATCTGCTGGAAGCGCACAGTGGCTCTGATCTGCTTACACACCCCTGGTAACGATCCAGGGATGTGAAAAAAAAAACAAGCCCAGGATGAATTACTGCATCTTTGCCAACATGAGATTGTGAATCAAATGTTGTTATCATTTATTAAGTATTATTTTTTAAACTAATGTTTTAACTTATTTATTCAGGCTTTTGCAGCTATATGTTAGTTTTATTAAACACTGCATAGTAAAAAGTGATTTTGTGAAATACAATTTTATTTTATGTGACGCATCCATCCATCTATACCCACTAATCTTAATCTGTACCGGGTAGTGGAGGCCGGTGCACACACTCAGACACACACACTCAGACCTAAGGGCAATTTAGAGAGAGCAATTAACCTAACAGTCATGTTAGTGGACCGCGGGAAGAAGCTGGAGTACCCAGAGAGAACCCATGCATGCACAGGGAGAACATGCAAACTCCACATAAAACATAAAAAAAAATTTGGGATTAAAACCCTGGCAACTTCTTGCTGCAGGGCAACAGTGCCGACAACCTCTCCACTGTGCAGCCTGAGGCGACAGGCCAGAAAAACACTTCTGGTAGGAGTCATATGTTTAAAAATATTCATAGCATTAAAAAGATACCAAAGTCCAAAGAGAAACACTTCATAAAACCTTCAAAGGCTGTACCACTATTGATCTTATTAAGACTACAAGTAAGTCTGCCTCCTTAAAACGTATAAATGAGGGAGTATTTTACCAGGAAAAAGGTTGAAGACGCCCATACGGTGTTCTTGTTTAGCCTGGACAGTGAAAGGCAAACCGTGGAAGTGCACGGCGTGGTACTCTGTGTCGCCTCCAACGTTGAGAAGGTGCCACCTCACTGGCTGATGCTGGGCCACGATCAAACCGGGAAGGGTCTCGGCCACATAACCGTTTATTGCTGAGGAGAAACACGCGCCGCTTCTGTTAGTGGACACATCTACACGCAACAAACAGCAGGAGCGAGCGACGGCAGAACCGCAATCACCTGCAAACTTGTTGCTGATGTGGTACCAGGGATCCTCTGTGTTGGCCTGACAGGGAGGAGTGCAGTACTTCTGCAGGTTCTCCTCGTGGTACCAGCTTTTAGTTTCGTCAAAGGTGTGGAAGAGCAGGGAGAAGTCCTGCATGTCTAGCGGCGAGTTGGGCTGATTCTGCAGGGTGCCAGACTTACAGACCACGAGTGGACCAATCAGACCGGAGTGAAGGTCCCTCTCCTAGATGGCATAAAGGAATGAAGTGAGGATGTTTGCTGCATGAATGCGTTTGTGAGCGTGGAGGTGAGACAGCAGCAGACCTTGTCCACGGTGGAGTAGTAAGCTCCAGTCTTGCAGTTGAACTCAGGATCAGAGGGTCCTTGTTTCTTGATTATTTTCCAGCTGTAACTGCGGGACTCTCCTGGAGGAACTGGTTCTCCGGGAACACCAGAGGGCGAGCTGCCCTGTGCGGCGCCAACATGCTGGTTTCGGTCATACACACCGTGAAGATGAAAGGAGTAGGGTCTCTTTGCCTTGTTCTTAAAGATCACCTGAGTCAGACACGGAAAGACACGTTAGCTTTTCCTTCACAATCTGCGGTATTTATACTTTTGTCGTTAACAGAAATAATGCATTTACTTGGCTACATCCAGACTGAACCGAAACTTATCACTAGTGTTGCACCGATACCAATACCAGTATCGGCCGGGGCGCCGATACCGCACTAAAATGGTGGTATCGGTATCGGCAAGTACCAACAAATAGGTCACAGATACCATTTTGATGTTTATATGTCACTTGAACACAGCCTTCTCTCTCCCGACACTCACTAGTTCTACTGGATTCACTTTGTATTAGTCTTTTTCCTGCTTTAATAAGGTAGCAGCTTGACAAAGCCATGATAGCAATTATTTTACATCCAAGTAGTATGCTTTTCTTCATATATACACACACACAAATTTCAAAGTAATGGTATCGGTATGGTATCGGTATCGGTATCGGCCGTTACTGCACAGCCAGGTATCGGGTATCGGTATCGGGGCCAAAAAATGGCATCGGCACAACACTACTTATCACAGAGAAACAGGATAGAGAGGAACAGGAGACACTTTTCTTGTGCTTCTTTCTTTCTGGGAGGCGAAACTCACCGTGAGGAGATCATTAACTTCAGTTCTGATAACAGGTCCCAAGATTCCCAGGTGTTCCTCAAGCTCTCCTCTTTGGAGGGGCTGCTGGAAATCCTTATCCATGTAAGCGCGATACACCACCTTCTTATATTCGGGCAGGAACTTCCTCATCCCCCGACGCATCTCTCTGATTGGAGGAAAATCGAGGAGTAAGCGCTGCTGTTTTAACGAGTTAGACGATGCATTATTTCTGTTTAGATCCAGAGGCAAGAGCCTGGGAACCGCATTTTTAAGATCCGCAGCGACAGATTCCTCTCTGAATTCAGGTCTAGACTTTGACTGACTCTAAACCAGGAGGTCTACAACCTTTACAATCCAAAGAGACATTTTCGCCCCCACATCCACCTAAATAAACACCACTTAAAGCCGATAATGTTGCATTAACTTTTTTTAAAAGGTAAATTATAGTTTTTGACAAATATCTGCTATAGGAACTCTTCATGTTTAAAGAACTACCCATTTTATTCCTACCTTTAGGTTTTAAGGTGGTGAAAAACATAAAACCCTTGCAAAAAAACGGATGTATACATTTTCTGTGAAGTTCTGACCTCAGCATGACAGAACAGCTTTGGGATGAATTAGAGACAAGACTGCAGCCCAGGCCTTTTACCCCAACATCAGTGTCTGACCTCACAGATGCACTTCTGAGTGGTCAGAAACTCCCGTAAAAACACACCTAAACCTGGTCCAAGACTTCTCAAAAGAGTGGAAACTCAAGTGGAAGATAAAGAACGGGATGTCACTCAAGCTCATATGTATGTAAAGGAAGGTGAGCAAGTATTTCTCTCATACATTTGTTCTATTTATCATGAGACATAGAAAGACAGCTAGGTATAAAATAACCAAAAGAAGATGGAAATGATCAAAATGGGAGTCGTAATCACTCGTAATAATGTCAACTCAACATGAAGGCATGAGACATTTCAGGAGACAGATTCAAAATTATCACAAATCGACGAAACAGGCAACTAGAAAAAAGGCTATAACAATACAAATGGAATTTAATTATTAAAGCTGCTAACCAACACCCGTATTTTCCTGCATAAAATGGCTATTATTCCCACCTGGGTTTAATGAGCTGATATGGCCTTTTGATGCCATAATCCCAGGTGATTTCCTCTGCAGCGATGTAGTAGTGACGCGGTCTGGTTTCTCCAGAGCGTGGGTTAACTGAAACGAATGTTTCCGATGATCCGTTCCCCTGTTGAAGCGGTTAAACCGTTAAAGCGGATGTTGGGATGTTCTCCTGAATAAGACGGGCACTAAGCACTCGTACCTCGCTGTTGTAGTCGTCATACTCGAGGGACAGATTGACCTCTGTTGTGTTGTCATCGGTGAGGTTGTAGTCAACGTCCAACAGATCATCTGAAAGACCCTCATAGACGTAGTTTCCTCCCATGTCCTCCTCCGGGGAGGTCAGGTCTTCAGACGAGGCCGTTTGTCTCGCCGGTGCTTCGGCACTTAGTGAGACGTCGTTGCTCTCCGTCCAGTTCCCACCCGCCTCTCGTTTCCGCCTCCCGCCTCGCTTTTCTCCTGCCTCCGTCTGGTTTTCAGCAGCTCTCCAGCTCCCATCTCTCGCTACCTTCTCCAGGACGTCCAACGGGATCCCTGCGTCTATGGGAACTTGTTCCCGTTTCACTGACGCCGCCGGCACTCGCCTCAGCTGACACAGGGCACCCGCGTCTTTGGCCGAAGTCACGTTTTGGCCGACGGCGTTGCTGCACACCCGCACCAACACGGTGCCGTTCTGATGTCTCAAGCCCCTCGGCTGGTCAATGTTGTCAAAATAAGGAGAGATGTCCTCATCCTTGTCAGAGTCGACCAGCGGATTGTCGTTGCAGGCACGGACGGTGTAACGGATGCTCATTCCCCGGCTCTTGAGCTTGCTGTCAAAGGCACTGATCTCCCACTCACCTGCAAAAGAGAGTTATGGTTTAGTGCCATGCAACGGTATTGGTGCCTTTTAAACTCCCCCCCCGATTATCTCACTTTTCAGCCACTAGTTTACCGAGTTTTACGAGATTTTAGGTAAAAGACCTGTACAATGTGGCTCCTAATTGTGAAGTGGAAGGAAAGGAGGGATGATTATCACTAATAGAGATACTAAGAGGTTTATTAAAAACTCTTGAAAGCTGCAGAGATCCACAGCTCAGGTGGGAGAATTTGTCAACAGGACAGCCATTAGTTGTGTACCCCATAAATCAGGCTTTTATGGAAGAGGGGAAAGAGAAATGTCTCTGTTAAAAGGAAGCCATAAATGGTAAATAGCTTTTTTAGGTCCTGAGGAACTCAAAACTCTTTACACCATATTCAGTCTCTCACGCATTCATCCATTCATTCACATGCAGACAGCGGTAAAGCACACTGTAGCCACAGCTGCCCTGGTGCAGGCGGACAGAGCGGGGCTGCCATAGAATCGGCGCCACCGGGCCAACTGACCACCGACAGCAGGCAAATAAGAGTTTTTTTTTTTTTAGTTTGCAAAAAACAAAGGAGGACATAAACATGTGGAGGAGGGTGTTGTGTTTAGATTTAACCAAAATTAAAATTTGGGCCCACGTGCAACATGATTAATGCATTGGAAAACTAACTCAGCGTCATCCTGAACGCCCCATGCTGCCGTAGGGAAGGTTTGCTTAAGCAGGGATGTTTGCCCCGCCAGCACAGACGGCTGATATGAATCTTAAAGAGTTAAGGGTGTGTAAGCACTTAAAGAGTTTCAGCGACAAATTAAAATATTCTTAAAATGCAAAATGTCAGGTTCCTGACATAGTATTTATCCTTGAACCCATTTAAAAAAATAATTGTAATACCACAGTAAATGGGGCCCCATCCAGCAAGGTTTGCTCAAATGGGAAGAGGCGGAGGCGCCCATTGGTGACCCTTTTTATGGTGCAGATCTACAAAGATTTACAGATGCCTTCCCTACTAGAATCCAGGCTACTTTACTGGTTTCATATTGCATATTTAATTCGTTGTTGAGCATAGAAAAATAATAAAACGTTACTTACCACTGTTTGTGTTCTTAATGAAAACTAAATAAACTTTGTGGCCTCTGTGCGCTTTTGTATTGATAATTTTGGTCGATAGAACAAACCATGTTGATGCTCTATGATAGAATGGCCTAGTCAAAGTCCAAACCTAAATGTGATTGCGAACCTGTGGCACGACTTGAATACTAATCTTCAGACAGAGGGTCTCCATCCAACTTAACTTAAGCTCTAATTCCGCAACATGTTCCTTCTCTGCATGTGCAAAGCTGTGTTAACAGCAGCCGTTCTGCAAACTATGGACTCTGGGGGCTGCATAGAAATGCGCGCCCCGCTTTTAGGCTTTTGATTTGCTGAAGATTTCTTCTTCCCAGTTACGTGCCACTTTGTTCTGGTCCGTCGCCTACAAGCCCAAACAAATACGTTGACGTTCGTGTTCGTAACTTGACAAAGTGTAAAAGTTGAAGTGGTACTAAAACCTTTTTTAAGCACCAAAAATTACTCCTCGCTACCTAAATCTGTTGTTTCGATCCCCATGCTTTGTGAAATGTAACATATTTAGAAACCCAGCGTTGGTGCTGAGATGCACCTGAATGGACCTGAGATGCCACGCCTTCATGCCTCACCAACCAAACTAGAATCTCCGTCCACCCACTTATTACCACGATGAAAAATCAACCCGCAATTGACTTGTTTCGCAACGAGCCAACGTGTTCGTGTCAGGAACCGGGTGTGAATGCGATCTTTTGCCCTCACCGGTCACCTCGGTCTCCATGGGTACGATTAAGGCCGTCATGGGGAAGAGGGTGAGAACAGACTGGTAGAGGCCTTGGTACTGAAACAGGTTCCCGGTGAAATAGACGGAGAGGAACTCGCTCCTGGTTCCCACGTGGGCCACGTGCCAGAAGGGGACGTCCGTCGGACACACCGCGAACTGACGCCTGCTGAACATGACGCCGTTTATGCCTGGAGGAGGAGGAGGGACATTCAAAGCACGTGGTCTTTTTTATTCACACTGTCTGCTAAAAAAGGTGGGAGAGGAAATGTAAAGACGAGCGTGGGCGTGGCGAACTCACTATAGATGACGTTGGACTCGTAGAACTCAGGGTCCGTGTCGTTGTAGGAGCTCTGAAGTGACCTCTGCATGTTTTCCCTAAAGTACCAACTCCTGTTCTCGTCAAACACCGCAAAGATCAGACTCAGATTCTCGTCGGGGCCCCGCTGCGAGGAATGAGCAGTCAAAAAAAAAAAAAAGAAATCGTTACATCCAATTGTCCTCACTAAGGATGGTATATCCCTGAAGCTTCCGTCGATCACCTCACCAGATTTCCTCGGGTGTCAATAGCTTTGTACTTGCAGATGAGCAGGGTCCCCACCAAGCCAGAGGCCAGGTCCTGCTCTGGGGAGATGGTGCTCTGATACAGCTGGGTCAGACACTTGGGGTCCCCCTCCAAGGGCCCGTCGTCCGGGGTTAGCGTCCAAGTGTAGACTAACGTCTTGTTGGGGGGCACTCCCAGCGAGCGCAGGTCATTCACAGCAGCTGTTTAAAGAGATTTGAGAGGATTGGGATGGAGACGGTGAAGATGGAGAATAACGCCGCCAGTTAGGGTTTCATTAGTAACTCATTTGCAGTGTTTTTCTATTTATCTGGGGCTTTGCTTACAATATAGACGATATTTGTTCATTTTATTGTGCTGTTTAGTCTACAATGCCTTTTTATTGAGATTCCTGCTCCTTGAGCTTGTCCACATTTTGTCAAATTACATTCACAATGCATTTTCTTGGGATTCTATGAGACAGGCAAACAGGAAGTAACACACAGTATTAAGTGGGAGGAAAATAATACATAGTTTTCCCCTCCAAAAAAACCCCAATTTTTAATAAAAAATCTGAAAAGTGTTGCGTGCTTTTTTATTCAAGACCCATTTATTCTAATACCACTAAATTAAATCTAGTAGTCTTACCAACTGCCATCAAACGTCACCAGATATGTATGTACATTATAAAGCTATTTCCCAAGATTTAAACACCTCAGAGGGACGTCTGGGTGAGCTAGATGGTTAAAAACATTTTGAGACCTCAATCCAACCGAGAATCCATGGCAGGACTTGGGAATTCAGTCTCTAGATTTACAAAACTGACAGATATACCCTATATGGTGGTTCTGCGAATTTTTGACTCAGAGGAGGCGGACACAAATGAAGGTGACGCTTTTTAGATTTTATTTTTGTGAAAAATGTCGAACCCCATGAATGATTTTTTCTTCACAAAAATACACCAGTATATGTTGCCGTGTGGCATAAAATCCCAGTAAATCCCATCAGGTCTGTGGGTGTTATTAGCAAAATGTGAAAAGGTTCAAAGACTATGAATACTATGGTCATTGCAGCAGATTCGCACATCCTCCTGTGCCCTGTTGCATCACTGCTAAAACCAACTTGCATCAGAAGTGAGCGGACAACCACCGCCTGAGGAAATCTTTTTTTTTTTTTGTTTTTTTACTCTCCACAATCACAGTGAATGCGCCTTTTTTTTGTTTTGTTTTTTTTTAGGTGTCAGGCTTACCATTCATGGGGCTATGCAGCAGACGGATCTTGGTAAGGCCGTTGGGGTAGATATTGAAAGGACGACTGGCTAAGTTTCGAAAAAAAACCTGGAAAGAATCAACCAACAGCGGATAAACAGAAGGAATCCCAAACCCAGCAGCGTGTTAGCGAGCCCTCCCCAGACGCTCAAATCACTCACGTGGATCTCTTGGTTGACCATTCCCTTCAGAATAGGACCCAGCAAGGTCTGTGTGGGGTTTTTCCTCTTCGTGAAGGATCCGTCCGTGTATTCCACGTACACAACCTTTTTATACGTGTAGCCGAGGTGGTGAGGAGATGCAGGCAGATACCTGGACTGTAGTTCACTGAGAAAAGGAGAAAGAAGTGAAACAGATGGTTTGCCTTCCGAACATTAACTTCTTTCCTGACTGTTTCCACATTCTCTTCCTCACCTGTCTGTGGGTTTCAGGTGGGGGGCGTAGTTCCAGGAGACTTCCTCAGCAGCAATAAAATGGAGCCTGGTGTTGGAACGCTGTCCTCCGCTGGATCTGGCTTGCAGCTGTTGCTGCTTGGGCAGAATTTGAATGGTGTTGTACGACGTGTGATCGAAGTCTTCCTCGCTGCCCTCCTCGCCGTCTTGGCCGCCGTGTTTGACGTTTCGCAGTTCCTTGGTGACGGGATCGGGGCATTTCTCCACCCTGAACAACGCATTCATGCCGTCTGTGAGGCATAATCACAGAGGTGGTTATTCCAAAGTTGAGAAGTTCGGATAATATTTTAATAAGATGATTATTGCTGCACTGTTTGGATTTTATTTTTTAAATTTTTTTTTTTTTTTTTTACCATAGCGATGAGCATGGATCTGACAGCTGATGAGGAATTGGCCAATAGTTGAAGGTCTCATTTCTGCCGTGATGAATGTCATCGGAGTCACTTCCACTGTGACCTTACGATGGGTCAGTACCTGGAGATAAAAAAACAAAAAAAAACAGCATGGATTTAACACATTTCCCAATACAAATGATTCTATATGAGTCATCATTCATATATATATATATATATATATATATATATATATATATATATATATATATATATATATATATATATATATATATATATATATATATATATATACAAGATATTGGACGACTCAGCTAACCTTTAGGATGAAATATCTGATAAGATGCTACACAGTTACTTTGTAAACACTTTTTAAGCCAAAGGCGTCCAAACCTTTTCCCACGAGAGCCAAAATCATCAAGTTGAAATCACTTTGCAGGCCAAAATAATTTCAACGCCCAAGCCACTTCTGAGAAAAAGCTGCTGGATTCCCGTTTGAATCATCTTGTTACTGAGAAGTGCTTTATAAATAAACTTAATTTGCCTTGGATGTTTGTGGTTCTGTTTACTAAAAAAATTAAGCCCCGGTTAACAAGTGAGAAATTTCTTGCGTTGGACCTGACGCTGGTTTTATAATAAGGGTGGTTCTATTTAGCAATGTGACTCCATGAGAGAACAAACATTTCGATCCGCCTGTTCCTGCAGGCCAGATTTGCTCCTTGTATCTTTGATCTAACTCTTTCCTTCACGGTGCATGACGGAGCAGAGCTGCGCCCAGATTACTGCTGACAAAGCTCAGATCTGTCCATTTCTCTCCCACGCCGTCCTGTAATTACTCATAATAAAAGACATCGAGGAAGTAAGACTCCCCCATATCCAAAAAGAGCCTGACCTCTGACTGGTGCGCAGCAGGTTAACAATGACTCAGTGCATTTTAACATTAGAGACGCATCACTCAATCATCTAGAGGTCAGTGTTGGCCAAACTTCCTTAAATCGGTTCTGACCTGAACTCTGGTTGTTAAGTAAAACACCGAAAACGCAGTTTGTCTTTCGTTTCATTAAATGCATCAAGAATAAGAACTCCCGCAGCTTCCTGTCCGTAAATGAACAAACAGAATGTACTTCACTGCGCGTTGGGTTTAAGAAAAACCAGCCGAGAAAACAGGGAATCAGCATCTGATGCATTATTGTAGATGGGTCTTCTAATTATTTCACTTTCTGCTGGATTCAAAAGTCTTCCCTCGTCCAAAGAACTGTAACATTCTTTATAAAAATGTGATGAGACCTCAAAGAAAATCATAAATCAGCATTGGGCAAAACAATCTGATCTGGGCTTCTCAATTCAATACGCCACACAAAAGATTCCTAAAATCTGCCATGCTTTGTAAAATGCTAGGTGTAAAAAGTGACTGCAGCAGTTGGCAATTATTGTAACCTCAAATTTACAGTTGAAATGACAAGCTTTCTGCGTTTTTATATAGATATAGATGTGTAGATATGGATATTGAACTGTCATTTTTTTTTTTTAATCTTTGCACCATTTTGTACATAATAAAGCATCTAACTGGCTCCGTTTATTAACAACACAATGCATCACATAACTCTGCTCTTAACAGATGTGCCAGCCAAGAAGGACGAGGTTTACCTTTGGCACTTTTGCACAGATTAGACCGTAAAACCATTCATGGCTTCATCCTGCATCTAAAGCATCTTCCTTGAAGTTTTTTTTTTCTAATTTACAAGCTCTCAGTAGAAAAAAAAAAAAAAAAAAAAAGCTGCACTAAGCAACAGTTTTCCTACTTGGTGTGTGCAGGCGGGGAACATGCCGTTACGTTTTTCAGGCAAACAGACACAATCTGGCAGATAAAGGTCATCCTGATAACTGAACTGATAGACCGAGAAGCCAGAAGGAGATCTAGACTCTCTGTTTACCTGCAGCGTGTGATCCTGGAAGCGAATGGAGTGGATCTCTGGCGTAGTGCCTAACCCGATCATGTGCCAAGACACCGGGTTATGGCCCTGGCACATGGTTAAACCTGGAAATGGACAGAGACAGAAAGCTGAAGCCGCTGGACGCAGAGTGATTCGTGCTGCAGGCGTTCATGCTGCGACCATCTTTTTTTTTTTTTTTTTTTTTTTTTTACCAGGTAAAGTGGAGTTGACGTATCCGTTGATGGTGTGGTATTCCTTCCTGCCGTCGCTTCTCCTGAACCTCTCCCTGCTCGCCCTCTCCCCCACCTCGCCGTACCAGCTTTTGCTCTCGTCAAACACGGCGAACAGCAGGACGAAGGCCTGGAACTGCCTCTGGCCGTCCTCCGTGAAGGCACCTGAGAAAAGCGCCATGGTCATGCTGGATTTAACCTCGACGTGGGTCAGCAGTGGTTACGGCGTTTCGTGTTTCTGAGTCTGACTGACTTGGTTTGCAGATGAGCAGGGCGCCGAGGAGTCCGGAGTTCATGTCCCGGACCGCGTCCACCTGGGAGGAGTACGAGTATGTGAGGCAGTCAGGGTCGCTGGCGGTTGGGCCGTCCTTGGGGCTGATGTCCCAGACGTACTCGTAGTAGCCGCCGGGCGGGACGGCGTCATCCTCCTTCTCCTGACCTGCCGTGGAGTCATCGTAGCCAGCTCCTGGAAGAAGCGGGTAATACAGGATGTGTCATTTCAGCTCTCCACGTGGATCAAAGCAAACAGGGACTGCTACTGAATGCAAGATAAGGAAAAAATAAAATGAAATGTTCGAGAGTAATTAAAGTTCTTTGGAAGCAGTGACTCATGGCGAAGGCTTTAATCAGACAAATGGACACCAAAACACGTCCTTTCCTCCCCATGATCTAATGTAGAACAGATTACTAGATCAATGTGTGCTTCTGTGCTTTTATGTCTCTCTTGTTGTGTCTCTGCTCTGTCTTCTGTAACCCCAGTCGGTCGAGGCAGATGACCGTTCATACTGAGCCCGGTTCTGTTGGAGGTTTTTCCTTCCCGTTAAAGGGGAGTTTTCCTTTCCACTGTCGCTTCATGCTTGCTCAGTATGAGGGATTGCAGCAAAGCCATGGACAATGCAGATGACTCTCCCTGTAGCTCTACGCTTCTTCAGGAGTGAATGCTGCTTGTCGGGACTTTGATGCAATCAACTGGTTTCCTTATATAGGACATTTTTGACCAATCTGTATAATCTGACCCAATCTGTATAATATGATTGAACTTGATTTTGTAAAGTTCCTTGAGATGACATGTTTCATGATTTGGCGCTATATAAATAAAATTGAATTGAATTTAATTGAATTGAATTGATTTACCGAAACGGGGACATTCTAAAACGCTTAACGTGAAAAAGCTTAACGTGAAAAAGCTTAACGTGGCTTAATGTACCTAATCAACGATCAATGATCACCAATTTTCTCTTTCATATTGCTCCTAATAAGCACATAAAACTGACAAAATGTCAAACCCAAAGTCCAATTATTATGGATGTTATCTAACATTAAGCGTTTCTGCTTTCATATAGCCAGCCTCTAGGCCTATGAAATACTTAATGTCAAATAACGTCCATAATAATTGGACTTTGGGTTCGATTTCTTGACAGTTTTAAGGGGTTATGAGGAGCAATATATGAGAGAAATTTGGTGATCACTGAGCGTTGTTTAAGTACATTGAATCACGTTAAGCTTTTTTCTTTTAATATAAGCCTCAATGAAGCAGCAACGCTTAATGTCAGATAACTTACATAATAATTGGACTTTGGTTTCGATTTTTTTGATAGTTTCATGTGCTTATGAGGAGCAATATATGAGATAAATTTGGTGATCACTGAGCGGTGTTTAGGTGCATTGAATTGCGTTAAGCTTTTTCCTTTCAATAGGCCTCAATGAAGCAGAAACGCTTAATGTTAGATAACGTCCATAATAATTGGACTTTGGGTTTGACATTTTGTCAGTTTTATGTGCTTATTAGGAGCAATATGAAAGAGAAATTTGGTGATCATTGATCGTTGATTAGGTACATGAAACCACATAAAGCCTTTTTCTCGCCATAGGCGCCAATGAAGAAGAAAACGTTAATGTGAGATATCTTCTATAATCATTGGGTTTCGGTTTATATTTTTTGACAGGCTTAAGTCTTCATGACAAGATATGGCCATGAGAAATTTGGTGATGATTTCCTCGTTGTTTTTCTACCTTAAGCCACGTTAAGCTTTTTCACGTTAAGCGTTTTAGAGTGTCCCATAAAATCCAGACAAATTGTGATACGTTTCCTGGCTGTAACGTGATACGGTGTGTGAAAAACACGGAGGCCCCGGACGCTTTCGGCGAAGGTTAATCCCTGGACGTGACAAAAGCGGCTTTTGAGATTATAAAAGCGGTTAGCGGGAATCTGCCCCGTTTGCAGGAAGTGACGGTCCGGCATGTTTAGCAGCGTTACAACCTAATCCGGTGCCGTCTGTGGACGGGATTAGCCGCGAGCCGCCACATGTGGCCGCAAGATTCTCAGAAAGAGCCAGAGAGACGAGCCGTTTGGCTCCCGCTACCCATCCACGAGGTCTGCACGCATGAGATAGTGGTGACCGTTGTTCTCTGTCAGTTCTTGAGAAAAGGGAGGCTTTTCTGTCGGGGTTCCTTTCCACTATAAGCACTTCTCACTGTCCCTTGACATTACATGTAAAAAAAAAGCCAGTTTCATGTTAGTCTTGTCTCCAAAAATTGATTTGGAATGTCAAATTTCCCTGAAAAGGTGAGACCCCTGTGGTGACTCACAAAGACATTAAACAATCCCACGTGGAAACGAAATGTAACTCACAGAAACAGCGAGCAGGCAGCTATTTCTGTCAACTTTTTCCATTTTCTCATCTGCGCTGCGGCACGGGCGCTTAGACCTTACCATGAGTCAACAATCTGAGTCAAGCTGTGGCTCATTATTGGACAGAGGAGATGGGGAATGCTGCCCACTAATGTTTTAACTTGTGTTGCGGTGGTAAAACACTGGTGCAGTTAATGCGTTGCACAGGTTTCAGAAGCTTTCAGGGGAAATAGATAAATAAAAATACGCTGGAGGGCTTACCTTCAGACTGCTTCGAGTAGGTGATCCCCACAGGGCTGATGCTGTAGGGCTGAGACGCCAGGTTTTTGAAGTGGACCACCACTCTATCTCCAGCCTGGGCCACAATCACCGGGCCCTGAATACCTGCGGTCACACGACACGGTGCTCAGACATGGGACGCCATCATTTTAACGTTTTCAAATGGATCTGATGCAATGTTATTTCTGTGAGAAGGTAAAGTTACTATAATAAATTCAGAGGTGCAATATGGGGACCAGAATCTTATTCTTCTTAATATTATTATTATTATTATTATTATTATTATTATTATTATTATTATCGTTATAATAACTATTATTATTATTATTATTATTATTATTATTATTATTATTATTATTATTATTATTATTATTATTATTATTATTATTATCGAATGCAATAGAGGTGAAAGAGAACAATTTGATGGGTTGCACCATTTGTTTATTTGATAAATTATTTACTGTTTTATTAACTATTATTATAATAAGAATAATATTATATATATTATTTATCAAATATTACTTATCAAAATGCTTTCTTTTTGTCTTTTTTATAATGTCCCTTTTTAAATCCCCCCTTACCTACAGACTATTTTTATTATTTTCAAAAAATCCTAAAAGGATTAAACTTCTAAATTAAATTTCTATTTTCTAATTATATGAGTGAGGCACCACTGGCCACATACATTCATTTATTCATTAATTCATTCATTCATTCACAATGTTACAAATCTATTGCCATCAATGAGTTAATATGAATTAAAATGTGTTGTGATTTAAGAAAAAGGACCCAGGGGCCCACCTGTCCAGGCTGGTCTTGGTCTGGGGACAGTGAACGCAGCATCCGTGTACTCCCTGTAGACAGCCTTGATGTATTTCTGAGGAATGGCTTTGGAGCGTCCTCTGAGGAGAGATTATTAACGACGAGTTATTAATAAAACAAGCTTATGATCAAATTCCCACCATTTTCTCCTGCTGCCAGATGAAACTGGCAGCAGGTTTAAAGCACCAATGTGTGAACAGAAGTGGAGCACATGTTCACCTTTGCGCGGACGCGCTGTCCCGATCGTCCAGGTGGATGTAGTCCCAGCCGATCTCCACCGCGGCTATGAAGTACTCCCTGACAGCGGGCTGCTGCACCTCCTCAGCGGAGCAGCGGAGGAGGAGCGGCAGCAGGGGCAGCAGCAGCAACAGTGTCCTCATCCTCTCTGTGTGCGCACCTGTCAGCTCCACTTCTCAGCGTCCCGGTGTCCAACAGTGGCCGGGCTCTGCTGCGCCACCTCTGGGCTCACATATTTAACGGAGGAGGGGGAGGAGGAGGAGGAGGAGGAAGGTCAAGCAGAGAGTGGCGGGAGAGCGGAGCACGTGGGGGGTGGTACACATGCTTTTATGACGTCACATTGGTTTTCCTAAACTGGACCGTTACTTGGAGACGTCATGATAAAACAGCCTATGACAGATCATGGAAATAAATTGTTCATAAACGATCTGAAAGACTGGCATTGTATATATATATATATATATATATATATATATATATATATATAAAATAGAGCTTTAATAAATGAAACGTGAACCTATTTATCTGTTCATGAAGTACATCTATAACATTTTCAAACATAGGCCTACGTTAGGAGGGAGCATATTTAGCAAAAGTTCAAGTTCTAGCCGATATATGTTTTTCTTCACGAACATCGTAGAAATCAGGCAGTAAAAAGAGAAGCTACAATAAACATAAAGCAACATCAAAACGAGTTTATACCAATTTTACCAAAGGTAAATAAAATACTGCATCTTTCTCTCTCTCATATAGATAGATAGATAGATAGATAGATAGATAGATAGATAGATAGATAGATAGATAGATAGATAGATAGATAGATAGATAGATAGATAGATAGATAGATAGATAGATAGATAGATAGATAGATAGATAGATAGTAGGCTATTTCAGGTGTGCAAACTGCAGTACATAGACTGGGTCAACCTGGATTCCATTATTGTACGTTCATTTGACAAACCTTTATTCTACACTAAACAAGGATTCAGACTACAAGAAGAAAAAAACATAGTTTTTCACTTGTGGTTTAATCAGCAGAAAAGTCACATCAAGGCATTTATTATGGAACAATAACATTTATTATGTAACAATTCATAAAGCATTATTTAAGGGAGCGGTGGCCTAGAGACTAGAGCATTGTGTGCTTGTGTCCCGGAGGTTCAACTCCCACAGACTGCCACTCTGGGTCCGTGAGCAACACAGTTTTATTCCTGTTGCATGTGCTAAATGAATTGGTAGTGGCTCAACTGGAAAACTTAGGGGGGGAAAATAAATCTTATGCAAATGGTTCCTGGATGTGTCAGGAGATTGTTTGGTAAACTAAACGCTAATAAAAAAATGTTCTCAAAGATAAATTAAATCTTTATTACATTTTGTTTGACTAAAAAGCACAAAACAGCCAATAATCTGCTCTCGGGCGCTTCCAGGTGTGGAGAGAAAAAAATATTTTTCTTACAGCACTTTGCTGCCCTCTTGTGGCAAATCTACAGATCTACAGAGCTCCCCCAAACAGCGCGTTGTATTCTGACTACAAGCACACCATTGGGAAAAAAATAAAAATAAAAATTAAAAATAAAGAGCACAATAGACCACAATGGTTTAAATATTTAATTCAAACAACGTTTTTTTAAACACATATACAAACTACTCCATCTCTCATTGACAGAGTTTACTAAAAAAAAAACAAAAAAAAAACACTTGTATCTCGTTTTAAAAGTCCTTTAACCGTATGTAAAACAGATGCCAAACACAAACATTACAATATAAGAAGCAGTTTTAGATAATAGAAAAAAAGAATAACCATTTTTACAGCAGACAAGCTCTCAACAAAGACTCCACGATATTCAAAATAACATCGAAGCAGACTGCAGTTAAATAAGTAATATAATTGTACATAAAAGTTCAATAGTTAAGGAATAGGAAGTAAACTTAAACCCTGTGAAGTGGAACAAATATTACAGTGTCACCGGTTTGATTGTCTAAGAACGGCTTTAAAGAGACCTGTTGTGGGTCTAGTAATCCCGATGGCACACTGACTGACTTTATATGCTACGACGTATTAGCCTGGCCAGCCAGACTGACTCACGCCGTAAACACGGCAAATCAGTCTGGAACGCAGCGGGTAGAGCCCGATGTCAGGGGCGGGACTTACAAGGGCAGCGGAAACAGGTTAAAACTCATCAGATACCTACAGGTGTTTTTTTTTTTTTTTTAGATTTTTCACAGCTCTAGTGGGTAAGGCCTCTGTACATGGGTTGTCCCTACCTGCTACACCACCAGCGCGCCCCCCACAAATTTTAAAAACATCACTCCGTTGCAGCCGTCATCTTGACTGTGTCGTTACAGAAAAGCACCATTGTGAGTCATTTTAGGGCTGGACGATATAGAAAAAAAGCTCATCGATATCGATAATTATTGAAAATATTTAAAACCATATTTTATGTGCAGCTCTGCCTGGACATTTTATGATATTGCTAAATGATTTAATTGTAATAAAGAACACACACACAGAATTCCAATTAAATCTTCATTTAACCAACTTTTTTTTTAACCATAACAGATTTTTTTTTAAAGAAAAATAACTTAAGAGACCTGAGTTATGTTACTAAATACGGACAAAGAATAAACTAAAGTGACCAGTAAAATGACCAAATAAACCAAATAAATAAATAAAATAGCCTATTTAGGTGGGAATAGTACACTAGTTACTTCTCAGGTTTTATAATTGAGAGGCTGACGCAGGGCTGAGATCTGAGGTTGTGGCATGTAAGGACACAGATTGCAGCTCATTTTGCACTGATTCTCTGCACTAGTTGCACAATTTAGGGAGCGCTGTTAGAGAAAAACTTGCGTCCCGGAACTTTATATCGCGGATCAAGAGTGGTGAGTAGTTGTTTGAAGCCAGGTTTTTCAGCTGCAGAGAACAGCAGCATATCCATCACTATGAAGCACGTTACTGCATGCATGATGTCCTTATGCCGCTTGGACGCTTTTTCATTTTATCACAAAGAAGGGAGCCCAGTTTAGCTGCTATACCTGCCTTGTTTTGGAAGAAGATTCCTACGAAGATGACGCGGGGCTGCATAGCTCGCGCTGCTGCGGGTGTGAGCGGCTTACGTGATGAAACAAGTTGGTTGCGTTACCAGACTTTGTTTTTACCGGTTTCTTGCAAGTTTTACAAATCACTGGTTTATTTCTGTCAGACTGGTGAACTAGTAAAACCCTGTTTTGGGACCGTTTCCTCCGCCGCTCCTTGCTGCGACATTTTCACGTGCTCTGTGTTGTGGTTTGAGAGGGCGGTGCTTTGTGACGGCGTGCCTGGGTCCGCGATTACGATTGGCCGAGAGGAAGTAGTGACTGTAGCATCAACTAATATGATAGGCTGAAAGCAAGGAAGGAAAACTCTCTATCGAACTTTTATCGACCCTATTTTTTCCTATCACGCCACACGTCTATTGATCGATATATTGTTATTGAATTATCATCCAGCCCTAAGTCATTCTGCTGCTAAGAGTGACCCATTGTAAACTCCCGCCTCCTGCGCTGTGATTGGTCCGGTAAGTTTTAGACCGGAGAGTCCAGGCCTGCCCAGACTGACAATCTGTGCACTGAACGCACATGGCACAAGTCAGTGTGGATGGCCAGGCTAACAATTTATAACTGTGTATGACCACTTTAGTTTTGATGATGGCTCACATCATTTTATTAAGCTTATGCAATGACACAACTTTTATTTCTGCCTTGAATGAATCAGGTTTTGAACAACTCTTTTGGAGCACATCCTCAAATATGTCAAGTTGTTTGGATTCTGAACTCTTTGGTTTTTCACTAACATCATAGAAATGCGTAATCCACCCACAAGATGCTCCTTTTCAATAATCTGAAGGCCATGAGGTAAGGAAAGTAATCGGATGAAGGAAGAACCTGGGCATTTAGTGCATTCCTCTGCAGGAAACACAAGGCGACCGTCCTCTGCAGGACTTGGAGGCGCTCATAGTTTGAGCGAGTTAACCTCTATGATCTGCTGCAGGATGTTGTCCACGTCTGCTGTCTCTAGGCTGATGCCGGCCAGGTCCAGCTGGGGCAGCAGGGCTGTGAGGAGCACCACCACGTTGTTACGCATGTCACGCAGGCTCTGCTCAGCCGACCTGAGGAAAGAAAAGGAAAATCGCTGTTAAAAGGATGAAATGCAGAAACTTTGTACTTGGAAAGGTGAAGCATTCTTCTCTTAATTTGAATGGCACAATTTGAGCAATTTGAAATTGGGTTGACACAAAGAAACACAAAATTGTGAAATTAAGAAAAAATATCCGTGTTTCTCTATAAAAAAAAAGTCTGAAAATTGTGGATACTTGTGCATATGAAAGGCCGACTCGCTGTCTAGAACCTAAACACTGACGGCGCGTCAGGCAAAGTGGCTGCCATTGGGAGGAGCTACCCAGTTCTTTTCCTCTGCCTGACTCTATGTGAAATTGCAGACGAAATCAAGTGAGTGGCTTGGCTTTATTTACTGAATAATATAATATAATCTGCGCCGTGTCTCAATTCACCAGATAATTCAGAGACGTTTTGACTTTGGTGAGTTTTACGACCAACAGCAGGAGCTGCGTGCTGGCGAGGGTCGCTTTCAGCACTCTTTATGCTCACTCAGGCAAATTTGACAAGGAAGTAGGCCAGGACACCAACTACAGGCGCCCCATTTCAGCTGAGGAGTATCTGTGCCTCTGTCTACGGTTAGTGGGCATCTCCATGTTAACATTCATCTGTGAGCTGAAGTAAAAATATTTTTCCTCTCGGAAAAGCCCCCACTACGTCACAAAGTGGAGTGGGAGTCTCTCTGATTGGTTGACGCCTCGCGTCCAGCTGCAAAAGTTCAGATTTTCCAACTCTAGTGTCGGCTTACCTAGAGGCGATTAACTCAGGGAAAAACAAATTTGCAGCACGAAACGCGCTGAAAGCTTCAAAACGCGCAGCACAAGATGCAACGTAGGACCTCTCGATGCCCCTCGAGGCGCGTCCGCCATAGACTTTGCATATAAACCTGTTGCATATATGCTCTTGACGTTCAAAAGGCGTTTGTTTATTACCATATAACGTAGAAAAGATTCCTCGATCAATGTGTGCTTCTGTCCCATTTGTGTCTCTGCTCCATCTTCTCTAACCCCCAGTCGGTCAAGGCAGATGACGGTTCACACTGAGCCTGGTTCTGCTGGAGGTTCTCCTTCCTGTTTAAAGGGAGGTTTCCTCTCTACTGTCGCTTCATGCATGCTCAGTATGAGGGATTGCTGCAAAGCCATCAATAATGCAGACTACTCTCCCTGTGGCTCTACGCTCTTTCAGGAGGAGTGAATGCTGCTTGTCAAAAATTCTATGAAATCTGCTGGGTTTCCTTAGGGAACTTTTTGACCAATCTGTATGATTTGGTTAAATTTGACTTTGTAAAGTGCCTTGAGATGACATGTGTTAGAAATTGGCTCTATATATATATAAAATTGAATTGATGTCCATGAAGACCTAGGATGTTTGTTAGAGAACACTAATGGGAAAAAAAAGCGTCATGAAGAACACATTTCAGGATGCACGTTTTTTGGAGTGTTTCTCTACCAGCGAATGCCTATTCATCTTTGCAAAACAGCTTAAGCTCAGTCATACTGGAAGCAGAGCCTCTCTGAGGGTCAATTTTCAAATCTTTCCTCAGATTCTCGATTGGATTTAGGTCTGGACTTTGATTGGGCCGCTCTAATACACCAACATGATCTAAACCGTTTCACCCTCTTCTCAAACGTGGCTGTTCCTTATATGGCCTGAAGGGAAAAACTTTTTCCTTTTAGCATCTTGCCACTCTTCCATAAAAGCCTGATTTGGGGAGAGAGGTTGTCCTGTCAACAGATTCTCCTACCTGAGTTGTGAATCTCTGCAGCTCCTCCAGAGTTACAATGGGTCTTTTGGCTACTTCTCTGATTAATCTGCTCTTTGCCCAGCCTGCTAAGCTAGGTTTATACTTGATGGTCCGCATTTTTGTAACTTAGCGCTGACCATGTGCGTAAAGTTTCATTCAAAATGGAGGATTTTTAAGGAGTCCTCATCAAGCAAGGTCGTCTGTACTGGCATCAAACGGCACAGAGGTTTCAAGTGGCACAACTTTGTTACATGCTGCTTGTACTGTTTGTTCTGTGACTGAAGACAGCATACACATATTATTAGCATACTTTCAGAGGTGAGTTTATTGGCCAAGTCCGTGGATACAGCAAGCATTTTGACTTTGGGTTACATTGTAAATCATGTCTAAAACAACAACCCACAGCATGTGAAGCCATCGGCTTTTATTTAATAAAACAAAGTGTTTTTTTTTTAAACCTTGCATTAAGAAAAGACCCCTATGGGCTTCACAGAGAGGCTGTATAACCCATCTTCACGTCTTTCTGTATGCAACGAGCGAACATAGCGTCTTCTTCGACGTCTCTAACCCTTCGTCTATTTCTATTTAGCTGCCATAAACACAACAACCCTTTTTCATGATTGTTTTTGCTACTGCGCACGGCTATTTTGGGTGTGTGGCTTCAACTGTTTCTTCTCTTTTTTACTGCATTTCCACTGGTTTTGTTGAGTGCTGCCCCCCTGTGTTTTTAAAGAATACCGCCCCTATGTCTGCGTCAAGTATAAATGCTACTACAGCGCTTTTATGGGCTTGCGCATTGTCTGCGCAGACCTGTGCGACACCTCCGACCACCTAACTCATCTTTAGATGTCTTGAAAGGCTCGCAGTTTTGCCATATTCTTTTCCTTCTGAGATGACGGATTGAGCACTGGTCTGTGAGCTGTCCAAAGCTTCAGATGTTTATATTTTACAGTCTAAATCAGCTTTACTTTCACAGAACAGAAGCATTTTTACTAAAACTAAATGATAAATGGCAAAATGTTTCAGATATTAATAAAAAAATAAATAAAACTCTGGAAACCATGTATCAGTTTTCTTCCACTTCATAATTACGCCATACTTTGTGGTGCTTTACCATATAAAATCCCAGAAAAAACAAGTCAGCATTTTTTTTTTTTTTTTTTTTTAGGAGAGTAAAAGAAAAACAAGAAGAGAAAAAAAAGAGAAAGAAGAGGTGAAAGAAAGAAGAGATAAGTCACAAGTCAGCATCTTAAGCCTAATGAAATGATGTGTGCAGCCGTTGTGTGTGTGCGTGTGTGTGTGTGCGTGTGTGTGTGTGTTACTGCACTGTGGGAATATCTTAAACACTTACCTGCTGTCATCACAGGCGTCACCGTCACTCGTTCTCACTCTGCTCTGACTTTCACTCCTCTCTTTCTTCGGCTTGCTCTCCAGCGCAGAAGTGGAGCACTGCTGGGACACAGAGCATTTAGAGCTTTACTGCCGGACGCTTCCAGAGTTTTTAAGGTTTGATACAATTCAAGGGCTAAATAGAATTTTTTTCAGGCTACGGCACTGATAGAATCTTAAATTTTTTATTATCTATCCTAATTTGAAATATAAATTTTCTAGGTAAATGTGTTTCCTTTAGCAGAGTTATTAACGATGCTGTCAGTGTTGCTTAACGTTCGGCCGTTCCTAGACCAAAAAGGACAAAATCAAAGGCATGAAAAATCCAAAGAATGCCCAAATCCACCAGATTGTAAATGTGTTTTCCAGACGTAATAATCTGTGCTAACCTCAGGAACAACTGTTTGGCAGCCGACCTCCTGGCTTGTTGTGGACACCGTAGATCTCTCCATCCCCTCTTTCTCGACCGCACCGTCCGCAGTCGTCATGGTGCCCCGCGTCGCCTTGGACACCTCCAGCCCCAGGAGGCTCCGTAGCCGCTCGGCTTCCTTCTCCAACGCAGCCAGCTTCTGCACTTTCACCTCCCGCTCGCCCAGCTCCGGAGGCAGCGCCGTGCTCTGCGGCCGCTCCGTCCTCAGCGGGGACACCACCACGGTCTGGGTGGCCAGCGGCGAGTAGGTCCAGGTGTGGTTGGTCGGGGTCTGCTGCAAACCGTTCGACTTCTCCACTTGGCTGCTGTTGCTGTCCTTTTTTAACGTGTGTATTTGTTTCCCAGAAGGCAAATCCTCCGCCGCCGTCGTCGCCGCCACTGAGTCCGCCGGCTGCTGTCTCCAGCGCTTTTCTGTGATGTAGGTAAAAATAGGTCCAGACTTTCTTTTGCGGCTGCAACACACAAAGAACAGTCGGTTACTGGCCTGTTTGGAAATATAAGCAGACACTTTAGATTTTTTTCTTCAAACTCAAACCGGGCGCTGTTCATAAAACCACTGTTAATGACTAATTGCTTCAGAACTAAGCATGTATTCTTTTTACGCACAACAGCGCCCCCCTGTGCTGATTCTATTTTTTTTCTTCCGCTATCAGTCCCTCCATACCCCACCTGAAAGTGTCTGTGTGCTCCTCCTCTTTCTCCACGACCTCCTTCTTTTTGTCCTCCTCATCTTCGAGGGTCGGATCATTTTCCACGTGTGAAAGTTCGTGTTGCTCCTCTGTTGCTGTTTTTCTTCCAGCAACCTTCTCTCGGTAGTGTGTGACCAGTCGAGTCTTCGCGTCATTCGCACGAGTGTCTGTATGCAAATCTGCCTCATCCTGTTCCAGTCTCTTTTCTGGCGTGCTGTGTTCAGGTGTGTGCGTGGCCGGGGAAGAAGGCTCCTCTGATGAGGCGCAGGACGAGGTTTCGTGCTTAGCCACCTTGTCCTCCGAGTGCCACGCCTGCAACACAACCGGGCTTGCTCAGAAAGTCTTACAAATGCGGTTTGGGGAGAACTGTTGCTAAAAATGCCACATACCTCTTTTGATTTTTCCTGTTTTCTGCTTTTGAAGTGCTTTCTGGAAAGAAATAATAAAAACACAGTGAGACGCTGGGAGCGTGGCGCTTTTACACGTTACGGTTGGATAAAAACAGAGATGTTCATACATCATTTTTCCCCAAGTTCAAGCCAGGTCTCAAGTCCCTAACGACTGAAATGAAGATTTTCTCATCAATTGATGATCAGGCAGGCCAATGACCAATACGGGAATACTAGTCCTTAGGCCTGACTTAACGCAAGAGCTATGAAGTTGATGGGAGTCAAGCAGCACGCCTCACTTCAGACCATCTTCAATGAAACATTAACCAGACAGTTTCTTCCTTCAGGTCGACGTCTTAGAGTCTTTGTAGACTGAACCACTATAAGAACTCATTTGTTCTACTTTCCATTAAAGCGATAAACAGCATCAAACAGTAAATTGTGGAAGTAGTCAACGGTATCCAAAATTTTAAACTAAACTGACATGCTTCTTTTATGCATTTATTTTCTTATAATGGATTCTTCATAGAATGGTTTTTATGTGTGAATGTACTGTGACAGACATGGTCTGGACTATGCAGCAGCCAGAGTCTGCACCCAAGACAAATTTCCTTTGGGACAATAAAGTTCATCATCCTCATCATCATCATCATCATCATCATCATCATCATCATCATCATCATCATCATCATCATCATCATCATCATCATCATCATCAACTAACAATACTCTTGTAGTCTTTTGAGATTTGGCTCATGCAAAAGAGTTTTGAGCTGCTTTAATAATAATAAAAAAACTGATAGAGCCTAATATTAACATTAGATATCTGAATATGCTATTATGTTTTTTTTAAAGACATGATCACTTGTTAGTGTCAAATTGCTGAAAACAAAGTGCTTATTATTGCATCTTTATAATAATCTACTTAACATCTTTTTATCGCATTATCAACTCTTTCAAAGAGTACGGGGGAAAGAGTAATGCTGCGATTAGAGATTTTGTCTCTTTGGACCAATATGCACGCAAACAGCAATTTTCAAATGATGATTTATCTATTAAAAGGGGAAAGAAAACTATTTTATATAGGAACAGGGACCTGGGGGGAAAAGTATTCTCTTTAAATACTTTTAATTCAAACATGAAGTTTAAGATAGAAAACCTTTTATAAATAATAACAACATAAAAGGAACAACAGTTTTGAAAAAACAACAACCTCTTTTAGACATTTTAAGGAAAATTGTCATTATGCCCATCTCAATAATTAATAAAAAGATCTTTAATGGCATTTAAGCTGTCAAACCCCCTCACTGACCAGCTTTTTGAATGCTTTTATTGGTATTTTAACCATTTATCTTTGCAATTTATATTTTCTAGTTGTGTCCTGTCGTGGCATTACGGATATAATCCACAGAAACGATGTTTGCTTACTTTGCTCTACAAAAAAGGATCTAAACATGAAATCCTAATTGTGTGAATGACTTTATCAGCTCAAGACTGCATCTAGGATCAAAGTAGACAGAACGTATTGCTGTAATATTAACTGGAGTTTGTATATGAGCTCCAAGTCTTTAGCGTTGGAAGGCCTCCTTGCCGTCATCCTAAACTTTAGCTCCCTCCACAGATTCTCACTCAGGCTTTGGGTCGTTCCCTCCAAAATGATACACCTAAATCTGCCAGGGGTATGAATAATGATTACCAGAACGGTGACTCAAGCCCACCCTTTGACACGGAAACATGCAGATGCAGCGCAACACCAGTCTAAACTTCAGTCCACATCTCTGGAACCAAACAGCATAAGAAGCTATTGAAACTGATCATGTCTTAAAAATGTATGACCAGTCGGCTTATTAGTCATTAAACTAAAATGTAAGGTAGGAATTTTAATGTTATGGCAACTTTTCTAGTTTTAAGCCAGTTCGTTTAGTTTGCTGGGATCCTGTGGCATTTTACAGCTCCTGTTTTTTAAACTTCCCCTTTCTAGAGGCTTTTTGAGAGGGAGGTGTAGCTGCATAGTACAGCATTTATAAAAGATGAATATGCCCAGTCTTTAAATTCCCCATCAAACTGCTAGCACGGCGCTACACTAATCACTTCTTGGTACTTAAATCTGTCAAGACAAGTTTTGCTTCCTAAAAGATTTAAAGACTTTATCAGCATTGCCAGCTATTTCCAAACAAAAGAAGCAGAAATCTAGTGCAAAATATTTCCCTGATGATGTTGAGCATCAGATTTGCACCCTTTCTTCCGGCTCTCTACATTTTTGCATTTTTATTAATTTCTGTATTGTAAACCCATCCCTATTCCAAATTAAGGTACTCTACAGATGTAAGCTAGTTACAGGTATCAGTTTATATCATAAAGCTACAGTTAACAAACAATTACAATATTCCACCATAATGCTCTTCTGGTTTAAAGCCTTTTTTAAATTAAATAACAGTTTTTTAACATGTTGCTGCACACTAACAGCTGGCTGAAAGAAAGCTACTTTGCATTTCTCTGAAAGAAAATTTCGTCTGTCCAGAAATATTTCTGTTTGTAAAAATCATGAACAACAATATTAGCTTCTATTACTCTGTAAAGAGCAAAACATTAGAAAAGATAAGTATACAGGAAACCAGACTAGTGGGTGTTCTACATTTATGTTGAAAATTATAAAAAAATGATACAGATGACATTATTATCACTGTAATAGTCACACTATTATTTGGGGGAGTGGCATGTGATTGAATTAAGGTCTTGTGGTTTATTTTGGTTTTTAACACAGTGAGAAAAATAAACCCTATTGGTCGATCAGACAGCTGCAGCTGATCCAGAACGCTGCTGCCCGCGTCCGCACTAAGACTAAGAAAGTAGAGCACATCACCCCAGTTCTAAAGTCCTTACACTGGCTCCCTGTATCTCAGAGAATAGACTTTAAAATACTTCTGTTAGTCTATAAATCACAGAATGGCTTAGCATCTAAATACATCACAGACTTGTTATCAGTGTATCATCCATCCAGACCACTAAGGTTTTCTCGCTCCAGCCTGATCTATATACCTAGAACCAGAACTAAACACGGAGAAGCAGCATTTAGTTCCTATGCTCCACTTATCTGGAACAAACTTCCAGAAAACTGTAAAAGCGCAGAAAGCCTGAGTTCCTTTAAAAAGGCTAAAAACCTTTTTGTTTAGAGATGATTTTGAATGTTGATGTTCTGCTTAAACTGTTGTAGTTCATTGAAACGTCATTAGATTAGGTTTATAGTCCAACTTATCTTGACCTGCTGCTACTATTCCACTCCAATGTCCTTTCCTGTGTGTTTTCTTTCCTTATGTTCTGTTCATGTACAGCCTTTTGACTTGTTTTTTTTTTTTTTACAGAAATATGATATACAAATAAACTTGCCTAAGCTATTCATTGTGCTCAAGTCTCTCCTCCTGTAACAATCTCATCCTTGGCCAGCCCAACTGTGGTTATTTAGAGACACTCTCAGTCAAAAGCCAAACTCTTAAAACATGGCATCTTGGAGCCGATGATGCTATCCGCTTAAGTTGAACACAAAACAATCTGAGCTGTAATTTTAGCTGTATCTAAGAAAATACAAATACAGTTACAATGGAATGTGCTAAAAAATTTCCCATAATGTAAAAGACTGCTGCCCCATTCTCTCGTGGTGTCCTTGAATCTGGATGCCCCCTCAACAGGGGGCTTCAGCTGCAGTAGGCTCTGGGTGTGCAGCCACACCCTACTGACACTGCTGCAAGAGACAGCCTGCCTGCTGCCTCTGAACAACAAATTGGGCAAAACACTTGGTCTGCTCATCAAACCGCAGCATTCCACACGGTTCTGAAGTATTTTTATTGAATGCAAGTTAGTAAAGACAGGATGAGGCATGAAGATGCTTAATTTGCTTTCTAATGGACCCATCAAACTATTCTCTTCTTTTCTTGAATTTCAGTGGTGCGAGAATCGACACAGCCTTAAGTAAATAACACTCCCACATTGTCTTTCTGTGTTTCTGATACTGTAGCATATAAAATTTATTTTCCAGCAAAGCCTGACAGCCATTGATATTTATTTATTTATTTTTTCAGAATACAATAAGCCAACCGTGTACCATACTTTATTGGAAAGCCTTTGTATGCAACCAGAGAAAAATTTGTAAAGTCATCATATGTTACTAGGCCACTTCAACTGTAATATATCCTGTTCATATGTAGCCTTGTCTTTTTTTTTTTTTTTTTTCCCAGTGTCCTGTCTAGCAATGTGGCAATAAGATATCTTAATGCCAAATAGAGCTCGACAGATTTTACTTTCACAAGTGGAGCAAACAGCTTTCGGCATTGATATTTTAGGGCAAGGTAATTCTCTGACATGAGAACTGCAACTAGAGATGGCACTAAAAAACGTATATCAAATAGCATAGCATTGACTCAGTAAAAATGTTACTTAATATCATGCTTCCTAATGCCGACACTCTTTCTATAGTGATGAAGATTCGCTGACCTCAGCATGCTGAATGCTTGAAGTTTCCCTTGGAATAACCTATGATTATATGACCACTAGGGTAACCCCTAGACACCGTACATTAAACTTTTCGCCAGTCAATTCAATCAGTCACATATGCAAAAAGAAGAAAGAAAAAAAAACAAGATGGTGACATTAGGGTAAAACAAAACCTACTCTGTGATTACACTGTAGCAGACTTTTCATATGAACACCCTTTATGCCAGGACAGCACAAAAGGTATTTCATTTCAACACATTTGGACCCACATAAAAAGGATTTTTAGATACGTGGAAAGACACAAGCCACTGTGACAGCAGCTTAAGAATTTAGAAACTCCAAAATAACATCAAGCTACATTTTATCGACTTTTAGACCTACTAAGGGTTTGCTTTAAAAAGACACCGTTTCCAAAAGCATTAAGAGAGGGAAAGCCAAAGTGTTAATATCACTGCAGTTTACAAAACAACTAGCAAAATAAGCATCAATATTTTGTATAAATGCACCAAGAAAACTGGCTGGTCAGCATATTAGGGTCAGTCAGTGAACACATCATTTCCAAACACCCCCAGCAATAACAGCACTCCCCTGGGTGGGAGATGTTAGATGGGATATACATTAACTTGTAGTTGGCTAAGTCAGAGGAAACATTGGATGTAAAAAGTCATTTGAAAAGAAATTATTTTCTGAGACATGTCATTCAGGCTTCAAGTGAACGAGAGACAGAATTAAATTGTCTTTGGATACCAGGAAGCATGAACTTATTACAGCAAAGTTCTTCGGTTTTATTCTTTTGAGCTTTCAACCTGTATCTTATAAACCGAGCTGGATCTGGAAACGTTGGTAGCTTTTTCAACATCTCAGAGGTAAAAGGGGAAAAAATTACATGCTGAAAAGTTTAAATGGTCAACTCAGGCATGCTCTCCCACACACGCATTCCTGCATGGTTAGCCGAGATAACTTAACCTGACTCTAGCCAGATGTATTTCACTCCGCCTAGCTCCACTCACATCCATCTGGGACAGATCCATAGGAATTGCCTTTTTTGAAGGCGGGCCTTATCAAAAATCCTTGCATATGATTGGATAAGCCACTTGTTTGTCATCTTTATCGACGTGCTATTTCAACCACTCACACCGAAGCCAACCCTAGACATTGATGAGAGCGACACAGGAAAAAAAACAAACTTTTCTTTTTTTTTTTAAATGTGTTTGCGGCTCTAGTGGCACGTGTTTTATTGACAGTGAGCTGACAAGAAGAGGGGGGAAGACAGGCGGCAAAGCGCCGCGGGTCGGAGTCGATCCCAGGCCGACCTCGTTGAGGACTAAAGGCCTCCTAATATGGTTTGCGCTAACTGCTCCGCCGCCGGAAAACAAAACTTGCCAAATCCGGTCGGGAGAAGGGCGAAAACATCGTTTCCACCAACAAAAGCCTTCAGAGCCGTTCTCTGATGTTCTTTTAATGAAACAATATTAGGTAGATTGGACAACACGGAAGAAATAGCAGCATCAATGTTAACGCTTGCTTCCTCAATGCGAGCCGCCATTGTTGAATCAAAACAGTCTCACGTCACGGTTGCTTCTCCACTACGTCACATCTATGAAACTCCAGCCCTGCGTCCTGATTGGCTGGACAATAAAACTGGTTGGAGAAATCACTTTCTATGGGAGAGGTCCCAGATGGATGTGAGTGAAGCTAGGCGGAGCGATATCAATCTGGCTAGAGTCAGGTTAGAGATAACTAGCTTCTTCTGATTTTATTCTGGTATGGGCTGATTATGTGGAGAAAAGTGAGTCTTGCACAACCACTGCATGGCTCACCAATAGAACCCAGGGTATTCTGGTGACAAAGGGTGTTGGAATGAACTGTTCACATTAGAGTAAAAACATCATCTGACCGAATGCTACTTTATCTCAGTCCATTAAAATCCTTCTGTGGGTACTGTTAGCTCTCTAATAATCTGCTCCTAATGTAAATAATCAATAACTACTCTCGCAGGAAGGTGCATTATTTTAAAATGCTGCTCTCATATCTTTTTTAAATTACAATCATTAAAGATTAACTGCTACATTTGCAATTGACTGGATACATTTTTACAAAACCAAGAGCTCAGAAGTCAGACACAAAATTCTAATTGCTGCATCTCTGTAACTATCATAAGGTGTTTTGATTCAGTCCACTTGAACTCTTGGGTGAAGACTTTTTTTTAGATGAATGAAATGACCAATAAGTATCTAAGTTGTGATTTGACCAAGAGTATGATAAGCATGTCATGACGGGAAATTATGTAGTGTAGCACATAGCCACGAGGGAGTGACATTCTAAGAAATGCCAACTTTCTAACAATCTCCATGCACTTTTAACAGTACATTAAACTTTGATAAAACTGTGTGGTGTTTGTAACCATCTCCTGTGTACCCTTTTCTCCCTTTTTGCACCTTTTCATCACATTGTTGAATATTTCTACACCATGAATGATACAAATTTACAAGACGGAAAAAAAATGCTTTAACTCTGGGATTTTACCTTAGGAAACACATGGTGGAACTCATGCTGAGTGGATTCAGTCTTTCTCTGCAATGTTCTCATCTTATCAGGTTTCTTACAACCCCTGCTTGACCTCCTGAGCCATCTCCCCTCCCGTATTTAGTCCAAATATGGTCACTTCCCTAAACTAAATGCTGAGGCTTAAAAATACAATGGAAACATGAAACATTTCAACTTTTAAACAGGGCTGAACAATTAATTGCATTTTCAATGGTAAATGGCTTGTACTTGTATAGTGCTTTATCAAGTCCAATGACCCCAAAGCGTTTCCACTACAATCACTCATTCACACCTTGACGGTGGCGAGCTGTGGCAGACTGACAGAAGTGAGGCTGCTCACCGGCAGCACGCAATGTGGGTGAAGTGTCTTGCCCAAGAACACAAGAACTGAGACATTCGGAGCTGGGGATAGAACCGGCAACCCGCCCGTTACAGGACGAACTCCCCAATTCTTGCGAACACCGTCGCCCAAGATAACACACGACCTTTAGGTGTCGGTGATATGGTTAAAGTGGGTTTTCCTCCACATGGAGGGGAAAAGAGTTGCAGCAGTGAGATAATCTAATTGTATTATTTGTTTTAGAGTTATTATAATCATGCTGTTCCTAACAGAGCACTTCACTCTGAGACTGCAGGTCTGCTGGTGGTTCCTAGAGTCTCTAAAAGTAGAATGGGAGGCAGATCCTTTAGCTATCAGGCTCCTCTCCTGTGGAACCAACTCCCAGTTTTGGTCCGTGAGGCAGACACCCTGTCTACTTTTAAGACTAGGCTTAAAACTTTCCTTTTTGACAAAGCTTATAGTTAGAGTGGCTCATGTTACCCTGAGCTACCTCTATAGTTAAGCTGCTATAGGCTTAGGCTGCTGGAGGACATCAGGGTATATTTTTCTCACTCTACTGAGTTCTACTGTTCTCCAGTTTTGCATTGCTTGTTGTTATTTCAGCTTTTAACGTTTTGTTCTCTCTCTTTTTTCTTCATAGTAGGTACACCTGGTCTGACGTTCTGTTAACTGTGACATCATCCAGGGAAGACAGATCACCCGCTATTAATCTAATCTAATATAATCTACATCTAATGTAGAACAGATTACTGGATCAATGTGTGCTTCTGTACTTTTTGTCTGTCTTTTTGTGTCTCTGCTATGTCTTCTCTAACTCCCAGTCGGTCGAGGCAGATGACCGTTCACACTGAGCCTGGTTCTGCTGGAGGTTTTTCCTTCCCGTTAAAGGGGAGTTTTTCTTTCCGCTGTCGCTTCATGCTTGCTCAGTATGAGGGATTGCTGCAAAGTCATGCACAATGCAGACGTCTCTCCCTGTGGCTCTACGAGGAAAAACACCTTTCGGGTCTTGCCCACTAAAACAGGATGTTTAAACCATATATTCATATGTTGTCGATGACATATGTCCATTACGACATCATTTTGAAGCATATCATTCTCTGTTGTTGTAAACAGAGAACAAAATTGTATTCTGGTCAAAAATACCTTTTAAATAGTGACGTGACGAATGGTTGTGTGGGTGCTTAAAAGCGACACAGAAAAAGAATGGATTGAGAACTAGAGCTACAAACATCAATTGAGCAGCGAACCAGGGTGAGCTCCATGGAAATAAAGGATTAACGAAAGGAGACGTAGTAAAATTAAAGGAAGATGATACACCTTAGTTTATGCCATGACTACCAGTAGCTTAAGTGGAGTCAATAGTAAGGCGACCACAGCTGTTGTTTTTGAGCAAAAAGTTTATCAGCAGGGCTGCAGGATATTAGCAAAATGTTTAATGGTGATTATTATTGCTTCAGATTCGAATGAGAATATAAAATCGGTTAAAAGCATTTCTGACTTTTCGGTTGCAAAAGGTCCTGCCCACTTTCTGGGAGTTTTAGCGTGTTGACCACTTACGCGGCAAGATAAACAGCTGGATGTTTGCCCCTTAAGAATGCTCTGATTATCGGTATGGCTCTAAAGATAATCTGATGGGATATTCCTGCGGTGTGTGTTAAGAGTGATCTAGTCTGGTCGGAAGGACGTCCTGGACTGCTCGGACCTCAAATCGGGGATATTCAACAGCTGGATTGCCTTGGACCAATATCCTAGCATGTGTGCTGTTCCCCGAGGACAAACGAGCACGCAGCCTGTTATATCTATGAGTTGTCATCGCCATGTGCGGGGTCTCTCAGGTTTGGAAAATTGGCAGACAATTTTAAGATCTTGCCATGTGATCCAGGCATATATACATCCAGTGTGGGTATTAAGGGCTGTTAAGGTCCACTCAGCTGTGCAAATATATGATCAAACTCCAGTGCCTGAATGTCAGACGCTTCAAATATAATTTTTTACCAAATACTGTGTCCAAATAGACAAATAGTCATCAGAGTAGAGCCACTGCTCCTCTACGTCGAGAGGAGCCAGTTGAGGTGGCTTGGGCATCTGGTTAGGATGCCTCCTGGACGCCTCCCTGGTGAGGTGTTCCACCGGGAGGAGACCCAGGGGAAGACCCAGGACACGCTGGAGGAACTATGTCTCCCGGCTGGCCTGGGAACGCCTCGGGGATTACCCTGGAGGAGCTGGCCCAAGTGGCTGGGGAGTCTGGGCCTCCCTACTGAAGCTGCTACCGCCGCGACGGAAGACGATGGATGGATGGATGCTGGCAGAATTTTATGGATTCAAATGACAGTTTTTGTCACTTCTCTCGATGTTGATTTGCAGGCAGACCCGCGTTGTGAAAGTTTTTTTTAAATCCTTCTGTGGGGTGCCGGTTTGTTAGCTCTCCAAGTAACTGCCCTCAGACAACATTGGCGTCACTTCATGAGCTCAAGCCTGAGCTGGAGACATCAGCTGTGTTTCCATCCAATTCCCATGCAAATTTTGAGCGAACTTTTAAAATATCGCAAAAAAGAAAACGCGTATCAGACGTGGTTCCATCTACTGGTTTGCTGCGAATTAAGGAGGAGACGCACAGCGTAACGTCGTTATACGTTGACGTTGGCCGAAATAAACAGGACGAAGAAGTTGCTAACTAGCACAGACCACAGATCAGGAGCGAGGCTTTAATGAATGTGAAGATTTCTGTTTCACGGATGAGACTAAGTAATGCTTGAGTCACTTTGTCGGTCCACATGTACCCGTTGTTGCTTCCAGGCCTGTTTTCGAATGTTATGAGAATATTTGCGAAGACGCCGGCGGCAGAAATAGCTGATCGGTCAAGTGAGGTAAACGTTTGCTACGTAAGAACGGATTCGACAAATTTGTTTCCATTTCCTCTTTAGCACATTCACTGTTTTTCCAAAAAATAAAATATCACCTCAAGCGAGTGTAGAACCTTTAGTGAGTTAATTCAAATTTGGCCGTTTTCATCAACCTGTTCTAATACGATACTTCATAATGCAGATTAAAACACTACTTTTATCTTGACGGAATGGCACATTATAGATTAGACTATAGAGTATTTCATTATGAACGTAATATTGAATTTTAGTTAAAATTATGATACATGTCCTTCAGAGTTAAAAACCTGGTTTAAGATTTCATCAGAAATTGTAGCACAGACCCAAGTGATATCAACTCCACCACTGACATGTTGTGTATGAGAACTGACTGAGTCACCTCATTTCACAATGAGATAATGCTTCTCTGATTACCAGACACACGTGCTTTCACATGGAGAGCTTAGCCCTCAAGTTTTAAGAGCACGAACCCGACCAATATAAACCACTAAACGGTTCACACATGCACGCAGGCACACAGGAAGAGCAGCCGTGTGAAAAGGTAGGTGTGAAAGGTCTAGAGAAGTAGGAATTTACATCTTTTTGTGGTTTTTCTGGTAGCTGGGTGTTAACTGTTCCTCGCTCTCCTCAGCTTCCTCTGGCGACGAGCAGCTTCTGCAAAGACATGAGGCCCAACGTTAGGAACAGCTGAGGTTACAGTTTGTATAAAATAAAACCCAAAACGCTGAAAGACATCAGAAATTGAAGGTTATTTTAAATGGAAAGCAATAGAAGTTACTTTTACGTTTTCTTTTTAAGTGGGATAAAACAAATAAAAGAAATAAAAAAATGCTCCACCTGTAACGTGGGTTGGGATTCTGGCTGCAGCGCCAGTTTTCGGGAGTGACCTTATATTGTTGTGGTGGGACACTTCGCCATTTCAGGCATTCTTCACACTGCAACCACAGGGGACCACTGTGAATACAAGCAGAGCAGAAGTATTTAAGCATTTACTCATTCAGCAGAGATTATTATACTTAGAAATTCAGTATTACGGTTCAACAGCTGCACAGAGAGAATATTTTCAGCTGAATCTCCCAGTTTAAATGGCGTTCCAAATTGGCTCCACAGGCCTGCCTCAGCATGTTTGCTTCCTTACGCTTTCCACTTTCAACCCATAAAACCAAAGCTGTTTTCAGCTTTCCAAGACAAGCTTCTGCATGAGACGGTTGCAAAGTGACTTGGGTCATCTTTTTACAGGCAGGCAGAAAGGGTGATAAAAGTTTCAAGATCAAACTCAAAATCCAGATGGACAAGATATGGAAGATATCCAAAGTGTTAAAATGACAGGATTTTGTCATTTTAAATACTTTCTTAACATTTTCCACATATGATTGGACATTTATCCTGCATGAGTCAACAGAAGGAAAGGGATTAAAAGTGAAAAGGGTGCATTAAACTAATACTTTGCTTAAGCACCTATGTATTTGAGTTTAGTATTCAGTGTTCTTCATATCTTGACTTGCCGATGCTTATGCTCTCTCTAAGCCCTTCTTCTGTTCTGTTAGATTTTGAGGACAACTCTTTGCCCAGAGTCTTCTTCGGGTGACCCAACAGATTTTAGTCCTACACTTGAAATCATTTGGTTCTTCTCACCAAGATAAAAAAAGTATAACTTTAGAAGTGTTAGTGTAATTTATCTGGTTTTAAGGGTTATTTTTTATTTTAAGTGTTTAACTTTATACTATAAGCTTAAATCAAGAAATCTCGTCAAGTGGAATTATCTTGCTGCAGGGACGGATAATTTCCCCTCATATTTAACTTTTTTATCTTGATTTGGGATGCTCTTTTTTGCAGTGCAGACTCTAACCAGGGCATTCATTACCTTTCTTTTTTTTTCTCATGAAGTTATTCGTCTCTTGATTTTTATGGATATCTGCAAAGTTTACTTTGATGCTGAACTTGTCTATCCTTCTTTGTCTTCAGTTTTCTTATATGTTTTGGAACAAAATTGACTGGTATTTGAACCCTCAACCCAGGTTGGATTAAACCAATTGGAGAATAGATGTTGGCACTTTTAAGAACCACCGTATTAAAGTCCATTCAAAGTCTTTTATTAACTATAGGTGTGGGAAATGAGGGATAAAGTTTAAAAAAAGTTAATATTCACTTAAAACCACAAGTTTAGAACTAGTGCCATTTTCCCATTGTCACTCAAAAGCCTGTGGCTTTTTAAATCCCAGGTAATGTTTCCATACACATTTACCCAGCTAATTTCACTTTCCCGGGGCTTTGGTCCCTCAAGCGACCCAGTACTGCGCTCTGCTTTCTCAGGGCTTGAGGGGTGGGGCTGCGTGCAGCAAGAAAACAACTGTTCGCCACAAGGGGGAGTAAGAAACAGTAAGGAGTTTACTAGTTTACCATCATGATATGAAGGAAAACTCAGGTCGAGATCTTCGTGGAAAACTCCCTTTATTTAGCCACAACACAGTACAAACTGCATCAAAAACTCAATCCTCTATCCTGCCGTGCCCCCTAATCATTCCCGTACCCCAAACTACAGGAGCTTTGTATGGACAATAGAGACTAATCTCATATCTCCCCTCTTTTAAAAACAGACAATAGCAAGATTGCAAACATCAGTTGCAACAGGTGTCTTTAACTTCCATATCTGCATTTCTGTTTTCTGCATTAATTTCTCTATCTTCATGACAAAGGAAATTATCCGATAGGAAAGGCAAGTTTCTTTATTTAGCACTTTTCAGTAAAAACACGATTCAAAGTGCTGTGCATGAAAAACAAAGTAATAAGCTGAATAAATACATGACTAGACTTATTTCATTCATTAACAAACAAACAGAAAGACTTAATTGTTTCTATTAATACTAAGAAATAAGCTAAGTATATTCTTGGGGATTTCTGATCTAAAGTCATTTTGTCGAACCTTTCCAAAGCTACAATTAGAATTACTTCTTGTGTTTCATTGTTTTACTGGAACGAGCTTCATCACTAAAATTTCAAAGCTTAATTGTTTATATCCATAAAGCTTAAGCTTGAGGTCTCTGATCTGACCTTTCGGACACTACAGCTAAAACAGAATGCAGCACTGTAAGAGAAGAAAGCACAGTAGAGTTGGTGTGTGTGTGTGTGCTTGCGTTTTAGTGTAATTGCACGTGTGTGTGTGCGCACACGCATGCTTGCGCCTGCGTTTGTGAACATCATCAGGTGTACTCAGTACAGGTCACAGATGTCACAGAGCATCTAGTTTACATCCAGGAGAAATTAAGATTGCAAGGAAGCCAGTTTGGAGCATTTCTTCTGTGAAGGCCGACTCTTGTTTTTCTGTCTGCCTTAAAGTCTCACTGGTACATCTCAACAGCGATTCCAAGAAAGCCAAAATTGTGGTCATTCTGCCAGAGTCCAGCTTACAGCTTTCTCCATGATCGTTCTCATTCTGCTAACAAGTTCAGAAACCGCATTAAGCGCATAAGCTGTCTCTGACATTTTAGCGCCGTTTTGTCAAGATCGTAGAAGTTGATTAATGGCACCACTGGCTTGTGGTCTGTTTGTAAGCGAACCTAATCCATACCTTTGATGTAGCGGGCACAGAAAACACACATTTCCCTAAGACTGACTTTTCATCTAAATCTATATTGGTAGACTGTGAACTCTTTTACCATTTACAAACCACAGATGGGCACGCTGTATTCAATAACCTAAATCAGATCGGAACAACCTGGCTCTGCTTTTCTTCCGCGACAGGAAAACTAGAGAAATCTACTTCTTTTGCTGCCGAATCTGCACAGAGCGAATATGTTATACACCTATAAAAATAAATTTGCTCCCATTAAAAGTCTGCGGTATTGTCCTGAAAAATCCGCCTGGTTATTCCTCTCGTGGATGAGGCAAAATCCTTCTCATGAAGGTCTAAATTTTAAGTGAGTGAGGCGAAGTTTGAATCCGACAGATCAGTCGGTCTGCTCTGCCCCAACCTGCCCTGGGCCGCCCCACTCCTGTGCTTTGTTTTTATTTATACCGACAGGAGTAAAATAGAATAAAGCCCAGTGGATCCGAGCGGGCAAAATAAGGTAGGATCGGTCTAAAAGTGGATGGGGAGCAGAAGCTCTCCATGCTGTTTTATCCGGAGTCCAGATTCAGCTTCTCAGTCTGCCTTTGACTGTTTGACCTACAGTTTCTTTTTGCCACCACTCATTTTACCGGAGTGGTACTGCAGTTTCCCTCACAACTTCCCCAGACGTCATAACCTATTTATATAAATGGCCCTTAGCAAATGGAAACACAAAACCCCAAAAGCCACAGACCTTGGTTTACCCTGGGAAACCTAAGCCTGGGGCTTTAAATCCTGGGGCTTGTAATGGAAAAGGAGTTTATGTGTATAAAGAAATAAATTCATACAAAAAGTACTTTTGGCAAACATGATAACGTGCCTACATAATAAACTATGAACATCACCATGATAAAAAAAAAAAAAAAACACAACATAAGGTATAAGAGTCTTTAACAGTTTTTATAAGGATCCAATAAATCGCACAGAAGTTTCTCCCACAGCAGTTTTGGGAAGGAAATAATGAACAAATCTGTTACAATAATCTAACCTACAGAAAATAAAAGCATGTTCCTGTTTTTCTGTGCCCTGTTTTCCCAGAAATTGTTACATCATTTAGTCAAAGCTTTTGTGGTTGTTAAAATGTAACTCTAAATCCTAATAAATGCTTTACAATAATCAAGAAGTGAAGAAATAATTGCATGAAAAATTTATACAAGTTCAATGGACACCACAACAAATCAGAGTTTAGAAATGTTCTTTAGCTGAAAGAACCAAGACTGGTAGGTACATTTCATTTGTGAGTCCAGGATTGGTTTTGAATCAAAAAATTACTCCACTGATTGTATTTCACGTGGGGCTATAATTTCTATTTTACTGGAACTTAAAGAAAGTAACAATCAACCAGCCAGTCTTTTAATATAAACCGATCAGGTAACTTTTTGAAATGTTGTGTCTAAAGTTGTGTAAGAAAGTAAAACAGGGACTTATCAAGCAAAGATCCAGCAGACACCAACTCAAGCAGCTCTAGGAATCAGATGCGGTAAGCCACAGGTACCTGAGGAGGTTGTCGAGCAAAACTGATCAATAAGCCAATGCCTGGAATCTAATTTATCTCCAATGCTGAACAGATAAATCTATATATATACTGCTTGTCACGATTTGTCTTGGATGAACCCAGACACAGCACGCACACACCGAACTGGTTTCGAGAGTTTATTGCAACAGCGGGTAGTGGATGATGAGAGCCAGAGTCAGTTTACCAGACGGAGTTGAAGGGTGCAGGAGCTGGCTGATGGGAACAGACCGGAGCAAACAGAGCAGGATCTGGAGACGAACAAGAACTAGACAGGCGTGATGTTCGGATGACTGAAGATGAGCCGGCCACGAGAAACAGACTGAGGTGAGTATATATTTAGGGGTGAGAACAGGTCGAGCCAGTCACTAGTTAATTGCAGCCTGACAGGCGATCCTAATCAGGGCTGTGCTGGGAAAGGAGGAGGCAGGAAATGCTCAGAATGCAGCCATTAGGCTGCATCATGACACTGCTCATTACTCATCTCAAGGAAATCATCGCCTGGGGAGCAATCTGGGGTTAAGGGTCTTGCTCAGGGACCCAGAGCGGCAGTCTGTGGAAGTTGAACCCAACCTCTGCGACACAAGCGCAATGCTCTACCCACTGGGTTACCACTCCCCACCCAGAAATCCCTGCACCAGAGAAAAGTGCGCTTACATTAACAAGCCAACATCACAGAACCATCAAGTGTAGACAACAAAGTTGGTTATAATCATTTGCCCTTTAAATCTACTTGACAAGAGGCCTGTGGCACTGCTGATGGGTTAAACTGGGCAGCTCATCTGCACTGTAGACTAGATAAGTTCATGTTTATGCGAATTTTCTGATTTATCAAGTACAATATTTACATGGTCAAGAGTTAACATATTGGCAAGCAGGTACCAAAGCATTCTGGAAAAAGAAATCAGCATCTCCATAAAGTTTGTCAGCAGAGGGAAATGTGGAGTGCCCTTAAATTTCCTGGTAGACCGCTGCGCTGATCTTGGACTTGATAAGACAGCAGACCAACACCAAAAGATAACACAACTCCCCAAACTATCAGTCATTAAAAAACCCATTCCTTGATTTCCGAATGAAATGCAACATTTTGTTGGATCTGCAAGAAGGGCTTTGGAACAACCGTCTTGTGCTCCTCAGCTGAGGTAAATGCTTCTGATCCAATTTCTGATTCAGTAGTAGCTAAACATAAAGAATACTCAAATTGCAGTCCCTCTTCTTTTATTTCCAGGATTAAAGAACTGATGTCTCAGCAGGACCTGGAAAAACTAACCCATGCGTATATTTTTAGTCGAATTGATTACTGCAACAGTGTTGCAAAAAATTGTGGATCAGACAGCTGCAGCTGATCCAGAGCGCTGCTGCCCGCGTCCTCACTAAGACTAAGAAAGTAGAGCACATAACCCCAGTTCTAAAGTCCTTACACTGACTCCCTGTATCTCAGAGAATAGACTTTAAAATACTTCTGTTAGTCTATAAATCCCTGAATGGCTTAGCACCTAAATACATCAGACTTGTTATCAGTGTATCAACCCTCCAGACCACTACGGTCTTCTGACTCCAGCCTACTCTGCAAACCTAGAACCAGAACCAGAACCAGAACCAGAACCAGAACCAGACATGGAGAAGCAGCATTTAGTTCCTATGCTCCACTTATCTGGAACAAACTTCCAGAAAACTGTAAAAGTGCTAAAAGCTTGAGTTCCTTTAAATCAAGATTAAAAACACATTTGTTTAGGTTTGCCTTTGACTGTTCCAGTTAAACTGTTCTAATAAATCAAAGCATCGTTGTAGTCCAACTGTTTTTAATGTTTTCTTTTAATTTCTATTTTGTTTCTACATTTTATTCCAACTTTATTCTGTTTTGTTTTCCTATGTTTTAACCATGTAAAGCACTTTGCATTGTCTTTGTACTGAAATGTGCTATACAAATAAATTTGCCTTGCCTATTCTAGATACGTCTTTCTGTGGTAGCTCTTGAAGCACTGACCCCACCTGTTATCTACACCCTGCAGATCCCTCCCAATCTCTTGATTGGTAGAGGTAGAGATCATCTCTCTTAACCGTGGATAATTTTTTTCTACCACACTGTTTCCTTCCACTCAACTTTCCATTAATATGCTACAGCACTCTGTAAAGAACCAGCTTCTTCAGCAATGACTTTGCGACTGGGCAACTAGGCAACTGGCAAATCAGCGGTCCTCCTCCAAAACTGTGTAAGCCACAATAATGAGCATAAGACTAAGACAAGGAGAATAGTCCAGATAAAAACTGTGAGACTTAAAGGTCCCCTGACGTCACAGTATAAAAAATTTCATGTAGTTGATATTGCTGCATATGTAAATTATCCAAAGAATTTCATTTAAAACAATAACGTCAGGTTGTTATTTTTTCAGCCCAAATGCCCTTCCTCAGTAAAAGGGTTGGCTTCACTCTGATTGGCTATAACCATATTTAGAAACCCACCCACCCCAGAAACACACACGCCATTCTTATCGCAACACTCCGTTACAAATCCATCATGGTTTTATGGCTGGTTGAAGTGTTTGTGTCGCAGGTTGCTCAACTGTCCGACAACCTTTAAACTAGCACGCGATTCGACACAGCCGGGCCGAAACACAAAGCCACATAGACCTCGACGTGGCGGGGGAGTTCGCAGCAGCTGTTAATGCAGCTGGGAGCCAGAGCCACCGCGGCACCGTAGCAAGCTCCCCGTCGCACCGCGACACAGCAATGTGCAGCTGGGTTCCGGTTCTTCTCGCTGCCATCATACCCGCAGCACAGTTACGTTATGGAGCTGTCTGCCAGCGCTCCACCACGGTCACAGTGACAGTCGCGGTGGTCGTCAGTCAGCCAGATATTTCGGTTACAAACACACCTTCCTTACATTTGACAGCATTTAGAAATTAAATAAACTTACAGGTAATGACAGCGTAGTGGTTGCCACCTTCTGTGTTGGTGCAGAATTGTTTTTTTAATCCATTTGTTGGAAAAACCAACAAACAGTCTTCAGTAAAGTCCCCATAAAACTCTTCCGTGTTTCGCTCGTCCTTCGGGAGTGAGGGGAGACTTTGTGCATTTTAGAGCACCCTCTGACATTTCAGCTCCCCTTTTTAGTAACCGCTGTGAAGTTAGTTTCAGGTTGAATATGGGATTATTTGCCATTTAGGGCCTCTACCTCCTTTTTGAGCCGATACAGGGAGCCTGATCTGGGGATGCCATCTGCTTGCTGCTCCGCCTTTCTCCTCTCAGGTCAGCCGGTGAAGCAGCTGGGGGGAGGAGGGGAGGGGGAAGGCTGTTTGCTTGATGGTGTGCTCTGATTGGACAATATGAATATGTAGAAAGGCGACTAACATAGAAAGATAACCTTTTTCTGATCTGACCAGTTTTGCGCCAATAAAAAGCGGACTGCCCTTGAGAAGGTGCGTTGGTATTCAATTTTGACATCAACACGGCCTCATCAGCGCACAACAGACCATATTATACCCTCAAAACCTCAAAAAAAATTAAACTGGTTGTCATGGCCCCTTTAAAAGATTTGTTGACCACAGAAAAGATTCAGCGGAGTGATGCTGTCCGAGTACAGAACCCACAAGGACTACGGACAGTGAGACAACATAAACAGGGTAACAAATGTCGACATTTGCACAGCAGAATAGTTGAACCAAAGACTCACATGTCGGTGTCGTCCTGGTCTTCGCTGTCATCTTTATCAAGTGATTGAAACTCTCGCTCCCTGGCCCTCTTCTCTATGACCTCCTTCCAGAAGTCATTAAGTTTTAGACCCAGGGCACCAAGGGTGAGTCTGGAAAGCAAAAGAAAGGAAAACAAAATTGCAGAAGAAAAAGGAAATAAGGTAAACATTTATTTATTTATATGAAATACATTGACTCTAAGTACCATGATATTAGGTATTATAGTTGCAGATCCTAATGAGCTAATATGTTTCCTTTTAATCTACCTGTATTCTTTAGTGTACTCAAAGTCCTGCTTGTTGTGAGCGGGTTTGAGAAAATTACACTCGATGATGCCGATCACCCCAATGCCTACTCTTTGACCTGAGACCTGCAGGAGATTAAAAAAAATTCAGGAGGTAGAACAATACTTGGCATGTTCTAAAATATAAAGCATGATCCTTTTTGTTTACCTTAAGCTGGCAGCCCACTTTCTCGTAGGCCTTAATGAGTCGGTTCTTGTGGTACATCATGATGCCATAGTGCTCTTTCTTTTTAGGGTTTAGTCCAAAAGTCACCCTCACCTTCTCTTTCTGATGGACATCAGTCAGGGAGGAATTACTAATTGATGATCATTTCATACATTCTGTAGATGGACAATGTGGCCTGTTTCTCTCTGGCACTCTTCAAAATGGGAAAGACATTTCAATCAAGTAAGGCAGATTGGCATTAATCCTGACAGGTTAGAAATCTGCAACTGGAACATATTTACTTGCTAAAAACAGCCCCATCATCTATACCAGGGGTCACCAACATAGTGCCTGTGGGCACCAAGTAGCCCCAGAGGACCACATGTGGTGCGCCTGCGCACAAGCATGTTGAAAAAAATAAAAGCACAATCCACCAGTGATTTGCATCTGGTAGCCGCTTGTATGATTCTGTACCAATGAAGTAGCTCACAGTTTAAAACAGGTTGGTGACCCCTGATCTATACAGTCAGAGAGAAATCACAAACATTTAAAACTGCGACGCAGATAAACAAGGCTAGAAGGGGATCCCAGTTTACAATTTCCAACACTTAACACAGTGAGGATATTTTAAGAGAGAAATGAAACCTCACTGTTAGTGAACTATATTAAAAGAGCCCAATAAATAGCATTGCCTGATTCAACACTTAAAGCCCAGACCTTCCCATTTCTTGTTCATTTCAGAATAGGCTATATAAGCAGATAACACAAGGATACGCTAAACTGAGGTTTGTAGACGTCATGTTCGATGTGGCTAAGACTCTTGGACACCAACTTGGCCAGAACCTTCTTCCCTCTCAGAATGACCTGCGTCCGTGGTTTCAGGTACAAGATACTGAGGTAGGCCTGAGGAAAACAAGAGAAGATGCAAAGATTCAGGTATTATATAGCTAAACCTTGATCTAAAATTTGCATTTGAACAGGAATCCTATGACTGTTAAAACAGAGCTGGTATACTCAAACCCCCTAGGCTGATTTGAAAAAATGCAACTGGGATATGGCTTACTACAAAACCACAGATGTCTTCAGTGGTGAAGAGGTTTGTGCTTGAAATTGGAGCTCAGAAAGCTACACTCGCCCTTTCTCCCTCATGTGAGCTCTAGCTGGGCTTACCTTGACGTTAACCACAACCACTGCACCTGTTTCAGTTTTATGCCTGCTCTTTAATTCTCAACTCAGCTTTGCTTGCATGCTGTACAGTGCTGTGAAAAAGCACATGCCCCATTACAGATTCTTCTGTTTTTGCTTTTTTTTTTGTCACACTTAACTGTTTCAAATAATCAAAAACATGTTTATATCTGATTGACATTAATTTAATAAAATTATGATTTGACTTATAAGGTAAAAAAGCCAACGTGGCCTATGGAGCCTATACCACCAAATAAGGCACTGCTTGTTGTTTAAAACTGTGCTAATAAATAAAAGGTGGGGATATTAGGAAATAGAGAAATAGAGCAAAATACAAACAAACAATCCTGTGTAAGTAAAAATTCACTGGGGTTTCACGACAGCAACACATCATGTAGAAGCGGCCTATTAGATTGTTGTCAGTGGCAGGCCATTGTACTGATTAGAGCCTCTAAGTATCATTATTACTTAATTACTGCTCCTTTAAGAAATGACTCTAAGCACCATAAAGTAGAAAGTACGTAATTGTTGTCTCTTGAGTCTGGAAAGTGGATACAAGGTTACTGGAGTGGATGTAATTACCAACAAATGGAGACAACAAGGAACAGTGTGAACCTTTCCAGGAGGGGCTACCAAATTCACTACCAATATACTGCATCAATGGCTCATCCAGGAGATTAAAAAGTAAGACATCTGAGAAACAGGAGCCCTCATTTGCTTCAGTTAAGGTCAGAGATGGTGATTCAGCAATAAGCAAGAGACTGGGTAAAATACCACAATGGGAGATCTCCAAAAAACGAACACTGAGGACCAAAAAGATCACAAGAGCCTGTCTAAGATATGCCAATAATTTAAGTTTAATAGTCTGGGGCTGCTTTTCTGCTTCAGGACCTTAAGGACTTTCCATAAGAGATGAAACCACGAGATCTGCTCTCTACCCGACAATCCTGAACTATCAGCTTGTTACCGTAAGCTCAAGCACTGTTGAGTTTTGGACCAGAACAACAAGCACAACAGAAAGCCCACATCTGAATGGCTTAAAACTACAAAGTAAAAGTTTTGGAGTGGCCAATCAATGTTCAGATGCAAAATCATTTCATAAACAGTGACACGACCATGCTATGTGGTTTCCTGCTCGCAAACCCTCCAATGCTGCTCAACCAAATCAATTCTGGAAAGAAGAGTGAGCTATGGTTCTTTAACAGCATCGTAGGAGACTTGTTGCTACTTATCATAAATACCTAATGGGTGTTGTTACCACCGAGGCTAGCACAAACAGTTACAGGGTTTAGGAAAAAAAAATATTTTTTTCACATAGTGGCAGGTTGGTTTGAATTGCTTTTATTCCCTTTAAGATATGGACCAATCATCACTTGAAAACTGCTTTTTTTTGTTCTGACTCTAGTGATCTTTGTCTGATGTGAAACATTTAAGGTAAACATGTGACTTAAAAGTTTAGATTTCTTTAAAACATGTGAAACTACAACAATTAGTGAAATATAAAGCCTGCTTTTATCTTAAAGATATATCTAAGTAAGTTGTCAAGCTAACTAACTCGGCTAGACTTGCTTCCTTGAGGTCACCTTCTGTCCAACAGGGGAACTTGAGTTAATGCTGCAAGCTAACAAAGCAAGCTAAAGAGCTGTTAGCTAAGCAGGAACTAAAGCAGCAAACCTCACATCTACCTGCTGTAATTTCAGCCACATAAATCTTCATTGGCATCTGCTTTAGTGGCACAAAAAACCTGCCTACTGCAGTACAAGACATGAGTAACTACCCTCAGCTGGATAGGGCCCGTACCAGCGCTACCTAGCAACAAGCGCTATATTTGTGAAGACCAGAACATTCGGAAGCAAGATGAGGAAGTGCACCAGACCACTTCTAAAATATCTCCAGCAAGAACCCAACGCTTACTGTGTGTGGTTGAAAATATGAGCAAAGCAGCGGCTATCTCATTTCCCTTCACTGCCATTATTGTTTTCCAGGTCTATAACTTCAATTCAGATTTTACTATATTTCAGAATTGAGCTGAGCTGAAACAGGAAATTGCTGTGGCAGAAGCCCAAGGGGTCTATTCACCCAGTATGTACATAAACTTTACCCATTCCCTGAGCTCCTGCAGTCAAAAAGCTGTCTGCAACCACAAGACTAATACAAAAAAGTATATTTTTTTAAGATGATAATTCTGCTAGAAACTTAACCACAGATGCTTTATCAGATGTTGAAGGCATAAGTGTAAAACAGCTAAATGGTTTTCCGAGCATTAAACACATATGGAGGTTTTGACTAATGTTTTCCTTTTTAAAAACTGATGTCCAGCAGAGAAAAATATCCCTTACTCCACGTTATGCATTTCCTTTATTTTCTCCTCTCTTTTTTCTTTACAGTGTGACGGACTGCAGAAGCTATCCAAAGCAATCTAGAAGTTGATTGATATCAGTTTTATTATGACCAATGGAAGAAAAACAAGGACATCCGATGATTGATATCATGGGATTGCATTTTTTTTAATTTGGCCTATATGTTTGTTTTCCAGGTGTCATTTCTTTCTGCGGATCAGAATTTTTTTTTTTTTTTTTTTATGAAGCATCTGCTCTGTCTTCTAGATAGCTCCCAGGGAAAATGGTTTCAGAAAAAAACCTAATTTATCAGGGAAACATAAGTCCCTACATTAAAGGTGCCACGACATCACTGTCAAAACCATTTCCTGTGATTGATATTGCTGCATATGTAAATTCTCTAAAGAATTTCATAAAAAAAAAAAGTCAGCTTGTTGTTTTGTCAGGCCAAATGTTGCTCTCACTAAAAGGGTTGGTTGCAGTAATGATATGCAACTCCACCTTGTTGACTTCACTCTGATTGGCCACAGCCATATTTGGAAAACCGGTCAAAACCGCCCCACCCCCACACCACTCCCCCCCCCCCCCCCCCTCAATCCAAACCGCCCTTCTCGGGGAAACACTCTATTGCAAATCTATTATTATGGTTTTATGGCTAGTTGAAGCGTTTGTGTTGCAGGATGTCGGACAGACAAGGCCAAGCTGACCAAAGGTTTTAACCTGGCGGCGAGATTCAAGAAAGTGGGACCGGAATAAATAGCCAAATAAACTGCGACACAGCAGGTAGCTCGCTGCAGCAGCACTTATGCAGCAGAACCACCACGGTACCGCAGCTTGCTGGCAGCACTGCCACGACACAGGAGTATGCACCTGGGATCCAGCTCTTCGCCGCCGTACCTCAGCGAAGAACTTGCTGTCAGTACAGCCGCGACACAGAAACGTTATGCAGCTGACTGCCAGCTCTCCACCGCCGTGACTGCGGCGGACAGCTGGCTCTCCCGGGCAGCAACAGGAAAATCGTGCAGCGGACAACAGTTTGACTCGACAATTGGATTTTTCAGTTACAAACACGTCTTTCTTACATTTGACAGCATTTAGAAATTAAATAAACATACGGATGATGACAGTGTCGTGATCGCCAGCTTCCGTGTTGGTGCTGAAGTTTTTTTGTTTTTTTTTAAATCCGTTTGTTCGAAATACATTACTTGAATTCCCCCACAGGAAACAGTGTTCAGTAAAGTCCCCACAAATTAATTTCAGCCACTCTTCTGTGTTTCTCTCATCCTTTGGGAGTGAGTGGAAACTTCACGCATTTTTGAGCACCATCGGACATATCAGCTCCCCTTTTTAGTAACTGCTGTGAAGTTAGTTTGAGGTTGAATATGGGACATTTGAGCTCAGCGTCTTCTGCGGCGACGGCTACCTGTTCGAGCGCATACAGGGAGGCTGATCTGGGGCTGCTGCTCCTCCACCAGCCTCCTCTCAAGTGGAGCAGTCAGACATGCTAGCTGAGGGGAGGAGGGGAGGGGGGGGGGAGGCAAGGGAAGGCTATTTACTTGATGGTGTGTTTTGATTGGAGGATATGAATTACATAGAAAGACAACCTACATAGAGAGATGCCCCATTTTCTGATCTGGCCGATTTTGAGCAAAGCAACAAGGCTGACCCCCTTAGTAGGTCTTTTGGTATTCACTTTTGACATTCACACGGCCTCATCATGCATTCGGGCCCGGGTGATGTGTTTTCTGCAACACCCGTGACAAAGGCTGACACAGCTAATAGATCTGCAAGGTCGTTCAATCTTTTCCCTGTCTAGGTGAAAGTAGCCACTAAACTAAACAATGACATCAGAGCATACCATTTTTGGCAAAAATGGCCATATGGGGATAACTGTTTAAATTGGCCTCAGAAGTAAGAAATAAGACCAGAGTGGATTTGGGAGATTTTTTTCACGATCCCTCTGAAGAGCAGATGAGCAAGGTAATACGGTCTTGTGCATGTGCAGTTATTCAAAAAGGTAATTGGGGAAACGTCTGGAAAAATCACCGACCCTAGCTTTAAGGAGGGTGTAAGGTTAGAAATGCTGCTTAACTACCTTGTTCTTCATAAGGCAATTAGAGTTAACAACCGTTAACGACTGCCCATCACTAAGGGGTGGACCTGTTTCGATTGAATTTGCATGTTATTGATTGAATTTGCATGTTATCTAAGCCATTGCAAGGCCTTTGTTTGGCAATGGTATAAAGCTTGTTACTCCACATTACTCCAGACTTTTTGAATTGAGAAAGCTTCCGGGAGAGGAAGCGAAACGTTTTTAACTACGGAAAACAAGTCCAGTTGCTTTGTTTTTTACTTTTTTTTGGAATGACCATGACCTGGATGACTGAGAATCTTCACCAGCACTAGGCAATTAGAGGCGAGTGGCTTAAATTCAAGTAACACCTGCTATTTGTCAAAAATGCTATTTTAGTTAAGCTAAGCACAGTACTATACTTGAGCTTTTATCAGCTCAGAGCAAAACTGTTGTTGGGTCAAACATGCAATACAAATAATGGTTTTCACAGCTGCACCGTTGTTGGTTTTGTCCTCAAATGATTCTTGCTGGGCTCATAACAACACCCACAATTTCCCAACAACAGCAAAATCATTAGTGCTTAAAACAAGTTAATAACTGTGTTTGTGATCAGGTGTGTTTCAATAGCTCACCCTTAGGCTGCAATACATGTCTGGGACATTCTGCTCAGGTCTTAGGGACCCACTGTTCCTCAGGCCCTGCTTCAGCTCTTCGAGATGAATCACAGGCAAACGAAAGTCGGTTGAATCCGTGTCAAAGTCAATCTCTGTCTTACCGTCTTTGGCTCTTTGGGAACACAAAACAAGGTCTCTGTTAGAACAAGTTTTTCAGCTCTGAAGCTACTTTTAAAGGAGTAAGGAAGTGCCACATATTCAAATTCCATGCAAAGTGCAGACAATAGGAAAACCCAAGTATGCATTACATATACACATATTCTACTTTTACCTAAAACTCCCTCTTAATGCCACATAGGCCGTTTTATCTAAGATGAGTTGCTACACTTCTAAAGACACAGTGATTATGATCAGTGCTTCAAAGAGGAAGTGAAAATAAAAACATGAGAAACTTGAACAGATAGGTTGTCTACCATTTTTTTTTTTTTCTCAAGACGTCCAGGAGAGAAACAACTTGTCTGCTTGTGTTGTGACCCGGTAGATCAAGGCTTGTGATAAACTGTGTCATCCTCAACCTATTTACCAAAACCTTGCTTAGACAAACATGGCTATAAACATCTGCTGTGTGTATGTATCTCTGACCGAATCCTCCTTAGTCATATTAAACTAGACTAAAAACAAAGATACAGTAATCAAGTGAAGATATACCTGAACACAACATGAAAAAAAAAAAGACTTTCTGACCTGCGGATATTCCAGATCAGTATCTTGGTGCCTTTTTTTGATGGGATGGAGTCGAAGTGAGTGAGTATCTCCTCCTGGGACCTGATGATGGAGTGTTGTAGGATGGCTGCCAGGCTGGCCTCTGAGTCTTCAGTCACAACCAGGGACCATGATGCTGAATTAAGGTCACATAATGCACTACAGTACACACCTAGACAGTGGTGTCTTTTTATTTGAGCAATATGGCTCCCTGTCCAGGGCAAATGTCCATCATGGGGCCCCTGGAGTGACATTTCTATTGAATATTTGCATTTGCAGATAATGGGACCCCCTGTTTGAACATTTTCAGAGACTGTGGCAGTACTTCGTGGGTGGCTGATGTTGTCAATATGAAACTGAAAGGCTATTACCTTATTTTTCAAGAAATGTGATGATCTGGAGCGCAAAAATCTGAAATACCTGGATTTATCAAACATGAACTGGATTATTCTACACTGAACTGAGATACTTCCCTCTACTCGTGAAAACACAGCTTTTGCATAAAAACAATCAACAAAAAAGCAATTCTTAGTTTTCTCAAACATGGAGGTAATGTAATATTCTAGGTTCTGTTTTGGTTTGTTTACTCTCCTGCCTTAGGTTCTCTGGCTGCTTTGAGTTTTGTCTTGTCTAGGTTCCTGTTTAGCTTGTTTACAGTTAGTTTATCCTGTGGTCATCCGTGTTAGTCTTAGCTTTATCTTCTGTTTTAGATTTATACTTCGGGGTTGTTTTGTTTCTTATCAGGTCTGGTGTAGTTTGTTTCTGTCCACTTGTCCTCTCAGCTTTTTAGGTTTGGTTCTTCTTCTTCTTCTTCTTGTTTTGAGCCTCAGCACTGATGTCTGGTCTAATTACTTACTCTGCACACCTGCCTAATTCCACCCCTGCTGCAATCACCTCTCACTGGTTTCACCTGCCTCCACCTCCATATAAACTGTTGGGACCAGACATCAGTGCCAGGTCGTCTTGTTGGTCTTGTAGTTTTTCCCCTTCCAGAGAACCTGAGTTATTCTGTCATGTTACCAGTCAGTTTCTGTTCCTATGAAGTTCTGGATGTTTTTTATTAGTCGTTTTTGATTCTTTAGTCCTTTTTTGCATTGCTCTGCTTTTTGTTTAATAAATCCCTTTTTTAAGAACCTCTGCTGGTCTGGCTGAATTCTGGGTCCGCGGCCGTGATTCATTACAGGTAATATATTTTTGTCAGGATGCAGCTTATTGGCTGCATGCTGAGCCTCTCTCCCTCTCTCTTGTTCCTGCGCAGCCTGATCGGTTTCACCTGGCAGGCTGCAATTAACCCACAACTGCTTCCACCTGTTCCCACCGCTTTATCAGACTCACCTCTTTCTGTTCCCGTCGCCGGTCCATAGCGTTCACTCCCGCTCAGTCCCTGCCAGTTTTTCTTGTCAGCTCCGTTTGTACCCGTCAGCCTGAAGACTCCTTTCACCTGGTCTTGTTACAGTCAGCCCAAGGACTTTCCGACAGTTTGTTTTCTCCAGTATTCAGCTCAGACGTTCAGACCTCCACCACTCGGCTCAGACGTTCAGACCTCCACCGCTCGGCTCAGACGTTCAGACCTCCACCGCTCGGCTCAGACGTTCAGACCTCTACCGCTCGGCTCGGACGTTCAGCCCTCCACTGCACGGCTCGGACGTCCTGTGCTCCACTACTCGGCTCTGAGGTTCTGCTCGCCTCTGCTCAGCTCTGATGCTCTGCTCGCCACTGCTCGGCTCTGAGGTTCTGCTCGCCTCTGCTCGGCTCTGATGCTCTGCTCGCCACTGCTCGGCTCTGACGTTCTGCTCGCCTCTGCTCGGCTCTGAAGCTCTGCTCGCCACTGCTCGGCTCTGATGCTCTGCTCGCCACTGCTCGGCTCTGATGCTCTGCTCGCCTCTGCTCGGCTCTGATGCTCTGCTCGCCACTGCTCGGCTCTGATGCTCTGCTCGGCTCTGATGCTCTGCGCTCCACGGCTCTGCTCAGATGTCCTGCTCTCCAGTGCTCGGCTCCAGAGTTCCTCCCGGTCAGTCTCTCCACACTCCTCCTGCCGGCCAGCTTCTACACCCTTCACCTCCGTCCGTTGAAAGACTCTGGTCTAATCATCCATCTTCCACACTATTCAATAAAAACTCACTCATAAGAACTGACTCTGTGTGTGCGTGCTGTGTCCGGGTTCATCCCAGAAAAATATATCATAACATTATGGACCGGCCAAGGGATGAACCCGAGCACGCACAGAGCCTGGTGTAGAAGCTGGTAGGATCTGCCTCGCCTCCGGTTCGTCTCGCCTGGGTCGCAAAGTTGCGACGCCACGCTTCTGGATTCATCTTGCCTGGGTCGCTGAGTTGCGACGCCACGTTTCCGTCTCGTCTCGCCTGGGTCGCAAAGTTGCGACGCCACGTTTCTGTTTCGTCTCGCCTGGGTCGCAGAGTTGCGACGCCCCGCCTCTGACTCTGTTTTCCTGGTCCGCCTTCCCCGCTGCTCAGCACTAAGGACGGCGCTCCTCGCCGTCGCTGCCCAGCGCTAACTTTTGCTGCTGCCCAGCATATTCAGACTTTGCTGCCCAGCGCCTTCTGGTTTTTGTTTGGAGTTATTTTTTTGGCGTTGTGTTCTAGATCTGCTTTAGTTTCTAGTCTTTTTGTATATTTTTATTTGTTTTAGAAGAATTATTTCCGCCTTCTGTTCTTTGTTTTGGCTCAACCTTAGTTTTTGCTTTACTTAGGATTTTTTGAGATTTATGTTGCTTTTGAGTATTGTGTTTTATTTTGTTGTTTTTGTCCGGGTTTTTGTGTCCCAGGTTTATTCTAGTCGTTCGGGTTTTTCTTTAGTAGTCTAGTTTTTGGTTTTCTTAGTCAGCTAGTTCGGGTTTTGTTCTCCGTCTTCTTGTTTTAGCCATAGCCCTGATTTAGTGTTCTAGGTTCGCCTTAGTCTTCTGAGTTTTGTTTTTGAATTCCAGTTTTTTATTTTAGACTTCTTGCTTGCTTCTGTACAGATTTCTAGCTCTAGTTGTCTAGTTTTTCATTAGTTTAGTCGTACTTGCCCTCATCTCCCTGTTCTGTTTCGTTTCATAGTTTTGCTTTAGCTTTTGGTTCCTTTCCTAGTTTACCAGTCTTGTTTTGATTTTTCAGTTTGAGACCCTGTAGTTTCGTCAGCCCTGTAGTTTCGTTAGCTCTGTAGTCCCTGTCTTGACCCTGTAGTCCCTGTCTAGCCCCTGTAGTTTCAGTCTAGCCTCTGTAATTTCAGTCTAGCCTCTGTAGTTTCTGTCCCAGCCCTGTAGTTCTAGTCTTGTTCTGTATTTGTTTTTTCTTTATTTTAGTTTTGTTTGTCTTTATTTTTCCCCCTTTTGTATTTAGGTATCTGGGTTCCTGCACTGTATGGGTTCCTGCGTTGGATGGAGTCCAGCGCTCTTAAAGGTCCCTGCGCTCTCTAAGGTCCCTGCGCTTTCTAGGTCCCTACACCCTTCTCCTGTTTTCGTTGTATGTTTTGCCCTGTTTAGGTTAGTTTAGTTCCCTTCAGTAGTTGTTTTGTTCTGTCTTGTCCTAGTGTATCTGTGTTGTTCCCTTGTTTAGGCGCATACAGGTCGCCGCCAGAGCCCTCCGGCGCACCCATGTCGCCGGCTGAGCCCTCTGGTGCGCCAGACTGTCGCTGCCCTGCGCATGCAGGTCGCTGCCAGAGCCCTCCGGCGCTCCTATGTCGCCGGCTGAGCCCTCTGGTACGCCAGCCTGTCACTACCCAGTGCACGCAGGTCGCCGCCAGAGCCCTCCGGTGCTTAAGTCGCTGTCTGTGCCCTCTGGCGCGCTTGGCCTGTTGCTGCCTAGCTCACCCTTTAGTTCCCTGGTGTTTAGGTCTTGTTTTCCTGGCGTTTAGATTTAGTGATCCCCGGCGTGTTAGGACGTCCTCTTTTCTCGGTTCCTTGGCGTGTTAGGACGCCCTCCGTTCTTGTTCCCTGGTGTTTTAGATATTCCTGTTTCCCTTGTGCCCCGGCGTTTCCTTTGCGCTCCGGCATTCTTCTTCCTTGCGCCCCGGCGTTTTCCTCGCATCCTGGTGTGTTCTTTCCTCACGCCCCGGCGTTCTCCCCACGCCCCGGCGTTCTCTTCCCCAAGTCCTGGCGTTTCCCTCACGCCCCGGCGGGTTTTCCCCTGGCGTTTCTGTACACCAGTCGTGTTCCAGCAGGAGTTGTTGAGCCTTGGTGTTTTCGTACGCCTGTTCTTCCCTCTGGCGTTGTCGTACGCCTGTTCTTCCCTCTGGCGTTGTCGTACGCTTGTTCTTCCCTCTGGCGTTGTCGTACGCCTGTTCTTCCCTCTGGCGTTGTCATACGCCTGTTCCTTCCCTTTGGCGTTAAGTACGCCCGTTCCTTCCTTTTGGCGTTAGGTACGCCCGTTCCTTCCCTTTGGCGTTAGGTACGCCCGTTCCTTCCCTTTGGCGTTAAGTACGCCCGTTCCTTCCCCTTGGCGTTAAGTACGCCCGTTCCTTCCCTTGGCGTTAAGTACGCCCGTTCTTTCCCCTTGGCGTTAAGTACGCCCGTTCCTTCCCCTTGGCGTTAAGTACGCCCGTTCCTTCCCTTTGGCGTTAAGTACGCCCGTTCCTTCCCTTTGGCGTTAAGTACGCCCGTTCCTTCCCTTTGGCGTTAAGTACGCCCGTTCCTTCCCTTTGGCGTTAAGTACGCCCGTTCCTTCCCTTTGGCGTTAAGTACGCCCGGTCCTTCCCTTTGGCGTTAAGTACGCCCGGTCCTTCCCTTTGGCGTTAAGTACGCCCGGTCCTTCCCTTTGGCGTTAGGTACGCCCGTTCTTTTCCCTTGGCGTTAAGTACGTCCGTTCTTTCCCTCTTGGCGTTTTCGTACGCCTATATTTTCCCCTTGGCGCTGTCATGCGTCCGTTTTGCCCCGGCGGTTCCCTCACGCCCCGGCGATCTCGCCCCTTGGGCCCCAGCGCTCCTCTCACGCTTCGGCGTTGTTTCTCCTTGGCGTTTCCACACGCCCGTTCCTTGCCCTTGGCGTTTCCATACACCCGTTCCTTCCCCTTGGCGTTTCCATACGCCCGTTCCTTCCCTTTGGCGTTTCCATACGCCCGTTCCTTCCCTTTGGCGTTTCCATACGCCCGATCCTTCCCTTTTGGCGTTTCCATACGTCCGATCCTTCCCTTTTTGGCGTTGTGTACGCCCGTTCTTTCCCTTTTGGCGCTGTGTTGCGCCAGTTCCTTCCCTTTGGCGCTGTGTTGCACCCGTTCCTTCCCTTTGGCGCTGTGTTGCACCCGTTCCTTCCCTTTGGCGCTGTGTTGCGCCCCTTCCTTCCCTTTGGCGCTGTGTTGCGCTCGCTTTTTCCCCCGGCGCAGTCAAGCGTTCGTGCCTTTCCCTGATGTGCCGCCCCCTGATTGTGCTTTGGCACATCAGTGTCTAGCTCCTTGGTTCCCCCGTGTTCTTTGGCTCCTTGATTCCCCGCTGTTCTCTAGTTCCTTGGTTCCCCGCTGTTCTCTAGTTCCTTGGTTCCCCGTGTTCTCTGGCCCCTTTTGGTTCCTCGTGTTTGCAGGCTCTTTGGTCCCTCAGTGTTCGGTTTCAACTCTTGCCCGCCTTCCTGGGCCCCCTCCACCCGCCCGGCGTGGGGATTCTGGGCCGTCCGGTGTCCGGCCTTGGGGGGGGGGGTACTGTCAGGATGCAGCTTATTGGCTGCATGCTGAGCCTCTCTCCCTCTCTCTTGTTCCTGCGCAGCCTGATCGGTTTCACCTGGCAGGCTGCAATTAACCCACAACTGCTTCCACCTGTTCCCACCGCTTTATCAGACTCACCTCTTTCTGTTCCCGTCGCCGGTCCATAGCGTTCACTCCCGCTCAGTCCCTGCCAGTTTTTCTTGTCAGCTCCGTTTGTACCCGTCAGCCTGAAGACTCCTTTCACCTGGTCTTGTTACAGTCAGCCCAAGGACTTTCCGACAGTTTGTTTTCTCCAGTATTCAGCTCAGACGTTCAGACCTCCACCACTCGGCTCAGACGTTCAGACCTCCACCGCTCGGCTCAGACGTTCAGACCTCCACCGCTCGGCTCAGACGTTCAGACCTCCACCGCTCGGCTCAGACGTTCAGACCTCCACCGCTCGGCTCAGACGTTCAGACCTCTACCGCTCGGCTCGGACGTTCAGCCCTCCACTGCACGGCTCGGACGTCCTGTGCTCCACTACTCGGCTCTGAGGTTCTGCTCGCCTCTGCTCAGCTCTGATGCTCTGCTCGCCACTGCTCGGCTCTGAGGTTCTGCTCGCCTCTGCTCGGCTCTGATGCTCTGCTCGCCACTGCTCGGCTCTGACGTTCTGCTCGCCTCTGCTCGGCTCTGATGCTCTGCTCGCCACTGCTCGGCTCTGATGCTCTGCTCGCCACTGCTCGGCTCTGATGCTCTGCTCGCCACTGCTCGGCTCTGACGTTCTGCTCGCCTCTGCTCGGCTCTGATGCTCTGCTCGCCACTGCTCGGCTCTGACGTTCTGCTCGCCTCTGCTCGGCTCTGATGCTCTGCTCGCCACTGCTCGGCTCTGATGCTCTGCGCTCCACGGCTCTGCTCAGATGTCCTGCTCTCCAGTGCTCGGCTCCAGAGTTCCTCCCGGTCAGTCTCTCCACACTCCTCCTGCCGGCCAGCTTCTACACCCTTCACCTCCGTCCGTTGAAAGACTCTGGTCTAATGATCCATCTTCCACACTATTCAATAAAAACTCACTCATAAGAACTGACTCTGTGTGTGCGTGCTGTGTCCGGGTTCATCCCAGAAAAATATATCATAACAATTTTCTTTTTTTTTTTTTTTTTTTTTTTTAAAAGACACAGCTCTAAGTGAGGAAGTAACCACCCCTTCTTTTCAAAGCAAGTGTAATCTATCACATTTTTCTGGGGAAAAAGCTGTGTTCAATCTCACCAGCCACACACATCTGATTGCTGCCAGACCTGTGCAATCACAAAATCCCTTTGATAGAATCTGTCTGACAACATGAAGTAGAACAAACAATATCAAAGAATCCCACTGCCATGTCCCGATGTAAAATCTGGCTGATCACAGGTAAATTATGATTTAACACGACAGCTGGGGCTGTGGTGGGTGTTAGTTCTTTATATAAATTCAGATTTTTTTTTATTTTTTTTTTAAATACCCTTTTGTCCTTAATAACTGGATAAAAATCTCTTAAAATCTGTGAGAAAACCAAAAACAGAAAACATGTGTTTAGGGGCTAATAAACTAAATGTACAATTGTTAGGTAAATTATTTAGGATTAATTTTATTATTGGACAACTGAGTGCTCTTTGTCAATCTAAAAGTTTATAGACCTCAAAGTAAAAACGAGGTTTTGGTTTTCTTCTAAACTTTTCATGTTGTAGCAACAACAGTCTCCTATACCCTAGTCTGACAGACGTAATGTTCTCCTTCACCATAAATCTCTAGTTCCAGATGGGTCCACAATAGGGCTTAGGTCATAGGAGGAACAAGGCCATGTCATTATTTTTTACTTGTGAGCCATACAATGGGGTATTTTGAGGCATGTGAAGGAGCATGTTTCTGCATAAAAGGCATGGTCTTCTTAAAAGAAGCAAACATTTCTCTCTACCATTGAAGAAAGTGTCTTCTAAAACTGGCAGAATGTTTCAATTTTGAATCCATCTCTAACTAGAAAAGGTCCATCTAGCCCATCATTGTTGATACCAGCCCATACTAGTAAAACACCTCCACCTTGCTGGTGTCTGGGTAGAAGCAGGTCTCCTTCTCCTTGCTTTTTACTACTCCAGCCATGGTCAATCATTTCTCTCTAATCTTATCAGTGAAGAACATTTTCCAACATTTTGGAAAATGTGTTTTTTCAGAGATTTTTTGGCCAAGTATTTTTTTCAGTGCGTGGTGGTGGTCAGGTTTCAGCCCTCCTTACCTTGGCCATGTCTCTGGGCCCTGAAAACTATGGTTCCCTGGACACTGGGGTGCAGTTCTGAATTAGAACAGCACCAGAGAAATTTGGTTCCAAGTAGCATCAGAAATTATTTTCCTCAAATCTTTAGCAGTTGATTAATATTTTTTATAAAGACAGACAGATATCTGTTGACCCTGTGGCCTACCTAAATGCAACACGTTTTTCATATAGGTGGGTAATGCAAATTAGCCAATATATTGGCCATTTCAAAACGTCTAACGATTTTTGACTATAAGAATCTGTTATAGCTCTTATTTTGCAGATTATGCCTGAGGATTAGAAGCTGCCTAATAATTAGGAACACATGATATTGATCTCCTTAGGCTGGGAACCATCACTGTCCCTAGACGACTACAAAGTTATAACCTACCTTGATGCTAATCATCACACACAGAGTGTTTTGCATCTTCATTTTTTTTTCAAAAGGATATTGGTCTGTTGGTTGAAGGGCACCATGGGAACAATGACTGCCTGGGCTTTGATGTTTTGCAGGTAGGTCTGAGAGAGCAGTCCCACCGTCTGACAGCCGCCATTTTTAGTGAAGATGAGCGCATCGCGGCCCAGACGCATGGAGCCGGACTTGAAGCCGTTTCCGTACAAGCCGATGGCCTGCTGACTGGCCTTCCCAGACCCCTTTTCTGTGAAGCCAAAGCTGGAATAAAATGGGAGCACAATAGTGATGACATACTGATATTTATGTACCCATTTAACAACATTGCAGTTACCGGTAACTACCTTTAGTAAACAGTAATTGACTTTTTTGTTTTAAACTGAATGTTAGATATGTTGTGAATTCTGTCGTTTTCCACAATAAAAGATTCCCGTGTAAATGTTTGTGACTCACCTGAGCATCTTATGCAGCTTATTAGGTGTCATCCCGCTGCCATTATCAGTGAATGTCAGGCAAGTCTGATCGTCGATTTTAACTACATCTAACCAGATCTGTTTGGCGCACACACCGGGATCTGACGCATTGTCTAGAGGACGAAAAGGGGAAAATTAAAAAGCTTGAAAAGACAGAAAGACAGGAAGGGGAGTACTGAGAGAAATAACTGATTAAAGAGTTACTTTAACTGATTAAAGATGCTGAAAAAGAAATGCTTTTTTTTGCAACTGACTAATTGTCCAGCACTACAAGGACACAACGTTGATCCGAAAGAAAAAAAAAAAAAAAAAAAAAAACAGCAAATCTTATTCAGATGGAGATCCTATAGTGTGCACATGCAGATGACTACCAAGAGAACCAATCTGCACATGGAGAAAAAACAACATAACCCACCATCTAGTTTTTCTGCAAAAAGTGAAAAGCCAGGGTTCCAGTTCTTACCATAACATAATCAATAAAGTACCTATGCAGGTGCATGGGTAACATAAATACATTGTAATTGTAATGAGAAGTAAAAAGCTAAAGAAAAAGATAAATTATCTAACTCTGGGCCTCCAGACTGTCATGCATCTGAGGTGTGCAGCACTTTTTTCATTTTCTTCTGTTCAAATGTTTGCAGTTTTGGATGCGTTGTAGCGGGCAATCTAATCAATCTTTCAAATCTTGCAACTCACATATTTAATATTTACCAGTTGAAAGTCAGTCATAGTTAATCTTAGCCCAAACAACTGTCCAACACGGGGATAAGTGTACGAATATGACCTTAATTTAAGTATCATTTGATCAATTTCCTAATTATTTGCTTCTGTAATTTTTCAGAATAGGGTTAGCTACATACTACAAAGAGGAAAAAGTGAAACAAAGATGAACCAACCTCTCCCTCTATCAAAATACCTGCAGCATTTTGTTCTGTTTTCTTTTCACATTAAAGTTTTAAGAAAACTATAATCAGAATGGGTCAAAAACCACAACTGGCAGGTTAGATGTCAAAGAGAAATAGAAATTGGCCCAGAAAAGGCTGATGGAAGCATCTCTAACACACAACGATAAGGTACACGGGGAGAAAATGGTTTGTTTTCTTGCATCAAATGGAAGGACGCTGGTACGAAAGGGCAAAGTGGGGAACCTCTGCAATCTATTTAAACCAAGGATTCAAGAGCAATATGTGACTGAGAAAATCTAAAGATTTGGGAATATAATTTCCTAGTTTTAAATATACTACATTTCATTTATAAAATGCATTTAAAGAAATAGCATTTTCAGGATACCATAAAAAAGCATTTCAAATCCAGTTGTTTACAAACCAGTTTGATTCTAATTTAACATCAGCTTTTACCAACATTTTCCTGAAGGGTTTTTCGAGTGAGGTTCTGTTACAAGGCTATAAGCGGTCAAAATCTTACATAGAGCAATTTCCCTTTGTACAGACCTAGATTAGCTGGTCCTGAGTGGCCAAAGTAATGGCTGTCCTACAGGGGCAAAGACCAAAGCAAACTCCTACAGCCTTGAACCATCTTCAGTCTCAAAAAAACTCACAGCAGCTGATGTAAACTATATTTTATGAACCTTTAAATGATTGTCACATGTGCATTGGTTGGTATTTTACAAAGATACCAACACATATTTACACAGGAAATGGAGGTAGGTGGCTGTACCCCCACCAATAATCTTCCTGTGTGAAAAACTCAGAATAAAACCTATCTGAGGTATGACCTATCAATAAAACATTCACTTTAAAACAACATGTTGTTGCTTTTTATATTACCATACATTCTTTTGTCAATGTGTATTTCACACAGGAACACTATTAGCGGTGTACCACCTCCTACCTCCATTTCTTGTGTAAATCATACAGGCCAATGCAGATGTGCCGCCGTTCTGAAAGCCTGCTTTGGTCTTGGCTTCTCTCGGCCTAGCCATTAGCTTCAGCCTCTTGGTGCAGCTAATCTGGAGGTAAGATACTAACTACTTATTACTTTTTAACAGGCCCATACTTCTATAATCACAACCAAGGCAGACTGCTACTGTCTGAAAACAACCGAAACTGAAAAACAACCCAAGATACGCTCTATTTTTAGCTTTGGCTGCCACTAAATACGTCTTGCATTAAAAAAATACAGCGTATTTTTCAGTGATGTTGTTGATGATGATGTCTATATTAGGGATGTAACGATATTGACATTATCGCGCTATCGCGGTGGTACACATGTCTCGATATCGTCGTGGTTGGGTTACAATAATAAAAGGACAGGTGTCCGTCAAAAAGCAAAAGGAATAAACACAGCCCCGCGGAACAAACCATTAACTACATAGACCATGATACTTTGCGCTGCGTCGCGCTGCGTCGACCAACCGTTCTTAAGCCAACAGGATTGCACGCGGATTGCACGCTGTGTCCACACAAGCTCACAGCCAGCCAGCATGGCCGACAGCGATATTTGTAAGGAAGAAAACAACAACCCCGAAGTTGAGATTGTGCCAGCCCCTGCAGTCGGATGTCTGGAAACATTTTGGTTTCGGCGTTTCAAAAAACGCCAAAGGAGAGAAGGTGGTGGTGGACAGACAATGGACTATATGCAAGCACTGCCACAGTAAACTGCGCTACAACACGGGAAACACAAGCAATATGCGAAGTCATCTGACGACTCATCATCCGGAAAAGTTTGCAGATTCTCTCACAAAGAATGTCCTGTCCGGTCAAAAAACCCTGAAGGAGGCATTTTCAACAACTATGCCACACAACAGCGCGTCTTTTGATCTTTCTAAAGAAAAACTTGAACATTAGCTAAAGGACAGTGTTTTTCAGAAGGCTTTTTGCCAGACTGTTTCAGGATTTTTTTTTTCTTGAAATGTAGATCTTTTGATCTCTCTGATGAAAAACGTGAACATAAGCTGAACATAAGCTTGGATAGGTCAGTGTTTTTTTAAAAGGCTTTTTGACTGATTATTTTATTTAAGTTTGTTATGTTCCTAAATACCAGTTTTAAAAGGCTGCTTTTACTTGCCTTGCACATTTAAACCTGACTTAACTTGATATTTGTTTGCACTTAAAGGGAATTCCCTATTGTTTACAATTGTTTGGTTTCTTCTTAACTTGAACATTGCACAGAAGAATCAACAGAATATTGATGTTCCTGACTACAACTTGCACTTTAAAAGCACTATGTGATCAGCGTTTTATGTTGTCATGATCCATAAATACAACAATAAATTGCCTGTTGACTGGCAAAAGCAGAAAAAATGTCTGTATTTTTTTGCTATTATCATCACAAACACTATCGTGAGCTATTTAACAGTACCGTGAGCTTTTCCACAATATCGCAATAAATATCGTACCGTGAGGTCAATATCGAAATTGTATCGTACCGTGAGATTTTGATATCGTTACATCCCTAGTCTATATCTCTTTCTGCAGGTGTAGCAGACTCCGAGGACGTTATCTTGCACCCTCTTTTTCCCACTACTCTATTTTTTGTCATCTTCTCTCCCCTTTATCATTGTGCCTCACCTTTTCTCCCTCCCTGTTTTCCTATTTTTCCGTTCAGTTTCTGCGTCCATTGAATTTGAAAGAATCCCAAAATAAGGATAAAGCGGAGCACTCTTCAAAGAGTTCAGAGAGCACGCGTTGCTTTTCTTCTTTTTGAAAACCTGCAGTTTTGGTAAACAGTTGGGGGTGACTGTGGCTTGATGGGTTGAGTAGTTGTCTGGCAATCAGAAGGTTGTGGGTTTGATTCCAGCTTCCCCATGCCACAGGTCGTTGTACCCCTGGGCAAGGCACTTAACCCCAAATTGCCTACCGTGTATGGGGAGTGTTGGCCTAGTGGTTAGAGCAGCGCGCTTGCACCCAGAAAAGGATGCAAGTACCCAGTTCGATCCCCAGCGCCTGCACTCTGGATCCCTGAGCAAGACCCTTAACCCCAGAACAATTCCCGGGCGCCGCACATGGCAGCCCACTGCTCCCCAAGGGTGATGGGTTAAAAGCAGGGAACAAATTTCGTTGTAATGTATGTTTCAATGACAATAAAGATGATATTACTATTTAAAATAAAAAGCTAAATTACATTTAAATTCAGTGTTTGTTGGTTCTTAAAAATAGGTCTCTAAACATCAGCATTGCTGCACTCAAACCATATATTTTGAATTTGTTGATAATTAATCGATATCGATCAATATGATTTCAATTTTAATCGATATGCTTTTCTTTTTTTTTCTTTTTTTTTATCCTCCAGCCCAAAATCTAACACCATCGTGCAAGTCTCCGGCCAGACAGGGCCTTATCTGAACACAACACACTGCATTGAGGTGAAACTCAGTGTAAACGGACCTCTCAGCTGCAGCAGCAGCCCTGTCACAGTTCCTGTTGAAACACTCCTGGCAGCTAAATAATGGCGGTTGAGTCTGAGCCAATGAGAGCACACACAGTGGAGGCATGACAGCCCAGAGACGCACTACGAAGTCACGTTTCAGACCGACAGCCTGAAAACACCAACAGAGGAGGGGAAATGATCCGAAAACATGCCCCGTGTGCGAGGAAAAAACTCGCAGAACTAAAAATTATTTTACACTGCAGCCAGATTTACACGCGTAAAAAACAAAAACATAAACCAAAGAAGAAGAAAAGAAAAACGCTTTAGGCTGATCGGGTCAGGAGCCTTTAAGAGGAAGTCCACGGCTCCAGTTTAGCACAAAGTTGGTGAAACACGCAGCTTTCAAGCGTGGGGGAGCGGAAGAGACATCGAAATGAAAACCCCCGATAGCCAGCAAAAGGCACAATAATGCAGACTGCAGGTGCGCTGTCCTATGCAAAGTTTCCGTGTCATCGCAGTTTTACCTATCAACTCGGCCACCGCGCTGAACGGCCAGGTATGACTGGTGGAGTTGCTGTTCAAAAAGGAAGGGCTCATCTGCAGAAAGAAAGAAACAATCGTTAACGCTTTCTTTCCCCTGTTGTTTCTAAATCAACGTGTTGTTGTTGTTGTTTTTTTTTTTTGGAGGCGGAAGCAATTGTGTGTGTTTGAAAAACTTACCGAACTGAGGCGAATCCCCTGCTCGCTTAACCTCGCCATGTTTTCTCTGTGATAATTTTGCGTCTGAGAGCAGGTACGTAACTTCACACGGCAGAGCCGAGCAGTGGGTGCGTCCTGTTGGTCGCTACACACACACACACACAGACAGACAGACAGACAGACAGAGGAAGTGCTGCTTTAAACGACTTTAAATTGACTCATGTGGTACGCTGTCCACGTCCCAAAAAAATCCTCTTGTTTTTCCTCCCCGTATTTTAGCGATAATAAATCAAATAGTCGAACACGGTCCCTTCGCAGTTACAGGCATGGTTGTGGTTTGGTGAGTCGCGCCCTCATTTTCCTATCTGTTTCAAAGTATGTCTGTAAGCTGCTGTGTTGCAGGACATTAAAACAAACCCACAAAGCTGATAAAAGTCTCATGCTCAACCCCCAGGATTCAAATTAAACGGACAATCTAATTTCCAAGATACAACATTATGACGTTATGCTCTATGTATAATATTTTAGATAAAATAAAGCAAACACAGACCGACTGAGCAACATCTTTTGATGTAGCTACTGATAAGACAAACACAACCCCATGTTATGTTATAAGACATGGATGCACAGGTATATTAAGCTTTTATGTTAAATTTGATTATTATATTTCACAGCTAATTAGGAATTAATATTTTGTGGCTCCATTGTCCTGGGGACACACAAATACTATTGCTAAAGAAGCTGGTTGTTTGCAAAGTGCAATATCCAAGCATACTGACAGAAAGTTAAGTGGAAGGAGAAAGTGTGGTAGAAAAAAAACAACATACACAATGAATTGGGATAACCGCAGTGTTGAGGGGACTGTATACCAAAGCCCATTCAAGAGTCTGTGAGAGATTCAAACAAAACCAAGCCATAGCCAAGCCAAGCCAAGCTTTGATGATCTGTGATCCATTGTACACTTTGCATTCAGGGAATCAAGGTCCTGGAGTCCCTGGGCATCAGAGTTGCTCAAGGTCTAGTGCCAAGTTTCCACAGTCAAGTGATGATTTGGGAATTAGCTGGTGTGGGTCCATGTGTTCTCTGGAGTGTCCAGTCAACACAGCCGTCTAGCAGGAACTGTTAGATGCTTTCCTACCTGCTGACAAACTTTACGGAGATGGAGTTTTCATTTTTCAAACAGCTTGGCACCTGTATACACTGGTAAAAGTACTACGAGTACTACCATGTACCACCATGTTTGTTGTCACTAAATAAACCACCTGAAAAATCAGAAATTCAATTTTAGGGTATAATTAACTGTATGGCATATTATGAAAGTCAACCTAATAACTGCTTGAAATAAATCACGCTGTGGGTTATGAACCCGCATAATGCACCTAATTATGATTTTCACATAAGTTAATAAACTAAAGTATAGAAATAAATTAACGTTCCATAATATTGTAATTTATTGAGATTCGTCAGCACATTTCAGCAATATTGCTGTGGAGTATAGTTGTTTTGAGTTGGAGGTGCAAAAAAAAAAAACGAAACCCCAAAATAGCGTTCATAAGTTCACGTAGAGTCTGAAGGTCAACCTGAGCCAAGACTCAGCTGAACTTTCTGGGGATCAAGTCTAGCTTTGCTGAAGACCAACGAGAAAAGAAAAACAACAAGCAAATAAACCGATGACAACTGATTTAAAGCCTCTCAGAGATAAGGCTCCTGTCTCAGGGATAATCCTGCTTGGACGGGGGGAGGGGGGGATCAAGGTGCAGTTCAGGAATGACGTTTGTCAACTTTGATTGATAGGAATGAATAAAAATTCATTGTAATGTGCAGGATATTACATCGGGTTGTGCGTTTCTTAAACCAGGGGTCTCCAAAGTGTGGCCCATTTGCAGCCATTGGAACAATTTTGTGTGCTCCCAGACTGCAGTTCAAGAATGGTACATATTTGGCTCTTCAGCAAATGGAGCAGATGCAGATGGACATTTTTTTTTCTTTTTGGTAATATTTCATACTGTTCTTAAAATTAAACATTATTTAGTATTTTCAATTAAAACATAGAAGACCTCCTGCCTGTTCTCAGCTTGGCTTGGCCATAAAGCATCTGAGAAAGCTTCTATATGCCTAGAAGAAGCATGGAAATAACTGGGTCTGTTCTAAATTTGGTGTTTGAATGTGTCCGTTTTGCTCATATGAAATATCTTTGCTGCTTTTCATCCGTGCCTATGGACATTTTACTGTTTCTTGTCCATTTTGCTAACATAATATAAATAATTAAAGCAATAATATTTGGTTGTGTACATGATTCCCATAGTTTTATGAATCATTTCATGCTTAATTTACTTCTTTATCTTAACCCTGGGGAAAGTCAAAGGCCCCTGAGTCATATCACTTTCTCAGAGACAAAGATCAATTGGTGGCAATCTTCCAAGTTCCACAAAAGATAAACCCAAGCCAATGTTTATTTATTTAACAAGTCCCACTTTTGATCACCTTTGTGCATCAGTATTGCGCAATGGAAAACAATGAGACTGAACTCGTTTCTCTGAAAATGTAACTATAGTAATTTTCTTGGTCCCACCCTTTTTGTTGTTATGACATACTCATTGGCGGTTTTCCCTTAAGCAGCACAACGACGTGTTACATGCATTATCTCTTTGCTCCTCACAAGTCTCAGTTGTTTAACTATGAAACTCTGGTGAATAAAGCTAAACAAAAAATATGCCTGAATGCAGATCATGTGACTCTGGTCCTCTAACATTAAATCAAACTGAATTGTTTATACTCCTAAAACAAAACCTGCTCTCTAAACAAGTTATTACTCCAGTTTCCTTGGCCACTTGAGAACCTGAAAAACCTCATTGGTAGGTCCTCGAGCAATTTCTCATGGCAACATAAAGATAACATACAAAGAGATGAGCTTTCTCCTGTGGCAACAGGAGAAAGCTTTGTAAAATCCATTTTCTTCCAGAACCCTTTCTTAGGTAATTCTCAGGACTTTGTGGCACAGAGCTTTATCGTGCTGGAAGGAGCCAACCATAAGATGGCTACACTGTGGTCATAACAAGATTAGACATGGTCATTAACTAAACTAAGGAAGGCTGTCGTGGTTAAACGATGCTCACTTTAGTGAGTCAGCTTCTGTAAGTCTAGAAGCCAAGATTCATTGCATTGCAGCCATGTGACTGGCTGATTTGGTGTACCTAATAAAGTGGTTAGTGAGTGTGTATTGTCCTATCAGAGTACTTGTTACATTCAAAAAGTATATTGGGAGGTTGTTAGTTTGCAGAACTTTCTCCTATGGAACCAGATCCCATCTATCTATCTGTCTGTCTGTCTATCTGTCTATCCGTCTGTCTGTCTGTCTACACACACACACACACACATATGTATATATATATATATATATATATATATATATATATATATATATATATATATATATATATATATATATATATATATATAACTTAATGTCTGTGTGAGGAATGAACGGGCACTCTCTGGCATCCGGATATCTACCCGTCTCGCATTGTTGTGTATGAGAGTCCAGTAATGAAGCTGTAAACATTCCTCTGCCTTTTAGATTATATATGTTCAAATTAGGGTTGTCAGTTTTAATAAAAATGAAAATAGTTTTTTGTACAAGCATGTTTTTTACTAGTGTCATTTATTACAAAATTGCGTATTAAAATGCCCAAATAGGCTTTTACACATATCAGTGTTCCTTTCATCACATTGGTGGAGAAAATCATACTATAATGTAGACGTGTCCAAACTGACACATTTCCTCCTAATCAATCGTTCTGTCCAATCTAAGCATGTCAGGCTCTGTGTCTCCAGTGTCTGTTGTTTATCTGTTGTTTCCATGGTAACTGCTTTTCGCAGCCCAGTCTCTGTAATCTTGTAATCCGTAACATTGGCATGTCCAAATACTCGGCTGTTCTGGATAGCTTCGTCACACCTATGTGGCACATTATTCACACTTTAATAATCTCTCTGTTCTTGGCTCAGTCACTGTCAGTTTGTCAGTTGTCCTCAAGAAATTCAATTAATTTAGTTGATAAACCTGTATCTTTGTCATCTGGCAACTACTAGATTCCCTCTGACTTGATTTCTTACTTTCATTAAACATTATTAGCACCTCTTTCGTAGCGATATTCCTCTGGCTCCCTGAGGAATGAAAATGCACGCCACACTTTTCAGTTTTTAGCTTGTGAAACAGCTAGTTCTGCGATACTGTTGCTAGATGGCGCTACGGCTGTTTATATCCGCCTGGCACTGGGGCTATATTTATCCACATAAATTACTATCAAAACGCTATCAGGAAGGAGTCTTGGCGTATATAACCCCATTTTATCATGATCATACGTTTTTTTTTGGTCTTTTGTTTTTTAAAAGCATATTAATGTGGCTATATACGTTTAAACTTTCTTCCATTGAACAATTATGAACTACTTGTTCTGTCAAATAAAACACAGATAAAACACATAACACAATAGAGTTTGTAGTTTTAATGTGAAAAAGTTGTAATGTTCAAGGGGTTGGAATGTTTTGTGGTATTGGGAGGGATTAAATAATGATAGGAATGAGGTTAGGATTTGACAATCAGGTGAAACTGAATATTGCAATCTCCAGGGATGAACATCACACTCCAGCAATGTCACCTATTCTTATAATGAACACTAAATAGATCTAAATTCAGGTATAGTTCAATTCAGTTTAAATTCAATTTTATTTATATAGCGCTAATTCATGAAGCATGTCATCTCAAGGCACTTTACAAAGTCAAATTCAATCAGTTAGCTTCTGTTTTAGGGAAATGTATGGTTTGTTAACTCTATTGTTGTTTTTACTTGTGTAAATGTACCTACGAGTGATGAGGCGAGAAGCCCAGGATTTTATTTATATATTCTTAATAACTGTTTTTGCTACAGATGTTTAATTTTTTTCATAAATACACTTTGCCAACCCGAACCAGTAAGCACATCCATCCGCTAAAATACAAGAAAATAAGCATTTTTATGGATATAGATTATTATCTCTCATGTCTAGGAAAATCTAAGAGAGAAAAAAGTGAGAGGAGGTACTAATCTGGATTTTTTTACGGCAGATCGAACATCTAAAAGTGTCTGGGCAGAGGAAGTTTAAGATTTGCCGTTGTTTGCCATGTTTAACTTTTGCTTGTAGTTTATTTTCTTGTAATGATGTCTTATATGAGTCTCTAGCTTCTGCCTGTTTTTGGAGCTGACTGCTTCGGTCAGTCGTACTATGACCCCATTGACCAAGAGCACAACACTTTTATGCTGGATTCTAAATCTAGAAACTGAATTAACTGGAAACTGTACTGAGGCTGAGAATAGACGGATGTAATAACTTTCCATGTAATTTTCACTGTCTTCCTGTAAAGAATGGTATGCAAAACAGTACACATTATGTCATCCTTCATAGTGATTACTCCCTATAAACAGAATCTTCTTTTCCCTGGTAAAACGGGGTCAACAACAGCACTGCAAACGACGACACGTGCATCTGCTATCATACACATTTAGTTTGTTGTCAAATGTGATGAGCAGCTTGCTTGTCCGAGCTGCTGGTGGGTTTTAGTCAGGATGGATGTGTTGGAACTAGTGCTGGTGTGAGAGGGTGGGGCCTCGGAGATCGTTCTCTGGAAGGACAAGACTGACAGGTTTTCACCAAGTCTGCGGTGCTGGACGGCTAGAGCATGCACCAAATTTAAAAACACACTTTTTAAATCTTGTTTTTATAACGTGACAAGTAGAATGTCACTCATTAAGAGCCATTAATTTGTCGGCATCCAAAGTATAGTAAGAACTTTCTAATTGACTTTTAAAGATCAGTATTACTTCATTGATCCCCTAAGGGAAATTGTATAGAGAGTAGAATATAGAGGAAAATAAAAAGTTGAATAGAATAAAATTAAATCTAAAGTCATTTACATAAATATGATGTACAATGAATAATGTATTTAGCTACAGTGTCTCAATACACTGTTAGCTAAAGTATCAGATGTGGAAGTATGCAACAGACAATATACAAACAGCCAGGTCTTTAGCTAACAGAGCGCTGTATTCTGATTGCAGTGGGAATGAACCTGGAAATAAAAAAGACCCATGATGGTGGTGTCATCTGAATACTTCTGGACATGGCAGTACACGAAGCAGTACTGGAAGTCAAACGTCTACAGGGAAAGGAGCTAGCACTGTCCCTTATGGGGCCCCTGTGCTGCTCAGAAACCCAACTCTGCAACCTGAAAAACTGCGGCCGCTCCTTCAGATAGTCTATTATCCAGGAGGTAAGGAAATAAACCACACCCATCCCCTCCAGGCTGCCTCCCAGAATATCAAGTCTAATAGTATTAAAGCACTCCTGGAGAAGTGTCATCTCAACCATGGGGAGTTACTTTCTCACTGTGACTCAGTTTGTCCATTTGTTGCTCCCATGAGGGGAAAACGTCCGCAAATCAGACCCCGGGTAAAATAACAACATCTCTTGATGGCCTCATGCTAGCATATTTGACCAACCTGCTGTACCCCCATACTCCATCTTATTCCCTCAGATCCACTAACCAGATGGTGCTGGGGGTTCCCAAATCACAGGACAGGTGATCGAGCTGAGAATTTTCTGCTGTGGCCCCAAAACTCTGGAACAACCTGCCTGTGCATATAAAACAAGCTTTTTTTTACTTGTTGTGCAGCACTTTGGTCAACCATGTGTTGCCATATCAATAGACATGTGTGGTAAGAGAAGATCTGATAAACTCTTGGCCAACTCAAACAAACTGTGGTGTCCAGAGTAACAAATGCACCACAAAATTAAATCACGTCCCCAACACTGCACAGTTTCTCAACCAGAGATGAACAGGAACATGTTTGCCAAATTTCACCATGACAAGTGTTCAAGAGACAAAATGAAAGACTCACCGATGCCTTCATACATCATCGAACAGAATAAAGCGAAACTAAATGTTTCCAAGACCTGAATCTTGCACCAAAAAACTGCAGAACTTTTCATTGTCTTTCTTGTGTTTTGATCTTTAACTCTTGGCGAGATTTCTGTGATTTGCTGATCAGATAATAAGTTTAAAGTACAACCAAAACCAGGCAAAAAACGTTTTCTTTCTTTATTTTGAAAAGCATTGTAATTAGAGTTATAAAGCTTTGAAACTCTTTTTTTTTAAATATAAATTAACAACATAGTTTTCAGGGACTTTTATAAAAAAAAAACAACAGCTTTTATTTCTCTCCTTTTACTATCTCCTTCACTTTTTTTTGAGAAATCCCTCAGGTTCTTGTTGCATGAAAGAGTCCCCATCGCTGGTCTCCGCTTTTAGAGCGTCCCAGCTTTTCCCTCCATCCGTTAACTATTGCAAAATAGTCCTCCTCAGAAAATTCCTGCAAATGACATAAAAGAGAAAAATATGTTAGTAAGTCAATGAAACATGAAACTCTTGCAACTCTCTGTAAAAGTGTGAGTTTTTTTGTTTGGCTCCTCTTAATACTAACCTGAATAAATTCTTCTTTGATGGCCTCTGCTTTCTGCAGCTCAGTCTGGATCACTTGGATGAACTGGGCTGTTCGGTCCTCTACTCGAACGCTGCAGAAACCAGCTTCCTCAATGAACTGCATCAGAGAGAGAGAGAGAGAGAGAGAAAGAAAGAGAGAGAAAGAGAGGGGGTGGTGAGGAAGAGAGGGGACAGCACCGTCTCCTGGTGGACTTTAGTACTAATTTACTCAGAGATCAAAAATAAGCTGCTGGTTTTAGTAGGAGAATTACAGTTGTCCTTTTACATATCTGTCAAGAATGTCTTGCTGCAAATCTAAACAATCATTTGTAGCTTTGGATTTTTGACAAACAGAAGGACAGTAGCCTTTTTTTTTGTTTGTAACGTTGCCTTTAAGCAGCACTGTATCAAGTTAGAGGCTTTTGCCACCTTCGACAGCAACTATAAGAGTTTGTTAAATTTTTTTTTTTCAAATTTCTCGGTTGGGGGTGGATAACACTCAGACACAGGGTACATTGCACATCACTCAACACAAGCTCAGTGTGGTTGACAGCAAACAGAGCCTGATATCTCTATTCCCAGCACCAAGCAGGGGTGCTCACACATGCACAATATAAAACCTACTTACATTTCAAATTACACATAAATAATTGTATTTTTTATCATATAATGCTTGTGCGCTCCCTCTTCTAGTGCCATCGTGGGCAACTGCCCGTATGGTCTGCATCAGAAAGTGCCACCGCCTGTAGGAGTCACACAGCTGGGAAAACTCAGGTGAAACGGGAGTTTGCCGGGGCTGTAGAGACAGCAGGGATCTGAACAGCGCAGCCATGAGGCAAGGAAGTGGTTAAGCTGAAGGAGGATACAAACTGAAATGTTTGGTGTAGTGAAAGCAACATGTGCACCAGTTCCTTCAGCAGCTGTGTACACAGTGAGCCTGTGAGAAACTGTGGAAGGCCCAGATGCTATTCCATTAGGACAGAACTGACAGACTGTATTTTTAATTAATTAATTAATTTATTTATTTGCCTTTATTTCACCAGGATAATCCCATCTTTAACAAGAGAGAGCTGGTCGAGGAGGCAGCAGCACAGTTAGATCACTAAAACAGTCACATTTGTACTGTTTGCATGGAAGTTTATTTCTTTTTCTTTGTTTTTTGGCCTGTTGTTCCTCTTTAGAACAACTATTACTGACCAAATCAAATGGAGAATGAGTTCACAAGTAATAAATATAATTAAACATACTGTATAATTACACCAATTAGGCAAAACATGATAACCATTGACTGGTAAAATGGACTTTTTTTTCAATACAACTGGCATTCAGTTGGATCTTGTTTTGATGCCTACAACACCCGGTAAATATTCCTACAGATTATTCACACTTTCACACTCATGCAGGAAAAACACTGACACAGTGGGAGCGATGTCTCAGCTGGACAGAAGCAGCATATGGTCACAGACCAAACATTCAGTCAGTAAAATCTCTACAGTGGAACTAAAGAGACAGACCCATTACCCTGTTACACTGTTTTAGCAAAAATCATAGCATCTACATTGCGCCTAACCTTCTCTTTCCCCTTAAAGACATAAATGTCTCTTTTGTTTATGCAAAACAAGTTGATTTTGTCTTAAAAAAATGAATAAATGGCAATAAATCTCTGATTAGAAATTTCTGAGTAGAAAAGTAGAGATAAGCTCAGTAATAATAAAACTGATTAATGTTTGATTTACAATGAAGGATGTAATGTAACTACACTATCATACTCGTATCACTTCGAAACAACCAAATAAACTGACACTGGTTGGGGTGGATGCAGGAAGCTAGGCGTCATACGTGTTAGAAGTGTGATGTTGCAGAGTTTCAAACCCGTGAGCAGTCTCTGGGGTAGATAGAGATGACGTGTCTTGAACTTTGACTTTATTGTTCCTTTCTTGCTGATGATTAATAGATTGATTTGATTTCAAATTTATTACACTGAATCCTAAGCTTCAAAGGTGAGTGCTGCTATTTCTCTTGGTAATACTATTAATCCCATTTGCATCTTTATATAGATCAATGATCTTTTACAGTATAAGGGGTCAATAAATTCACTTTAAATGTTCTATCAATGCACTTATAAATTCTACTTTGTTTTACTTAATCCTAGTTGTAATCTAAAGCAACAATTGATGTCTCCATCTGAAAGCACCAAATGGATTGCTGTGTTTTAATGCATGCAACTTTGTCATGAAAGCTAACTATTCCAATATTTTATTGCTCTATAGGCAATAGATAACAGTAATGGCACAAAAAAGCAGTCACAAAAGGTTTACAGAAGTTGGTTAAAAAATGTACTTTATATTTATGAGCTTATTGGTTTTCATGTAAAATGATAATGATATTTGGGAAAACAAATTCATAACTAGATTATGGCCACTGTATTTTATATTTTGACTCAAACAAAAGGTGTAAAAACAAAACATTATATAAATAAGACTGCTTAGTTTAAACCGGATGATCATCCACACTATGACCTAAAGCAGGGGTTTCCAACATGGTGCCCGCAGGCACCAAGTAGCCCCCGAGGACCACATGTGGTGCCCACAAGCCTATTATAAAACAGCACAATCCACCAGTGAACTGCGTCAAAAACCTTATTTTATTCTGCTACGCTTCCTGTTTATTCACACTTGCATTTATATAGATTTCCTTTTAGTTCCAAATTCAGTACTGGTTGCCCTTTGTATGACTCTGTACCAGTGATTTCAAGAGGGTTAGTGGCCCCTGAACTAAAGGACTGTGGTTTACCTTGCCATACTCTGATGGTGTGTAGAGGATGTAACCTCTCTGTTTGACGTAGGCCTCAAACACTGGAGTCCATGGCTTCTCCCCGCAGCAGTAGTCACTGAGTAGCAGCTGACCGCCCGGCTTTAACCAGGACTGGATACCAAGAAGCAGATAAATCATTGATCAAATGGCAAAATAATAGAAACATTGTTTTTCTTATCTATCTCTAATAAACAAAGTATTGTTTTTAGCAATAATATAAATGACATGCTTACATGGAAGCGCTTGAAAAGTGCCAGTTTATCATCTATGTGCAAAATTGTGTCTCTGCTGTAGATCACATCAAATGACCCTTCTGGAAATGTCCTCTTGGTGGCATCTGCCACCTCAAACTGCACCTAAGGAAAAGAAACGGCTTAGAGATATTTGGCTTCACAGTTGTTAAGTGGTTCCAACGGACCTACAGAGTCACCTCTGTGACTTTCAAATGAATAAGAAAAGGGAAATTAACACGATACATACTGATGGCAGCTTCTCCGTTCTTGCCCTCTCTACTGCAATGTCAATCATGTTGTCTGACAGATCCAAACCGAGCACTTCCACCCCAAACATCTGCAGAATAACATAAAATGTTGCTTTACTTTTACTTTTTGTAATAATTTTAACATCAGCCTAAACCTGGCTGCTAATGATGGTACTTTCCCAGGTTTTGTGGCTCTTACCTTTGCCATGTAGAAGTCTCCTCCACCAATGCCACAACCAACATCCAGAACCTTCTGTCCAGTCTTCAGGTTCAGTAGGTCCACAAACTCCTGTTGGGAGATTTTTTTTAAATCTTTAATTTTCTTAAAGATCAAACCCCTGTCTCCCTGTTACACAACTACGGCCTTATGCTTCAATAGATAACAAAGACATGGTTTCTGCTGCTGGCATGGGTGGTGTGAACTTCTGCTAAACGAGTACGCCACAGAACTTTTTGTACTATTTGAAAAAGGAAATCAATTTAGAGACTCAGATATAGTGCAAATATGCACCACCACTACAGAATTTATACAGGCACTATGTGAATGACACAGAAACAATTATAATGTTTCATACTCTCAACATACACTATGCAGATGCTTGGTCTGCACTACTGAAGACAAATCCATTTACTATGTTGAAGTTTTTTATTTTTATTGCAAAGTTTTATTCATCCACTTGGGAGGCACTCAAAAACTATAAAGGGTGGTCAGGCAAGGAAACTAAGGCACCAAGCAAGGAAAATGACAAAACAAAACCAAACAAACAAACATTTCGGTAATAAAGTCGCTCATTGCACATCATTCATTCTAAAACACATCCACTTTACAAACCAAGGTGCATCATAAGTGAAAATTATGCTTGCTAGAAATGACAGTACCTGATGAAACATGAGTTTAAATTCTTGATGTTATGCTAACATGTTTTTCCCAGCACATGAGAAGTGTGACATCAGTATTCAAACCTTTCTAACTTAAATTCAGCAACATTAACAGAGAATAAAGCAACCCCTTTCATGAAAAGGCTTCCTTCCTTGGGTCATTTGCAATAGTTTCATATTAACTATAAAAATGAGGTAAGCCTAAAGCTGATGAGAGTATAACTGTTTGTTTTGTGGTATTGGCCTATGAAAATGCAGAAATATACTAACCTAATACCATATACAGTCAAGCTCAAATTCGTTCATGCCTCTGGCAGATTTAGATTTAAATTCTTCTCATTCAACCAATAGCTTTGTTCCCTATAGGAAAATGAGACCAGCATCTCTCAAACTATATAAAAAAAACAACATCAGTTTTGATACAAATAACTGTGCTGTTTGTATTTAGAATTAAATATGGCCTGCTTTTGAAAATTATTTGATTAATTACACTCTTTTTGATGATGTTTGGAAAAATCTTTATTGGTATTACACAAATAAAACCCATTTTATAATTCCTAATCAGCGTTTAGCATTTTTCCACCAGCCTTTGACAATTTGTTTTTGAGGATTGGGTCTTTGAGGTTGGAAGCCATCGCTGCCATCACCCTAATCAGGAGTTCATTCCACACATTCAGATATCAGATTGAAAACAGGACAATCCAGAACATTAACATCGCTTCTAGTCAGAAAAAAAGGAAGCCTAAAATTAACCGATTATTTTAAATCTAAATCAGCCAGAGGAATGGATAAGCTTGTCATTTACTGTCATCAGAATCACATGTTTTGTATTTATTCAGCATTTTACCCTCTTTCTGAAATCTCCTTAAATGTATTCCCTTACCTTGGTGGTGCTCGGTCCTCCTGTGCTGACATAGCCAGCCCCGAACATCTTTTCATAGCGCAGGATGCCTCGTCTGGTGTATTGCTGGTTGTCTAGGAACTGCTGGAATGTGCTGAAACCGCTCTGGCTGTTTGAGGAGCGGGGCACCTTCTGCAGCAACCAGCACATCTGGTTCGGATTGTTTTTCATCTGAAACAGAAGAAGGATGAGGAGCAAATAAAAGGGGATTAAGGGATGACATGTCTGTATCTAAAACTACTTTTTTTCCACTTTAATACGGGAAAATCCCATAGATCAAAATAACTATCTGGAGATAGGGACTTTCTAGTACCTCAACATAGGTCTGAACTCTTTTCTTGAAGACAATGTCGAAACCAAAGTTTTGGCCCCCCTCTGGTGCTTCCACCTGTACTGAGGTGGCCTGGTGAGTGTACTCTGCCTCACTGCGGTAGCAGGTGGGGTTGAAATCTCTCTTGCAGTCACCTGTAAATAATTTCAAAATTAGTAATTATTCCTATAGAATAAAACAAAACAGTTGACTATTTAGTTAGAAACAAAGGACACATGATGACATATATGCATTGGTGAAACCAAACTTAATTACTAAAGCTACATTTTTTCTTCAAAATAATGAGACTTCATTTGATGTGAATTCTTAATTTAGGTTTACTACATACAGTTAATATTTTTACATTTGTTTAAATGCTGAATTCAATGGATAAAAAAGGTTTCCTGCTTGCTCAGTACCTGAGCGATGGTTGCAGGACTCTCTGAAGAAGAGAAAGCCACCAGGCTGCAGCCAGTCCAATGTTTTCTCCATGAAGGACTTCAGCTCTTCCTCACTCAGATACATAAGCAGCCAGTTGGAGAAGATCAAATCAACGCTGAGGAAACAAATAAGGAAATAAAAAAAAAAAATGTACAGCTAGATTGAAAATAAAGAATATGCAGGAGAAGTTAGTGCAACCCTGGACCTTTTTTTTTTTTTTTTTACTAAACTTCACCGGAAACGTGCATGTACCCCATGTGCATTCAAACTATTTGAAATATATTTAAAAAGGATAATATTTCAGTAATTCAGTTCTAAAAGGGAAATGTATAAATAGATTCATTGCACACAAAGTGATATATTTCAAAAGTGCATTTTGTTTAATTTTAATATTAAGGGCAAATAGCTAAAAAAAAACGAAATTCAGTTTCGTTCTAATTTCTTCAGATTTATCTGGAAAATTAGAGACAATTCACAGATATAACTTGTGATCTTGAACCACAATTTGATGACGAGTCAAGATAAAAAAACAAACAAAACATTTTTGCAATGTTTAAATGTCTTTAAGTCAGATGTTATGTGTTGAGTGTGCATATGTGAATGTAGTGAGTGTATTTATCCTTAATGACACTCTCTTAGCTCCACAAAGGCCTAACTGTCAAAAGCAAACAAAAAATAGTTTTCTAATTTCTTGTTTTCTTTTGCCTGTATCATGATAGTCTATATTAAAAACAAAACTATGAAAACAGCCATAACAATACCATCTTAAGCACCCCTCTGTTATGAGATTCACATTGAGGACAAGTTTTATAAATATGTTACTGTCAAATAATTTTAATTCAATGGGATTCAAACAGTCAATAGAGAGGACAGAGCTCAAGAACTAAACACAGAGAACAATATGTTGAAAAATATTTTGGACACCAATAAATAATATAAAGTGAAAGTAAATGGTGAAATATTAAACATTGTAATGTAAGTAACTTCTCTCTGTTATTTCAAACAAAGATGCAGACATACTAACAGAGAATCATAATAACAGTAAACAGGAGCTGTCCATCTTCCATTGAGATCAGTCCTGAAAAGTAGGTTAGAATCAACAGCAGGTAGCTACTATAAGATCCGTTACACAAAACCATTTTCAAAGCAAATCAAGCAACTCAATTTAGTGAAACTAATTCACAATTTGTTGGTGTACTTCACTGAAAACCGTAGCTATGAGCTTCATCCGATTGTGTGACGGCAAAAGTCCGTGGATCATCTTCTCTGCCACTTGTTTCTGGACTGGTTCACCGAGGAGTCGTGGTTTCTCTGCTCCGTTCTGCTCAACCTTTAACAAGTTGTTACTTTTCACTCATACCTGTGCTTGGGGATGTCCAGCTTGGTGACGTCAGCTTGCATGAAGGTCACGTTGCTATGGTGACCATTGTTCTGTCTGTTCTTGTCCACAAAGCTTTGCATGAAGTCCACCGCCGTCACGTGGGCCGCCTTGGTCAGCAGGTGGCTGGTGTAGCGGCTGTTTTGGCACAGCACAGTTTTCTATGAGGCATCATGTAAACTGAACCTCATTCAAATAACTTTAACTATTGAAATGAGACATTTATAATTTCAGTATAGCTAAGATTTTTCATGCATAACAAAGCTCTGTTTTGGATTCTTTTTCAATGAAAAAAACATAGTCTAAACCACACTACAGCACTGAGACTGGATTGTTAAAGGTTTAAAATGATAAAAATCTTAAAAGTGATGCGTCCAAATTTTCAGTCTTAGCATTACTGGATCTTGGTGCTGCAGTCGACACATCTGGTCACAATATATTACCTACCGGGCAGATAGGAAGAGTGAGCGTTCACACTAGAGATTTGGGATTACAACACAACAGTAAACTACTTAAACATGAATCCATCCACAGTCACTTGCTGCTGCTGAATTTTTAAGTCCGGTCGATCTGGTAGGTGTCGAAACGTTTTCAGAGAGACCTGAGCGAAAGTCCGATTGCCTCCGATTTAAGCGTGAAATTATCATTTTGAAAGTAAATGGCGGGATTTTGTTTTTCTGTCACCATTCTCTCCAGTACTGTTGTTGCCAGACTTTTCTGTTGCATCTTATGCACGAGTAATATTTGCATCTGTCCATCTAAACTGCCAGGGGTGTGTCTTTGATTGACAGGCATCATGAATTAATCTGATTGGACCAGAAATGACAAAAAAACAAAAAAAAAAAAACAGAGGGGATTGGCCCCAGAGAGCTTGCATCCTGAGGCAAATCTTTAAGTAACCAATTAGAGACCAGAATGAAGTCACATAGAAGCCAGAAGTTAAAAGCACACATACACACTTATTCTGCTGGCACCCGTTAGCCATTAAGAAAATATGAATTTAGACTTGAAGTTTTATCAGGGAACAGATATAATAATAATTTATTTTTTTTTGTAATTTATGTTTACTGTGTCTACCTTTTTCCTGCAATTTATATGGGTGCAGCACCTATTCCTTTACTCTCTGTTCCTTTATCGTCCTGGGAAGTATTTTCATTCATCTTACGTATTAATGATGTTCCACAAAAGAAATCTTGCCTTTGTAACAATTACACTGATCAAATACAGAATGTTACTGAGCTCTATGCTCACCCGATCCCAGCTCCCAGCTCCAGCACTCTGCGTCCCTCCAGGGGAGGCAGCATGGCGAGGATCTCGGGCAGCTCGTGCTCAGTCAGCTCTTTGGCTCGACTATCCAGCATCATCTCCTCCACGGTGGCGGCCTTGGAGTGCTCTTTCCAAAACTCGGTCATGTTGCTACGGACTGTCAAGCAAACAGGGGAACAGAGAGGGCAAAAGACTGTGTGAGTTGAAACTGAGGATTAAAAAAAAAAAAAAAAAGGTTAGTCAAATAACAAAACAAACTTCGGTCAGGTGTAAAGGATTTTATTGCCACATCAATATTAAGTTGTTACGTAATTTGTACTATTGAACTCTTTCCTGTGTCACAGATTTTTGACAAGCGGGTTAAAAAGACAGGCATCTAGTAAATCATAATCCGCCTAAAACCAATTCCTGTAATTGTTTGCTACATCCATTCATTATATTCTGAACAGGAGGTTGATGTAAAATGTTTGAGCTAAAATCTTTTAAACATAAATCCACCCTAACATCCTGTCCAGCATACAGATTAACCATTAATTAAATGGATTAGACAATCTTTAAAACAGTACAGTGACATGCTGCATATATAGACAGAAATCCATGTTAGGTTTTCTCTCAAGGTTTTATCTTGCTTTCTTGACGAAAAAAAATAGTCATGTAAAGGAAATATTTACAGTAACGTGTCGGTAATATCAGATAAAAAAAAATGCATCACAAGTGAATTAAAAATAGCCATATAATTTATTAGTTCTTGACTGTCTTTTGTTTCATATATTTAAAAAAACCTCCTCCCAATTCATTACCATGAATAAAAAAAAGGAAAATGAATGAGCAGGAACATTTGTTGTGGTCATTGTCCACAGAGCTGAGATAATTGCCTGTTAGCACTGTGAACCTGACAAAGCTTCAGGGATGTTTTGGCAGCCCAGCGCTCCCAGTAGGATTACTTCCAACAGTTGAGTGAACAATTACAACAAAACCACACGAGGCGGCTCCAGCTGTATCCCAACTTTGGCGTCATCATTTGCAGAAGGCTCGCTGAAATCCCCCCAAAGACAGCAAGAGATTTCTGTTCTCCTCATACCTTTTTCCATGGTGACTTCTGGTTGATTAGTGCAGCCGGAGATAATAAGATTTAATCTCCAATATCCATTCAATCTGGCTGGTAATAGCTATTATTGTCTCAGATAAGACTTTTTTTTTTTTTTTTTTACTACTTGTAGCCCCTCGTAAACAAAGTGCAGATTTTTGCCTGTGTGGTCGCTCTTTAAATAAAAAGGTCAAAGTGGCGCGGATAGGAGGTGGTCTGCATGCTGGGAACTGACCATTAGAATGCGTCCAATGCGATGGCAGGGGAGGGGATGAACATGAATAATCAAACAAGGACAAGAGTCCCCACTGTTAGAGGCACAGATTTCCCATCATAAAAAAAAAAACAACACACACCTGTGATAGCTATCAGCCTAAGGCAGGACAGAGGCTTTGTGATGCGCACTTACTTCTGTTTTTGCTCGACGGTCGGTCTCTGTGATGTTTCCAGGCGATGGTCTGCTTCACTGGTTCTGTCTCACCTCATCGGGGTTGTGCTGACACGATAGGAAATGTCTCGTGGCATGTGTGAATTACGCAATATTGCCTCATCCAGTTCAGGCTCAAAGTCAGTACTGCTTCACTGTAGGTCAAAGCTGCAAAAGTTGCTAGAAAGTTCAATGGGCTTTTATCTTTGGATTTCTGACTTTTAAAATTAGAAAATAGTGCACATCAATTGGGGGTTATTACATAGTATGTACTCAATATATGAAGTACGAGTTACTAGGTTGTGTAAAATCTTGTTTCCCCAAAATAGCAACAGGAATAATAATAATAATAATAATAATAATAATAATAATAATAATAATAATAATAACAACAACAACAACAACAACAACAATAATAATAATAATAACCATTGTAGGGGCAATTTTATATTAATACTCAAATTTGATTATTGCATCATCTTTAACTGTGAATGTGAACATTAGTTAATTTCCTTTACGTTTTAAGCCACAAGGGAGCAGTGTGAGCATGTTTTCATCACAGACAAGGAAATAGGCAAAGAGGAAGAGGACATGGCATGGCGGGAGGAGCTGCCTTTTTTAAACCGTTGTTTGCCTCAGTTTAGAGTACTCAGCTAAGATGAAAGAAGTGAGGATGTTAATGTTTCAGGAACACTGCTACATATTTTTTTTATTTTTTTATTTCTGAAAGACTTTTTTAAAATAAAGCACCCTTTTTGTTTGGAATCCTGAAAGACACGAGTCTTTTTCACTGGACGCCAGCTCTACAATAATGAGATCCGTAATTTGCATTTTTATACCACCTTCTTGCGTCACTAATTTTAGAACCATTTTCCTCTAACTCCATTCATCTTCCCATCAGTTGTGACCAGCTTCTTTGCCCACAGCATGATGCTGGTACCACCGTGTTTCACAATGAGGATGGTGTGCTCTGGATGATGTTGTTTTTTGCCAACTGTGCCGTTTTCAATGTAGACCAAATCAACAGCCTTACCTGACCAAAGTCCCTTCTGCCTCATCCTTGCTGTGTCCCCTATAAGACTTTTGGCAAAATTTGAACACAACTCCTTATGTCTTTTTTTCAATAATGGTTTTCTTCTTGCCAATCTTCCAGATTAGTGAAGAAGTCCATGACTAATGGGTGTCCTCTTGACATATTTTACCACCTGAGCTGTGGATGTATGCAGCTCATCCAGAGTTACCATGGTCCTCTTTGCTGCTCCTCTGATCAATGGTTTTCTTGCCTGACCTGTCACTTTGGGTGTATCTCCTTCAAACCTTTCCCCCTGACCTGTGTGATGTGCTCCGTCGTCAGGAAGCTGTTTGTTGATTAATATTTCATGACAAACCTCTAGGAGCTTTGTAGAACAGATGCTGAGTGGGACTCTGAAAAAGGGGCTTAGCACTCCACACTTTTCAGTTTTCTAATAGGAAACGAAAACATTCAAAAGTATATATCCTTTCCCTCCGTGATGGTTCTGTTACATAACTGTTCAATACCTTAGATTTGTGTTTGTAACGTGACAAAATGTGAAAAGGTTCTAAGGTCCAGTATATATCATCTTGTTCGTATTCTGCAGTCTGTGTGGGATGTGTCTGACTCTGTGATGAACTACCAGTGTTTGGTTGTAATGACTGTGGAGCGGGTTCTGCGTCGTCACAGTTCTCTGCAGTGCAGGTGGTGTGATGTACTTTCTTTCTCACGCCACACTGTTGCTTGTCGGGACTGTAAATGTTTAACATCTTGTGGTTGTCATGCCCAGTGTCAGACTATCAGCTATCCATACTTTAATTTTGACCCAGTTTTTTTCCGCCTTATTTGTAAGTAGTGTTTTTCCTTCCTGATGTGAGCCTAGTCTGAACTTTGACCTGCCGAAAGTGAGGTTGGCTGTGAACTTTGCCATTGTTGTCTTTCTGTCATGCTTTCGCTGAGAAGAGATAAGAGAGCCGTAACCTAAGGAGTGTGCAGGACTACTTCCATGAGAAAAACTATGGTTTGAGTTTTTTTGTTAGTGCATTCAGAGCAAGAACATGTTTATGTTGTGCATCTCTTTCCTAATGTGAATGACACAACTCGTACAAAATGTTTAAATACTTTAATTGGACCCTGTGGATTGTGCTTTCAGGCTCATGGGGGATGCATTATTCTGGGATTGTGTGTAGATTTTGTAAGAACAAGTGAATCAGTTTACGTTGCAAAACATTTCTGTCATGATTGGTGGCCATTTATGGTTTTGGTTCTCAGTTGGTTTTGTAAGTGGGGTGTTGATAATTGCCAGTTAGGGGTTTCCATAGCCAGTCAATCACTTTCTGTTCAGTTTCTTTGTCCTTGGATATGTAATGTTTACTATGTATAGGTTTAGGTTTCCTTTATAATTAGCTAGATTTTAGCTTTTGATTAGTAGGATATTTTTGTGCCCTTTTATATTAATTTCCTTGTATACTAGTCACCTTCCCTCAGCTTCCTTGCTGAGATGCTTTACTATCTGCTTTACATTCTCCTGGTTCTCACGCCACTCATCAGCCCTCCCAGTAGTTTCCTTATCTCCTCATTCTCCATTGTCTCCATGCTGGTTTCTTTGTGTTTCTATTGCCTTTCAGTTTCCTGTTCATTATTTCCCTGGTTCTCTGATGCCAGTATCTCAGTTATTAACATCAGCAGCTCTGCCGCTGTGGGATAAAAAGTGGCCCCAATTTGTACGCCTCCGTAGTGAGTTGGAAATTAGCAAGCTTTATGATGTTTCTATTGATTTCCAGGTTAGAAATGTATTAGTTTAGCATACAGTTAATTTATTTAGGATTTATTTACTTTGTTGTAGTAGCCCAGGCCAAGCGAAGCCCTCAACCCCCGCACCTTACCTGGTTAGCAATGCACTACCTCTTTAGGCGCATTTTTACAATATCAAATGTGGGCAGAGTCAGGCTCTGGTAGGAGAGTTAGAGTTAGAAGGTCTTTAAAGGTGGTTCAGACTGGCAGCATAAAAGTCATTTCAGGAGGATCTTTTGTTATTGGGGCTATCATGTTAAACATTTTCAGAAATAGTAAAAACTTTTTCAGCTCATTAGTTATCTGCTAACTTGTTTTCCACAACAATGTCATGACTTTTTGAAGCAATGGCTCATTGATGTTTACAACAACTCTAACTTCCTTTAGCACCTAGCTTTGCTTTTTATTTCTTGTTAATGGTTAGAATTGGCCTTTTTTGATTTTGTTAAAAGTTATATTAGTCATTTACTTGAATTAATACTAGACATATACTGGTTAGTCTGTGTGGTAGCATTCATTTGATTAGTTTTATGATATTTTATGGAAACTTCCTTTGTATTCAACATTATATTCTTTTGTATTGAGACGCTCTTCATAGGGCTGAGGAATAGAGGAGGGATGTTCAAGGTCTTCTCTCTATGTTTCTGTAGGTCTGTTGCAATTAGATACACACCAGGGACCAACACATACACTTTTCTTGTATATTCATCTGAATAATGTGTGCAGAAGCTGGCTTACCCACAGTATTTACATAAAGCCAAATAGATCGCGTTGCATGCCTCAGTCCAGCCTATTGTACGGGGCACAATCAGCCCAAGAAGATTAATATGCATTGTATTCTAATAATGATTGAGAACTTAAGAATCTGACTCCTTTCCTTTGGCTGCCAGCAAAATAACTGGGTAATAGGTAATGCTAAAATTAACTATTTTAAGGATAAGGTTTCTATTAGTACCTCTTACACTTCACAATAGTCCTTGAAGGAACGTAACTTTTTAAGTGTGAAGTTTGTTTGTTTAAAATCCCGCGCCTGCATTGTTCACATCTTGTTGACACATTTAGGTTAATCCAAATCTCAAGGAATGTTCTTAAATCATTGCAGGGCTTTCAAGTGGACTTTGTACTATGTAAAATATGTGATCGTTATTCTAACATACTGTTTTTCTGTTATCGATTGTAATTTGTTTTTCTGCCTGCTGTGACTTGTCTGCCTGTTTTCTTTGTTTGTTTGTTTTTAAACGCTGCAAGCGTTTGAATCCGGAGTCAGATCTTTTATTTGTGCCCACAAACTTGAGGAATGAAGTTGGTTCTTACTCCGTTCTGTGTCAACTACACAAAATACGGCCGAAGGTTATGATCAAATTAATTTGTAGACTAAAATGTCCTAAAACGTCATAAATCATAAAACAATAAAGCTTAAATAAACCAAAATGACTAATCAAAACTCTAATTCCAACAGATTGTGACACGCAACTCAAACAATCATCATAAGCACCAGTACATGTCATGATTCAGGTTTTGTTTGTTTTTACTTTGGACATTTTCTGGACTTTTCCACTAACAGCCCAGTTTACCTCCAGCCTTCTCTCCACCCTAGATCATCTCCACCTGTTACCACTAATTAGGTTTGCCTAGCCCACCTGTTCACCAGCCTATATCTACCCTTCTCAGCCAACCCATCTCCGCCAGGATCTCTCTCTCTCTCTACGGTGTCTTGCCTGCTGGCTCTCCAAGTTGCCCGTGTCTCCACGCTGCAGTGCTACCGGTTCCCCCGCAGCCCCAACCGTCTGCTCTGCCCACCCTGGTGGTTCCCGGGCTTTCACCGCCAGATCTGCTCCGCTCTGAGCTGCACCTTTCGGCCTCCTGCTCATCCCGGACCGCTTGTTCCTGCTGCCATTATTTAACCTGCTCACGTCTGGCACTGTTCATCTGTTTCATCTGCTGTTGACTGTTCATCCTTTCAATAAACTTCTTAATCATGACACTGTGTGCGGCTGAATTTCAAGTTCGCCAACCTCAGCTTATGACAGTACATACTTGGTTTACACAGAAATTTACACACAAGAATTAACCAGACACTTTTTTTAACATCAGAATTTAATGATCTGATAGAACAAATGTTTTTTTTTTGCTTTTTCACATTTTAAGTAACACATTTCACTTAAAACAATATTTTAGATTTTACAGCCTATAACTTGTTTTTACAACTTTATAACCTGACCATGCGTTGTTTAGTAAGGACTAGTGAATCGGAGAGTTCATAGTTTCCAAAACCTGGAAAGCTTTTAACTTATGTAAGAATGTTTGTTTAAGAGCAGCCTGATCGCACAATACCCACATGTTGGCTCAGAGTAACTTCAGATTGGAGGCCATTCAAGGGTCGCTACGTGGTTTTCTAGGAAAAAGGGATTAATGAGGAGAAAATTGAGCAATTCTTTGGTTTTGATTTGCTGTCACAGCACAGATTAATTGTGAAACTTATTTGATGTATAAATTAAAAGTTACAAGGTATTAGTGATCAGCAACAGTTAGAAGCCCAACAAAAAAAAATCAATGAACTTGTTACAAATAGTATCAATTCAGCATAGATTAGAACATAATGTGTTGCTATTTACCTGTATTGAAAGGTAGTTGTGCACTGGAATTAATGTATATTTCCCCAAGTAAAACAAATCTTGGGACAAATAAATAAATGAGAAAAATATCATAAATAAACCACATTTTAAAATGGTTAAAATCAAGAGATCGGTTAAAAACAAAAATGTGTGTTTTAAAGTAACAGTATGATTGGATCAGATTGAAATAAAATGGCTTGATTGTAATTTACGCTAATTTCCAACTCACTATGGAGTAGATTTACAATTCTACTGATTATGATCATTATCATGATGGGAAAACGTAATGTGCTTCAGCAAGGCCGGTGAACTGCATCCCGTCTCTGGGTAAATTCACCTTCATTCTGCAACACTTTCTGTATTGTGTAATAAGCACAAACAACCTATGTGTCTGCACCCAGTCTGCAGCTTGTCAAGATGGCTCCAAGTTATGATCTGAAGCCCCCCCCCCCCCCCCCCCACCTCCCCCCACTCCTTTGCAGGCTTGAATACCATGTATTTATTTCTAAGGAGGACATTAAGAAAGAGAAATGAACTGGATACATTTTAGGCTGAATTAGATTCCATATCACGCCTCTCGCCCAGTGAACACTGGAGATAGGCACCAGCAACCCCCGCGACCCCATGAGGGAATAAGCGGGTCAGAAAATGGAAGGATGGATGGATGGATTCCATATACCTGAAAATTAACTGTTTTGATCTGTGATTTTTTTTTTTTTACAAATAAGCGCTAAATGAATAAACAAGACATAATTGAATTTACAAGATGAAATCTATAATCTGAAAAGGCATTTCCTTTTAAATCTTGTCAATTACTAAGGAATAAACGTAAGCTCACATCTCTCTTTCTGCATGAGAACTCGCATAAATTGACCAGTGTTGATATTCTGTTTCCCGTTTTTTCCCTAAAACTGTTCCCAATCTGCCATATTATTTGGTGCGTTCAATCTGGCGCAATCTCAACCTTGGCCACTAGATGTCAGTATATCTCTGGAACAAGTCAAGCTGTTGCTTCAGGCTGAGATACTGAAGAATTGCTACACAAAATGATCCAATTAGAGAATCCAGACATTATTGATTTAATTTCTTTTTAAAAAATAGTAATATATGAAAACATTGATGGTAGTAATCTTGAAGTTCTTTAAAATAACTCATGATAAAACAGGCTTGATAAAACAAACAGACTGATCAAACAAACATCAGTTTAAAAAAGATTTAAACTAAATAATAAAGTAAAGATATTTTTCAAAAGAATAGTAAATGAATATTTATTATCATTTAGTTCTGCTTTAGCTAAGAGTTAAACATTGTACTTAAGTTTGATTCAAAACAATAAAAGTATTAAACACACAAGGAAAAAAACAAGAAGATCTTCATTTCATTGTTTTGTATCTTTCAGCATGTCAAGAGGAGTTTCAATGCTGCTAAACAGGAACCAACATTTAACATGTTAAAGTTGAAATTGAGCAGATCTTTGATTTTAGGAGCTGCTGCAACATTACCACCATGAAATAAGGTGTGATGATAATAACAGTCCAAGGTACATCATAAATATTCAACAGGCCTTTGATGTGGAGATGTGTTGTTTACGGAGGCCTAAAATTAGTCTGTCTTGGGACAGACGAGCATCTTGGTTCGTTTCTCTGAGGGCTGTTCCTAACAGACAGAGACGGGTGCTGCTGCTGTTAGACATGCGGAGCTGAATAAAACAAACATTTGCATTTCCCCCAGAAAAAAAAAACAAAATGTAAAATTACTGGAGACATATTGGCTGTGCTCGGTCCCCAGGAGACAATCAAGTAATTGCTCCTCACTTGAACTTGAGTGCTCAAAAGCCGTCATTGGCGAGGGAAATATATGAAAAAAGTCTTTTAGCATTAAAGATTCATTGGAGAGCTCAGAAACTACATCCAGTTGTTCCATATTTACAGACTCTTCGGGGAAAAGTTGAGGCAAGCATTCAAGATATGATGCTATGTCTAACGTGTAGGAGGCACATATTTATTTATTAATCTTCCATGCATGCCTTTCTGAAATGATTCACCCCTCCTGACTGTGTATCCATCTTCTCCTTCCATCTCCATCTACAACTGACTGAATTCTCCGCACAGCTTCATCCAATCCAACATTTCTCCCTACCTGCCCGGTGCCAGTAATTACTCAGTTGTCAGCCTATCATCCTGTCATTGAAAATGTTATGATGAACCACAACAACCTCCACAGCTCAAATACACTAAAATTTAAAATGGACATACATGCTATACAGTACCGAACAATGACTGATCTGGAAACCATGATGGAGAAGTAGAAAGGACACTGAACTTAAATTAATACTTCAGATTACTGATGTGTGTGTCTATTAGGAGGCTGTGGATAGTCAGCACCTTACCTGCAGAGGTTCACTTTCTTGTCGTCCTCACTTGATGCACCGGGTTGGCCTTCCATTCATATATAATTCAATGGCATTATGAGTTTATGAGGTTCTCCACCATACTTATGATCACGCTGAACTTTATATAATCAGAGCCGAATGTGACTGGACTGCATTTTAATGGATCAGCTTGATATAAATGAAATTTGGACTGATTAGGATTCTGCGCAATGGTATTTGAATTGATATTATGCATTTTGTTATTTTGTGCTGTAAATAAAATGAACATGAATAAAATATAACTAAATAAAAAAAGTCAGTATTAGAATAAAATAGAATATAATTTTCCAGATGGATCTCCTATGTGGTCTTTAGCGGTGCATGTCTCACATGGAAGTGTTATTGTTGAGTATCTCATCCCACCATGATCAACCCTTTAATAAATTATAGTCATCTATGTCAGAATATATGTTATGGTGTAAATGCTGTTTCAGCCACTGTTTAAACAGTCTTGGGGCTGTTTAAAGATGGTAGAGGTTTAGGTTTATACTTGTTCTGCTCTGACAAGCCTTAAGACCAGGTGTGTCAAAACCTTCTGCCGCACCGTGAAAATAGTCTAGCTAAAAGTTTCACTGTGATTTTTTTTCTTCATTCTAATCTGCGAAAAACTAAACACAAAATATATTTATAAAACAAAGTAGTCTGATTCATGCGTAACAGGGATTTCTAAATCATGGCAAATCTCTTTCAGGAAAAGCATGTTTGCCATATTAAAAGAAAGCTAAATAAGTTTCCCTATTTATCAATGATTTTTGTCTAATTTTTTTTGTCCATTCTTAGCAACAAGACCTGGATATGGGTCACCTTTTCTTCTAAAATGTTTGCTATACTTAGCGAGGTTAATAAATTAGGCGCTCCCAGGGCTGCCTTTTAATAATTCACAGGATGTCACTGGAAAGCAAAATATATGGTGAATAAAATATGAACACGTTCTATTTAAAATTTTAAAAATAGTTTAAATTGTCTGTGTTTTTTTTTTTATTCTTGAGAGGCATCAGTCAAATGAAAATTATGGTAAAGAATAGATAAACCCTTCGCCTGGAAAAAAACATTCAGTCAGAGTAATCGATTAGGTAGTTGATAATTAATCCATCCAATCATTCGTTATCTATGCCTTGTTATCCATGGAGGGTCTGGGGGGGGGGGGGGGGGGGGTGCTTACTGCCAGCGATCATTGGCCAACAGGCCAGGTACAGCAAGGAGAGGTCGCCAATTCAGCATTAGTTGATTAATTAAAAAAACAAATAAAAATTATTAGTTTCAACCCCATGTTTAAAAGAAGAAGTCAAAAGCAAAGATCGTTTATTCAGTAGCTGCATTTTTTTAAACTAAAAGGTTCATAAAATATGATTGACAGAACGGAACCTTATCATCGCCACTATAAGCAGCTCTTTATGTCAAGGTTTTGCCCATTTTCTCTCTAAATAATAAAAAAAACCCCAGCTTATTATTAACTTGATCACTCATACAAGTCAAGAGGCTTTTATTTTCATACGTCAACAACTATTTCCAGCTCAAAAAAGCATTTCTGCAAACTGAAGAAAACTGATGGCAGCCTACTATAAAGCTTAAAGGGGCCATAACGACATATTTCATTTTTCTGAGGTTTTGGGGTTATAATATGGTCTGTTGTGCACTGATGAGGCCGTGTTAATGTCAAACGTGAACACCAAAGCATCTGCCCAGGGGCGGTCAGCTCTGTTGATTGGCCCAAAAACGGTCAGATCAGAACACAGCCGTCTTTCTAAGTATTCATATTGTCCAATCAGAGCACACCATCAAGCAAACACAACCAACCGTTTTACTGAGGAGGAACATTTAACAATATGACGTTATTTTTTAAATAAAATTCTTTGGAGAATTTAGATATGCAGCAATATCAACTACATAAAATGGTTTATGCAGTAATGTCGTAGGGACCTTTAAAAACTCCTGTAAATGAGCAGAAAACCAATTTCTGCTTCTAGACTTCTTAATCTGATCTTGATAATTATTTCATTTCTATTTTAAACATTCATGTTTTATATAGATTGACAACCAAGATGCATTGTTCAATGCCTGAAGTTGCTGCAGATAGTGGGACTTCTTAGTAATAATAGAATAGAAATGGCAAAACGACACCAGACGCACACACTGGATTAAATAATATGAATAAAAAGCTACATTTAAAGTTAGGCTGTAAAGCAGAAGAGAAATAACGTATCAGAAAGAGAATAAATGGAGAATAACCTTTTTTTTTTTAAACCAGAACATTACAGCCATTAACAAATGTCAGCTGTAACTTCCACATCTCTGGATGCTTTAGCCAGACAGTAAAAGAAGTCACATGCATTTTAATAGAGGTTTAAACATCAGATGGTTAAATAATGTCTGCGTGAGCTAAAATGTCAGCGACAGCAAAATGTGGAAACCTTTATTAAACAAAGGAAAAGACATGCATTTCCTGAACGGGTGTGTTGTTCCTAAATTCTTAGCACAGCACGGATGCCCTTTTAGCTCAAACAGACAAAACACGGCTGTAAACAGGATTCTGAGAGATTGCTGATTAATCCTGAAACCATATGCTGATCTGACCTTTATGAGTCACTGCTGCGCTCAACAAAGACTTCAGGTTTTGTCCCGCTTCTGAGACACTTGAGTCATGCTGAATGGAAAATATGACACCTGTATGGTACATTGATGGCTATGTAAGGATTGCAATGAAAAGGAAAAACTTTGCAATAAAAGAAAAAAAACCTCTCTGGGTGTAGATTTTATGTGTCTGTGGCTGTGACATCTGAAAAATGAATGCTGAAGCCACCTGAGAGGCACCGTTGGGAGTGTGTGAGGTTGTTAAGGAATCACAATGACTGAAGGCATATGTTTGCCAGCTGAGTAAAGTTGCAGGACTTTGTGCCGTCCCCCAGGATGCCAGCATGCTATGTGAGCATGATCTGATAACAAGCAACATATCTAGCTGCGTTGGCAAATCCTCAAGCCGATGCCCGGGGATTTAAACTATAGAGATGGTGCGATGCGATGACTGGAAGACAAGGAAACAACAGAGGGAAACTGAGCAGATGATACTATTTATTCCACATAAAAGATGCCAAAGATCTGCATTAAATGTCTTTTTAAGCTAGCTGGCAAAAATGGGTTTGGGCCTGTGTATTTTTTTTTAAATTATCGCAGAATGAAAAAGGTAAACATACAAAATAACCAGAGGTTCAACAAGGCGCAATGTTTAATGCTATATATTTATTATTTTATTTGATGTAATGTTACAGTGGACTGTGAGGAATCTTATTCTACTCTGCTGAAAAGTCATACATTGTTTCAGGTTGATCCTAACCCTGGAGAAGCTCGGCCTGTCCGCACAACCAACCATCCATCCATCCATCCATCCATCCAATATCTACACAGTTGTCCTTGCCAGGTGGTGGGGGCTGGTGCTTTTCTCAAATGGCCAGAAAAGTGGTGTAATCAATTGTTTTTTATCACTCTGTGTTACAACCTGGCTCAAAGGCCATAACAAAAAGGAAAAAAACACAATGTATACCAGGCAAGCTACAAAACTAAACACAGCTGCCCTATCTGTAAAGAAGAGCCAGTTTAAATAGGGAGGTCGCTTTCAGGATTGGTGGAGCAATCAAGGTGAGTATCCAATCAGGAGAAGAAGAGAATTTTAACAGGAAGTGATGCACACTGAGCCATAGACATCATATACGTAGACGCGTCATAGGGCGCAGGTTCGCACGTCAACGTCACCGCCATATTGTATGTGGCAGAAAAAAGTTGAGTTCTGTTATTGTGAACGTGGATCAGTGAAGATGCCTCATTCCTGTGCTGCAATAAATACACACACACGCATATATATATATATATATATATATATATATATATATATATATATATATATATATATATATATATATATATATATATATATATATATATATATATATATATATATATATATATATATATAGTGTGTGTGTGTGTGTGTGTGTGTGTGTGTTATGAATATAAGGTTCAATTTGTTAAATCTAAACATTGTGGTCTTCATTATTTCATAAAACCGTGTCACATGTGAACCTTTAGGAACAGACTTTTTGGGTGAGTATTAAAGAGGTAAAATTAATAATATGAGAGAAAAAAAGTCCTAAAGTAAAAAATAAACTAACAAACACAAAAGTGATAATGTTATGATAAAAACATCATATTATGAGAATTAAGGGGGAACAATTCCAGAGTAATCACAGTTTGCAGAATTATTTCACTCCTGGAGTAATCGGGCCAGGTTAGATTATTTTAAATATTTTTATTCTTTAGGAGAATAAATTCAGGAGAATGAAGCTAAAGGGATACGAAAATAAACTTGTAATATTACAAAAAAGAAATACTACGAATACAAAGTATATTCAGAGATTAAAGTCCCTCTGATACTGTTTAAGTGACTGAGTAACTGCAGATTTGCCACATTTAAGATGGCGGACGCTCTGACGCATCGCAGCATAGGCAGAACCCGCCCAATGACGCGTCTACTCTTATATTATGTCTATGCACTGAGCTATATTATACACTGGAGTGCTGATTTTGCCGCAAAACTGAAGTTACTGGCCGCCATCTTGCTACTCCCTACTGTCACAGAATCCAATAGGATTTGGTTGCAACAACAAGCAGTTTTCTGGCTGTGTGAAAACGTTTCACAGGTAATTCTACAGTCAGTGGATCTACTAACACTATCAACTACTAGGAAATTAGATGCTGAAATATTTTACTTGTTATTCATATTAAATATATATATATATATATATATATATATATATATATATATAAAATAAATAAAATGCTAAATATTTCAGCACATGACTTTCTCAGTACTTGATAGTTTTAGAACATAACATAAAAGTATATGGCATTTGACATTTTAAAAGTTTTAAGTCCCCCTTGAACATGAGAAAATCCTCGTTATTCGATGCTGTAGCGCACATATTCCTTAGTTACTGGAGGGAAATAGGGAGTACCAATATGGCGGCTGATGGCTTCAAAGCGACTCATTCTAACAGTGGGCTATTAGCACTCCAGTGTATAAAAGAGATCAGTGGTGATGCAGGACGAAATACAGGAAATAATCCAGGAAAAGATCTGCATCAAGATCCCATAGCGGAGCCAGCTGTCAGGAAGCAGCAATTGCCCCTAAATTTAGATAACGTGAGAAAAGAAAAAACACAAACGAAGGCCACTGGCCGTAACACTCTGTGAGATCAAATCAGACTAAACTCTTCTTTCATTAAGTCAGTTAGAATTACCCAAATTACTCCTGAGAGCCAGAATAATGAGAGAGCGTCTTGGCTAAATTATTATCTCTTTTTTTTTAAGAAGCTCACAAACACTAAATGTTTAAGTCCAGCCTTCATACCGTTCAGAAAGCAGATTCTGTGTAGTAAGCCAGGAAGAAGCCATTGCTACAAAAGCAACAAAAAAAAAATCCATATTACACTTTGCAGATGCACCCAGGGACAAAGTCTGTCACTTTTGGAGACATGTCCAGTGGTCTGATGAGACCCAAGGTCACATTTACAGGGAAACGGGAGTTTGCCATTCCGAGAGCACCTTCCAAGCTGTGAAATACGGGGGGTGGCAGCATCACTCCTTGGGATGGTTTTCTGCAAGGGGGACTAGTGCACTTCACTCCTCAATATAAATGGAATCACGAGGAAAGAAGAATATATGGAAATATTGACGTAACATCTCAAAACATCAGCCAGAAAGTTAAAGCTTGGGTAACAATGGGTCTTCAAAATAACCATAATCCATTGCTGCGAAGTGGCTTGGCAGCAATGAAGTCAATGTTTCACAAAAGCTGAATGTCAGGCACATGGAAAATTTGTGAGCAGAGTTGAAAAGGTGTGTGTGAGCAAGGCAGCCTGAGTTAAACCAGTTTATAAAGGACAAAATGGGGAACTAGTGTGAAAGGTTTATAGAAGGATACTGAAAAATCAGACTCAGGTCATATAAACTAAGAAAAGAAGCTCAACCAGATACTAAGGAAATGTATGCAAAAATCTGACATTGTAATGAGATTTATGACAGCCCTATCTGCTTTAGCCTGATGTATTACGTGTGTTTTTATTCCCTGTATGCAAATATATGGTTTCGACTGCATATCAAGGCAACTGTATTTTTTTAACCAAATGTACATTTGTCTGTGTATGTTAGTTTTACTGTGGTTTTAGATGGCTTCATTGTAACCTTCAAACAGCGAGTCAACGTGAAAACATTTAGGCTTCATACACGACGCATTTACGGTGCACAACATGCACGGTTCTCCACAGGAACAAACACTCCACTAAAGTAACAGATGAATAAGTGCAGCGAGTGTTTCAAGATGCAGCGTAAAGATAACCTCTCCTGTTTTACATTACAGACATTAGAAAAAGAATCTGCTAAATAAACTTAAAAAATGTAAATCCATTGCTGCAGTAAACCCCAATTCAGTTATATTACATCACACATGCAATTTCACATGCAAAATGCAATGCAAATGTTGCAGCTATATATATATAAAACATATCTAATATATTCCTATAATCAAAAGTATAACTATATATCCACACACAAGGAAAAGTTTACAATAAATACTGCAAGTAGACTGGTAGAATAAGATGGATGTTAGTGTACAACAGATGGCAGTATGCGCCTCTTAAACTAAGCTGTATCGCATATCTAAAATGCAGAATTCCCTCAGCTATTTCCTGCTAAAGAGAAACCAGTTACTAAATATGAAATTAAGCTTTTTTCCCCCTCTTTTCTTTTAATCTCTGTGGGAGTAACTGTACCAGTGCCATCCCCTGTTTTACTGAAGGACACATTTATTTAGCCTCCTGAGATAAGGTTCATTTGACAAGGGAATTTCACTCTTAAATTAAATGGAGGATGTTCAAAATAGGTCTGCCGTCTCAATTTACACTGATAGCCCATTAGGGTCAGACGCATATCAACATAATACGAAGTTAGTAACACATTACAATTTTTGGAGTTGAATCTTCCCTTGATATTGCTAAATGGCCAAAAAGCGATGTATCAAAGGAATAAATCCTGTTTTGTTGCTGCTGCGATGCATACAACTGATTAAGTATTACAAAATGAACAAAAGAAAAGAAAAGATTCAGCAGATTTTTCAGTTCTGTATCCTGTTAATCCTTCATTTTTTCAGGCGGGAAACAAATCAGATATTCTGGTCCTAAAGTGCCTGAAGGCACAACATGCCTGCAGCATAAAACCCACAAAGACAGACTTAACAACGAATGAGCTAATTAGCAAATTAGAAAACAGCGTGTTATTTAGCCATGTCATTAGAAATTTAGACACCAATCTGGCAAAGTGTGCAACACCTTCTGCAGTATATTTTTAGGAATGCATCGCAGCAGGAAGTAAGTTTGAAAAAAAGTCTTCAAGCGTCCTAAACAAAACTAACCTTTTTTTTTTTTAAATAAATTAGATTTTTGATTAAGTAAGACTGATGGTTGGTGACTTAAAAACTGGAAAACCAAAAACAACAGCACCACTCTAGGTGAGAAAATAGACATTTAAACTTTCCGAGATTTATTGAGGATTTATGGTTGCCATCTCTTCCATGTTGAGGTGATTTATAACACCACAGAACTACAGGCAATTAAGAATGAGTCCTTACATTTTCACATGCAAACTGTTGAAGGTATAGCTGTTACAAATAATTGTCTTGTGTTGACTTATTGTCCTTTTTTGCAATGTGAATGATAACAGCTCTTAAACGGAACATTTATTATACAAATCATTATATCAGTCTAATATCAAGACACCCTCCAAACCATGTTGTTTGTGTTTTGCAAAGTGACAAGCCAACAAAATGGAAAATGTTGTGGTAGATACGTGAAGGGTGTTTAGTTTTCATAACGTAACCAAAGATTTTTCACTTATGTCCCCTAGAATTCATGTTTACTTATCTATTAAGGGTTTAGGTTATTAGATTCTTGTAACTGGTAGATCCGGTTTCTGTTAGCTTCCCTTCTTATTTTTGTAATTCTGTTATTTCTGTACTTTCTTGGTTTATTTAGATTTCTTCCCCTTATCTGGTCCATTCTCCCTCTCCTGCTAGAGCCGGGCATACACTGTACGATTTTTTGCCCTTTTTAGGGTTGATTCTTCAGTCATGCGATAATTTTTTGGATCGGGTCTAGTTTCAGCTGCATCATGCATCCTGCTTCATGTAGTATCCAGGAGTAACCAGGCGCGATTAGCCTCTCACGAACACCTCCCGATCAGGAATCGTACGGTCGGATGAAAATCAAACCCGTTTGAAATTCAGTCGGCCCTGGTGAGGTGATTGTGAGCGCATCCTGCTGTTGAAGCAGAGCTACGAGCCGATTTTCCCCAACCTCACACACTGCACATGTGCAAACAAGAGGGAATTGTTCTTCTCAGATGAAAACATAGGAGTGGAGAGAAGCATGGCGGCGGTACGTGTGACAAACTGGAGTCAAACTACGGAGGAGCAACTCGTAGAATAGGCAAAGCAGCGCGTTTTGTACCACTGAGCCTCATATTTAATAGTGAGCATCGACACTTCCGTCTTTTTCTTCTTCTACTGTCTACATTTGGCTTCCGGATTGACGAGTCTGACAAGCACCGTCTCTCTATAGGGCTGAGTCTGACGTCCGTTTTTTGGATGTACAGTGTAAGAACAGATATGATGAGCTGTGAACTTTTTAACCCCGTTGTATCTGAGTACAACGATTGAAAATATCGCACAGTGTATGCTTAGGTTCTGTTAATTCCCTGCACCCACCAGTTCATTACCCTATATTTTCTGCAGTGTAATTGCTTTTACTCAGTCCACCTGCACTTGATTGCTCCACCTACTGTCCCTTTTGTTTTCCTCCTCCATTTAGTCAGCCAGCCAGCCACACTGAGTTGTCAGGTCCTTTGTCATGCTGCCCTGTTCTGGTCTCCTCCTTGCCGTGTTCCTGGTTCCATGTCTGCCTCTAAGCCTTGTTTATTTATATATCAAAGTCATTCTTCACTCAACATGCGGTTTCCCTACTCTTGTCTGCACTTCGGTCCAAACAACAACACCTTAAACCTGACAGTAGAACCTGACATAAATCTGGACCGAGCATGCAGCCAAGCCAAGACTCTGCATCGGATCCAGCAGGAGTTGAAAGAGGCTGAGGGACTTTACGCGGACACAGACGCCTTACCTTCTGCTGCTGGAGGAGTTGTGGGATGTGTTTCGACGGGGCACAGTTGGCGATGGCTTCTGCATCGCCAACAGGATTCTCCTCTGCTCTCCACAGATACCGCCGTAGATCAGCTGCCTTTGCATCTGAAGCAGATGCGTTAGCATTAACGGGGATCGGCACAGCCCTGCGCGGCTCCCTGGAGGTACGGGCTTTCAGAAGTGGAGCTGACTCAGTCCTGACTAGGCTCTTTGAGGATGGTGCTTCAGATCTTTCTTGGGTTCCTCTCTGTGTTTCTGTGGGAGCTCTTTGGTGGTCCCCAGCCGTCTCCAGAGCCTCTGGGTGGTCCTGCCGGTGTGAAGATCAGCTTTGTACACGCTAATTAGTTTGCATGTGTTTCAATACATGAAAACCTTTTGAAGGTCAGGACCACAACATATTGTGGCAAAAAGATAAAAAAAAAATATATATTTTGATCATGATGCCAAACTTGAGTATTCACTGCTTCTCAGTTTCATAAAAGCTTATTGCACAGTGTGTGATGGCTTAACTGCGGATGGGAGTAGGTAGTTGTTTTCTTCAACTCCTGTGTGGGTAAGACTTGAGAAGCCGTTCTGTCGCTCTGTGGCATGCTAACCCACAGACACAATCCAGTGAGGAACAGGCCTATGGAGATGTTTCAGCAGGTTATTATGCTGACTAACATATTAATACATTTGAAAAATGTCCTTGGGTGGAGGGATGGTCGATATTCTACTCTGCTTTGTTGTTGAATAGGGAAATTTATTTCTGCTCAAGCTTCTCTTCCTGTCATCCCGCTGGATGATCCTCACTTCTGTCTGCATTCTTTGTCTGTCTCTTCCCGTCAGAGCTTCTGCAGGTGTGCCCCCCCCCCCCCCCGCCATCCCAATGGATCCTCCTGACACGCCTGATCCTTATCAGACTCATTACCAAGCCGTAAATCTTCGAAGGGTTTTTCCTCAACTCTTGGCAAGCCCCTTGTATTCGCCAGCTGAGTAAGTCTGAGGCCAAAGCCTCACTTCATGCACGTCCTTGTTAGTTGTGTTCTTGAAGCCTTATTATTTCCTGTAGCTCAGATCCGGCCGTCCTGCCTGACAACCTGCCAAACCCTAACTCTGTGTTCAGCCAGACTCTGAGAACCAGGGACTTTCATTATTTCACAGAATTAAACGCTAGGTCCAAAAAGCTGAATTATTAAAAATGAGTAAATAAATATGATGATGCACTACACACACACACACACACACACACACACACACACACACACACACACACACACACACACACACACGGCATAAGGACATACGTTTAAATGACAGCAGGTTGTCAACCCGTTTTTTTAGGGCCTTATCTAAAATGAGTCCTCGTCCTTCTGCCTCTACCGTTACCTGCTGTCTTTAACCCAGATCATCTCCCCTTTTTTTTTTTTGCTGGTCTGGGTGCAAGCTTAAACTTGAATCTATATTCATATTGGATCTCATCGTAAAAGACAGCTGTGTCCAATTTTGCACAAACACTACAAATCTGGATCTGCAATTACCAGCTTTAAAACTTGAAAATCACTTTTGCAGGCCAGGGCCACCGGGGCAAAAGTAATTACACAATCTGTGGCGGTGTCATCAGCACATAATTTCTGTGGTCGCTCAGACATGAAGGGGACCTTGAGAGGTGTGTGTGTGTGTGTGTGTGTCGGTCTGAAAGAAGGTGAGGATGTGTGTCCCTGTACCCCTCATCAGGCTTTGCAAGCGGCTGACTGTCAAACTGTGGAAATGTGATAGGTAATGAGAGACACTGTTCTTAACATGATTGATTTGAGATGCCCTTGCAAACAATCACAGTCAACAACAAGCTGATATACAAGGAAGAATGATGGAAGAGTGAATGAGATTTGACAATTTACTGAAGCCCCTCTTATTGACTAAGGAAAACACAACAGAGAGAGAGACAATAGAAACGGGAAGCGCACTGACAGGGGACTGATGGATAGATGGGGCTAAGCAAACCTAACAACAACAACAACAAAAACAGCAAATACTTGCATAAAGAATAATGACAACTAATGCTTGTCGTAGCAAAATTAAAATGAGTTATTGCATGTTGGTTGTTGCTTGAGAGATACACACAGGGCCTTGCAAAGTATTCACAACCCTTGACCTTTTTTACATTTTGTCACATTATAACAACAAACAAAATTTTATGTGGTAGACCAACAACAAAGTATTGCATAATGCTGAAGTAGAAAAGAAAATGATGTAGGTTAAAAAACAACAACAGAGCAATCTTGATAGGAGATGCAAAATATGGATTTAGATCAAAACCTTTTCATGTTTACGAATGGCCTAGTCAAAGTACAGAAATCATTCCAGTTGAAAATCTGTGTTAAGACTGAGCTATATTGCAAAAAGAATAAAAATAATAATGGGTAAAAATGTCAGCCTGTAGAAGTGCAAAGTTTGTAGAAACATGCCCCAGTAGACTTGCAGCTGTACCTGCAGAGAAAGGCGCTTCCACAAAGCGTTGACTCAGTGACTGAATACAAACTCACATCATACTTGTCAGTTTCCTCATTTGCAAAAATGCAATAGCTTCCACTTCTTAGTTATGTGCTACTTTGTGTTGGTCTATCACATAAAATCACTATAAAATGCACTGATGTTTGTGGTTGCAAAGGGACAAATTGTCCAAAATGTCTGAACATCTGTACATCTAAACAACACCTGTGAGCATACTTCTGGGGGAGCAACAACTGTCAAGATGTGTTGGACTGGTTATTGATTTACTTTGGAGCTCAGAGTGATCTCGTCACTGTAGGAAAACAATGTGCTGTGAGAATAAATCTTTTGTATAACAATTATGTCGCATAAGTAAATTCACACCATTAGATTTGGTGTCTTTACTTTTTACTTTCTGGTCTCCAGCTGACCAGCTGTCTATTCTCTGGTTGATTTTAAACACACAATTCTGCATATTTATCTTGATGCTAAGGGAGGGTTGGGGTATTGCATTTTAAACCAAGGATAAAATGCTTTGCTTATGCCTCATGTATAGTATTTCACCATTTGTGGCCACAGTTTCATAAAGCGTTGGGACTTAAACTAATGTAATATTGTGTTTGATTGATTTCTCACTTTTGAACCCGCAGACCACAAGCAAGCCCTTGTTTTATGTGAAAGATCAATCTTCAGAATGTATGAAAGCTTTCAGGAGTTATTAGACTGCATTGTAATCACTCCTTGTCCAAAAAGGCTACTGGATTATGATAATTTATAGGCTTAGCTTTTAAGAAACTTTTATCCTTACTAAGAGTTAGAGGTGTAGAGTAATGCAGAGGTTTAAGCTGCAGTGGTCACATTCAACAGAGAACAGTCTTTATGGTTGCTGTCTCTGTAGTTTTAGAGAAGCTGAGGGTAAAGTGCATAACTTGATCAAAGGGCCAAATATCCACAAAATGTTTTTCACAAACTGCTAAATAAGACAGTAAACAGCTTATTTTCATGTTGTTTTAGTTCCCATTGAATAAATGTGATGCGTTTTATTAAAAAAGCTCCGTTGCTCTAGCTCTTTCACATAAATTGATTCAAAACGGAGAGAGAGACATTTTTTCCTCATTCTTTTACTTTTCCGGTATGTCAGAGCCCAGATCTGGTGCAACAGAAACGTGTAGACAAACCCAGGGGTCCTTCGCACAAAAGAGGCTCTTTGTGATAACCAAAGAAATGTACGGTCACAAAATGGGTTTTGACGAGCATATATTTTCAGTTTTTTTTCAGTTATTCAGTTATTTATTTGGTACACAGTACTTTTGATCATATCTACATCTGGGAAGGAGAAATATAGAAAAGACGTTTGTCTGTGATTCACCACGGCGAGGAATGACCACTTGTAAAAAAAACAAAACAAAACATTGTAATAAAATAAATCCTGCTAGCATTTAGTTTAGATGTAATTTCTACTCCAGTTCTGATCAGCCTTTTTACACTGATGTGCAAGGCTGTGACCTAGTTTCTCCTAGCCTAGTAGCCTTCTTTATTTTGGTGATCTGTGCAGTAGCTGGGTAAGCCTTACTTTTCTCCGCACAGTCTGTCTGTTTTATTAATGACCGAAAGAAATCTGGCCGATTGCAACAAGTTACTAACTTCTGAACGAGCATGTGGTGACAGTGGAGAGGAGAAAGAAACCTTTTTACAAAAAGAAATCTCCAGCAGAGCCCAGCTGATCTCTGTTGTAATTATATCTTCAGCTTTGGGTCATTGCAGAAGGAAAGATTATTGTTTTATATTTTTGGTGGACAAATTTGTCTTCTTCGCCTGTTTGCTTTCACCGAGCTGATCCATATTTCCTGCATACAGGATCTTTGGTTAGAGTAATAATGCCCACTCTTTCCTTTTCTATGTGGCAAATGAGCAGCCACAAAAATATCCACCATTTATTGTTCTTTTTTTTCTGTCAATAAAACATTTTTCTCCTTACAGCCAGAAACAGTGGTGTGGTTCCAGATAGTGCAGCATCATGCGCATCATCAGCCTCCAACATCATATGGAGCTGGAGATCCGTTTGAGACGGGGCGGCTCCAAATGCTGCTTTTAAAACTTTTTCGGGTTTTTCAGTCTCAAAAACATGATGTTTGGCCTTCATCATGTGGAGTCAAACTAGATCTTTCTCCATCTTGGAAACCTGACCCCGACATGTTGCTTCGGATTATTTATAGGCCAATAAAGTGCTGACTGCTTATCAAATAACATGTGATAAAATATCCAGACTGGCTAACGTCCTTAATGGGTGGGCACAGAAGTTAGAAAGTTTTTCCAGTAAACACTTAACCTGTTACACAGCCGGTTTGTGTTGCTACAAAACAGAGAACCTTTTCGACTTTAAACCGAAAAGACTTGATGCTTACCTTTTTCTATTCAAATAACATTAACCTACAGTTCAGTGAGTGAAAGGTGGTGCTTTAGCAGCTAATGTTTGATAATCAGCTGGAACTTGGGCTTCTCCTCCCTGACGTAGGAGCGCTTTTCTTTACGCTCAAACTGAGAACTGCAGACTTAGGCCAGGGGATAATGGCTCAGTGAATCAGTCAGTGAAGTACCATAAAGGCATGCCCTCAAGCCTGGCTGACAGTATAAATAAAAAAAACCTCAAGTAATTATTTTCATTCCTCCATCAGCTCAGGTATGAGTACCCTTGAGGGATTTCCTGTCTGCCTCCGCTGTTCCACCGACAACAGTCCCACAATCTGGCGAATTTTCATGCTGATAATCCAAACAACAAATCCTGGTGAGGCCCCCCTTCCACGACTGATGGACATGACAGTTTAGCACGAATCTGTGAGGAATCATCTGAGATTTACATAAAACATCAAACAAGATAAAAACATTTCAGAAAAACATGTCAAAAACACATCAGGATTCAGTTCTTTTCATTTTGTGGGCAATGAGTACCTTAAACAGGACTTTAACTGGAACGCCGAGCAGTCTTATTCAGTCTTTTCAAGTTGGGCGAAGAGTTAAAACGTGGGCTCCAACAGATTAATGGGAGCAAAGACATGTACACAAGCCTTTTTTTTTTTTTACTGCTATCACTGTCACTCAATGCTGGTTTCAAATAATTTTAAAAAGCTCAAAGAAAGTTAGAAACTCACTTTGACTCTTCTGTCCACTTTGCTTCCAAAGCCACTTTAGGGCCTTTGCACACAAAGCAAAAGCATTTCGGCAAGGCCTGTAAATCAGTTGGAGCTCCTTCAAAATCCCTAATTGGACAGCGGCATAAAAGCCCTCATCTTCAATTTGCCTCTAACGTAACATTTCATCTGAAGCTTTTTTTTTTATGATGAGACGATTTTCTTCCCTGCAGCCAGAGTGTTTCAGAAAGCTGCATCTAAACCTCTGCAACCTCTTCATACACTGTTTTATATCAGCAAAATAGAAACACACAGTTGGTGACAAGCAATGTGAGTGTCAGCTGAAGACTGCAATACAAACATAAAGCACCCTCCACGGTTGTTGACACCGCTGGTAAAAATGTGTAAGAGGCCTTAAAATGTTATTTTAATGCATTCATGTATTCCTACACTAAAATGAATATATGGATGCATGTAAAAATCCAACCTTTAATTATATAACATGCATTCAGGGGAGAAAAGAAATCCTGTATGAATAAATAATTAGTTTTGTGCAAAATCACCAGTGGCTTTGCTTCAGCTTAGATTATACTTTAGTAGAGGAACTTTTAAAATATAAGCGCATAACTTTTCAGTCTCCCTCAATATGACAATATGACACAGAATCAGCTATAAAAAAAAGGGAAAGACAAGAGAAAATGCCATTCAAGTCAGGCAGTTGTGAGTTGAAAGGCTCTCAGGTTGATCATCTTAACTTTCCCATTCAGTATACTGTCAGAGTAGAAAATGCTTTTAAAAGAACTAGAAAGTGTGACCAACAAGATTGGATTTGGAGCAAAGTTTTTCCCCCAACATACACGAGGAGGGTAAGAGAGGTTAAAAAGCTATCAGAGAAATGCAGCAAAAGAGGGATAATTGAGTTACAAAATGTCTATAACAACAATTTAAGTCTTTTGTTCTCATTTTTTTCCTGGGATCCCAGTGATTGTTGCTGTTGAAGGCAGAAACCATTTATGACAGGTATCTACAGTATATGAGGGATTTTTGCTTTATTATTTATTTAGAGATGGGGCACACTAAATAGGTCACAAGTGTATGATTGCACTAAACCAAGGGAATAGAGATAATGTCTCTAGAAACACACTTTCATTAGAAAATTTAAATAAAATGTGATGAATTTACACATTGCAGTACAATGTCCAATATGGCAATGTTGGAAACACAATTTGAATGTAAACCAAATGAATAACAGAAACAAAAGAGGTTGCCTGTGATGTTGCTTGTTGCTTTGATCATGTTAAAGCCAAGAAAAAAAACTTTTTTAGCATTTTAGCGTTTCACCGCTAAAATCCAAAAGTTTGCTACGATATGTTGAAATTTTGAACTTTAGTTGCATTGGCATTTCATTACTTTATACAACACTGGTCCACAGTGTCGGGGCACCAAATCCCTACTGCTTTTCACTTCTGAAAATCTGATCAAATAGATTGTTATCACACCATTCATTCTCAACAAAGACAGCCATCTCTCCTCGAGCGTGTCTGATGATGACATTTTGACACTTCAACAAGCAGAGTTTTAAATGGTAGTCACCAAAGCATAATCCTTTTTTTTGTCTCAGTATAAGTAGGTTTATCAAAGACTGGTTTTCTTTGTGGACAATCTGAGTAAAGAAACATCAGTGATGCTGATCACTGCAGAGGATCATTCCACTGCTGTACCTCTATAACCCAAATGTTGTCTCGTTTGCTGGTTGATAACGTGCTTGTTCACGTGTTGTTGCTTTGATATGATCATCTTCCTGTTGTAGTTTGATGAAACATAAAATGGTAACATATTGTAGTTCAGAACCACTGCACGAGAGTTGCCCGAGAACTAAACCATGCAAAAGATAATTAAAGCGTACAGCATGACCTTTACAACAGTCATCTGCACTCATGTAATGTTCACATCACAGAGTAAACGTAATTCACTTAGCCAATGTGGCACTGCATAATTTAAGAATAGAATATGATGAGAAATTAGAGCATGTAGTGAGATAATAAATGGTTTTTGGATCTTGTATTTTTCTGGTTCATGTTGGAACTCCCATGGTGCCAATAACTCTTAAGACTTCCCCTCTATCTGCTGAATATGATGCTACCACCAACTGTCTCTGTGAGTGAGGTGCCTTCTGGGTAATATACAGTGTTAATTTTCTGCCACACATCATGTTTTGCATGTTGCCCAAAAAGTTTCATTTTGGTCTCATCTGTGAAGTTATGTTTGCCATAACTTCACATGATTTTTTGGCTAACTTTAATCAGGACCTCTAATTGTCATCGTTTTTGGGAGTGTAGCTGGAGCAAAGTGAAGACATGCAGGCAACACAGTGAATAAAATATTTCAATGAACCGAAAGCACAACCTGCAGGCAAAACATGCAAGGAGCGAGAACGAGGAGGCACGTACAGAAACGGAACAATCCAGCTAAAAAACAATGACCAACAAAAGCGTGAACAACGGGGGAAACAGTAAACAGGCTTAAATCGGAGCCAATTGATGTGACACCAACTGTAAGAACGCTCCGACCATGCGGAAGCGTACCCCAGGCTGCTCTAACCTTCGACAGCAAAGACGTAATGGCAGTCCTGGTGAAGCTCACAGTGTTACCAGAGGCATTTTTGCCTTATTAAGGCACAGAAAACAGGGGAACAGAAAGTTAAGCCGAGCTGTACATCAAGTTAGTGAAGTTATTTCAAGGTGACCACGGACAAATCGACATTAAAGCTAAAGGTACCCAACTCGTACCCAACGTAAAATACATATTAATAACTTTTACAAAGTTACTGCAGTAGATGTTTTCATGATGCCATCGAGCTATCTATGGAAATAATTTACAGAGAGCTTCTGTATTAGGAGTGCAAAGTTTATATTATACTACCTATTAAAGCTTTGTGCAAAATCAGAGGCCTGGTAACTGATCGTAGCTAACAAAGACTCCCCTTATGCAACCAGAAGTTGCAACACACATATATCTAGAGCACATACAACACAGCAAAACTAGCAATAAGCACTGCCCCTTTAATTTAACAGTTGAGTATACAAGGTTACTTTGAACAAAAATTGAGGTACCTTCGTACAGACAGTATACATGCGGTAGTACCCCATCGATCACTGTCGTGTTCAGCTGTTCATGTGGTTGGCTACATGACTTTAATACATCTTTTATATTTATCTTAACTCCGTTTGGGTTTTGGGGAAAGAATAAACTGTATTCCACCCTCTAAACGTCCAGGACAACACATGTCTGAATTGTACTTTCCCCACTGACAACGTTTAACCATTTTTTCCAATGATCTTTAACGAAATCCTTCTGACTGCAATGCATTTGTAATGTAAGATCCCAGCAATGTTGAGGGGGTATAGGGTCTACATCTCCCAAAAGTAGGAAGCGTTTCACGTATGACTTGAGTAGAAAGACATAAAACTTATTTGTGATTTTCAAAAACAATGATTCGGTCCCACCTCTGCCAATTAGTTGTGGTGTATGTTTTTTTATGGGTATCAGAGTAAAGGGAGCTGACAAAAATATATGCCACACATTTCATATTTTTAATATACAAAGTTGATGAATATATTTCCCAACTCCTGTAGACATGATAGTAAAGAGATGGTTCTTTTGTCTCCGTATGTCTTCAAAGCTTCAGAAACAAGTGGTTCCATTATATTGTTGGTGTTTTCCTGCTATACGGTCATTTTTATCTCTTATTTACTTTGTGCCCTTTTTCAACGCTGCACTTTTTCATATGATGCCATAGTATGTCATAAATTGCATTAATCATGAGCCGTAGGTAATTGGTGTCACCGTGTACATCTTCTGGCCTGTGGAAAACTCCATGCTTGGACAGTCATAGTTAAAAATGCACTTTTCCATATCTGATGTGTGCTGTTCAGAAACAAGACAGAACACTGATAAGCCCAAGGCATATATACACATCACACACACACACACACACACACACACACACACACACACACACACACACACACACACACACACACACACACACACACACACACACACACACACACACATGCTGGCAATGGTTCATGCGTCAAAAAGCTTTCATAAATGTCTCATAAATTAAACAATAATTGCTCGGTGATGCATAAATTATTTGTAGCTTACTACAAGCCACAATAATTGTATGATTGTGCCAAAAAAGAAAGCAGTTGATTTCTTCTGGATCAAACAAACAAATCACTAACCACCCCTCCCTCCCTCCCTCCAGTTTTTCAGCCATGCTTGCAGACGTTCACAGAGTGTTTCAATAAATCATTATTTGAGGCTTCTGGAGCAAAAATAAACTGTTATTCTCCAAATTAATGTTGCGTGCTGTCTGTGTTTTCCAGACTCATTTATCAGTTTCCCTTTTATTTTGTTGGGTGGGGAGGGATAGGGACATATTGGTGAAAGTACAATTGCACAGGCATATGCATCCACACACACAAAAAACAAAAAAAAAAACGTCATGTTTACACAGATGTGTTCAATACAGCTGTTATGTAAAAGGCCTTCCTGCAGCCCCAACCAACAACCCTACAACCCCCCTTGCTCTCTCTTATGATGTAAACAGGGTCTTCCAGCTTCTGAAGTCCAGAAAAGTCTCAGGACCTGATCGTATTTCCCTCTACTACCTGAAAGCCTGTGTTGACCAGCTGGCCCCAATCTTCACTCAGATCTTTAATAAGTCTATCATCATCATCATCATCATCATCATCATCTTCATCTTCATAATCATCATCATCATCATCATCATCATCATCATCATCATCATCATCATGATGAAGTCTTGTCATGAGATCCTATGAGAGACTGGTGTTGAAGCATCAGAAGATCACACGCCCCCTGCTGGACACCTGCCGATTTGCTTACCGGGCAGGAGACACGCTGCTAACATCTCTGCAGGCCCCACACATCCTGCACACTTTAACCCTTTTATATTGGTTGTTTGGCCCAAACACCCACTGTTTGTGCTTTTACCTTTAGGTCGGCACTACAGAGTGCTGTAGGTAGACTGCCACCTGGCTGTCAATCTGATGAACACCATGAACACCTTACAGCGTGCTTAGTCAGCTACACTGTAGTGAAACAAAGTAGGTATACTGTGCTTTCAAAAGTCACAGCCTCCCTTTTATTCTCGCTACATCAAGACACCCTCCACCTCCCCTCATAAAAAAACCAAGCAAACAAAAAAAAACTTGTTTCTATATGCATACCAAACATGCTGTGAGCGCAGAAACTGAAGTCTTGTTCCTTGATTTTCATGGTCAAATAAAGATGATTCTGATTCTAAAAATAAAGACAACACATTGAGTGAGTTGTGTCAAAGCTTTGACTCGTAGAACTGTATATTTAATGTTAATGGTACAATATTGAGAAAACAATAAACTAATAAAAACTAAAAAAAATATGTTTTTTTTTTTAAAATCTACAAAAAGCAATCTAAAGTGCTCATTCTGGTGAGCAAAGATTTAGACACCCTCACATTTTTCCTACATCAATTGGATAAAATTACACAAATCTGCACCACAATGAAGCAATTACTTTTTGCTCCTTTTAAATATGACTATGTATTTTTTTAGAAGAATTTGTATTCAATCAAACACACACACAAACACACACACACACACCTCATTAATTAGAAGAATATTATTTAGTGTGATGAAAATAAAACTTCTTGCCCATCAAAGTAGACCCAATGTTTGAAAAGCACTAAACACTGCAACAACACTACAAGCTAAACATCTCCATTGCAAGGCATGGTGGTAACAGCATCATGCTCTGGGAATGCTTCTCAGCAGCAAGGGTACAAAGGCTTGTAAAAGGCAATGGACGTTTATTTGTAGAGGACATTTCCTATAACCTAAACTACAAACTTAATTTGATGAAGTTTCAGTGAACTACAACAGTTTAATAGAACATTAACATTCAAAGGCATCTCTAAACAAATAGGTTTTTAACACTGATTTAAAGGAACCCAGGATTTCAGCACTTTTACAGTCTTCTGGAAATCTGTTCCAGATAAGTGGAGCATAGGAACTAAATGCAGCTTCTCCATTCTGGTTCTGGATATGCAGAGTAGATTTGAACCAGAAGACCTGAGTGGTCTGGAGGGTTGATGCACTGAACAACTCTGTGATGTGTTTAGGTGCTAAGCCATTCGGTGATTTATTGACTAACAGAAGTATTTTAAAGTCTATTCTCTGAGATACAGGGAGCCAGTGTAAGGACTTTAGAACTGGGGTGATGTGCTCTACTTTCTTAGTTTTAGTGAGGACGGGGGCAGCAGCGTTCTCGATCAGCTAATATTTCCAGATCCTTTAATTCTGTACCAGAAAGGCCGACTCAGTTTTCAAGGCGTTCTAACAGGAGGGAGTGATCGACAGTATCGAATGCTGCACTGAGGTCCAATAATACCAGCACTGTGGTACTTCCACAGTCTGTATTTATATGGATGTCATTAAACACCTTGACAAGAGCAGCCTCTGTGCTGTGGTGATTATGGAAACCTGACGGGAAAACTTTAAAGCAGCTGGTCAAGGTTAAGAAGGTGTTAATTTGGTGGAACACAGCTTTTTTTTTTATAATCTTACTGATAAATGGTAGGCTTAAGATGTGGCTGTAGTTCTACAGTAGTAGTTTGTCCAAATTGTCATTTTTTTAACAGTGGTAGAAGTAGAACAGGAACACTGACAAAATATGATAAAATCCTGGAGGATAGCCTCAGTCTGACCTCTATTTGGAAGATAATTAATCTTTTTGCAGGACAATGACCTCAAGCGTGCAACAAGGGTTGAAAAAAAAAAAACAGGGTGAGCATTCTGAAGTGACATTGTAAGAAAGAATTCAGAAAAAAATGCACGAGAAATATTTATACTGACTCACCTCTGTTTGCAGCCAAATTAGCAAATACTGAAGGGAGTGAATATTTTTACAATTATTTACGTTACCTTTTATATCCACCCAGCTATTGTCTACAAACGCTTTTCCTTACATCCTCATTGTGGGACTGGTGACTGTCTCCTGCGGTCTTTGGCCCAGAGGTGGGGTCCACCCTGGCCAGGTTTCCAGGCCAACACAGAGACACAGAGAACAAACAACGAATCATGCTCACATTCACTCCTGGAGAGAACCCACACCTGCACGGGAAATACAGGCAAACTGCATTTAGAAAGATCCTCAATCTTGGATTCAAACCCAGGATGGTCTTGCTGCAAGATAACACAGGTAACAACTGCTTCACCGTGCTAATAATTTTTGACTAATCAACTTTTCATCTTAATATTAATTTCTGTTTTTCATAGCAATCAAACAACAACTTATACTGGCCGTGACTTTAAATTATGAAGGCAACAAAATGATGAAGCATGATGAAACATCCAAGCGCTCTACTGAGGCTATGCCTTTATTTGTAACAGGAGACATCTTTACTAGGATGAACAAAGTGAGTTTACATGAAGGGTTTGAGTAAAAATACAAACTACATTTCACCGGTGTGACATCGACCGGTCAAAGCTCCTGTTCAGCCAACTTCAAAAAGCTAACCTCGAACAACTGCACTGGTTTTTGGTTTGATTCAGTTTGTACGACCAAGATATCATTCATATCTCTTTTCACTATTATATTTGAGTGTTGAGATTCTAATTTCAGTGGATGCCTTTTAGCATATAAACATGTTTTTTTTGCCTTACAACAATGTGTTGCATTGTATTTTCTATGCAAGTGTTTCTTTGCAAAAGCATGACTTCATTTTAAGCATATGCTATGCGAATGCTATCAGTTCAGTGATTGACACAGAATCATTCATTTACCAAAGCAAGAGCATCTGAATCTGTGATGTTTTATATTAGCCCAGCTCTACAGGCCTTGACTGACATTGTGTTACATGCGATTATTGGATCATTACACACACACAGCTGATACATGCGAGTTAACATTAGAACGAACCTGAATGATCTCTGTCTGGCATACAGATGTAAGTCTATAAATAGAGGCAGCACAACTTTATTTTACTCCAGACCTTTTGTTTTTCCCTGCCTGGTCACATGTGATGTCAAGTTACATCAACACATCTTATAGAAAATAAATAATTCAATTTGGAGACATAATGTGATGACACAGATACTTTGGGTTGAATCTGTAAAATCAGTTTAAATTATTGTTTTAGCATCAATTTACTGTTTGCTTATGTAGGAAAACTAAAGTGTAATGGCAGTTTGATGTCTCTGCTCAAAAGAGGCTTGTAAATAACAGAATAACAGTCACAATTTGTTTAAATGTGTCAAAGGGGGATGTCAGTTTCATATCATATTAACATCAATCATAAGGCATTTCTGAGATCCAATTAAAAGAAGCCTTGCTAACAGGAAGTCCTCAGTCTTCAGGCTTAGCTACTCTGAGATAATTGGATCTGATGCTTTTGAGTAAAGAACTGAACTAACATGTCTCCAAACATCTGTTCAAATTATTTTTCTAGTCACTGTTATTGGACTTACAGAGCCTTCAATAAGGATTCAGACCCCTTTTTCACTCTTTTTTACATTTTGTCAAGTTGTAAACACAAGCCTTAATGTATTTCAGTAGGAGTTTATAATAATAGACTAACATGAAGTAATGCATCATTTTGAAGTGCAGGGGAAATAATGTATGTTTTTCAGTTTTGTTTTCCAGAACTAATCATCTTGATAGTGTGTTGTGCATTAGTATTCCGCTCCTGCTTGTCAGTACTTTTTAGAACCACCATTCACTGCAGTTATGGCCGCAAGCCTTTCTGGGCACACCTCCACCAGCTTCGAAAATCTAGAGAGACTTTTGCCCATTCTTCTTTGCAAAATACGTTAAACTTAATCAGATTGGATTGAGACCACCTATTAAAGGTATACTATGCAACCGGGGTTGATTTTCCAGCGAGCCCCCCCCCAGAGGGCGAAAGTAAAAGTGCACTGTCGTAAAGATGCTCAGCTGTTCTGGTTTCTCCATCAAGCCAGGCGCGGTTGTTTTGAGCTTAGCAGACAGGCGAACACAACGAAAAGTGGAAAAAACGGCAGTACAAACAATGACTAACAGTGAAGGTATGAACATCAAGGTTCCCGCAGCGCTAACTTGGCGAGGCGGCCGCCGCCGCCGCCGCCGCCGCCGCCGCCGCCGCCGCCTCGCCAGTTTTATTATTATTATTATTATTATTATTATTTTTTTTTTTTTTTTTTTATGTCGGCGAGACGATACCGCCACCGCCTCGCCAAGTCGCGGCCGCCGCGGTGGCATCTCGCCAACATAAAAAATAAATAAATAAATAAATAATTAAATAATAATAATAATAATAATAATAAAAACTCGATATGCTTGCATGTTTATTTGACGTTTACACGCGGTTCTTTGTTGTTGCTTTCGCGCGTGCATATAGTGAATGGCAGGGCAAAAACACATGGAGTTCTCGCCGTAAACAAGACTTCTGTGTGTGCGGGCCGTGAGCTCTTGCAATGCGGTACCGCGCGCGAGCTATTTTTAGAAACACAACGTCACAATGACGTCACATCACGTGGTACGCAGTGGGGCAAACTTTTGAAACCCGCCGCTGCTTTGCTTTAAAAGAGACGTGCGTTAGCCTAGGTTTTACTCGGTAAACGACTGCTTTTTCCAAATCTAAGACCATGGTTTTTAAACATTGTTGCTATGGAACGTGCAACAGCGACTCGAGGTACGCTGATCGGCCGCATATGAAGGATGTTTTCTTCAAGACTGCCAAGGAGAAATGTGTGCGCTGGGACCGGGGCGGTCGGCCTACACAACAGTTCAACCCGGAAAAAGTTACCAAATTCAAGTACATATGTAGCAAGCATTTTGTCGGAGGAAAGGGCACAACCGAAGAACATCCTGACCCAATTCCAGCGACATCAAGTCAAGGTAAGAGTATTTTGGTGGCCGACATGTTAATAATGAAGCGCCTGCTACCATGATAGCATACAGGCTATCATGGTAGCAGGCGCTAACATGATAGCCTGCTACCAGGATAGCTTACTCAAAAACATTTCAAATGAGACAAACATTAAACATATACCCATTCCTGGACGGTGATTGCAAACAACAACAACAAAAAAAAAACGGCCGACACTGCCATGATCGCCGCGCAGGAAAAAAAAACAAAGCTTACCGTTCGATCAACTCGGCCAGTTTTCCAGTTTTTTTAAGCCCTCGAACCTCAAGCCATCGTTTGAGCTGAAGGTTGGTGTGTTCTTCAACAGTGCGACCAGTAAACCGTGTGCCTGGGACATCGTCTTGGGAAAGTTTAACGGCTGTAAAGTCGGTCAGATCGCTGGTTCTGTTGCGGTTGTAATAGCTGGGTTATCCGTGCTTTCTCTCCTGTATGCCCTACCTAAGCGGCAAAAGGGGCGTTGCTCTTGAGACGGTGACGTCACGTGCGCGGTACCGCATTGCAAGTGCGGTATTTCCCCCACAGACCCCCAGGGCGGCCGAGAAAACCTTTGTTCGACCTGAAATGACTCATTTAATCGTCCAAAACGGTATGGAACACATTAATTAACTGAAAAATGTTGCATAGTATGCCTTTAACATCAATCATCAAGTATTGCTGGACTTCCATAATTGGATTTAGGTCTTGTTGACCTTGACTAAGCAATTCATGAGTATGTTTTGCTCTAAACTGTACCATTGCAAGTCTTGCTGTGTGTTTATGGTCACATAAACCTGACATTTGAAAAGTTCACTCAAAAGTGGCCTTTTGACAGTTGGATGGAAATATAGATAGTGATGTCTATCTATGGAGAGGTGTAAATGAATACGTAAGCAGACATACAGAGAACACGAAGGAGATCACACAGGAATCAGTGGAATCCCGCTGCGAGATAAAGAAACCCAGAAGATTAAAAATGTGATGAGTAACAGGTAAACCAGGTGAGTACAGTCAACAGAAAGCAGAGCAGCAGGGGGAGAATAGAAGCAGGGCACTGAGGGAAACTGAATGAAAACAAAGAGGATCTAACTAACCACAGCTAAAGACAAACACCAACATACGAGTCTAAACTACAAGGAGACATGAAAAAAAAAAAAACTAAGAAACTCAACATAAAGGAGTGAACTATGGAGAAAGGCTATTAAAAATAACACCAAAAATATTTTTAATACAAACATAAGCGAAAACTAAAACAAGACACAAACAGCTGTGGATCACGATACATCCCTCTTTAAAACTCAAAGGTTTATAATTCAAGTGGTTGTAAAGAATAAGAAACACATAAGCTCCAGTTGTTTTTTAATTGCAATACTGACCCGGTAAATTTGCGCACGTTTTATTCCTTAAGGTGTGTTTATAAAAAGAAAAAGGATGCCGGAAAACATAAAGACAGAGTTAAAATATTCCTCTTTATTATATCAAAACTTAAAGGCAGGATTTTCTCCAGTAATGTTATCGCTACAGTAGATATTGCCATGACTGAAAAAGATGTTTCTTCTTTCCTTTGCTTTCATGTATTCATCATCATCATCACACACCCCTTCAGGAGCTCTGTCTCCTTGTGGACCTGCCTTTCGTCTGACCTATTTCGGAATGGCTTTTACATCTGGTTGATGTGTGCGCAGAGAGCTGCACAGACACAATGCCTTACGCAGTAAGTTTGCATAATGTATCATCATGTATGGTGGGATTTTAAAGGCTGCCTTACTATAAAAAAGACTCTTTTTTTTAGACTTTACTTTTTTTGAAGAATGTGTGTATATGTTGCACAAAAAATACACGTATGCACACATCAGTGCAGGAAGTCACACTGACATGAGCATATATATGTGTACAGGTCCAAACTTTATAAATGCAGTAGCTTCAAGTAAGGAACAACCTCTTGCAAAGGTGTTTGTGGTTAGAAACATTTTGCAGCACAGTGGTGCACAGTTAGATAAAAGTTGAATTTGCATTCAGACATCTGCAGCACAACAGGGCCGCCAATAGGAGCCAGCATTGTTGCAGTCTGATGGGATAAAAGAGGTCTTAATTAGCCATCGCTGGCAGAGGTAAACCAAAACCTACGGTAAGCTCGGAGCGTGAGAGTCGGCATAAGTGAGTTTCTCGATAAAGAAAAGCAGCAGTGGCAGAGCACACATAGTCAGACCTACCGACATTGAATTATTAGTTGCTAATGGAATCCTAATTGTTCCTTGAAATGTAATCCTTTTGAGAAGATCAACTGTTGCGTCTTGAAAACAAAGTCCTAAATTATGGTTTCTGCTTAATGAAGGGATTATGTCAGGCTATTATTCTTCAGATGCTCAAATTCCTTGGGCTTGTGATTCCCTAAATACGAGTGCATCTCAATAAATCAGAATATCAATAAAATATTTATATTTTTAAGATTCAATTCAAAAAATTAATTCTGATATTATATAGATTTATTGTATAATATATCAAGTTATATATGTCAAATTTTTCTTTTATTTTTGTTGATTAAGGCTAATATTTGGTCAAGCACATGGTTATCAAAGCAAATATTGGTATTTTTGTCAGTGTGGAGCAGGTGCCAAATCTTGTTGGAAAATGAAATCAGCATCTCCATGAACCCCTCAGCAGAGAGCTGCATGACGTGCTCTAAAATTTCCAGGTAGGTGACTTTGCTGACTTTGGACTAGATCAAACACAATGGGCCAAAACCAGGAAAACATGGCACCCCAAGTGATCGCTAATTGTGGAAACTTCACACTGGACCTTCAATAACTTGGACTCTATGTCTCTCCTCCCTTACTTCACAGTGTGGGACTTTGGTTTCAAAACAAGATATGAAATTTAGATTTAACTGCAAGGAGAGCTTCTTTAGCTATGGCATTTTGTGGCCTACCCTCGCTGTGGAGAGTCTCTATGACTTTCTACTGAACAGCTGCCAAGTCAACAATCTTCACACGATGTGAAGATTGTGCAGACTATAACATAGCAATTCCATATTCTGTTTTTCTTGGTCTTGTGTCAAATTGTAAGACTCTCAGAAACTGAATTTGGTGTTTTGTTAGCCATAAGTCATGATCATTCATTAAAATGAACGGAAATAAACACTTGAATACATCCTTTGATGATTGTACTGCATGCATATATGAGTTAGCTATTGATAAGTGCATACGGTCATCATCCTCAACCGACTTCTCTAACCCCCAGTCGGTCGAGGCAGATGGCTGTTCATACTGAGCCTGGTTCTGCAGGAGGTTTTTCCTTCTCGTTAATGGGTAGTTTTTCTTTCCACTGTCGCTTCATGCTTGCTCAGTATGAGTGATTGCTCCAAAGCCATGGACAATGCAGATGACTCTTCCTGTGGCTCTACGCTTCTCCAGGAGTGAATGCTTTGAATGTCGGGACTTTGATGCAATCAACTGGTTCCCTTATATAGGAAATTTTTGACCAATCTGTATAATCTGACCCAATCTGTATAATCTGATTTAATTTGACTTTGTAAAGTGCCTTGAGATGACATAGACTTAGACAACTTTATTTGTCATTTTGTATGCACAGAGTGCGTACAGAACGAAATTTCGTTGCATACAGCTTTGTAAATTGCAGTAAAAGTTAGATTACAGTTTTACATGTTTCATGAATTGGCGCTATATACATAGAATTGAATTGAATAGAAATTGAATATTCTGATCCAGTGGACACCGTCTGTATCAAAATGTCTCTTGATGTAGTCACCGTTTGTCCATTTCTCCTCCTTTTCTCAGTTTAACGTACTTCACTGCAGAGAACGGATGGACCAGTTGCAGTCGGTGCCAGAGCATGAGTTATAACTAACACACAACACAGTTGCAAGCCTCACATGGTGACATTTCAATTTTGGCAGCTTCGAAATGTCAGTTGACTGAGTAAAGAGGCGAGTATTCAGGCCTGCGATGGCAAATCCAACAGCAGAAGATAGCATATCAAGAGTTGGGTAAAAAATCCTCTTCGAGGACGAATTCTACCTGTTAATCCTTCTGTTAATCCGGCTCGGATACGTTTTATCTCAGCGGGGCAGTGCTCTGAGGGGAGCTGCCCAATAGATGACCACAGTTTTTCTGCCCTGTCTAAGTCAGCCTGCAGACAAAGGTGCAGCTGGCAGGAAACATCTTCAAGCCCAGGTTCATTATCACAGAGAAAAGGTTTATCTATTTATAGAACATCAAAGGCAGATGGGAGATATTGATGCGTAGCTGTGCGGAGCGTTGCAGCCTCCAGGATAACAATATCATCTCCTCTCCCAGGGATCCTGCTGTTCATGTCTTGGAAGAGCTAGGGAGGATAAAAAAAATAGTGAGGGCATCATTGAGCAACACTCCAAGGAAGGACGAGGGTTTCATGAAACTTTTGGACCAACCATGAGATCTGTGATTCAGTTGCCAATTTAGCATGACCAGGGATGGTGGGATGAATCACTATGCTGTATGAAAAGAGGCGGCGGGCCAAAAGATTTTGGATGCCTGCAGAAAAAAAAATGGCAAATGCTGTTTTTTGTTAGTAACAGTTTGTGGAAACATCATAACATCAAACAGTATCAACATCTTATCAGACAGTCGTCTCCTTTCTGACAAGTTTGAGGGGCATTAGACAGCCAGAATGTGAGAATTTTTCTCTAACAAAGCTTGTTTGATCTCTTAACAGGGTAAGTTTTGATCTCTGAGGAAAGTTCTCATTTTTAATCTTAGCTACAGAAAGTCATTAACATTTATTAAACCTTTTCACAATGTGTCACAACCACAAACTTCAGTGTGTTGAATTAGGATTTTAGGATAGGCCAACAAAAAAGAAGATGAATGCACAATGGAAGGAAAACAAAACATGGTTTTCAAAAATATTTTCAGAATAAAACTTTGAGAGTGCCCCTCTCCAGTAAGGTGTCACGGCTAAACAAGAGGCCAGGTCATATGTAGCAGCTATGGAGAGAAAAAGACTGAGAGAGAACATAAAGATAAAAGCAAAAGAAATGAGAAAAAGAGAAATAACAGTTTATAATGTAGTCTGTTAGGAACATATGGCACAATCAAATCTCTGATGCATGATGGAGCTTGATTATTAAGAGCTTTTATATGGGAAGAAAAAGTTCCAAAAATATATTTTGGATTTAAGGGGAAGCCAATGAAGGGGAGCTAGAATTGCTCTCTTTTTAAAATCTCATCAGAACTTGTTTTGGATCAGCTGAAGGCTTTTAACTACATTTTGTGGACTTCCCAAAAGTAAAGAATTACATGAGTCCAGTCTTGAAGTAACAAACGCATGAGCTAGTTTTTCAGCGTCACTTCTGGTACGTTCAGATAAAATCTGTTGACGTTTGTGATGGCAACGTGACAAGATTAAAAAAGTTCAAGGAGTGTGCATAGCTTTATAAGACACTTGACTTTCAAAACTTTTACTCTCATCTTCTTGTTATGTTATTTTGCCAAGGTCCTTGAGCTAAGTTTTGAAGTGGGAGCAAATATGTTAAATATTAAACATAAAAAAGAATAAATAACTTTTCGATGTGTCCCCTGGCACTTCCATGAACAGCAACACCCTGGTAGAAAGCTGTTATTTTTGGCTATATAATTAAAAAGTGTTATTTTAGGTCACAGCAAGCACAGGCATAATTACGCTGAGTAATTGTTATGCAAATGAAATCAGACTGATATTCACAACAAGATAAAACAAGACTTTGTCAGCAATGACCTTTTGGATATCAATACCATTTTTTACCAAGAAATTTTCCCCCTTATAGGCGGGAAAATCCAGTTTATCTTTTAGATACAAATCCCTGTCAGAATAAAGAAGGTTAGTTTTTGCTGCTTCAAATAAAACAATCTTAAATTTAATAAATGTATATGTTATGATTTTTTATTTCACCAGATGTGCCTGAAGTAAAAAAAAAAAAAAAAAAAAAAAAAAACAAAGCCTCATATTTCTATGGTGGGTTGCTACAGGTCATTTTACTGTAATCTCCAATTTATGTCAAGGAGTTTGTTGAAAAAACCCCGCATGTAATATCTTATACATTGCATTCTCTAGAGTTTCAAAACATTTGATTTAATTTAAGGTCTTATTAAATGTAAATCTTTTTGACCTTCAGATAAACACAAGATACACAAGAAATTATATTTTCTTCTAATAAACTCATTTCCTAAATAGAAAAGGTGTTGTATTCTTTCTGGTAAATTTCTACATATTGCTTCAAATATAATTAATAGTGTTCAGATCTTAACCAAATCTTCAAACTTTAATATTCTGGATTTTAAAAATAATTTTCTAGACAAAAGAAATACTCGTTTTTGAGAACTGATTATTATTATTATTTTTTTAAATATTAGCGCTGGAAAAAACTAAGTTCTTTCATGCTGCAAGTTCAATCTACAGCAGATCATGGTGATAAATTAGCAAAAGTATGTAATTTCCTTTTGTTATACCTCTACATAACCTAGTATTTTTTCCTTCTCTTGATGCACGTTCTTACCAGTAATCGTTTCTAACACAGACAAATGAAACATGAGTGCCATGAACAGCTGTCATGTCCTCTATCTAATGAAGTCAACACATCAAGCTGGGAACCTCTACATGTAATGGGCTTCCATCGCTATGAAGGATATCTTAATAAATAAGAGACAGACGGCTGGATATTAATGAAAACAGAAAACGCCATTTGAATGGTGAATGTTCTTTGCTTCCTCCATCAACCATGCGTGCCTCAAAGTGTTATCATGGTTCACTAAACAAAATTATTAAGGTGCTTTTAGCATCTCTCCCGGGGAAAGAGTCATGTTGATGGTTTGGATAATAAATAAGCAGCCACTTATGCTCTGTTGCTTGTTTATAGCACTTACATGTCTACAGGGGGGGCTCCTCTTTATTACCTTCACCCCGCATTGCCTGTTTCCACACCAGATTTATTTTATGTCACTTCACATTTCCTGCTCATACCACAGTGGCTGCGGATATTATAGTGAAAAAGGTTGTTTGCAACTGCCTCTGAGTTTCTGTCACTTTGAGTTGGAGGGCTGCGTAAACTACTTTGACAAAAGTAGTTTTATTACACTTCTGCCAGTACGCGTTTGTGATTATCTGGAATACGGTCAAAAATACTCACTCTACCATGGTCTTTGTCTCTAACCATCAGCTTTAAAGGTGTTTTGCAAAAGGCAACCACAGACTCATCAGTTAGAAGGTCCTGAGGATATTTACTTGATTTATTACCTACAAAACTGAGTGAAGGTGATAAAAAAAAAAAAAAAAAGAATCTCCCCAGAGACCGTCTGATTAAAACTCCCAGACTCACGCGCTCTCACTTCAATCCCAGGACACCAGTGGGTGTTTTAGATAAATACTCCTGGAACAAAGCTGAGAAAATTGTCCAAGTGAAAGCGTTTATCTGCTTCAGACAGATCAAATCAACAGCTGAGCCCTTTTAAATGAGTGGCCTGAAAAAAGTATTGACACCCCTTGAACTTTTTTCATATTTTGTCAACTCCTTTAACTTCAGCAGTTAAAGTAAACCATCTATGAAGATCGGTGTTGAAATCCAGCCACAGATTATCAGTGGATTATGTCTAGACTTTAAATGAGCCATCCTTAGACAATAATATACTTTAACTTAAATAATGACACACCTTAAACAAATAAATTATTTTTTATCATGGTCGTATGCTTAAGTTGAACCTCTGCCCTGGTGTCAGGTCTTTTGTGGCCTCTAAGAGTTTTTCCTCCTGGACTGCCCTATATTTAGTTCCATCCATCTTCAATTTAAGTTTAACTAGCCTATCTGCTGAAAAAAGACTTTCCGTAGTCTAGGATGACGCCATCATGTTTCTTACTGGTGAGGGTGATGTGAGGAGTTAGTTTCCAGCACATAGAGCAATTTTATCTAGACCAAAATGTTCAGGTTCGGTCTCACCTTCTTACAATATTAAAAATGCATTTACCAAAACAATATGAGCAATATGAGCCAGAACAATAGGAGCTTCTCATCAACTGGAATCACAAATCTTAATGTCTTCGTCTTGCAAATGAGACTCGTGTCTCAGTGAGAATACCTGTACAACTAAAGGTTTGAAAATCTTAACACCTGCCACCCTTCGTCGTGTAAACCTGCTTAATTCACTTAATTTCAGGAAAGCAAAAGCAAAACCGAGCACGTCGGAAAATGCAATAGAGTCTAGGCTGCAGGCAATGATGCCAATTTGAACGGAAATGAAAAAAAAGCATATATCTCTATATGTAATTGTCAACATTTTTATATAACATAAGTGGATAAAGTATTTGAAGCGTCCAAGCTGTGTGAAAATGAAAAACGAGTGATCGCACAGCAAAGCCAATAGTTCTTTTCCTTTCTTTGTCTAATACTGCCTAGAATAAAGCAGGTTTTTTTGGGAAATATATTTTTCTTTATCACTAAGGGCTTATGTTGTTTAAATGTATGTTTATTTCCCATGGGACATGACTAAAATGAATACTCACACCAACAAAGGCTTATAGGAACACAGCAAACAGGTCAGAGGTAGAGTTGTAATGAAGTTTAAAGCTAGGTTAAGTTATAGAAGAACTTCCCAAGGTTTCAACATCTCATGGAGTGCCGCTCAATCCCTCATCCAAAACACGAAAGGAGTATGGGACGACTGCAAACCCCACCAGACATGGAAAACGTATGATTCCAGCTCATAAATGATACCACCTTCTTCTAATAAAAACAGGGTATGTGCTTTAGAGAGAAGACTATCAGCTCAAGATAACCCCCAAAAGAAAGGTAAAACTCTCTAATCCTGCTTATGTCTTCTTAAGATTTACAGCCAACACTGTTGAGCAGTACCTGCAACAATATCTGTACAAAACTAACACCCTGTCTCCTTCAGGAGCAGCGATGGAAAGGGTTAGATTTCTGCTGAGATTTCCGTTAAGCACCCGGACATATCGCTTTCATTCAGGAGGATCGGCGAACATCCAGGGTTCCATGAGATGACAGAAGGGAGCGGTGATTGATTCCACCCTTAGAGATTTATCTCGATACTGACGGAGCATATTGTGAGAGCTAAGAGTCTGAGAGACAGCTTCGCTGATAGAGACAGAGGCAGTGGGTTGGGTGGTCCAAAACCTGCTTAGATCCTCATTTCCCGAGGATCATAGCTCCCCTCCATCAACCTGCCAACAGGTTGCCAAGATTTCACACCTTCCTCTGTGATGGGCTAATGCATCTTCATTACGGTGATAAAAATAGCCACCGTCTGTCTCAGCGGGTCATAAAGCAACACGTATTTATTGCATCGGTTTGATCCGCTTCTTTCAGAGTTCGTCTGCTTTGTGTGCTCGGTAGAAGGAGACAAGAGTTTCTGAGCAAAGGTGAAGCGGCTGAAAATGAAGCAGGGAAAATAAAAACAGCCTTATTTTCAAACACGAGCAGCCACCCACAGGCAAGCAGGCACCACAGAATTAGACCAAGGAGTTGGCGCACTTCAACTCCCACTCACTCTGTCAAACTCTCCCGTGTGAGAGCGGATCAGTCTCTAAATCAGCCAGATTGAAATAGCATGGCTGCCTCTCTGCTAAGTGGATTGTAATGAAATTACCACCTTTTTGAGCCGGTATCAGTAAACCTTGAAAGGTGCTGTGGGAGCATCCACCCCAGGGGTGTTTGCGCGTGTGCGAGTGTGTGATACAGTTATTCAGGGCTTCATGCAGATTTGTGCTTCATCATATCCAGCTGCACATTGGTAGCAGTGACAAGCCTGCACCCCCTGTGACACATCTCTGACACGCAGATGGCCACTCACTGGGCTTGACATATCTCGGTACATTTTGTCAAGGGGTTAGGATTAAGTGAATGCAAATAGCGCACTTTAATACCGAAAATAAGGTGCAGGCTTCCTGTGAAGACTGCAGTACTTGGGGCGATTTGCATTAAGACCAGCCAAGGGAGTTGTGCATCTGAAAAATGATAAGTCATAAAACATGCTAATGGGGACCCCTTAACTGTGGGTGTGCATTAGCTCTGCTAATTATTGTTTGCACAATTTATTAGGTTATTAGCGGAAATGCTGGTAGGATTAATACGGCAGAAAAGGTAGATTTAGCAGGGGGCAATCAATACTTGTGGTATTTATAGAGCTACTAGATGAAATGCTAGGGGTCATAAAAATGTGAAACATTAGCTGTTATATCCATTTCATACAATTGAACAGGTTTTATGATGAGCTAGTAAAACATATACAAGGGATTTGGACCTGAAATTACACTGGTGAAGGTTCTCAGTCATCCAGGTCATGATCATTCCAAAAAAAGTTAAAAAGCAAAACAACTGGACTTTTTTCTGAAGTTTGAAGACAATTCGCTTCCCATCCAGAAAGCTTTTTCAATTCAAATGTCTGGAGTAGTGTGGAGTTCCAAGCTTTATATTAATGCCCAAAAAGTCCTGGTTATGGATTAGATAACATGCAAATTAACCCGAAATTGGTCCATCTCTTTGCAATGGGGTCACCTGCATGCAGGTAAAGGAATAAACTTATTTGCCGGGTGTCTGCAACCTACGGCTCTTGAGCCACAAATGCCTTTTTAGATCTTTTGCAATACCTTTGGCTAAACGCTATTAGGGATATTTGTAAAATAAATAAATAAATAAATAAAACGTATGGATCCTGTTTGTGCAAAGGCTTTGTTTTTCTTCCAAATTATAATTATTGTAAAACCTCAAATAGTAATATAATGATGTTTTATTTAAAAAATTACAATGAGTTCTATAGTAGAAGTTTTTTCTAAAATTACAAGTTATCTTTTTCAGAAGGTCATGTAACTTTTACAACTCTAAACTAGTTTCATTTAGCTGGTCTGTGGGTAAAAATTACTCTTTGGATCACAAAGGTTGCAGATCCCAGCTCGAGGCTGTGACTGACTTGGGGCACATAAAGCAATTTAAGGTTGAGCTGGAGGGCATCATCTTCTGCCTTCAGTCTAAGCTCAAGTCGAGTAAACACATCATGGAAACGTTTTTAAAAATGGATTTATCTATCCAGTTGATTACAATAGCATAATATATATTCTTTTTCATGGAAATCTTAAAATAACTTATCTTAATTTATGATTTAATGAACTAACAGCATAAGTAATAATAAAAATACACCCCTACAAATGTAATTTGAGTCTTTCAAGTTAGTATAATCAAAAAAACACTTTTTTAATTTATTTAAAAAGTAAAATAACATTTATTTAAACATATATAGCCTATTTTGTATATTACTGCATGTTGACTTTTACTACAAAAACGTTTAAAGGGAAGCCTTTTTTTAACAACTATATTCATTATTTATCTTCATTTTATTTCTCTATTTTGCACTGGACTGAGCAACCCAAACTGCATAGGCTATTACTGATGAAAATATGAATAACATTTGCTAACATCAGCCAGCAAGTAACTCTCTGTCTCCCTCCCTCACGCTGTCCTGCATCTGTCTGTGGCGACAGACAGTCTGTGTGTCTTCAGCTCATCTTCATCCCTCATCATCATCAGGTTCATCAGGTGGCCCTGCCTTTCTGAAGCTGCACAGCTGTCTGGCTCCCCGAGTCCCGAGTGGCCCCAACACTCTGCTTCACTCATTTCCTGGATTCTCCTAATATCAATGTGAACTTTCTCGTTGGCTGGCTATGTTGCTAAACACTTCAGTTAATTTGTGACATATTGCAGCTCCACTTTCCAAATGTTTTTTTCCCCCTCTTGCCTTCTCAGCCCCACGCTATTCTGTGCATTTTTTTATACAGATAATATTCCATACTTTTCTCCATAAGAGCTTCAACACTGCTGCTACAGCGTTGCTACTTCTTGTCTCTCTTTTTCTGCTGGCAGCTGCCGGTTGGCATCCTGTTGTTGATAAGTGTGGGAAGAAAAGAAAAAAACAGGCGATGACTGCATGCCAAACATAAGCCGCTCTGAAGCACCGGCCATTCTGCGATTCTCCAGAAGACACACATATGGCCGGTCCGCCCCCAATTCACAGGATCACAACAGATCATTAGTTTTTTGTGGTTCATATCACAATAGTTAGTAGCAATTAGTGTTATATTATTGAACTCTGGTTTGTGAAGAAATGTGGCACCAGCATCACTGTTCTACACACCTCATACTGCAGCATGACCGCCAGCTAAACCAGGGTGCCAACAAATCTTTAGATGACAATTTGTTTTAGCATTAGCATAGCAACTTAAGACCTAAATTCAAACTGGACGTTTCACCCACCTCCTCCTTAGCGCTCGCAGGCTCCACATGGCTCCACCACCAGTGTCCGGATCCCGGGGGGAAGACGTCACTAATCCTAATCCTAAAATGAACATCCACCCTCATAGAAATTCACAGCTTTAATATCTTCTGCCGGGGTCCGAGCACCAAAGAACGTTTCTGATTTGTCAATAAATCTCTGTAATTGCCCCTTTTGTCTGTGTGAGTTTCTCCAGGTTTAACTGCACATATACCAATGATGCAAACTTTATGCAAATGGTACTAAAATGTGCTGCAAGTATTAAAAAAAAATCTTTGACCTCGTGATACTTTATGCACTGATGAAGATTCATTCACAACCTATTTTCTAATTGATTCAGTTAATGATTGTTTGACCACTTGCGGCCACTCATAGCCTTAGTATGTGCATTGAATCTGTCTCTAGGTGGTCAAAGGATCATTAAGCATGGGAAGAAATAAATAAAATTAGGGTTGACATCATTGTCAAACCAAAACTAGCTCAGTCATTTTCTGACCTAAGCAACACATACAGTATACGTCATTGTCAATAACAAACTTTTTTTTTTCCACTAAATGTGCTAAAAGTCTTTATTTTTAGACTTGGTTAAATGTGCCTTTATAGGCGGCAGAATAAGAAAATGTGACAGCAGTGTAAACAATATTAAGTGTTAGCTGTGTTCAAATAGCCAGTCATATTTTGCACTGTATGATTTATGGTTTGGAGTGGTGTTTCAAACTCCAAATGGACTCTTTTTTTTTCAGATTTATTTTATCTTTTTTAAAATCATTAATATAGTTTATCATTTTAGTCACAAATACAATATTATTCAAAACAACCCTATCACCTGTGAGCTGACAAACTGGCTATTGCTAACATAATTATGCATTCCTAATACTAACTATCAAAGCTAAACCACTGTAACTTTTTGTTAAAACTTTGAAACATGTAATTCCCAGTCATCTCAAAAGTTACGTGTTTTTTTCTCTCTTTCAGTCTGAGTCAAAGTATTTAAGAGAAAATCAGCAAATGCTTGATCATTGTAAACATGTGAACCCATATTATAAATAAGACAACACAAAAAGAGAATCCCTTTTCATATCTTGTTTTCTGAATTATTTTTATTTGTTCCAAGTTTAAATAAAAGTGTGTGTTATGATATGTTTTAAAATATTTATGAATAAACCCAGCACTATATGTTAATACTTTGTCAAAATTATGAATCACTCTGGCCCTTAATTGGTATCCAAAATGCAAAAACATCAGCGTATTTCCACAACCTGTGTAGTTGTCTTATGTACACCTGTGAGTTTGACTTTAATAGACAAATACTTCATTCATGTACTTGCAATTACCTTTTGTTTTTGACACTGAATGTTCTTTTATCCAAAAGGGTTTTACTGAGTACTTTGTAGATGTTTCTTTGATATATGCTTTCAGCAGTGGGAGGCTGGATTTATCTGTCCATTAGAGAAAATGTGTCAGCGGCATCACACATTTCTTAAATACCAAGATTTTTTTTCTGTTTTTCTGGGAAATGCATTGTGTCTCGACTCCCACCATCTTTGTTCCTTTTTTGAGAATAAATACACTCAGAGACTTTCAACTTGCAGAAGCTTTGCGTTACATGTACGTGATTGTTGATAATACCACAAAAACCTCTTTGGCTGCAGAGTTGTAGGTGAACTACAATAACTGAATGGGTCAGACTTTGAGTCTTTTAGCAGAAAATAAGATGCAATGCCTTAAATCAAACAAACATTAAAACCACTGGACTTTAACAGGATGCTCAATCATTAACCCTTCTTATATGGCATGTCACACTCACGCACGCATATGTGATTAAACTAATAAAAGGGATAAGTCCAGGATTCTCCACCTTATGGACTGGCCATTTGTAATTGAGGTCTTGATGTCTTGATGTGAGCAGCATTTACAGTTGTGGTGACAAATGACTTAATGAGCTTCACAGGGAGTCCTAATTATTCTGCAATTAGAAATGCAATTATGAGTTGCTTCAACAGCTTGCTTACTAGCTGGCTTGCTAGCTGTGTGAGGAAACAGATGCAGCCTGAGTATCTCACTTCACTGCCAGCTAATCTGCTGCACATGGAAAGGTAGACAAGGCTCCAATCACAGGCCCGGCACTCGAAATAAGTCTGGTGAACTGGGTGGAGCGGAGTTGCTCAGGCTTGTCTTCCATCAAAGAAAATCCAAACTGACTGCAGGGAGGTGTTGAGCCAGTATATGCGGTATGTCATTTAAGCGTTGTAGATGGATTTACAAGGTTATAAGGAAGAAAGTGAGTGGTATATAAATGTAATCTTTAAGTGTATTTCTGTGCTAGTTTGTTCTGTTGTTTCTAAACGAAAACACCCTTCCAGAACTAGATTAACACTAGAATGCTTGATGCGGATCTGATGTTGGTTGGATTTGGTTCTTGCATGAATAATGCCCTGGACAAGTCTCTCCTTTGATTCTTGTGTCTCTTGTGATACATATCTCATTGCCACAGGTGTGGAAATTGACCGGAAAGCCCGGCTGTGTATTATTATTTTTTTCTTTTAACGAAGTACGTTACTTGATACCATCTTTAAAACTAATGCCCTGTCTTTTCTCATGGAAATACACAGAGCACTACAAATGATTTAAACCATCTTGAAAATGAGGGAAAACAACTCACATCCAAGAGAAAAACTTTGAAAGACCATCAAACAATCTGAAAAAATATTTCTTTTTTAAAATCTAGTTTTAAAGCACAAGCAATGCAAGGTAATTCAATTCTGTGGCATAGGATTGCAATGGTCATATACCTCTTAAATATTTACTCTCAAAATTAACTAAATGAAGCTACTGTCTGTCTGCAGGGTATATTTATACTTTGTTGGCATTGCACAGTCTGCTGCACAACAGTCCTCTTGCAGCTGCATTAGGATGTTGCAAGGGGCACAAATGAAGGACATCATTGCTGCAGGGCTGGATTCATCTTCACAGCCCCGTCATTTTGGTAATAACCAGTCAAATGCCTACAAACGCTAAAATCATCGTTCTGCTCGTCTTCTGCTGGCATTTGTTAGCTAGCAGCAGTGACAGCAGCAGCTGTCAGGAGACGCCAAAGTAATTCCCCTTTTTTTAATTCTCCGTGCATAATCGTCCAGCCCTCTGCAACACATGTAACAGAGTTAAAGTCTGGCATCTCCAAGGAAAATCTTAAACATTTAGGAGCACATCTTATGAGGAATTTTATCAGGCAGATTGATGATACTAGTCTTTACTAAAGCATTTGTAAACAGCTCCTAATTTATGGCTAAAGTGTGCTGGGTGTAAATGATTTGGTCTGTGTTGTTGGCAGCAATCTATGCTTGAGTATAAAAGCATCTAACAGCATCAAGTTATGTATAAAAAGTCCATGTTGTACCTACATAGATACAGCATACATACACACACACACACACACACACACACACACACACACACACACACACACACACACACACACACACACACACACACACCATTTCTGGAAATTGTGATCCAGCCAAGCTGTTTTTGATTCCTCTAGATAATGAATATTGACTGCAAAACGTTGTCGGCATATTGCTTCTCAGCTTTGGGTCAGTGTTACTGTGTGCCATGCCTGCAGGCGCTGCTGGGAATCTGCCCGTACAGTTTTATATAGAGATGAGGAGCTCATGCCAGTGACGGCAGACGATGGGCTAAGAGGATATACTCCCTCTAACTCGACCTCCAGCTTTAGATGACCTGCCAGGGCCTGGCAACCTCGCAAAGCCACGAGGCCTTCAAACGCAGAGCTCTGATAGCTTTGGGATACTTTTTAACTTCCCCATCGATGGCGTATCAGGTCAGCTCAGTTAGAAGAACTCGTTTGTGGGGGACATGCAGTTCATACCCGTTGAACTGTTTCACATTTCGTCATCTTACAAATCCAGGGATTTGTATTCAGTCCCCTTTACTCTGATATCTCTAGAAGCTTTTGTCATCTCAAACCTAATCCACCTGCGTGTAATTTGCTTTCATGTGACGGTTTGTTGGAAAACATCAGTGAGAAATTGAACTTAGATGCAACACACTACGTGCAAAGAAACCTAAGCACTGGACAAAGCCATACAAATGCATCAATGTTATGTATTTGGCAGCAGCGTGCTGGAAGGCTGCATGCAACGCTTCTCAGATTTTTACATGAAATAAGTTTTCAAAATCAAATATCTTTTCTCTTTTGCTTTAAAATTAGGTGATGCTTTGTGTTAGTCTACTGCCCAAAATCCCAACTAACCCCCCAAAAACCCACCAAACGCTGCGCTTTTAATGCGACAAAGAAGAAAAAGTTTAATAGAGATGTATTGTGGATTTTTTTTGCTCACCTAAAACAGCTCTACTGTTAAGGGGCATTTATAATCAGTACCCTAAAGGGATACTTCATCGTTTGGAGTAATGGATTCATCTTTGCTCTTTCTGCTGATTAAATAAGAAAACAATGTGTACAAGAAACCTGCTTACCGAATACTGTTTCTGTTAACAAGACACAACACAATGGACAAAATGCTATAGCAAGAAGATTTTTGGGATCAGACTTTTTTATTGGACTCAAATTCACATAAATAACATTGGTTCATATATATTTTTGTACATTATACAACTTTATATAATATATATTTCCCCCTCTGATTTACATTCCTCTCTGGCTAAAAGTATCTCAGATATATCTATGGAAACAGAAAGCATTGCATGAAGGCAAAATTGCTCTTTTTGTGCTGTTTTTTTTAAGGTCCCAGTGCCATTAAGGAGAGGATCGCTTTTCTTTTCAGTTGTAAAAAATAAAATAAAATAAAAATCCCAAAGTTACAGAAAAGGAAAGCAAAAAGAAGAATCTATTGCATTGTTTCTAGGGTATAAACACGGCACTACAAGGAGTGGGAAGCTATTTAAAGTCATTCACCGTAAATATATTTTTTACTGTATTGACTTGTGACACCAAAAAGAAGCACTGCAAACAATCTGATATGAACGCCGATGACAGCTTTGTGTAGTTCCCATTTTTCCATAAGAAAACAAACAACATAAAAACAGAGATTGTATGTCTGATTTGATAGGAGACCTCATCATGAAGATAAGAAAAGTGTAATGAACCTGGAGCAAGGTCACATAATCATGCAGTGACCCAGCCAAGGACACACTCACACACCTCAGCTTGTCCTCCCAAATAAACACACGGTTGAGTCTTTGATGGACATTATTTAACCCGACGGATGTCTGAAGATCAGAGGAATTTTGGCAGCAGCCTGGCTGAATTTCCACTCTGTTACATTTAAACTGGGTGATCGCTAATCCTTCAGGCCTTCTTCAAATGATCACCGATCCGAGGCATTTATGACAACTCAGGCACAGCTAAGAGGTGAACTGTGGGATCTTTTTTGGTTCCTTAAAATCAACTAAAAACGTCTTGTGCATGAAACAGGAAGAGATTTCTATCAGTAATTTCTTGCTGTGTACAGACTCAGGGCAGTTAGCAGACAGTGTAATCATAAGCCAACAGGATAGAAATGCTTCATGACTGTCATTGCAAAATGCTCATGTGGTGTGGCCAATTTTAAAGGAATATATATGTATATATATATATATGTCATTTACCCAATATCCAGTGTCAGTTTATGTCAGCTTTTCCCTCCATGCCGTCTCTTTAATCTGCCTAAACTACAGTATAATACACATTTGATTGTCTGGATCAGCACGGCTACCTGAATGTCAAACCAGAGAAAAGCATCACCCACGCTAAGCCTTGAAATCCAAACAAACAAACAAAACAAAAAAAAAAAAAAAAAACTGAAAAAAACTGAGCTATGATGAAATGTGAAAAGTGAAGGAGAACTGGAGTTAATCTGCCATATGAGGAATGATGAAACCAAACGTGGTGAACTTCTTAAACGTACATACATCTCCCAGTGAGCCCCTGTACTCTGTTACTGTTGCATGCATTGTTTACGACCTGGACAGAAGACTATGTGGTGGTGTTAAATTGTGCATGTATGTGGAGGAAAACACAGTCATGCCGTGATACCGCAACAAACAGCAAGTGTTAACCCTCTTCAGTCCTGAAAATTTCATATCAAGAGTGAAAGTAAAAAAAAAAAAAGAAGACAGCTGTAAGGTTATCACCATCTAGATACAAACTCCATAAATACCAGAATCACATCCCTTTTCCGAGGAGCCTAACTTTTCTGTATGCGATTAAAAAGTGCAAAGATGAATTTGTGTTATTTTTTTGTTGTTTTGTTTTGCGTTTGCTTTGAGCAACAACATAAGCTGCCCGCAAAGCTATCAGGATGTTGCTGCACCTCATTCATTTTAAGGGTAAACATAACTTAACACAGTGTTTTGTTGTCACGTAATCGCCCCACTACAATCTGCCATTCGGTTCTAGCTCTACTTTATAACATAGAGCAAACGGTATCAAGTTCAAAAGTGCATCATGAATAATTTGTTAACCTAAAATAAATTTTAACCATTTTGCTCGCTATAAATACTTCTTTTTCTTGTCTCGTGTTCAATACGTCTCTTATCTTACAAAAAGAGTAGTCACATGATGCAAATCTGCTCCCTGTGATGATGTCGAAACAAAATCTGGGAGCAACGTTACTGCTTCCTGGAGCCTGGAAGTTTGGACCCAGCCACATAAACAGGGCTGATGGGTTAAATCTAGTAGGAAGAACAGGGAGAAGGCTTCATTAAAGCTCGGTTACAGCTACCAGGGCACAGAAACCATCAAGTATTTACAAGCAAATTGCGATCATATCATAAAGTCAGTCTTAGAAATTTAGATTCAAATCCTGAAAACTAATAAAAGAAACTAAAAGCTTCTGTAAGTTTTGACTGGAGAGTGGAAGTATATATCTTTTTTTCTGGAAGCTGTGCTGTACAGATGTGTCTCAGTAAATCATTGACAAGAACATTTAATTTAAACCATTTCAAGTGTTCATGAACGTAGGTATTTAGGATGCAATTTTGTGAAATTAGGTTGAATTGGACATAAAAATAACTTTGCTGTGTGTAAAATATGCAACAACCAGCATTAGTGGGACTAATGCTTCATTTTAGCTGCATTTAGACAGGAAGCTGGCTTGAGGCAATTTTTAAGCAGCAGACTACTACAAGTTAAAACAGAGACGTTTCATTATGGCCTTCACAATCAAGTAGAAGATCGCCGACTTGACAATTGCCCAGCAGTCATTCTCCACAAAGAGATGGCAGTGCTGTTTCTCAGCATATTGATGGGAAGTTAAAACGCTGGGATAACATCAGGTGAATCTTATCAAGGCAAAGCAGAAAAAAGGACTGGATTTGCCCAGTGATCCAAAGTCAGTTTTTAAAAAGAAAATCGTAAATCAGAATCTAAGTTTATTGAGGTTATTTTAAAGGGTTTCTTACTGTACTGTACTTACTTCTTAGTACAGAAGAAGATGCTGAATACCAGGCCCAACAATGCAGATGAGCTCAAGGCAACTATTGAAGCAATCCAGGCTTTACCTTAGCAGGGCTACCTTGCCAAGCTGCACTGATGCAGTTATTCATGCAAAAGGAATCGCAGCCAAGTATTCAGTGCACACACTACAGTACATTGAGCTATTTTTTTTAGGAAGGCCAAAATTATATTTTTAAAATATTTTAAAGAGTGTGCTCTTATTATTCACAGCAATGAGAGAACATGGGGAGAGAGAGAGAGAACTGTGAAGACATAGACATTATGTATGGGGCACCCACTGTGTCTCTGTGCCACTCACCTCCCCAGAAGGAGGCAGACATTTCTGTATCCAGAATCATTCTGAATATCTATGAATAAGTTATAATTTACTGAGACGCACCTGCACGTATGCTAATGTATAACTGCTCCTCCTGCACAAAAGAACTCCCAACCAAAAAAATAAATAAATCTCATGATTAAATTCATGAAATTTGTGAGATTTAATCCCACTACTCCTATGTTGCAGCTTCAAACTTGAAAGACTTTCACCTGGATCTTCTGCCTAGGGTGGTCAAATGAAAAGATAGAAATTAAAAAGACAGACCTGAAAGGATTCTGGAAACCCAGAATCCCGTCCTGCTGAGTGACAGACCAAAGCTGCCGTTCACAGAGCCAGCAGGGTGCTTAATGAACGCAACACCAATTGATGTTTTCCGTCAAAGAAACCATTCCCATAAACTAAATGAATATGCAAAACCGAGTGGCTAAAAACTAACAGGAGTAACAATTTTCTAACACTTTTAAGACAGTAACCCGTTCCTTCGTGAGGATCAGAGCAAAGCTCAGTCAAGCCGCCGGCGTCGGTCAGGTCCTAATCCAGTCTTCCGTCACAAGCTTAGTCAGTGACAGGTTTTCATCCCCGTCAAGTACGGCGATTCTTGTCGGCACAGACCCATTTGCTGCTGCTGCTGCTCTTGGAGATCTGAAGCCACCCCATCGACAAAATCTGGGACAGGTAGTCCTGAGAGAATCATGACTGACTTGTTCCAGATCATAAAAGTGGGTACAACGGGAAGGAGGAAGGAGATCTCGAAAGTGTGAATGTGCTGGGAATTCATGGCGTCGTAGAAGGACAGCGAGTTGTTGTCGTAGTCCAGGAGGACGCCGAGCCGCCGCAGCTGCAGGCTCGCCTCCACCAGCATCTCCTTACCGTCGTGCCGCACCATGAAGTTGTTGTTGCAACGCGACAACACCCACGAGGACGAGTTCTTACCGCTCCACTCGTTTTTCGGGGCGGATTTGTAAGCCACGCCGATGGCATACCTGGAAGGAAGAAAAACTTTTTAAAACAAATTACAACTAAGTGCCCCCCCCCCTTTATTGACTTTACTTGCACTTAATCCGAGGAAACTGAATATGGGGAAAGCTCTTTAGCTCTTTCCTGCATTGAGACCTTCGGTTCACAGCCAATTAGTGAGATGAATATATTTACAAGACTATGTACTCTCTGTGTTAGGCTCCGTTCATGAGTGGGGAGTTTGCATAATAGACTAGATTTAAATTCCCAGAAGATACGCGAGGTTACCAAGCCTCCTTGCAGGCTTATATAACGCTCCCGTGCCACAGCGTGTTTCTCACCACGTGGATGCACCCAGCAGCACCTCCCAGTAGTGGCACCCGCTGTCAATGAAGACGTTCCCGGCAGCCCCGTACGACCCGGTGCCGCTGAACCGTTCGGGCGTGTGGCTCTTCTTCAGCGAGCTCTCGTCCTTCTCCATGGTCAGGCAGTCGTTGGACAGACGGAGCTTCTTGTGGGCCGTCTTTGGGTCTAACTTGAATGGCTGACCTGGAGAGACAGACATGCCGTTCAGAGAAGGCGTCTTCACACCGGAGAACAAGCCCCAGCCCAGAATACTCCAGCAAATTAGGTCAGCCTTGTACCAGACGTCGTATTTGTTGCATAAATTTTTATAAACGTCTTTTTAGGTTTTTTTTAATAGATTTTATTATTGGTATTTATATGTTTGCTGTTTGTTTTCTTAGTCGCTAATTTGCAAACTCTCATTAAATTCAAATTCTATTTTTAATCTGGTTTATACTTGGTTTTGCCTAAAAAGATTTAAATGAAAACCGTCTGCTTGAAGTTTGTAAACTCATCCATTTAACTTCAATCGATAAGAACAAAACAAATGTGTACAAATCTCATCAAATGTATCATGTTTTACAACTCATATGCTGAAATTGTAAATAATATTCATGATTTTTATGTATTTTTTTTTTTAATGAATGGGTCTTTTTGGTTTCTTTCACTAATTTTTTATTCAAAATTTTATTTCACGTCGCTAATAAACGTTATCAACAATAAAGGGCCTCAAAGACGCCTCATTACAACTATAAGTTGCACTGGACTTTATTTAGTGAAAGGGGGCAGAATAGAAGCGTGCACTGCTCTTTTCTTTTCTAAATATGTTTTTTAAGAAAACACATCATTTTCCTTCCACTACACAACTATGTATTGCTTTGCTTTGGTCTAGCATGTAAAATCTCAATAAAATACACTGAAATGTTATCATTGTAAATAAACCCTAATAGATGAATGGCCCAAAGCAAAGGTTTCACACAGGAAGATCCCTGGTGGTGCACAACCTCCTTGCTTCATTTCCTGTAGAAATATTCAATGGCTTCTATTTAAATAATCACAATGCCAACAAGAAAATGGTTTAAATAACGTAGAATTAGCATAAAATGTTATGCTGTTCATGAGATATGATTTGTTTTAAGATGAGGATAACCTTATGCTCCACGTCCCCGTGCACTAGTTGCCAGATACAGCCTCCAGGAACAGCTAATCAGCATTTATATCGAATAAAGAAAGCAAGACATTTTCCACTTCAGGTAATATATCGTTTTAAAAAAAAAAATCCACAAACCATCCCTTTAAGGCAATAATGTATCAACAAGTTTTAGTTGTTCATCTCTGAATATTTTGATTAATGTTCCTGGTCCAAGGTTACCCTCGATTAGATTGTTAAAAAGTACTGCTAAACTGAAAAAAAAAAAAAACAAAAGAAAAAGAGCCGTGAACCAGAGTGGAAACAAGAAGATGATTTTAAGTTCGAGCAGCGGCAGAAGCAGAAGTGTATAAACAAAAAGTAGGGTGAGAAGTGCTTGCAGAGAACTCACAGGGAGAAACAGAAGAGGAGACTGTTTGAATTACAAGGGCGAGAGAGTGGAAACTTCAAAGGCCTGCGCTGCCTTTGGTGAAAACATTGCATAACAGTGAAGGAAGTCACCCGGCATTTCCCTCTGTTCCTCCAATCACACAGACTTGGAAATTAGCTGAAGGAAATGGCCTTTACTTCTACCGCGGTAGGTGGGAGCTGCCGCAATTCACCGCAAACGCTTCTATCCGGCTGCTGCTGTTCAGTTTGCAATGACACCAGTAATTTGGGTGTAATGGGTGGAAAAATTGAGGGGGCCAAACTAGGTGAGTGGCAGAGAAAAGGAGACTAAAGAGTGGGGGAGAGAGAAGACGCTGAGGGGATAATGCGAGTCTGTGGAAGTGACAGAGGAGCCCCTCTGAGCTACCTCTCGGTGTTTGGGTCAGCGTGTGTATGTGGCTTCTGCAAAGTCAATCACATCCCTACCAGACCTGACATTTAACTCTGACACCTCTCGTCTCATCTCTCAGCCTCTCAGAGTCTCCCATGGCTTAATGAGCAACACAATGAGGACCCCGACTCCTCCTCTCCCCTCACTATCTGCCCTTCCCTTCTTCTCTCTCTCCCCCGGTTTCTTTCATTCTCATCCTCTCTATCCTCTCACCACTCTCAGACACTCTTCTCCAATAATCTGCATGGTGAGTGTGTGTCACCGAGTGTGCATATGAGACGATGAGGCCAATGTGCTGCTGGCACCCAATTACATTAATGCGCTCTCTTCTTTGAACTGCTTATCGCTGCCAGCGCAGCCATTTCCAAACACTGGAGCTCTGTCATGCCTTTCCAGGGGATGACTCCTGAGAGCTCAGGCAGGGCCCGAGGTTGGGGAAGTGGGAGACGCACATGACATTAGGGGACAACCAGGCACATGCACGCACATGACATCCAACTATGTGCAAATGCACGTATACAGTACTGTAAATTGCCAAGTGGAAGTGTTCTGAACCCGCGCCAGAGTCTTGAAAACACGGAAAGTTAAACACAACAAATCTGCGCAGTAAATTAAGCATATGAAATGGCAGATGGGGGACCGGCAAAAGAACTGTTGCATTTGACAAGTTTGCTGTAGCATTGGCAGGTTGCTAAATCCTGTGGCTCCATTTTTATTTTTTTCTTCTTCTCACAACCAGTAACAAGTGGATTCTGGTATGAATCTCAAATTGGATACATCCACATTAACACTGGGTACGGTGTTATTCAAATTCATACTCTAAAAAATGTAAGAATTTAAATTCGACACTTGCATCCAGAATAAAAACCTGGATATAAGTGTTCACACATAAAAATAACTTAGAATAAAAAAAAAAATACTGTCAGAATGCTGTGTCTAACATAAAATTACTTAAACTTGGGCACCAAGCGCAGGGCGGCATGCTCAATTATATGCTGTGCTCTGCGAGTCTCTAAGCTCGGCACGGCACAGCCCTGCTACACAGCAGTTATCACCGCTTCCAATGCAAAAACAGCCTTAAACTATGACTGGGTTCTGAAAAGGCTAACTATATAATACATTTTACCGTATTTTTTGGATTATAAGGCGCAAAGACGCACAGTGAATTAATGTGTCGTTGTCCACATATAAATCGCACCGGATGATAAGGCACACTAATTATTCTTCCCAAGTGTGTGATATGACTCCGCCCCTTTACCCATCAAAGTCGAGCGTACTGTTGCCTAGATTTCTTGTGGCAAATTCCTACAGTTCCCACACTTTCTGCAAGTGGGACGAAGCAGCGGAACGGATGGTAAAATGTGCGATTAGCTAGCTGAGCACCTAGAGCCGTTTCTTTACCAGCAGGCTCTTACCGTACCGCCGTCAGTGAGAACAGAGAGGGACTGTGATGCTGCGAGTCCTTGCGACTGTCTGCTTGGAGCAGCTCAGTGCATCAAGCTCGGTGTCACATATAAAACAGTTTGATGCAAAGACTTCTTGCCGCCAAGGCATTTAAAGTGTGACACTGCATACGCAGTTGTAAAAATGTAGCTCTTTATGTAGAACCTGTATGCGTGGAGTGTGCGCAGCATCTGCCATGACTACACCTGAGTATGTGGGGGCCTTTACATGAATGCACTTTTAGTTTTAACATTAGTCAGGCCTTCTTGTAGACAGCTCAGGGGTCCAATCAGGTAGTGACACAGTGTACCGTAATGCTCTGAATATCCATTGAGCAGAGAGACTTGGTCGTACTTACACATTTTAATGGATTTTTGAGCACGGTGTACCACATAAAATCGGTAATAAGGCACACCGGATTATAAGGTGCACCATCAATTTCTGAGAAAATGTAAGGATGTGCATTATAGTCCGAATAATACGGAATATGCATGTTCCAAACATTTTTAAAAACCGCTAAGCTAACCTTTATTTTCAATTTGGCAGTTTGGTAAGGGGTTACTTCGTTGTTTTTGCAACTTCTTGAATCAAGCATCAAATACCGGTTCTTTAAAGCACAGTTAGTGATCAGCGACATTTTTCATTTGTTTGTGAAAAATTTAAAACTGTATGCCATCTAAACCAGATGCAGTTTTGTACCAACAGCTCCCAGTTTAGTAGAAAAAGGTTAAATAACCGGAAAATAGGCTGCCTGTCAGTTTATGAAATGTCACTATTTCATATCCATGCATCCCCATTTTGCCCCTTCCTACTTTCATTTTATACCAGTAAATACCAAATAATACCAATCAATTAATACCAATGTGCAATGAATTATACCGATAATACCAATGAATTATAGTCATAAAATGGCTAACATCTTAAAAATATTTTCAATTTATTATATTGAATTTTTAGAAAACTGTATTTTACAGCCTATTTCTAATTTCCTTAGAGGAAATTATGAGAAGAAAATAGAAAACTACTACTTCAATGCTATTGCTGGCTAATCAATGGATGGTCTGCACAAAATGTCTCGTGGTAAACAACGCCGTTTTGTACCTAAAAATGTCAGCTACGACACAGCCACACGTCCCACAGATATGAAATGGGGTGAAATTATCATTTCAATTCTTTAGATAATGGTATAAACATAAAGTCTGAAAGCTCCAACATTTTCACACCCTTATCCAGACTTGAAAAACGGATTATGTCAAGCCCTAGACCTTACCAGACTGCATAGGAAGCTGGACTTGTTGCAATAAATGTGTGCTTCTACAACTCCGACTGCTTCGTATGTCACTGGGGCTCCTTCATGTTGCAGAGCTGCCATGAAATGAACAGATCCAAACTCACAGGGAGCGTGCTTGTATTTGCAAGCAGCACCCGGAGAACATGCCGAATGTGATTTCCTCTGGTGTGCTACACCGCTGGAGGCATAAAGAAGGCATGTGTGGAGATATACAGCATATTAGAAAGAGGACTTGTACAAACTCAGAGTGCATGTTCAAAAAAATCGATTCCAAACCACTTTCAAGTAGTCTCCTCTTTTTTTTTTTTTTTTTTTTTTTTTTTTTTTTTTTTTTTTTTTAGGTAAACAACACACACACATATTTTTCAACAGAAAACGGCATCGGCAGTGATGGCAACAAAAGACAATCAATCATCCAGTTGCACAGATTTTGGTCAGAGCTTGGAAGAAAAGCAATAAAGATAAGATGGAAATTTGAAACAGCGTATTCTACACTCTGAACTTCTGTTTAGGGACTACCATTACTCTGCTTCCACTCGGCAGAAATACAGCGGTAATTAGAAGGATCTCTGACTGTCTGCAGAGATGATAACAACTCTGTCATACTGTCGTGGCGCCTGGCATTGTTAAAGACTCAGAAATCCTAAATGGAAACTTGTCAAACACAAAAAAGAAACGGCAAGGAGGAGATATGAACTGAAAGGGGGCCACAGCTGGAGGAACGTGCTCAAAATGTAGTTCCATCCCAGGCTCATTGTGCTGGGTACATGCTGGAAATCCTGCACTGGAACATCCTCTTAGTAATCGACTGTTTCATCTGTGTAATTTTCCTTCATTGCATTTTTTGCTAAGGGATAGATTAAGCTGCTCCTAACAAGACGGAGATGGGGGAAAAAAATATACAATTTTACTGCGTTACTAAACAATCACTGCAGCAGAAGGAAATCAGGGCACTCGCTCGACGTGTGCAAACCTTACACAGGTTCCTGAGTCCCTGCTGAACTTACAAATCCAGTCATGCAATTAAAATGCATGGCAGCCTGCCAGTTGGCTTCTGACAGCCTAATTCATACAGTATGTAACGTGATATGTAATCCAACAGTGCTCCAGATGAAACACAGCTGTCCTCTAGTGAGATTATAAATTAATCAGTTATAGAACAAGCAACAGGATGGATGTGATTAGCCAACTTTAAGGGGATCTGAGTTTATCTAACACATTTCGCCTTTTAATGGCCAATTTGTGTCTATTTCTGCCTAACTGATAGGAAAGCTGATAAAAACTATTGACTGGTGTCAAGGAAAGACAGCAGTCCATCTTCATCATCTTGTTCGGATTCAGCCTGTAATGAACCAGAAAAGCATTCCTAATAAATATCCAACTTTCCTTCATAGGATGACAGGCATTTTGACTTGTTTATATCATAAGCCTTCACTTATTGGCAATGTCACCCACCGAGTTAATAAATTTACACTTTGAATTTAGCAAACATACCCACAGTTGTACTTTTATAGCAAGTAACTTTTTTTTTTAAAACTCTTGAGTAATTAGGTCAAAACAAGGAGGCTCACATCGTAGTTCTTAAAGGTATTAAGTGTGTTTTGTAATAATTTTAGAAATCTTTCTTTATTGGCGGGCTAACATACAGCTTTCTGCTATTATGAATTGCGTAGGACTTGTTGAGACAGCTCTGATCACCTAGTTACCACAGGTGGTGTTTTCCGGGTCTAGAAAATACCATCTGAAAATCTCAGGCAGAATAAACCAGGAAACAACCCTGATTCCGATTAACTTTGGCACAAATGAAATAAAAAGATGAGTAAATATAAATTTTACATGATTTAAAAGATTTATACAGCATTGCCTCTCTAGCCTCGCATGCATTAGTTTTTTTTATTTGAAAAACACAACAGTCAATATGAAGTCGTGTGCAAAACTATACACACCCCTGGAACTTCTACATTTAAAGTCTGTGCTTGCAATGTTATACAGTTTAACTTTCTTTGTGACTTTATACAATAGACCAATAAATAGTAAATTAACTGAATTTTTAAAGTGCTTTTCTAGTAATATCAGCCACTCAGAGAGCTTTACACTCGAGCCACATTGAACCAGTTGCAGTCACTCACTGCAAAAATGGATCTAAACATAAGTAAAATGTTCTTAAAGTTAGTGTATTTGTCCTTGATTTGAGCAGGTAAATAAGTTCTTTTGCCAATGGAATAAGTATTTTGACCCCTAAAATAAGATAATTAGACAACCGGCACTTGAAATAAGATGATGGAGATGAATTGTTCCTATTTTAAGTGCAAAAATCTTATTCCATTGGTAAATCATGTTATTTACCTGCTCAAATCAAGGACAAACACACTAATTTTAAGAACATTTTACTTATTTTAAGTTTCGTTTTTGCAGTGCTGTCATCCATACACAGATTAGAAGGCAATTTGGGATTAAGTGCCTTGCCCAGGGGCACATGGTGGTGTCCTCCACCTCACCTCTTCCTCTACTCCTCTTACCTCCTCCCTACCTCTAATTGTTAACTTCAGGGTCTGAGCGATAGCTTGAGGCCTGTCTGCAGAAATGCATGCTGGGTAAACACAACATGTCTTTTAGCAGTAGCAGGGTTTTGCACCCTTGGGCACTTTGACGGAATATTTTCAGCCCAGGTTTTAATTGTTAACAGACATTGTTTGGACGTGACAAAAATCCTTTGATGACAAACACACGCGCACACACACGCGCGCATGCACACACACACACGCACACACACACGCGCGCATGCACGCACACCAGCCCTCTTGGGTGTTTGCCCAGTCGATTCTTTGTGCTCACAAAGTGGATGCCCAGAATAGAGCATCAACAGAAAAATAAAGACTATAAAGCCAACAGACTGTGTTTGACTGTCGGCAAGTAGCTGCTTAAAGAAAATCCTGCATTCACATTTTTTCTTTGTTAGGACACAAACAATGGTGAGTCAAAAAACAGTAGAGCTGCTAAGTTCAGTAACATTCAAGCCCAAATTTATATTGTTAACCCTGCTATAATACAGCAACCTACTGCTTTGAACTGTGAGGGTGTTAATAGTTATATTTGATGGACAAATTGGCATGAAAATTGTAAATTTTGTGAAGTGCAAAACTGCAGATTTTCATTTATTTTTTGCTGAATGTGTTGAAAGACTGTAAACAACAGTAAATTAAAAGATTTTCTTGGTTCAATTGGAAATGTCTCTGGTTGTCGACAATAATATTTTCTCCATAAATAACATTATTTCCCCCCAAAACGACTGAAAGTTAAAGCGCTTACTCTGAGTGTCACTTGTTATTCAAAATTAAATATTTTTGTGGATAGAAAAAGCAGCTAAAAAGTGGTTAAGGTGCCCTTTTATGTATAAAAAGTTCTTAAAAACTCATGAAGCAACACATTTGATAAAAAAATGTTGTTCTACAGGAAAAAATATGATTTACAGATACATGTGATGTCTACATTTACAGGAACCACTCGTAAAGATATGTAAAGAGTGTTTTACTTATTTTCAAGCAGCATACCCCCTCACTGAAAAAGCTTTGGAGTTTTCTATCTTTTTAACTTCCTACAATCCTCATCACTATTTTGGTTATACACCTGGACAAGCCTGGTCTGTGGCACTTTTAGTTGTTAAAGCTATAGATTCCTATAGTTGTTATCCTGTTCACTTTTTGTTATACTGGATAAAATGGTCCTTACATCCTGACAGTAGTAATTTAATTATGTATTCCGAAAAAGGAGGTTAAAATTTAGATTTCTGTGAAAGCTGCAGGCCTGTAAAAACTCTAACCAACCCCGGCCGTTTGGTGTGAAAAGCAGGGATTGGTCAGTTAGTTTCCGCTTGCTGGGTGCGCATGCCATGGGCCCTTCTAGTATTTTGTATCCAGTTAGCTTAGCAGTTAAATTCTCATATGTTTCTGGGCTGACCAATCAGCTTTGAGGTATTATTACTGTGGCTGCCAATATATGTGAACGGTACTGTACATATCCAGCTAAAAAGGGAAAACATTTTCAGTCAATGCTGCGTAACTGTTAGCTCTAGATATAAATTATTACTGAGATAGATAAGGAAATATAAAGCTCAGGCAAACCGCAAATTAATAAAAGCCATCTTGAATATGGTTGGTAGTTTTCTCAGCTGCTGCTTTATTCATTTACAAGTTTAATTCAATTTCATGCTTATGAGTGCAAAATAAATTAGTAAATAAATAAAATGGTGCTTTAACACCAGTGTTACAATTGTTGTCATGCTGGCTTTTACTTTCTTTATACAAGTGGAGGCAGATTTTATTTATTTAGTCTTACATACATTAAACGAATCAGTTCAACTTCTATAGGAATAAAGTGAAATAAAATAATGGAAGTCAAAACAGTTGAGAGAAATGTGTAATGGTGGCATAAACAAATCATCTTTATTTCGTGTTATTACTATTTTATTCATTAGGAGCTCCTTTTGCTCTTTTACAAATTTCTGGATTCTATAAATGGTTAAAAAGTGGCACACTTATGATACTGAACTCTCCAAACCCTCCTCCGTGCAAAGAGCTATGTGCTGTCTTTTATTCACTCAACACTCTCTCTTTCTCACTCTCATTCTGTCACTTTTTTATCCACTTTCCTACTCCCCCTCTTTGTAGCTCTCTCAGCTCATTTCTAAAGACAGAGATGTAGAAAGATGGTCACGGTTCACTCCGAGGTAAAAAAGAGTGCAGGCGCGCTGATAAAAGGTCACGCTACCACACATGCATGTATGCGTCTTCGTCTCCACTGCATTCTCATTCGTCATGTCTTATTCATGTGTTTTTCAGGAAAACTGTGAGTTACTTTACATGTTGACCGCGAGCACCTAACGGCTCACTGATACTTCCTCTTGAAGGGCAACGTTAGAGCCTCCGCTCACTTTCAGCCTCTCAGAGTACAATGAGTGTCTGCTTTGACTGACCTAAAAAGCTACAGAGAGCGCCCAGATATGATTGTAAATGTTTCAATCACGTCGCTGAATTGCACGTGATGGGGTGGGAAGCCGCCCGGAGGATTTGCAAAACAAAAAGCAGCAGAATCTGTGAGTTGGAACCGGAAGAGATCCTTTTCATTGCCATAAAATGCTGCATATCATGCACCAAAACCTAATTGTGAGGTTTGAGTTTTCTATGGTACTTTCCTTGTTCTCGATTTAAGCGCCAAGCTGCACATCATGTTGATTTCAGAGACATCGCCAGAGGTAATTTATCAGCTGTTATTCAGAACCCCCTGCCATTTAAACTCATTCAAAAGGCCAGGAAATAAACTAGGTGTGCAGAATTTCAATGGCTCTCATTTAACACTCTTGGGTGTCCAACATTTATTATCGTCATGTTCTGGCCTGTCTGTCTGCATGCTGCCACACTCATCACGCATCGCTGCAATCCAGATCCGCTGATGCACCTGGGAGCTGCCTCCCGTGGCAGCTCCACCAAGCTCATCTCTTTTACTGGTTCATCTGCCTATATACACCAGACTTCCGCAGACAGGCAGTGCCAGATTATTGAATGCCTAGAGCCAGCAGATGTCCAGCGGGTTTTCCCCGCCTGTTTTCAAGCGTTGACCACAACTTCATGGATCTTCCTTGCATTCCTAGCCTTTGATGGACATCTACCCCGAGCTGCTGTATTCTGGACACCACCTGGACTTTACCATGACCACGGACCATGCCAAGCCCCACGGGATCCATCTGCTTAGTTCAGCCTTCTTTGGACTCAGATCAAGCCTCAGCCCTTCTGCCTGTCACCTCCTGCAGTGAGCAGCCTGCACTCAGCATCACCAGGCTTCAGCTCGCTCCTTCAGAGGGTTTTCCTGCCAGCACCAAGTTTCTGGTTTTCTTTAATAAAGCTTTTAAAGAGCAACACCATGTCTGGTTTGAATAACGGGTTCCCTGCCGGTCTGGGTCATAACAATTATGACGTCTTTGTGTTTTTAGGCAAGAGCTGTGTACTAATGTAATAAGTATGTATAAATAGGATTCAAAAAGGCTAAGAGGATTGCTTTGAATGCCCTCATTTAACAATGGATTCAATTTATAAGTTGGCAAAGATAGGCATGAACTGGATAAGGTTGTCTTTGCATATGAGGAGAGTTAACTCTTCTTCTCCTTCAATTCCTGCTGTGTACCGGTATTATTCGTCAACATCGACACTCCTTGTTCAGTGGGGTGCCTGCATTGAGTGTAATTTAAAGGTATAAACCATAATGCCAATATGATGAGGATAAAACCTCTTTAATCCAATGTGTGATTATAAAGTGCACTGCTAATTTGTTGGCTAAAAAAAGGAAAACTGACAAAACTTCAGCAAATTATGTAAGTCAAAATGAACAAACTGGCCCTTTAATGAAAACATTTGGATGATGTCTGGTTCAGCGCAGGAGCCAATGTGGTGGAAAAGGCCCGTGTGTGCGTTCTTTCCACGCACGTCTTGAAATTGATCTTTACGTGGAAAGTCTGGGGTCTGGCGAAGAAGAGAATATCGCCTAAGCTAAACATCAGTGGCAAAACTGAGCTGTAGAGATACAAATTGAAATGATCTGCTGAAAACAAGAGGGGAAGCCTTTTATCAGCAGTCACAGCCGCCATAAATTAAATCTCTTTCCGGCATATAATGTACACTGTGAAACCTGACTGTTTTTTCTCTTACTCTGAAGACAGGTTGTTATTTTGCTGTCCTTGAAAAATGCATATTTTCTGAGAAAGCAACACACTAGGTACTATTAAATGTTATATCTTGAGAACTTTATATGTTGTACTAATACATCATACTAAGTGCTAACTTTATGGTAACATATAACCTCAGTTTTGTTATTTTTTTACCACACATATCCTTTTTAATACACTCTGAGTTACTCTTTTAAAAAGACAGGACTGCAATGATGCATGGCTTCTCGGGTTCTAGCATCACTTCATGTCACAATATTCTTTGCTTTGCATCTTTTTAGCCAAATAATGAAGAGCTTAGGCTGAAGGCTTCCAGAGGCAGCTAATCCTCCCAATCAAGCTACAGACAAGAGAGAAAAGAAACCGGCTATTATAGCAGAGCCTGCAAAGCAGCAAGGTGTCCATGTGAAATGTTTGTGAACTTTGCGACGTGTGACCCATTTTAATCCAAACGCGGCTTTTGGACAAACGGATGACTAAAGCTGTTTAATCTGAATGCTCTGATAAAAGAGGAGAGAGTGGAAAGGAAAAGAGGAAAAACATGTAAAGAGATGGAGACGAGCGGTAAAATCTTGAGAATAAAAATATGCGTGTTTTTTTGCTGTTATTTTGATGGCTTGTCTAAACCATCACAGCTCTGGGAAAAGCTGCTTGACAATCACAGGCTCATAATCTCGACTGGCGTTGGCTGTGGGTGGACAAGCTTTCCCTGCTCAGCACCGACTGCCAGAAGAAGTAGGGAGTGGGAATTATACAGCATAGTAACATATTAGTACTGGATATTATACAATCACATGTGCTATGTAATACTTTTATGTAGCTTTACTTTATTATTGATATAACTAACACGTTGTTCTTTTCACTGTCTTATTCTAACCATATTTGGCTTTTCACAAAAAAGGCAAGAGGAGAATATACATTAGACAAAGCTTTATTTAGAACAAACACATTTCTGAGGGAAAATAGCTAAGAAAAATATGTTCTGTTGGAGAAATATTTTCTCATGCCTTTTTATTTTAGGGAGATATTTAATTCAGCAGCCAAAAAAAAAAAAAAAGTTAAATCATAAAAAAGAAAAATCAACATCCAGTATCTTTACACATAACCATTCTTATTCAAACCGATTCATCAACGTTGAAGCCTCCTGTATTCAAGCTCATCTCTAATTCTTAAATCCCTGACAGACAGGGGGATTTACGCATGTTACAGAAATGGATGTAATTATATGATTTCCTTTTACTCTTTTAGCATCTATACATCTGAAAGTTACATTAATTACAACATCAGCTTGTTAATTAGTGATATTATTCAGTATGTATTGGTTAATTACTTCTTTAGAGAGTTAACCTTCTTCAGTGGTATTAGGACATTGCCGATGTGTTGCTGTTAGGCATGCAGCAAACAAACTCAGTCTTTGATGCCAAAGTTTTACTCCCTATTTTATGTGGTGTGTCTTTAAGTGCTACACATTTTAAAGCAGCTAGAGAGCAGTTATGTTTCCATTACTTGGTCTCAGTCGACACACAGCCGAAGTTATTGACATCAATCCCTTGTGTTAATGGGAAAAGAAACGAATGACAGTATGTACGACATTGTTATTGCAGTGACACGTGTAAAACTCCAGAGGTAGATATTGTGGCCTCATGCCAGTGGTGGCACAGAGGAGCTAACAAAAGCTAAAAAGCTCATGTCTGCTTGAAACAATGAAGACGTTGCCACTCACGTGGTCTCCAAACAAAATACCCGTAAAAAACCCCCACAAAATAGTCCGCTCCATAATACATACAAGGAAGCCGGAAAAAAAAGAAGTACGCAACACATCTACAAAACTGATTTAAGAAACAAAAACGTGACGCCGGGGGTTGATAACCAAGTAGGGAGGTCATGTTCCGTATGTAGAGATGAGCATTTCTGACTATTTCTGACACTAAAAGTCCACTTGGTAGAAGGACGAACTTAAAAATCAAGCAAATGCTCAGGAGGAGGTAACATGTAGCAATACTGGTTATGTAATCACAAAAATTACAAACTTTACTACCATCAGTCTGAGTAACAATTGATACTCCTTCATGTCAAATACTACTTCCCACAGCAAAAGATAAAAAAAAAACAGTTTTTGAGGAGAGTCCAGCTGTTTAAAAACAAATCCAAACCAATAAAACTCATTACTAATCAAAAACAACTCTCTGAGAAACGCCTGTGAGCATCTGCAAATTATTAAACGCAAATGACACAGAAGAAATCTTTCAGTGGCATTATTAATCCAAAACAAATTTAACAAGGCTTGTAAATATTCATGGAAAACCCACGGAGGTGTCACATGCGCTCTCGACTTACTGTTCGTTTTGAGGCGGGCCGGCTCACTGTTGCGGCTTCCCGCCTGGTTGATGGCCTTGACGAAAAAGATATAACGGGTGCCACTCTGCAGGCCGTGCACCGTGTAGTGGTTCTGCTTGATGTTCGGCACAATCATCCAGCTGTCTGCAGAGTTGTACAGACCTGGTGGAGGCACACACACACACACAAACACACACACACACACATAGCGGATAAGTATTAAAGTTTTCTTGACGTGTTCAGGTTACACAGGGACAGAGTTCTGCTGAAAATCATTTTTATTGATGTTTAAAGTGTTTCCCCCCTTCCAAATCCAACTGGAATAGAAAGATATTTTCTTTATTAAAACCTCAAGTTAGTCATTAAGCCGGCGCTTAAATGTTCTGTAACATTTATGTGCACCTACAGATCTATTCTGTTAGCGTTCTGAGTTAATACGACAAGGACCCAGAGCCATGCCAACAGAGGCAATCTGCTCAAAGTATCACCGGTGCCATAAGTAATTGCCTCCAGGCAACGGAGCATAATACCCTTCAGTGTTCAAATGTAGTGTAGGACGGGTAATGCCACCGTGGTGGACCCTTTGATTCAAAGCGGTGGGTTATTAATAGTGGGTTAACTCCACATCAGCCTGCTACAAACCGTCTTTTTCAGTTTCTGAGATGTCAGCGTTTTAAAAGAGGAGGAAGAAATCAGAAGCTCTGGTTTAAGGAGAGATCTACCATCTTCTTGTGAAGTGTAATGGAAAATATTTCAAATATGTTTTTTAGGCTTTGCAAAAGACTACATATGTATTCATAGAAGAGGCATTTCTGCCTTAGTCTCAAGTCTTTTGGAGGCTCTAACAGACAGATTTTACTAAAGCAGATAGTGTTGTATGCACTGTAGCTTCAGCTGTCTTCCAATTAACTCTCGGCAGCTTCCCTGCCCCAGCTGTGTAAAAAATGTCCCCCCAGCATGCCGCCGCCATGCTTCATGCTTAGGATGGTGTGTTCAGGGTGATGTGCAGTGGTAGTTTCTAAAGCAACATCGGTTTTAATATGTCAAACAAAATCCCAATAAAACAATAAAATGTGTTCAATATTTTTGCAAAGCACTGCGCTTATGTACTCTGTTAGCTGTTGTTTAGATTTGAGACACCAAATTAAATCTAAAAAAAGGAAACATTTCAAGGCACACCTTACAGGCGAGGAACACTGACTACTGACAGTGAGAAATGAAGTTTGTCAAAAAGTACTGATAAACATTTACTCATCAACAAATCTCATCGGCGACCCTAAATGTAGCCACAGCAGCAGGATACGCCAATGCGGGAAGCCACAACGAAATCAGGATTTAGAAGCAAATTTACAGGAGGGACAATGAGTCAGAGAATCCTGCACAAGAAAGATCAGCTCACTTAAACTTTACCAGCCGAGACGTGAAATAACTACCAGATTCACCGTCTTCCCTTTCCTTTGCCTGCACAATTACAGAGAAATATAAACTCTGAGAGGGGCACAGCTCTCAGGGCCACACTTTGTCCCCTCTGGTTAGGATGCGCTGTAAATTATTGAGCCAGATGGAAACAGCATTCATAAGTAATAGCAGAGAGTCTGCTTGTAAATATAAATACTTCACGGGACGCAAATAAGGCCTTTAAAAGTGAGCCGGCTTTAAGAATGAATGAGGGGAGGGGGCTCTTAAAGCTGGATTTTATCCGGGAAAGGAAAACAGATACAGGGGTTTCATCTTCCTTCAAGTTGATAGTGGGGGGAGAAAAAAAGGACTTAAGCCCCCTTGCAGGCTGGCACTATCAACCGAAGCTTAATGGGTTGCCACTCCCACAGAGAAAGGCATCCTTGGCACCATTCATTATTGTCAACATCCTATATAAAATGTTACGTGGACCTTCAAAGGATACAGGACAAAAATCTGATGGGGAAGGACGTTTCAACGTTTGAACCCTTTGTTAACGCTTTTAATGTCAAAAGTTGCTATTTTTGCTAAATTAGGTCATAAGACACCAAGGAGGTTTCCTGATTGAAGCAGTCCTCTTTTAAAGAAAGCTGTACTTGAAAGTAAAATGAAGAAAAAGAAAGCAAAAGGAAAAGAACACTGAGGATAAAAGAGCAACGCGCATCCAAACAGAGAGCACGTGTGTTTCTGCAGTACTGTATTTGTGTGTGCAGCTGTGAGAAAGGGAGCAGCCTGCACAGAGGATCCTGGGAGTGGAAGTGGGTTTGTCTTTGATGATGCAACGCCGAGTTAATAGTGGCAGACTGTGCCCGCATGTGAGCGCGGACGTGTCACACTTTCCATTTCGTTCTGGAAGAAAACCCTGCACTGGTATGAGTGTCGGCACACCAAGCCACAAACGGACATTTTCTTGGTGTGTCCTTGCACAGATTTTTACCCGGATTGTGCCCTAACGCCCAAAGTGATTCAGATTTTCTCCACTGATATTTGGGTTAATAATTCAACAAAGCCAGTGAGTCTGACAAAACACGGACAACATAGGTCTAACTTACTAGACTGTAAATGGCCTCCTTATTACTGGCTCCTGGGTTAGAAAGCAGGGCTTCAATTGATGATTACAAACCAGAATATCTGCTGGTAACAAAAATTAAATAAAAAAATACACAACCTCAATAAGACATGAGCCTGTTTTATCACAGTTGTAGCCTGTCATGCTTTCAAATCAAAATACCATACTGGTGTTCATCCACTAAGTGACAACGGCATCGCTGTCTCGAGGTGTGACAGCCTCACGGCACATCAGCTTTTCCACCTCTTGTTTCTTCCCGGGGACTCAGACAACGCTCCACGTTTCACAGACCACCGTCAGAAGCAACACAGCTTAAACACAGTTATTCCTCTCTGTTCCGATACTACAGTAGCTTGCAAAAGTAGCCAGAAGCCTTGAACCTTTCCCCGTGTTGTCCATCTTAACCACGAGATTCAGATGGACGTGTTGGGAGCTGACGGGACCAACTGATGCAAGGCAATGGATAACTGGAGTGGAAGTCGGTGAAGTTGGTTTTGAATAAAAAAAGTGTGGAGATCCTTTTTTTTTAAACGGTTTTCCATCCTCGCTGCAAAATACCTCAAGGCCAGTCAGGCTGGATGGAGAGCATTGGTGAACATCAATTTTTGGCACCTTGAAGGTGCTGATTTGAACATTAACTTTCCAAGTCTTGACACGGATTACGAACAGAGATCTGAAGTTAAACACATGAACACACTTTGACCTGAACTCTTCTACTGTAGCTGTTTTTGCATGTTTAGGGTTGCTCTTTTTGCACCCTGCACAGAGTTGAAGCGTTGTCCCAGTCTCAAGTCTTTCTCAGCGTCTAGCTGGTTTTCTTCTGCCCTGTATTTAGCTCCATCCATCTCCCCATCAGCCCCGTCCAGTTTTCCTGTTTCCACTGTAGAAAAGCATCCTCTCCGCATGATGCTTCCACCACAACGTTGCATGTAGGGATAGTCTTTAGGGTGATGCAGAAGGTTAGTTTTATGTTTCTCTATTAAATGGTGCAATATTTTGGATGCTGCTTTATCTAAACCTTTAAACATTTTTAACCTCTCTGCTGTGCTTCTTGGTCTTCATGGCGCAGCTTGATCACTAATTTCCTCTAACAAACCTCTGAGGCCTTAGAACATCTGGATTTATTCTGAGAATAAATTACACACTGGTAGGCTCCGCTTACCTATTAGGCGACCTGTGAAAGCAATTAGTCTCAGTAAAGGGGACTTGAATACTAATGAACACTTTCCGGAAATTTGTAAGATAAAAATTCGGGAAGCGATGAATAACTTTATTTTCACCTCACTTTAGCTGTGTGTGCTATTTCGTGGTGGCTAAAGTTTGTAGATTATTTCTCTTTGCAATTTGGCCTTATTTTCTAGCTCTGCTTTCTACTACCATGCCTGGATGATCCTGCAAAAAGGATGGTTTGACATGATGAGCCAACCTACCTCCCATGAGGAGCTTAACCCTAAGCGGGGAAGGGCATCTGGATGGACCTCAACCGGGAGCATTTAGCCACTTGGAAAGTTTAGCAGAAATGCTACGTTGGAGAACTCAAGTGGCACGGCAGACTTAATGGGTTTCTTTCTGTCTCAGTTTCTCCCGTGACTCTCTGAGGACTCCGCGGCTGCAATGCCCTGAATTTCTGAGTCACTCGGAGTATCATGACTGAAATGTATCCTGGAGTTTCTACTGGCGAGGGCACTTGAGCTGCATGGATAGATGGAGAAATGTGAGTCTATAGAGCGCAGAGTGGAGGAGGTGATGAAAGGATCAAAGAGTAAGGAGGCACAGGTGTGGGAACACGCATGAATGTGCACATTTATGTACATTAATGACAGCCTCCTTATGTGGATAAGTGGTAAATTTCACCAGCCTTATACATCCATTATTCCGTCTGATTTTGCCCTGGTTTCGTATTTGTTTCCTCCTCCGCAGAAGATTTTTTCCCCCTATTCACATGTTATAATTCAATTCAATTCAATTTTATTTATATAGCGCCAATTCATGAAACATGTCCTCTCGAGGCACTTTACAAAGTCAAATTCAATCATATTATACAGATCGGTCAAAAACTTCCTATATAAGGGAACCAGTTGATTGCTTCAAAGTCCCGACAAGCAGCATTCACTCCTGGAGAAGCGTAGAGCTGCAGGGAGAGTCGTCTGCATTACTATTACTATTACATTGTCCATGGCTTTGCAGCAATCCCTCATACTGAGCAAGCATGAAGCGACAGTATAAGGGCAAACCAGCATTATTTACATTGAATAAATTCAAATTCAATTCAAACTATAGTGGCAAATATCTAGTGAAGGTCCAATATGTTGTTTCAGGCCTGAAATTCATCAAACCAAGATTTAAATACCTCATTCTGTTCTAGATAGTCAGATCCTTCCAGTAATGATTTGTGAGACTTTTTCTCTAATTCTACAAAAAAAGATGGCAACAATATTTGAAATCCATGTGGTTTAGGTATAACAAGAAAATCATTGAATTAAATACTTTCTTCACATGACCCTTAATCACATCATGGTTGGTAGGCTTGCAAAAATCTTACCAAAAAAAAAAAAAAAACATCTATAACGCTGCATTTAAATTCCAAAACTCTTTCATCAGATCCTATAAAAAATGTATAGGATCATATGTGTCTGATTTATTTTGGTCTTGGCAAATGTCACTATTAATACAAGAAAGGGTAGAAAATCTAGGTTACGCGTTCAGGGTTCCTATTAAACATTTAGCGTGCAAACAAAATGGCTGAGCAATTGGGGAGCTCTGTTGCTTTATTCAACATTGTTCAAATAGGTCAGGTCCAGTCCTCGTAAAAGCCTGTGGTGAACAACACATCACTAATGTCACCATGTCACAATTTTTTTCAAAGGAACTAATGCAAATGCAGAAGCCTTGCATGAAAAAATACAACCTCCCCAAAACATTACACATTATGGTTCCACTGCTCCTAAAAACTATGTTTAGCATCAATGGGTTGTATTTAATTCTCATCTATATGAGCTTATATGATTTTCTAATTCCCATTAACAACTTCTAACAGATGGCCAAGCATTTATAACCGAAGTTCTTTGATATAAAGAGGATTTCACCATCAATATACCGTAATCGCTGCTCTTGCGGCTGTAAAATGAATCCCAATCACTAGCCCTTCACATAAAAAACTAAACATTTGATGATTCTCCGAGGACAGCTGGCCAACAAATGGATGAATCAGCGAGACGTAAGTCCACTTCCACACAGCTGCTGTGCTGCAGATCACCTTTATTTTGCTTGTCCTGCTTTTAAATACCCTCCTGGTGCTGTGTGAGTGACAAAAGCCTCCGTATTTGGATCAGGTTTGTTTTCACCGTGCTGTCTGGCCTCATCCACACCCGTCTGGGAACGACGCCAGTGGCACATCAACTTTGACCTCGATCGCCGCCTCCATTCCTCACAAAGAGGCAGACGGTGGTTGAACCTTGACTTGGAACATGTAGAGTCCACATTTTGCAGAGAGAAAAAAGCTTTAACTTTTTTTCTGTCATTTTGACACTGCCTACAGTTTTCCTTGATATTTGACCTTAATTGCCAACTCTATTTTCGACCGTTATGCCTGGATGATCCTGCAAAGACACAGTTCATGAGACACTATGGCCCAACTTCTATATCCCATGGGGTCTGAAAGCCTAGGAGAGGGAAACGCAGGATGGTTCTTAACCGTTTTCTGTAACTACTTGTAACTACTTCTGCTGCTATCAACACCTGAACAGAAGTCAGTACACATGTATGTATGTATGTATGTACAAATGTATACACGAATGTATATGCACATATATACGTGCAGGTACGTATGTATGTAGGCGTATAGATATGTGTATATATATAAGTATATATATGTTTATATATATATATGTTTATATATATATATATATATATATATATATATATATATATATATATATATATATATATATATATATATATATATATATAGACCACTATGAATGTAAATAAGACATCATATGCCCATTCCTATTTCTTTTTGTATTTTTTTGGTATTCTTTTTGATCCATTTTATATATGAAGATTCACTGTATATAACTGAATGCACCTTCCTTACTCTGCACCTTCTTGTATGAGCCGATGTGACGAGTGAATTTCTCCATTGTGAGATCAATAAAGACTATCTTATCTTATCTTAAAGACTGAAGGAGATTATTAGCTGAAACAATGGTACAAATCATGATTAAACAGCCTTCACAACCACATGATACAGGATTTTTGTACTGGCATGTTGTCTTTGATGTATGTGACAGCCATATGGCTCCACCTTGGTGAGATAACTCCCACTGAGAGTTATCTCTTGAGTTTGTCAGAGTACCTCTGAGCGTTGTTCAGTCTGACTTTGGGGTTTAACACACAGTCAACTGTTTTGAATATCCTTGTTCTTTTTAATCATTTTCAACACTATGCAATTGTTTAGAGCTGAACCTCTAACTCTTATCCACCAATCAAAAACAACTGCTTCAGTCCTTCTTCCTTTATATGAACACAGTCCCAGAACTGCAACCAACCGACTCCTGCTTTTACAGACCAGCTCACACCTGCTGTCGATTGGTTAATTAGGAGTTCTGATTAGCAGCACCCTGGCTGTTTCCTACACCATTTAATCCTCTAGGCTTCGTAACTCTGTCGTTTTTTAGTCCAATCAGAATGGTTCACACATGGTTCGCTTCAGCAGAACCTTTGATTCCCAATGATACCAGATCCAGCTTTTTCTCAATTGTACATCCAGATATATTAACATAAATTCAGAGGGCGCTTAGCTTTTCCACACATTGCTTCTGTACTTTAGCTTAGTTACAGAAAATCAGAAATCACATATTATTGATTATCTGGAGGCTTTTAGGACTAATCTCTGATTTTATCTTCCACCAGAACCCCATGACGGAAATAAAAGAATACACAGGGACTGTAAAGTAGTGTGTGAAAGCTTTGTTTTTCTCACATCGCCATGATGATATTTACTTGGTGCAACTGTGAGATTGACATCAAAGGAACAGGGTTTTTGTTACATGAAGATTGCTGTGTATTTGTGAAGTTAAGAAAGAAACTGAATTCAAGTTCTATGTGCCATTTTAACGCTACTTGCATAGTAAAGCTTACCTTGGTTCTTATAGTTACACAGTTGAGGGAAACCCAATGTAGCCTGCAATCTAATGATGTGTTCGACTTTTCTCAGTTGTCGAAACTCTGATCTGGGAATAACGTCTCTCCTGAGATGAACGGGTTCCAGTTACAAGTCAGAACACTGGTGGGATTTGCTAATTGTGGCGGCCAGAGATGAGCCTCACCGCTTTAGCAATGCAAGTCAATAAAAAAAAACCCACTTCTCTCGATTTTATGCATTCAAGCACAGAAGCAGCACGTTCACAACTACAGCTTGTGAACAGTACTGTGTGAGCCACGGGTTTGATGTCACATCAACCTCGGAAGTGCAAATAAACAAAAGGGCTAATTTATAGTTCTTTTGTATGTGCAGCAGCTGAATGGGATAAAGATCTGGATGGGTTCCTTGGAGACCTGGTGAGCAGATGCTCCATTGATTTTTCCCAACTTGGATCTGGGAAATTTTGACTTCTGAGTGTGCATCCACATCACCAAAATGTCATGATGAAACCGATAGTAATTTTGGGCATTATTCCCTAATCAGTTGTTTCTGTCAGTGTCACATGGTATTGCTGGTTTATTGTCTTGCTGCTGTGTGATAACTGAGATGTTTTCCTTTAAAGCTTCTATAAAAATAAGTATGTGTTGTATTTGCAGGCTCCCTGAAATTTGTAAGCTATACAATCTGTGTTTTTCAGGAAATCCAAATAAATTTCCTGACCTTTAAGAACATCTCCTCAGCTGTGACTAAATTTGAACCGTAAAAGATCTTTTGCTTTGTGCCACAGTCATTTCATCGGCTCTAGAGTCCATTACATATGCTCTCTACAGCAGTAATGTTTGTGTAAATGTCTGCATGTGTGTATGTGTGTGCTTTTGACTCACTGATAAAATTTGTCTGGCCAGTGTAGATGGTGTACTGAAGCTCATAGGAGGTGACGCTGAACTCATCTTCTGACGTCCAGTGAACGGTGATGGTGTCATGGGAGGCCGTGCAAAGCTCGTCCCTGATGGACGGCGGGTTGGGCGCTACATGTAGAGGAGAAAAATAAAACAGCATGGATATGCAATTCTTAGTAATGCTTAGTTTTGTAGGATTAATGAGACAAAATGAGAAAATCCTTCTGATTATGAATAGCCACTACAGAGTTTCCTTTTCTACTGACTCCCCTGATGCAGCGGGCTGAATTGCTGACAAATACTTTGACAGATTCTGCTGCCGCCAACCGTTTGACATGTAACCAAAAGACAACGGTTGTAGATATTTACTGATTCTTACAAAGTCCCCAAAAGCCGATTGTCAGCCTTTTAGTAGAAAGATAAGAATGGAAGAAATGTCTCTCTAAATTGGACATTTCCTTGCAAAAGTATTCCAACCCATCAACTACAACACTACATGTTATAGACCAATAGAAAGTGCACTTTTGTAAAATAGCGAGGATACATTGTTTAAAATGTTGCATGAATTTATACGTTGTGCAATCAGTTCAGTTCAAAGGTCAGAATGAGAACATTTGTTAGAGAAGCAGAGGCCAATGGTAACTTTGGATTTGCTGCAAAGATCCAAAGCTCCGGTGGGAAAACCTGTTGACAGGCCAACTAATAGCCGTGTACTCAAATTTGACCTTTTTTGTTGTTTGTCAAACCTGTGGAAAAAGATGATCTGGTCAGTTTATGGTTAAAAACTAACAATGCATCTCGCTCTGAGCACATCTCATGATGAAACATGGCGGTGGTGGTATCATGCTGTGGGGAAGCTTTTCTTCAAAGTGGTAGAGACACTTTTAAACACGTTTTAAAACCCACAACCCCCTCCGCTATTATGCACTAATATGTGCTGGTCTATCACATAAGATCCTAATGAAATGAAATACCGTACATGAAATGCGAGGAAGTTCAATGTGTTTTTAAGGCTCTGCACAATTTAGTGGACGTTTGTTTTCCGTTTTCTACTCTTAGTTAATGAACATTCTGTGTGAGCTGCTGGCCAGGTTACATTTTCCGTCTTTTATGTCAAACTCAACAGCATCATTGTAAAAAAAAAAAAGTAAAGCATTCTTGCATTCCAGCTTTAAATATTTACCCAAAATAATACAGTATTTAAGCAAATACATGACTCACCTGTTAAATAATCTAGACCCTCTAATATCTTCTTCTCACGGGAAAAGTCCAGAGCGAAGTTATCAAACGCCTCATTCAAGTTCACATCAGGGATAAGTACCTGGGAGGATGCTGTCGCCATCGCCACCCTGTAAAATAACCAGGCCAGAGAAACGGGGGTAAAAAAAAAAAAAAACAGCGTAAGGGTAAAAGTACAACGGTTCAGGAGGTCAGATGGGCAGATGAATGAAGAAGAGAGGATGTGTGTGAAAAGATGAAAGGTGATAGCGGTGGGTGTGAGGCAGGGGAGTGAAAGAAGTGAGGTGACAACAGGGGAGAGGTGGTAGACGCACGCACAGGTGTGGAAAAAGCCTGAAAGAAGCCCTCTGCACCATCTATGGTCTGTTCTGAATGCCTCTAACATGCTGTTGTTGAAACAGACGCGAGCTCAACTCGAGGCGAAACCCCTCACAGCTCTGCAGCTTGACGGAAACGTGTGCCCGCTTTTGAGCAGGCGTGAGCAGCCTGTGGCAGGGACGAGAGTTTTCAGCAATTACACAGCGGAGTGGAGAGTCGAGCTCGAAGCAGTTCAAGGCATTCAGACTTACACTATTCAGTGAAGTCAGCGAGGGTTCAACTAGACCGAGCAACATAAAAGATCTCCTCGACAAGATCTTTGTCTGGGACAGAGTGAGTGAAAGCCGTCTCAGATCAAGGTGGGAGGACAGGGTGAGGGTAATAAAGAAAGAGCTGGCTCCTAAATGATGGATGATTCTCAGCAGAGTCTTCACAATGATTGCAGACGCTTGGGTGCGTTCGATACAGCAGCACTTCAACTGTATTTTACAGGTAAAAATCAAATGAAGGAAATCCTACTCTGGAGTCAAAGATTTTATCTACAAAAATTAAACAAATCGTATTTGTCAGATGCATTAGGAATGAGTGTTTTGGGGAACCATGCAACACAAGCAGATTAATAGCAAAGGACATACACATAGAACCCAGGATGACTTGTATCGAGCTCCTTCATACTTTTACTTTTAATTTGCAGCCACAGAACAAACTGTGCGACTGGTTAATATAAGCAGCGACTTCGGAAAAACTGATTTCAGTGAGCTGGGAGCTGCTCCCAAACGCTGTACATATGGACTCTTCCAATTATCCTTGTCAGAAAGAGGAGGGGAAAAAATGCATGACTTTTCCTGCCTTACTGTGTGAGCAGAGTTTTTGTGTCATGACCCACCTCTCTGCCACGTTCCTGGCAGACTGGAGGAAGCGCGCGTGGTCGTTCTCCTTCAGGCTCTGCTCGGCCTGGGTGATGAGGGCGCTGGATCGCTCCAAGCACTGGCGACAGTTTGCAATCTGCTGAGCCAACTTGCGCAGTTTCATCACCTGGAACAAGCACAAAGCGTGGATGTTGCTACGTTCTGACACGTGATGCTGATTTATGCTCACCTGCACAAACCGAAGCTTGCCGGGATTCATTTCTGTTCTCATTACTTTTACGAAATCAAGCGTTTTAAGATAGTTTGGTCTTTCTTACATAATCGAAACACTCAGACAACAATGGCGACTTTATACTGTGTTGCCTGGGAAATCTGTCACGAGAAAAATCTGCAAGAAGCCTTCACAATCTCTCTTCCAAACAGGTTATAGTATTATAATTGTGGGATTGTCTAATAGGGTAAAGTCATGCTTGGCAACATTTTGCGGGACCTTGTTGTAGGGACAAGCAAAAAACAGCAGTTTCAGATACTTTTCCATGGCCTTAAATCCTGCAAACAAACCCTGAAGTGGGGAAAATGCTTGGATTGAAATTTTTTTTAAATAAACAGTTACCTACACGCATTCCACCTAATAACTTCCTTAAAGAACATGCGGAAAAAGTTACGCAATAACCAAAGATGTCTTTTCCTTTACAAAACTTTCCACGGATGACTGAAACCAGCTGCAAAATACATCTGTTCCACCCAAATGCAATAACACAGAAAAACATCTTTATTCTACTACACACCATCCTTGCTAGCCGCAGCAGCATTAAAGACAAAACAAAATGGCTGGTTATCACATGACAAATCGTTTTGTGTTCAGAAAGGATTTATATTAATGCGGTGCCATAAAAATGTCTTCTACTTTTTCACGTCTTGTCACGATACAACCCAGAACAAATGTACTGTGTTGTGTTCTATCGCTGCCTATATGTTTAGGGTCATTTGTCCAGCTGGAGGGTGAGCTGCTAGCCAGTCTGCAGCCTTTTGCAGCCTTGGGCGGGTTTTCTTATAGATTTGTCCTCTGTTCAGCTCCATCCATTTGCCATTAATCCTGACCAGCTTTCCTGTCTCTGTTAAAGACAGAACCTCCATCTTCACAGCATGGTAGAGCCACAACCATCAGGTTTCAGATTCTCCCACCTGAGCTGTGAATTTGTCCAGCTTCTCCAGAGTTACCATGCGCCTCTCCGTTGCTCTTCTGATCAATGCTCTCCTTGTCAGGCCTGTCAGTGAGGTGGATGCACATGTCGCCCCGTATGCTTTTCAGTTTGGGATGATGGATTGAACAATGCTCTGTGTGCGGTCCAAAACTAATATCGCTTTATAACCTATCCCCTTTTTTAAAGTTCTGCTGACCTTCATCACTGACCTGTCTGATATGCTCCTTAGTCTACTGATAAGCTGACTCACCCTTTGACCTTCACAGAACAGCTTTATTTAAAAGGAGATTAAATTAGACACAAGTGGACTCTGTTTACTGGTTAGGTGACTTTTTAAAAAAAATGGCTGCACTGGATTTTATTTAGGGGGATTAGAGTAAAGTATGTTTACTACATATGCATATATTAGGGCTGGGCGATACGAACCAAAAATAATATCTTGATATTTTTAGGCTGAATGCCGACATACAATGATTATTTCGATATGTTTTGCTTTTCATAATGTAATTATAAAAAGGCGTCTCTGAATCAAAACTTTATCTCAAATGTCTCATAGGCACAACTTTAACAAACAGCTGTAGATAAATATGAGAAACAGCTGAAAATTAACCTTCTGGAATGTATAAAAGTAAAATTATAACACAGCATAGACCATTTTATATCTTTTTTTTTTTTAATCTCGATATATTGCCTAGCCCTACAATATATCTTGAATACTTTTCCGAGGCACTGTTAGCAAGATTCTCGGACAGAATTTTGCAGAAAACAATAATTTCTTCATCTATGAGAAACATCCCAGCTTTGTTTACCAAAGTCATGCATACTTGAGTCATTCTACCACATGTCCATTCTCGTGGTTTGCAGATTTCAGGTGTCCATAAAAGTATTGAAGGTCGGAAGCATTTGATTATGGGAAATTGATATTAACATTAAGGGGGGAAAAAAAAGAACCTTCTGTGCACCATGAGGCAAGCCAGGGTTGAAGCAAGCCTACACAGACAGCATCTTGTAATGCCGTTTTGTTCGACGGTAATTCACCAGTGGGTGTGCTGTAATGTCATTTTCCTCCGAGCAAAAGGAAACCATTCAAGTTTTACTTAAAATTAAAAGTAATCTGTTTATCTTCGTGCAGGCCCTCATCCTGACTCTGGACATGAACTTAGTTTCACGGAAAACCCCAAACAGCAATTAACCAAAGTTAGAAAGGTGGACAAAAGGAGAGCTGCAGAGGACGACACAGTGTCAGCTTTATGGACTGTTCCCACTGTGACCATGATTAGTCAGGAGACAATTCAAAACGGATGCAGTCACCGCCACAGTTCCCACCGGACATTAATTAGGAAAATGTCTTGCATACAGTAACAACTAAATACCAATCAGACCAGGCGCTTAGGGTCAGATTTGGTATGACTACAGTGTATCCATCTATCAATCAATCCAAATATATTTATAAAACACCAGCTCAAAGTGCTGTTTGGAATTAAAAACAATAAACCCGCTGTCAACTCTCATTTCTCCCGAGCATAAAACAAAAGGAGCATATTTGCTCTCGCTGTAAAATGTTTCTCTTTGACTTTGGTGTCAAAAGCATAAATCTGAAATGAAGTGAATCATTAGCCACCTTTATTCAGCAGGAGATAAAAGGTGCTGATTGTCAAGTCTTAAAGCTCAAAGCTTAATGAGGCGTTTTATACGGACGTCTCAGCCAGTCTTTCTCATGGGCCCTCGTGAACTACATTCGAGCTGGTCGGTGACTGGAAACAAGCAAGATGGCTGTAATGATGGGATATTATTTTGCAACATCTGCTGCGAACAACAATTTTAGAGATGATTACTCCGCTCGCTCAGAATAATGGACAATATGGCCCAAACTGAGAGTGTTTTCGTATGAAGGTCTTATTTGAATGGATGAATCAATGTGTAATAGAAAAACAAAACAAAAACACGAGCGGAAAATTTGTCCTAACGAAAATATTCTCAATGTTTGATTCATTTTGAATAAGTAAATATTGAGATTATTGTTGATTATCCTAAATTGTTAATAAACCTTTAATATTTTTCATTAAATACATTCTGGAGCATCGACAGTGTAACAAGTTACCATTATGATACTGCACTATACTATACTACTATTTCTGTGTACAAACATTTAACTTGATCCATTTTTTTGGACAAATGCTTAGATTTCTCCCTCACAGCAAAACTATGTCTTTGTTTTACTCACAGCTTTCCACTCCTGCACTGATCCTGCTGCTGCATCTATTGCCTGATAACACAGCAGATAAATAAGCAACTGGGCAGAAGTTTATATGAAAGTTTGGAATGATGGTTCAATAAGCTGGATGAAATGTCTACATAACACCAGAGGATTATTAGACTCCATGTGCCGTCATTTAATTATTACTTACTGAAAAAAATTATTTGTGTGCCCACACTTTTTAGATTAAGCTCTCAAATAAGCTTTTATTCAATGTTAGCTGTGCAAATAAAGTGCTACAAACTGTATTGCCATAGAGAAAAATTAAAACCCCTGAAGGACATGGGGCAGGTGTTTCACTTTTAAATGAATAATATAAATGGAGGGATATGATTGGTCAGCTTCTCTTCATTTGCAGATCTTGAGGCACTGCTTTAAATTGTATGTAGTGAAAACATCAATACACATCAAATATGTTGGTCAGTATTCCTGTTATTATGGATCAAAAGCAACTATAAAGAGGCGGGTTTTCAGTCTTGATGTAAAGGAACTCAGAGTTTTGGCTGTTTTGCAGTTTTCTGAAAGTGTGTTCCTGCTTCTCCATGTTTGGTTCTGATTCTGGGTCTGCAGAGTAGACCAGAACCAGGAGATCTGAGTGGTCTGGAGGGTTGTTACAGCAACAACAGGTCTTTAATGTATTTCGGTGCTAAGCCGTTCAGTGATTTACAAACTAACAGAAATATTTTAAAGTCTATTCTCTAAGCTACAGTTAGTTGGCCCACATATCTACAGCTGTCCTGGTTAAATGTTTTGACCTTAGCTTTATTTGCAAGTTTTATCAACTGATGAGAGTACCACACTGACACATTTACAACCCAAATTATCAATAAGCGCTATAAAAACAGAGGAGTAAACATGCTAATGCTAGCTTAGCAGTAATGGAAAAAAAAATACCACTTGATGAACAAATGGTCAGCAAGAGCTAGATGGGAGTTTACTGGAGATTGCAGCTGGATACATCAGATAGGCTCAGAACCAGATGAACAGCTATACCTGCATTAGGTGACACATTCTTCACAACAGTATAGTAGCCTTCTTAACCATATAACCTAAATTGCATGGATTTTAGTGATGTATTGGACCGGGACTCCGAATCTTAAGTGACTTTGATCAGTAGCAGGGACAAAAGCTCTTGATTGTGAATTCCCTAGTTTAATGCTTTAGGAATCATTAGGAACAGGAAAAGATGACGCCTGGAAGACAGCATGTCACACTATCAAAACAAAGACTTTAGGCAATGTATGTTTTATGTTGACGGGGCGGGGGTGGGGGACTATGAGAACTCGTCTCCCTCGTGAGATCCAGAGCTCATTAGAAGGAGGTAAGATTAAAGACCCCTCACATTACTGTCTTCAACAGAAAGCTGGATCAGTGTTTTCCTGATGATGTGTGGCTATGTGATGTATTCACTTTGTGCATTTCATTCCTTTTCAGTTATTCTCTGATCTTTTGCCTTTTCTTTGTTTTTGACCTATATCTTATGGCTCTCCATTAGCTATCCTCTGCCAGAGAGCGCTGAGACTCTAGGGAGAACAAGTCTTGCCTTTTGTCTACGAGCTCCAGGAATACACTGACACACTTCCTTAGTCTTTCACAGATAGACAACAACACATAGAGCTAGTTCTCGCTTTATGTTCTGTGTCCAGGAATATTTAATCATTCAACAAAACTTTCCCGATTTCTTAAAGGATTATCAACCAGCACCATGAATATATCCTCTGGGAGAGTCTCTGTCATGAATCCCCGAACGCTCAGGTAGGAAAACCACCCTTGTTATCCACGAGTTAGGGTTAGGTCACAGATAACCCCTTTTTTAAATCCTAGCTTCTCTTCCTAGAGTGACGTTGAGAACAGTTTTCTACATTTAGGTCAGCTGCTTGCATCTCAGCGACAGAATACTAAAGAAGGGGCCTGACAAATATATTCAGTCCACAGCACTGCTGCTTTAATACCCACTCTCCTGTATGAAACCAAAATGTGCTGCACAGGCTGGGCATGCTAAAGACTTTGCAGGACAACGTGACATAACTGTTTACATTTGGTGGCTTAAGAAACTCTCAGTCCATGTTGGAATATGAATCCATTCAAGTCTACAAAGACACACCGATTGCCAATTTTGTGGCCAATTTCGGATCACTGGTTTTGTAAAGCTCTGGGGTCTCATTTACTAAAAGTGTATGTACACCAAGAAAAATAAAATGGCGTACGGCAAAAAATATTCAGATTTATAAAACCATGTGTACGCAATTTCACTTCATAGATCACAGCTTTACCTGAACGTTTGCGTTCCTGGTTCCCCCCTGAGGTTCTGTCCTCTACACGCCCAGATTCAACCTTAAATGGTCGATGCAAAGCACCTCATGAACGTTGATGTGGATTAAAATGTTTGGTGATGTGGTGACGTGGCAACCATGGATATAAAACAAAGAAACTTTGGGAAAATTTCACAGTGAGGACGGCGGTGTAGCCCACTGTATGTTATAAAAAAAATGCAATGCTCTGAGTCTAAAGCGGCATCTTGGCCAGGAAATATTTTATCCCTGAAACTGCATTTCCTTCTAATTGTCCCATCGACAAGGTCTGCCAGCAGTGTCGATGCATCCACTGCACAGCATGAGTGTATTTGACTATTTACAGCAATTAAAGTAATGCTGCACACCTTGTCACAATAATCTGTTAATCTGTGGAACAGGGCACCTTGGTGATCATCTGGGAGAGGAATGTGATGGTAGAAAACCCAGATAAAATGTTGTGCAGACCTATCCTTAATTTAAGATTTAAGTTGACTCATGGGATTTTTATTTTATTTTATTAAAGATTCTTATGTATAATTATGTGTCATCAGCATGAATAACAGTGCGGTTTTTGAATGCTGATGATAAAGTCGATCCGTGATTAAAATCTGATATGGAGTGAAATTGAACGTCTGAGAGCAATTATTATGCAGTTTGGCTGCAATTCACTACTTCACCATCTGCGTCGCAAATTTCCCCTTTCTTCAAAATGAGTGTAGGCCTGGGTCAGAGCTGCCGTGAGGACCGCACATTTTTCCTTGAAGTTTTTTCCTGTTTTTTTTAAATAGACCCCAACTTTTGCATGGAAAGTGGCATATGCAACGTTTCAGGCCTGTTTTGTTTGTACACAAGCTTTATAAATAAGACCCCTGCCCTGCCGAAAATAATTTATTTATAGAGAATTGGAAAAAAGTTAGTGTTCTCTCGTTTTTCGCTTTCTTTGCATCATTGAAAATTTTAAAATACAGTAAAATCCTTAAAATCATAAGACAGAGGTATTTATACAAATAAAACCCAGCTGAAATTAATTGCAGCATCTCATTCACAAACCTTCTTTTCTGTTTTACACACTTCAAAATAGGACTTTCCTGCCAAATACATTACCTAAACAATTTTTTTTTTGCAAACCAGTAATGCTGGAGCATCTTTCAGCATGTCCTTGTTATTGCAAGGTCCAAAAATACCTGTAAATTGAACTTAGATTTAGTGGATTTTTATCCCATTATTCTACTAGATTGTACCTTGGACTCTTTGATCTTGACAGCGATGACCTGTTTTCTCTGGCGGATGATCTCCACCAGCTCATCACACTCCTCCACCAGCTTAGCTTCATGCATGGCTGTATTTACCTGGAAAAAACAGGAAATAAATTTAATTAAAATCTCTATATATATATATCTTTTACACATCTTGCATTTTTTTACCCACATTGTTAGAAATAAACACATTTTTTTTCTTCAGTAAAGGATCATTAAAGATTTTCAGAGGATTTATACTATTTGTCTTTTTTATCATGCAACCTGGACACCTGGAAAGGATGCACTGAGCAACATATGCCGTTGATAAAAAATACGTGTGGCAAATGCATCAGAGATAAATGATCTAAGTCTAATTGTTGGACAGAAAAAAACATAAATCATTATATTGCAATGATTGAGTGAAAAAAGAGCTTTGGTGGTAACAGGTGGAGTGTAATGTTCGCACTGGTTAGGGAAAAAAAAAAAAAAACAGAGGTCAGTGTAGACAAACGTGTTTTATTCAGGTATCAAAATGCCCTGCTAGTTGCTGGAGGGAAATCCTTCCACAGGCTTTACCATGGTGCTGGACGGAAACTGCAACTTAGTCTTTTATGTAACTTTGAAAAGCATTTAAAAATTGAAATTTATTAGAAATGTACTTTCAGGACAACATATTTTTTTGAAAATCCTGCAATCTTCACTGGAAGAAAAATCCCACAGATAACCGTCTGTGATTTTCTGGCAGAATATGCTTACGTGGTGCCAATTTAATATATTCTGTGATTATATTCGGGCCAAAGCTGCCGAGGCAACTCAGCATCACTTCCCGGTATGAGTCCAACACAGTTTAAACAGCCAACTCTAAAAGTGTTTTTGCTGAATTGCAACAATGAGCCCCCAGCAAAAGGTCTGCCAACTACATAATATAATTACACTGAGAGCTTCAGAAACACTTACGGCAGGAGTTTAAATGAAAAAAAAAAAAAGGATGGAAGGGTCCAACTGTACTGTTTAGGCAATGAAAGTAGACGAGACGCTGCAACTGCTACACCTTTTCATATTTGCAACATGAGCCATAGTGGTTAGGATTCTGTCAAGGATGTGAGGAAATGTACTGGAAATCAGTACAAATATGAGTTAGAGACCATGTGTATCTCCCCGGTGAAGCAGAACAGGAATGGATGAGATTGCCTCTTCTGTTTAAGTTTTGATTTAAATTAAACAGCACTAACCAGAGACTGTTCTGCAGAGCATCATCGAAAGGATGTAAAAACTGTATTTGCGATAAAGCAGAAAAAGAGCCGTGCTCGTATCTTCGCCTGCACGGAGCCCCGCTGAGAGGTTCTCTGTGTGCAACTCCAGCGCTTTACCCCATGATGACAGGAGTCTCACGTTCTGTTAGCAGGAACCGGTGCATCAGAGAAATTACAAAGTTTTCTCGAGAACGCTCAGAAACAAAGCAAACCGGTGCAGTGAGAGTTTGGGGCTTTAACAGTTTATACAGCCGACTTCAGAGCCGTCCAAAAAAAACAATGCACACTGGAGGCAAGAAATTTCTCCTCACAAAAGGCGCCTGCCATCAGAGATGTTCTCCAACGCCACAAAACATCCACAAAGCGCATTGTTGCTTTAACTGCTTGACTGGGCCTTACAGTATTTGTTGTCAAAATAGGCCATGCGTGAAACTATTCTGCTGTGCACCAACTCATAATAGCTTCTACAACATTGCTGAACATTCTGCGAGGAGAAACCCTTCAATTTTTTCCCCCACATAGACTCAAGAGATATAAAAGAAGGTGAAAATTAAATTACATATGCCATGACGGCGAAGGCAAACGCTTGTTAGGGTTAATTTTGAATACTCACAATTACCAAAAAAAGCAAATCAGGTGACAATGAGACAATGTTTTAGCTTTTTTTTAAAAAAAAACTTGATTATAGATCTACAAAGAAATCTTGAGAAAATTAAAGAATAACAAATTGATATTCATTTTAGTAGTTTAATTCAAACTGGTAAACTTGACTTTAATCATTTCACACAGAGCCAGCGGCTGCTGGTGATAAAATATCAGGGGTGAGTGGCGACGGTGGAATACAATAGATAAACTCTATTTGAACATCAACCCATCCACGGATAGTTGCTTGCTCCTGATCTAGTCGGTCTGGTCAAAAATTCCTTTATCCACTTTTTTTTGCTCCAGAGAAAGCCTCTTGAAATTATTAGATATAAATCAACGGCCACATTTTCTTTCACAGCTTTTTTTTTCTTCTGTCTTTTCGTTATAGTCTGACATTTGGCATTTGCATCTTTATGTGTTAGCGACGTTTGCCCCAGCACATCTTGGCTGCCAGGGGTGTGACTCTGGTTGACGCATATCTTGAATGAATCTGATTGGATAAAGCATGACACAAAAAGTGCTGATTGGCCACCAACAGAGAGAGATGTGCCCCTGGGCAGAATCTGTATGACGTACGCAAACAAATAACCTCAAACAAACCCAAAATGGACAGGGAAAGCTGAAAAATAAAGTCAGACATTTTATCAAAGAACAGGTGTGATAATTACTTTTCAGTTCCCGAAAAAATATTTACTGTCAACACTTTTTCCTGCAATTCTGATGGGGTCAGTGCCTGAGCGCCCCCTACAGACAGGCCGCCATTGAGCAGAGCTAAACCCCAACATTTATTTCTCTAACAAGTGAAATATCGCATAAGACTAATAAGAAAGTAATCTAATACAGAAATGTTAAGTCATGAGCTGTATAATTGTTTGGGGGGCCGCTGACTTGAGAGTTAGAGGCTAAGCCGCAAAAGGTCATTGCTCAAGAAGCTGGCTGTTTAAAAAAACGCCATATCTATAAACATGGAAGGTTAAGTGGAAGAAAGAAGTATGGTAGAAAAAAGTGCACATGCAACTGTAGCCTTGAAAATTGTAGCAAACCTCATTTCAGGTGTTTTTGGCAGATTGATGAGGCATACACAGCGGCTAGAATTAGTAATTGCCACCAAACACAATCAGATCCAGGACATCCGCTCTAACTGGAGACACTGAATTCAGTTTCCTGCAAGACTTGGAACATGACCTTACTGCCAAAAGTACCAGTACTTGGTTTTAATCAGCAAAAAAAAAAAAATCCCAGACCAGTGCTTACACTGTACATGGCTAGCATTTTCATAATAAAATCCTCTTTTCATCATTTTATAATATTAAAATTTTTGAGGAACTGCCTTCTGAGGTTTTAATAGCTGCCAGACATAAATATTAAAATAATGGAAATTAATGCTTGTTATATAGTTCTGTGTGGAATGAAACTAACACTTTTCCTAAATATTAAAATGCATTTCAATGAAAACATTAATACATCTTTTTAAAGGTATTCTAATGAGATGATCTCCTATTTCATCTGCAATGCACATATTATTCTAAGCCTGTTGTTTAGAATAATATTGTTTATTTACAGATTTCTTTTTCAGGCATATCTAACAAAATGTTTGTTAATATACAATATTAATCATAGATACACCCATTTCTGTAAAATAGTAGCATGTTTAAAAGTCAATAAATAAAGTTGTAAAGAAATAAATGCTAACAGCAACAGCTGTGCAAAACGACATTAAGCTACAACACATCTTTTTCTTTTTTGTTTACTTATTTGCTGAAATTATGGGTGCTGGGTATTTTAAAGGTGGCACACTATGTCTTTATGGCTTTTTCCTTCAGTGAGTTGTAGGGCTCTTTACAACAATATAAAAGCTCTGCAATAATTTCAAAGCCAAAGCCCAAAGCGAAGGGACTGTTCTCCCCATAACTGCTTATAAGGCTTCTTTTACCCACCAAGATTTTCTTTTCTGAGCAGGTATTAACATAACAATAGCAATGACTCGGTTTTTCTAACATGTTGCTCTTTCTAATTTGCCAACAAAAAGTGGTACGACCTAAGCGCTTTATTCACAAATAGTTTTTTTTCTGTGTTAATCGATGAGTTGCTATAAACCCCCGTTATATTTATAGCTTTTTCTCTTCTCTCAGCACGTTCTGCGTGTTTTACTGGTTTGGCCACTATCATCTAAATCAGGGGGCGAACATCCATTACAGTGAGAGTCCATCCAACTGGACATATATATTACAGAGGTGAAGAGAATATATGCATTTGGAAACATAACAGCCTATCTCGTACAGCAGACCGCGTAATGGTTTGGAATACGGATACTCCCAATTGATATAGTCACGACTATGCATTTTTGACATATATTTTTCTGCTGACTCACCTGAAGCTGGTTTCCATCAGATTACCTCTGAGGGTTTTTCTAAACCTATTGTAGTACAACATGCTGGATTCCTTTTTGACAAAACACATAAAATAAAGGTCCAACTGAGCCAATAAGAAGGGGACTTTGCCTGCCTTTGTTAATACTGTACATCTGCCTGCAATTCAGACAGTTCACTGAAAGTGATATGCAATTATCACAAGTTCTGACCAAGTATGATTGCTGTCAGGAGACGTTAAGTGACTGGGCGCTTATTGAGACGTGACATTGACACGCTCGGCTGAGGCCTGAAAGGGGCTTATGAAATGCCTCACTGTAACAACCAAGTTCCACTCATCGCTCCACAAAGCTGATTATTACCCAGCAATCCACTTAAGCCTCTTTATTCACAGCTATTCACATAAACACATGCACTTAGTGCTAGTATCTTTGTAAGGACACTCTCCGAAACAACACAGCCCCTCAACCTTCTCTAAATGTTTGACCCTAACCCAGACTTAACTCTCAAACTGAGTCACAAGTTATTATAAGACCTTTGGGCATTTTTAACAACTATAAATGTCTAAATATAAAAGAAAAAAAATCTCTTTAAGAAAGCCAACAGAAACTAAACTAATCTGACAAACAGCCATCATGAAGATTGGAGGTTGGTAATCTGGATGGTCAAATAAGCCGGCAAGGATCATTATGAATTAAAACGGGCCAGTTACAAGAGCAATCTTCTCCGTTGTCGTTCTGCTCATTCAAAGGACTAACAACTTTTTACTGCAGCTCCACTAAAAGTGTCAGCTTGGTGTTCAACTACTGGCAATCTGACAAGAAAACCGTTTTCCATTCTCTTGCAAAGACCGATTCGGTTAAAATCTGCAAGTCACTGAAACTGCATTTTAGAAAACTCACAAAGGAAGGCATGCTTTTTCGATAAAAAGCATTTACTTTGGACTAGATCCACAGATATACTGGCCCATGGGCATTCTAGTCATTTTTGTCAGTCCTATTTCTCCTTTTCCTGTTTCCTTCAATAATACAAATATGTATAGTTTGCGAATATGCAGCTTTCTCAGAATTTCCCAGCTGGCCATAGATAAGGGTAGTGAAGAAAATGATAGGTTAACTCTGACTTCACCCCCAAGTAGGTTCACTTTGATTCCCAGCCAACAGCCACTAATATTAGGCTTTTACCAATATCCTCACATTCATTTGATGTAATCTGAATATTAGCAAGCATCTTTGTGCAGTTGTATCTTTTATAAACCACTCATCATGCAGCACATTTTCTACATTTGTGAGACATGACAACATTGCAGCAGAAAAGATGTGCGGTGTTGCACAAACAGGGACACCTGGGAATCCAATTTTCCACAGAAAAGAGGGTGGAATGCACTAGATTTAACTGTGCCCACTCCCCATACTCTGGATGTGAAATCAAGCAAATAAAAGTGTTTCAGAAGGGAATGAAGGACTGCGCGTTGTGATGAGTGCTTGCGGTAACCTCTCAGGCCCGCCTGGGGACACCAACTTATTCCAAGTGTTCCTACACATCCACACCCAGGGTGGCAATAACTGTGTGGAGACTGCTGTGATGTACGAATAACAGTACGTCCCGTATCACCCATATTAAAAGCTACCGCAGCACATAGCTACACCAGAAGGTCCGGTGAAGAACTCCAAGTTTGTCGTTACATTTCTGGACACCAATAAGAACGTACTAAATGTCACAAAGTTTGCTGATTGTGATTCTATTCTGCTGTAATGACATATCATTAAAGAACTTGGTAATAAGCAACATTGAAAAAGTATTGTATTTAATCTGTCTTCATATGCAGACAAATGTAATCAAAAACAGTCATTTAAAAGCAATAATTTCATATTTGTGAAATTTCTGACTATTGATTTCTCTATTTAAAAATTGTCCAACCTGATCCCTTCGAATGTATAACTGGCTGCAGTGAAATGTCACAAGAAACATGTTCTTCATTTCAATTTAATTTCACATGCCTAGTTCAGTCTGGAAAATAGTGTAACTTGGGACAATATCAGAAACATACAGACAAATTCTATAAATAAGAATATGCATTTCTAAGAGGTTTGTTAGTCAGAATAAAAGTACCTTTTGAAAACAACAACAACCTTTAAGCCGGTATTAAACATACCTTTCATTAAGCCCCTATTTCTGCATGACAAATTATGCTTTTTTATTGGTCTGATGCAATATTCTAATCTTAAATGCTGTGTTAATATTAACTTGAGGTGGTGGAAAAAAAATCACGATTAACAAATTTAACAAAAATAAAGGCTTTAAAACATCACCAGTCTGTGTTAATCTATATAATCAATTTCCCTTATTAAACTGATTTACTGAAAACAAATGAACTTGTGAATTTTTTTTTAATTTATTGAACATGACTGTATTCTTTGGTATAGTTGAGGAATGTGGAACAAGTGTCCGGCATTGTTAACCATCCACCTGCAGTCATGTCTCCCTTTGTGATAAAGGATATCTTCTTTTCTATATTTATATGGCATAAATATATTTTAAAAACAACCTATTTTCAGCCTCTTATCAACCAAAACATTTCCCTGATTATAATCCACATCTTACACACAAACAATCAGCCTCTGTAAATGTTAAGCAGCCATGAGTTTGTTTATCCTCTTCCATTTTATTGCCCTTAGCAAGTTGACATTTTGAAAGTCATGTATCTTTGCCATGACATTCAGTTCAGCAACAGTTATACTCTCCGGAGTCCGACTATTACACATATAGGGTCTCGCAAAAGTATTCACACCCCATGGACCTTTCTGACATTTTGAAAACCTTACAGCCACAATCTCCAAAGTGTTTAACTAGGATTAATCTGTGACACACTGACAGAATGTTGTGCATAAGTATTGGTATGTGGAAGGTGGAAGATGCTTCATGTTTTTTTCTTTTAGAAATTAAAATTTGCCAAGTTTGGTGTGCCTTTGGAAACAAAATCCAAACTTTATGGTATCACCTTTTGCTGCAATTTCAGCTGCAAGTCTTTTGGGGATGTTGTTCCCAGTGTTACAAACATATAGCCTAGAGGTTTTTACCTATTGTTTGTTAAAAAATAGCTCAAGCTCAGTCCGACTGGACAAAGGAGCCTATGTGAACATCAGCTATCAGGTTAAACCAAACATTTCCAGATTTTGGTGTACGCCATCCCTAACATTTAGAAACGATCTTATCCAAAACCTTTCATGGTAGATCTGTCTGCATTAAGGCCACTATGCTGCTGAAAGTCGAACCTGTGCTTTAGTGTCGAGTCGTTGGTGGTCTCTAATAAAATTTCTTCCAGACTTGCCTTTTATCTTCTCATATGATCTCTCTAATGCCCGCTTAAGAAAGGCATCCCCACAGCATAATGCTGCCACCATGTTTTACTCTGAGGATGGTGTATTCAGGGTGATGTGCCATGTTAGTTTTCCACCACACATGGAATTCTGTTTGCCAGAAAGTTCCAACTTCATCTTACCAGATCAGAACACCAGTGACGTATTTCTTGCTACTTTTCAATAAAAGGCCAGATTTGTGGAGCACAAACAGATTCTGCCACCTAAAGCTCTGGATCTCTACAGCTCCTCCAGAGTGACCAGGAGCCTCTTACCTGTTTCTGGGATTAATGCTCCTCTTGTTAGGAATGTCTTGGTAGGTTTCCAGTTGTTGCATACTCTTTCGATTTTCAGATGATGGGTTAAACAGTGCTCTGGGAGATGTTCAAAACTTGGGATATTGTTTTATAACCTAACCCTTCTTCAAACTTCTTGACTGCTTTATCTTTGGCATGTCCCTTTTTTCATGATGCGGTTTACTCACCGATATTCTCAACCAAATCTCCAAGGCCTTCAAAGTTCGATTTCTTTATTTCAGATTACAGTTGGTCTGTCACATAAAATCCCAGTGAAATAGATTCAAATTTGTGGGTGAAAACGTCGAAGATGCACAAATACTTTTGGAGTGCATGTTAGACATATCAGATTTTATTGCAATACAGAAATGTATGAATATGATGAAAAAATATTAATGAGTAATAACACCTAATTATCAAAATCATGTGTGCTTCATATCCTTTATAGGCCCCTTTAAAGACAACGTGGTGGCTATTGTTAAAATATTATTTATACTTTAGTTTATATGTAGATTTAAAGATGTGGCTCAACTGAGAACTATAATCAAATACAGATAGCACACATTTAGTTTCTGTCAACAGCATAATGACTTTTTTTAAAAAAAGGAAAGATTTTACTACTTGCCATTATCCTATTGCAATTGCATTGTTCCACTTGCCTAAAAGGGAAACTGCTAATGACACGTATTGCTGGTAGGGAGATCTCCACAATGCTCCCGTGGAAAGGTTAGAGACAGTATCTGAGGCAAAACATCAGGCAGCACTGAAGCCACCTTCCACAGCTGATTCATATTCTGCACACAGTGGGATCATTTTCACACACATGCAGACAGGTTTTGACTAATGACTTGCAGCTTGCTGCTTAATCGGTCGACATACAAGTCTGAGCGCTTAAACCCAGTAAGCTTCAGCCTGACGCGATTCTTTCCTTTTTCTCCCCCATCAGCTCTAAAAGCTCAAATATAACTTTAACTGGAAAATTAAGGGTTGGAAAGTCTGGCTGCTGCTTTGACTGCTTCCTAGATAAAGAGCTTACTTCACAATAGCTGTGTCTGAGTGAGGCTTCCAAGCAACGAACACCTTATTAAGAAGTTCCCACTTCTGCTAGTAGTAAGTAAACCGCAGTCTTAGAAGATAAACTGCATGTGAGGAGGCCTAAATGTAAAGCACTACCAGATTTAACATATTAAAGGAATAGGGTTTGAACACTACATTTGGGTATTTAAGGGTATAAATGTAAACCCAATGTTTTATCAAGAAATCATCTTAATCAAAAAACCTTGAAGACAGAGTCCTACATCAGAGCCCTTTTAACTTTCAGTCTGGCTGAATTCAGCGTCTCCTTTTTGCCCAAAAATGTAGAGTTCAGCCAGAAAATTGTATTGGGAACTTATGTACAGCATTATATTTGGATGAAAAAGATCTGCCTGTGATTTGCTGGTGCTGTGGTTCATTTACATACACTTTGTCAAGCTGCGAGCACAGAGCAGACGGAGCAGGAGTTTGTCAGAGGTGAGCGCGTGCCAGAACACATATTGAGCAAGTGTGTGTGTGTGTGTGTGTGTGTGTGTGTGTGTGTGAGAGAGATCTGAACACACCGTGCAGTGCATCATTGTAAGGTTAAATGAGTAGGTTTATTATTTTTATTTCTTTTTTAAAGAAATTAAAATCTGAAATTGTAACATATCATTGTTTTCACCACCCTTTACTTGGATACGCCCCAAATAAATCCTAGTGCAATAATCTAATCTAATAAATCACCTAAGGTACAAATTAGTCCACAGACCACACGTGTGTCATATATTGTCAGTACAAATAGTTCTGTTAGATGAAACAACATCATAAAGACCAAAATTCACCAGAGATGCCAGGGATTTTTTTGGACAAGGTAAAAGCAGGTACACAAGCCAGATATGCTAGAATGGTCCGGTCAAAGTCCAAGACTTAAAAATAAATGTTAACACATGTCCTTCTTTAGCACGGGTGGCGAGGTCAGCACCGGGGATTGTGGGATGCCATCTACAAGATCTAGTTACAGTTTATGCTGCAAGTTACCACAGATCCCAACCACCCAAGCAATGCATTGTTTGCCCCACCAGGAAACCGATTCAGGAACATAAAAAAAAAATGAATAGACTTAAAAACATCTTCTTTCCCAAAGCTGTGAGGGCTATCGCCCCCTGCTGAGAATCCAGCAGCCTAGCCCAGTTCACAGCCTGTAACATGTTTGCAAACATGCTGCTGGTTCCACAGGCTCTTGATCCAATCGAGAATTATTGACACGTCTCTCACACGCTGAAGACTACTTGCACACTTCTCAACCTCTCAGGGAGTGTTTTGTCTAATTCATGTGATTGCACCGTAATTTACATTGTTCTGTAAAGTGACTTCTATCTGTCTTTTTTGACAAGAGCATTTAAAGCTTATCAGATGCTAAGGACTATTTCAACACTTTGGGCTTTTCAGGAAGTGTTGTCGGTGCATCCAACAACATTATGTGCTGTTTGCGTCTGTGCCGTGTGTGAATCCGCGTGAATTCTGAGCCGTTGTATCGCCAAAATTTCATTACGGTGACAAATAGCCAATAAAGATTCTGGATCTTGCACTCTGAGCGGGAGCTAACTGCAATGAGAGTGGATTCAGGAAAATATTGACTCTGTGGGTCTGTCTACAAATACACTTTTAAGATTTTTATTCGAAATATATATATAAAAAACATGAGTCATTTCATTTTCACTTCACAATCACACCCCAACAATAATACACATTAACTAAATCTCAAAAAAATGTAAAGCAGTATGGATATTTTTTAAAGGCACAGTAATAACCCACTCACCAGATGAATCCCACTGATCTGTATTATTCTAAAAAAAAAATCACAGTGCATTTTCAAAAAATCTGAACCTGACTCAGACTGTCACTGAGGTAGAGGAAAAACAGCAAATATTAAGTTAAAGGTAGAAGTCCCCCAGGAAACAAGCAGCCTACTCGCAGTCAAGTCAGCACATCCTTTCCAAGACTTAGGAAAAGCTAATTCCCCGATGAGAAGCCCTCGCTGCTGCCTGTGCTGACACACAGGAAGAGAATTCACACAATGTTTGATCATGTCTTTGGCGCCAATACAGCACGCTTGCAAACAGAAAGCAGAGAAATCCAGGTCATGCTCAAAGCCCTTCGGAGATTTCTTATTTTGCACACACTCGTATCACTCTGCTAAAACTCCCACTTCTTTATTCCCTTTTTGTGTTATGTTGCATTATTACTGAGCATTTTCCTCTGCACAGTGCCTGTGTCTGTTCTGGTCAAAAAAAAAAAAAGGAAAAAAGAAGAAGAATCATTGGCAGTCACGCTAACATGCAGAATATGCCCTTTTTACCCCTTTCTGTGTTTGTCCTGCCAACCTTTGCTTTTTGTTTTTCTTCTACCGTAATGTTTTCCCTTTGCAGCTCTTCTCCTTCCTTTGGATTCCCCATTTTCTTCTCCTCATTAGTCCTCACTTCCCCTTTTCTGTCTTCTCCTCTCTTCCCATTACACTTTAACAACCACAGCGCTTTAATGTGGTTTCACCCAAACACGTTTCGACTTCATTGCGCCGTAAATAATTAATATTTTGACCTCTTGGCGCTAGGATCACATCAAATAACAGCTTTAAGGGGGTTTATTTTAATAATGTCCTTCAGATTAACTTTTTCAACCATGATATGGTTTTACTGAATAACTAATTTAAATCCTTTAGCAGGATACCTGAATGCAAACTGACTGGGAAGGCAGAGATTTTTTTTTTCTTACTTTCTGGACGCTGTTGATGAACATTTTGTCTGTACTTAATAAATCACACAGCGATCATTTCATTTTTGATTGGGCTGCCTGAGTTGCTGCTCGTAGACCTCGGAGTGACTCAGAGAAAATGGAGTCATGCCCCGCTAATAAGAAACGTACTACGCGGAGAGAGATGGCACGGCTAAAATGCATTTATCCTCAGCAGCCATTAACGTCAAATCTCCTCGAGAATTACGACGTTTATTAACAGTGAGTGTGTGAGGAAAAAAACATGTGTGTGTGTGTGAGACGCTTAACTACTGTATAGTGAGAACACTCGATGGGGGCATATTAGTATTCTCTGGATGTAGCGCTATTAAATCGCTGCTTGAGCTTATATGACAAAAAGCCGCAGACAGGTCCAGGTGTAGATCAGGACATTAGGCTGTGAAATAGTCCTATGAGGTTGTCAGAAAACCTAACCTGGGTACGATGTGACACATTACTGAAGCGTTTTGTGACAAGTCGCAGAGATATATGCCGTTTGACACGCAATCTTATTTAACTTCACAGGGGAGCATAATATGCTTGGGTGGGTGGTCCGTGTGCAAATTAAACTCATGAGCGTTAAAACGCTGCTTCGATTTAAAACTGTGCTCATCCGTGGTGAGATTTCTTGAAAACTAAAGTTAGAGTGGACTTCGTGGGTTTTTGGAGGCAATAATCTTTATCACTACATGCAAGTGCCTTGTCTTTCCCATCCATAGTCGCTGACTCGGTGACTTCTCAGGTCCATTTAGCAGAGGTGGGACCAAGTCATTGTTTTCCAAGTCTCAGGCAAGTCTCAAGTCTTTATTCATAAGTCCCGAGTCAAGACACGAGTCCAGACAGGTAACTCTCAAGTCCCAAGACTGAAATGTTGAATTTCCATTCCTTTTGAGTCTTTTAATTATGTTAAATGTAAACAATAGACCATGTGTTTAAGAAAAATCTGTATTTATCTCAGCACATGATAAAACAAGTGGTACTAAACATTTGCTAATAAGACAAATTTAGCTAAAGTCAATCTTATAGTAGCAATATCGTTGTTCCATCTCTTTCTGTGATTGTCTTCTTGCATGTTTTGCATATTGCATTTTGCTTTTTGTAGAGTACTTTGTAGTTTATGTATGCTAAAGAAATTACTCTCTGAAGTATATCTGTCTTGAGCTTTTTTAAAAACTAAATCTGTTTAATTTGATTGACTGTGCTGCATATCACACACACATGCGTACAGAGTGTGGAAAGACATAGATATGTGTTTGTTAATACAGGATTAGTGAAATTAATCAATGGTTAAAATTGACTTTTTAAATAACAGGTGTTTTAAGCGTTAGATTTTGGGTAAAATATCAACTCTTTGTGAGCAAACAGATTCAAGTCCAAGTCAAGTCCAAAGTCATTGGTGTAAAAGTCAAGTCAAAAGTCAAAAAATCAATGGCTCAAGTCTGATCCAAGTCCACACCTCTGCCATTTAGTCATATGAAGGAGCTCATAATTAAGAATCTAGCAACATCTGAGACGACATCAGTCCCATTAAACAGACATATATAATCATTTCATGTTTAAGGTCATTGTCTAGGTCCAGTAGAAATACAAGCACCAGTAGCAGACTTGACTGCACCCTGCTAAATAACAAAGAAGGTAAAACTTTATTCCCAGGGGAAACCCAGAGGAACTCTTTCAGATACCTTCAAGGAAGATATCCCACTCTTCCTCTATTTATCTTTTAAGAAAATTGTGATGTGATGAAATTGTGTGCGATTTTTAGATGTATGACATCTTCTTTTTTACGGATTGTTCTTGGTTCCTTCAGTTTTATTCCAATCAGGAGAATGTGCCGTGATGTTTTAAGTAACACAACTTTTTTTTTTTTTTTTTGCATACAATTTCCAGTAAAACCTTGGCAGTGGTGTGCTTTTAAATTCATTTGTGCATCTTTAAAAAAAGGCTTTTATTAAATTGTTAATGTATTTATTATCTCAATGATCTTATGGAAGTCTGCAACGTGTCTGCGTAGATTTACCCCTCTTTCCAAAAAAATTCCACTATATTGTTATAAATCAGTATTTTTGAAAGTTTTTGTAAATGAAATAAAAAGCTTCTTTTCACATTAATAAAAAAATCAGAATCTAAGTTTAAATGTTCAGAGGAATCAAAAAGGCTGAAAAAAAACTCTTGCTTTAACACAATCACAGTGTGATCATAACACAGCAGCAGGGAGGGAAATATTAAAAGGAGCTTTAACCCAAATCTAGGGTAAGCCTCAATAATGTGGTAAAATAGACAGATTTTGCCAGCCTGCTGATTCGGGGTTTTAGTTTGCCAGCTAAAATTTGTACAATTAAAACTCCAAGATGGCTTAAAGGTTTGCTTCACGGAGATGAGTTTTTTTTTTTCCTCAGAGCTCTGTTCAGGATTAGCAGCCTAATCTTACTGAAATTAACATCATAACGGTGTGAATACACGTGTCATACCTCGACCTGCTGACAGATCTGAATGAGCTTGGCCATTTGATTCTCCAGCTCACTGTTCCTCTTCACCAGGTTGGTCAGGTTGTTCTCCAGAGTTTGCTGTTTGGAGGGACAAGGAGGGGAAACAAAAGAAAGACAACAGGAAGAGATGATTAATGGCGTGGGCCTAAGTGCACTAACAATACAGACTTTCTGACAGTTCTGCGTGGCCACATTTTAATCTTTATGTATAATCTGGAGATACATAGGGTCCTGAATCATTCGATAAAATGTTAATATATCTGAGTTGCTGATCTTTTCTAAGCTACACTAATCAGTTATACCATTATGATTTAATAGTGCCTATTAGTGGGTTGTTCTCACTTTTTACTGCCAGAACAGCCCTAACCCATTGAGGCATAGATTTTACCAGACCCCCTGAAGGTATGCTGTGTTACCTGGCACGAAAAAACAAGAATGTAAGCAGCTTTCTTTAAGTAATGCAAGTTGCGAGGCTAGGCTTCCATAGATTAGACCTCTTATGCTAGCACACGGTTGTGTTATCCTGATGAGGTTACAGCCATCCCAGCACAATATTGGCCAAAGCATTACACTTCCTCGGCGGACTCACCAGCTTCTGAAAAGAGCCTCTTCCATTGCTCTAAGCTCCAGTTCCAATGCACACTGTTTTTGCGACAAGGAGGTCAGCCTGCGCAACCTGACCTGTCTGCACCTCCGGAGCCTCATAAAGCAGCTCTGCATTCTGACCCCTTTCTATTTGAGCTACAGTAGCTTACCTGAAGAACCACAGCAGATGTGCATATATCAGCCTTTTCTGTCCATAAATCTGTCACTGGTTCACTGCTGTTCCCTTCTTGGACCATTTTTGATATATTAAAACCAGCACAGAGCAGAGACACCCCTGAAGAGTTCAGTTTGGAAGACCCTGAGCTCAGTTTCAACCAAGCTGTCAGCTAAGGTAGAACATGTTGTGCTGTCTACAGATTTTAGCACACCCTAACGATGTACCTTAGAAATAAACTCAACAATGATTCAATCTACCAATGAGTTATATAATTCATGCAAAAGGTCAGAACAGTATGACTAAAATACCCCACATGAAAAAATATTACTTTCATTCCCCAAAAGCGGGGCACATACAGTCTCAAAGTCATCAGTCTAGCATGTTTCTGATTGGAGGAAAACGACTTGTTGCAACCATCCCTATTCTCCCCTTTCTATCACAGCAGCCATATTGTTGCATTCTAAAAAATGAACCAAACTCTCTTTCTGACATGCATATTGCACATGACAAAACAGGAAAGATCACTGAATTTTTCTTCTTCTGACCGCTTTGTCTCGTCAGGTTTCTGCAACATCATCCAACAGAACATCTTTATTAGAGGAAATAAACGCAGCCACTAATGAAGAGAAACTACGTGAGCAAACAAATGTATGTTGGGGATTCATCCGCCTAACCCTATTGTACGTTACATCAAAGCCGCGTGAGGAACATTGTGATCTCTGAAAATAATCAACCTTCACCGATAGTTTTAATCATCAAACGCTCAATTACAGCCCCTTGACCGTTGGTGTTTAACCGATGATGAACAACAAAAACGATCTCACAGAAAAACAAACTCCCTCATAACAGTACAAAGGGGACAAGAAGGAGATAAGCAAATGAGGCGCCGTGACAAAGGAGCTGCCATTCAAAAAGAAGCAAATCAATGGTGGTGGCATCAAAAACAACATTTGCAGCTGCAAAGAAAACAGCAGAACAAAGCAGCAGACAAGCGGCGGGCGTTTGAAGTCTCTACTCATGCAGGGGGGGAAGGGGGGGGGGGTGGAGGGAAGGGGTGGGGGGGTCTAGATGAGCACCTGGCCTGTAAGTTGCCTCCCTGCCTCTTATCTGATCTCTCCTCTATCAGGGATCCTTAGTGGTTTCCAGTATCTCCTCAACCTGTCACTCAGCTTGATATACTCTATCTATCTGTTGTCTGGTTGACTTTGTAGCCACTTAATTACCTATCCGCTTCCTTATCTCCCTTTCTGCATCCTTTCCTTATCCGGTCAAGTCTCTACTTGTGTGTCTTTCTGTGGCTCTGAGGGAATCACGCAGGAAGGGGGGAGGGTGTGTGGATGGTTTTGGGGTGTTGGTAAAAAAAGGCAGCCGGGGAACTCACCGCAGCGCTTGTCTTTGAAGCCTCCATTACTGCATCTGACACTCTGCCCGGGCTCACCTGATAAGCCTACAACACACACACACACATACACCTACATAAGTGCACACATAGACACACACATACACACACACACACACACAGACCAGCCTGATCGCACAACATCTGCCAGCTTAATGCAAAGCAAGTGAGGAGAGAAGCTCAGGAGAAAGTTGAATGCAGATGAGACAGAGACGTTTAGACTGACTGTTGACATTTGTTCCTTCAGAACTAGCGCTGGGGTTAGATCAAGGGAGAGAGCATTGGGTTGTGTCTGAGGGAGCTTGAAGTGGAGCCTCGGTGAGCGGGGACAGATGGGTCATTAATTAGCAAGCTGGGGACCAAGATGATTAATACATCACAACACAGCTGGCCCCCCTGAGACTGGAGGGAAGTAAACTCCTCTGTCCCCAGCAGACTTATATACATCCATGTATGCCGTGATTAATGCATGCGACTCGGTGGGTGTTTCTTTGCAACAAATATCACAAGAGATAGGCTTATTTCCTGGTTTATTCATTAAATGGCAATAGATTGGAAGGTGAACAAATAAAAAAAATCCAATAAGAGTCCAAGAGAATTTCACAAAAGAGCATCACCTGATTTCCAAGCAGCAGTGTTAAAGGTTCCGCAACATCACTGTATAAACCATTTCATGTAGTTGATGTTGCTGCATATGTAAATTCTCCAAAGAATTTCATTCTTCAGAATGACATTATTTTTCAAAAAAATAATGTAAGCTTTTTGTAGGGGGTTGATTTGTCAGGCCAGATTTTTCTCCTCAGTAAAATATGCGGCTCTACCTAGTTGACTTCACTCTGATTGGCTACAACCGTATTTGGAAAACCGGTCAAACGCGGCACCCCCACAGCACTTCTCCCCTCCATCCACACCTCCCTTCTCAGAGCAACACTCCGTCACAAATCCATTATCACGGTTTTATGGCTGGTGGAAATATTTGTGTTGCAGGATGTCGGACAGGCGAAGCCAAGCTGACCAAAGGCTTTAACCTGGTGAATTATGCAGCCAGCAGCGGTTTAACTCGTCAGTCAGTCAGTCAGTCAGTCAGTCAGTCAGTCAGTCAGTCAGCTGGACTTATCAGCTACAAACACACCTTTCTTACATTTGACATGAAGTAAACTTATGGATAATGACAGCGTTGTGGTCGCCACCTTCTGTGTCGGTACAGAAGTTTTTTAGTAACCGCGGTGAAGTTAGTTTTAGGTTGAAAATGGAATATTGATGCTCCGCGGCTTCAACAGCATCTGGCTCCTGTTCAAGCCGATACAGGGAGGCTGATCTGGGGGTGCCGACTGCTCGCTCCTCTGCCTTCCTCCTGGAGCAGTCAGACATGCTGGAGCGAATCACTGTGGGGTGTATCGGCTGTGGGGAAGAGTGGGGTGGAGGGCTGTTTGTTTCATGGTGTGCTCTGATTGGAGAATATGAATTACGTAGAAGATATCCTATGTAGACAATTAAACTCTTTTCTGATCTGACTGTTTTTGAGCAAAGCAACAAAACTGAACGCTTGATCTTCACGCCATCATCAGTTCACAACTAAGCCTGTCACAAAAGCAAATTTTGCTAAACGATACATTTTTCTGAGAATTATAGCGATAAATCATGTTATTGTCATTTGGAGACCTTTTTAAACTAATATGATAATGGCAAAATAAAGTACATCCTCTCGATCTACCGGCTCAGACATTAAGCGGGTGGCGTCATTTGGTTTAAATCCAAAAGACTCCCACCCTGCGCCGGTCGTGTTCGCCTTTGACAACAATTAAATTTCTTTTTAAACTAGGGTTTCTCTGGCTCTCCCTCACCAGGCTCTCATGTTGTTTGTTTACTTTAAATGCCTCATATTTGAGAGCAACATAAAAGGGTCAGTAAAGTTCCCGTCTGGAAGAAAACCTACCGGTCTAATGAGCTAACACGCTAGCTGTTATTAGCTTGACACACACTAGCTACCCGCCCCTCCTTCGAGCTGCATGACGCAACGCTCCTCGCGCTTCCAAGTCCCTGTTCCACACACAGCTCCTGTAACCCACCAGACCACTACCACCAGGATTACCACATTTTCTGTGGAAACCCTGACAAGATTTACCTCTCCTACACTGAGGAAACAGAGTGAGCAGACACCAATGCACTGTACTGAAACCTTTTGCCATCCTGTCTCAGAGAAAGGACACGGAAACACAAGGGGAAATAAGCAAGCATGCATATGCAAACTATCGCGCTTATTTTAATTAATCATGTGATTGCAATTTATCGTGCGATTAATTGATTTATTGATTATCGCAACAGGCCTATTCACAACAGATCATATTATGCCCCAAAACCTTTTTGTTAGATCTCCTTTCGAAAATCGTTTAGCACCAAGAAATGGGCTGATGACCAGAACCGACAAGACATAATCCTAAAATTATTTTTTATAAGCAGCGCAGACACAATGCTAAATCCCTAACAGATCTCACAGGGAGAACCCGTCTTCAGTCCAGAAGTTGTTACTAAACTAAAGTAGAAACAAGGTTAGCTATTTTCAGTATCGGTTTAAAGTGAAGTTAGCGGTAGGGAAAAGATGGCAGATGCTATATAATGGAAACTGTGCTTTTTACAGGATGTCGAAACATGTCTGAGATTAATTCTGGCTGCAAGAGTGAAAGAGATCCAAATCTTGAGCAGAAAACTTTAAGGGTGAAAGGAGTTGAGCAAAGTTTTTTTGTTCCGTGGAGCTTTCACCCTCCATGTGCCATTGAACACGCTGGATTTGGAAATGTTGGCAGCCTTTCAAATTTTGGTGCAGCTATATTAAAATGTAACATTATTTCCGAAACTTTAGTAAAAGGCTGAAACTCTTTTTTTTTTTAAATAAATTTTAGACCAAAACTCTATGTGAACCGTGAAAGAAGTTTAGCGACTTAACCTTCCACAAATTCTGTCGATGTGTCAGACTTTCGCAATTGCAGCCAAGTTATGAAAAAGCCAGATATTGAATGTTAAATTAGTGGATGTCTACAGCAATACTCTTTGCCCTGTAACCTCTTTCTCTCCTTGATAATAACCACAACTCTGCATGATAAAAAAAAAACATCCAACAAGGATCTCAGAGAGAGCTAGAAAAACAAAACAGAAAAAAAATCTTAAATAATCTGAATAACATTGTTTGAAGGAAGACAGTGGTCAAGAAGGAGTGGGAAGATGTATGATTCAGATGGAAATTACTAGGTGTAGTCTCAAAAATGACTTGGTAGAGGCAAGAATTGCTGACTTGAATAGTATCTGGGCTGCCAGCCACTGCCAGAGCTGGTCAGTGAGTAATCAGTAATTTGTGCACGTTTTGGCTGATCAAAGCCCCAGAAAGAAACCTCAAGAAGAGCCCTGCAGCAGTTCGAAGAAATCATAAACTGAAACAGCAGTTGGGTGACCTACTGATTTACATACAATCTGATTTTTCATGTCAGAATAGAGCGAGAGAGAGAGAGAGAGAAGCATATATGTACAGTGCCCTACCAAAGTATTAATATCCCTTAGAATTTTTCACATTTTGTGACATTATACCCAAAGAAAAAAAAACTTCTGTTTATTCTGCCGAAATATAGTAAGTAATTCTGGATGAGCTGCAGCGATCAATCGCTCCTGCGAGAGAATCAGTCTATTACCCCGTTTACACTACCCCTTTTTAACTGTGCTGAGACCAGTCCGAGCTCGGTGACTGAGATAACTATGGAGTGTAAATGGAGCACAAACTGAACTGAACCGAGCCAGACACAACCGGACCGCGCTAAATGCAGACCAGTTCCATGGGTGGGGTCGGCACGGTTTTTCTCTGGCCCGGTTCTCAGATAACAAAGAGCGCATGAGCAGACCGCGTCATCTCCTTACAGCCAGCTGACATTTCAGACATTCATAAAAATACTAGCTTCCCTACCATTACACACGATTTCCAGTGATGATTCTGCTTAGCAGCGTGATGAACCTCAGCGTCTGTCGTTGTTTCCTGTGTCTGTAAATCCTTATTAGACGTTCGTTTGTCTTATCCACTTCCCAAAAGCCGTCTCTGTCAAGTTAATTCACCTAAAGTTGCCTGACGCCTGACTCTCCGCAAACAATGAAAAATAACCAAACATAACGTCCTGAATGTTACGGTCGCCGCCATTTTTATTTGCTTGATTTCCTCCTTCAATCCTAGGGAGCAGTAGTACCGTAGATATTCACAAGGAGACGAGGAAACGAGATAGCGTGGTGTGTAAACGGTCGTCAGAACCAAGCTCGGCTTGGTTAACTGATCCAAACTCGGACCGAGCTCGACATGGATCGGTTTAACAAGTGTAGTGTAAATGGGGCTTATAGTACACCTTTAAGTTGTGCACTTCACCAGTCTTCTTCTAATAGGAGAAGGACAAGAAGAAAGCAAGAAAAAGTCATGCTTAAAATGTGTGGAAAGTTTTGTAGGGACAGAGCAAACGTGTGGAAAATGTTGCTGTAAAAAGAGAAACGTCTTGAACTCTTCTGGCCTACATGTAAAATGCAATGTGTGGCAAAAAAAAAAAAAACATGCAAATCCGAGATAAAACACCATTTGTGGTGGCAGTACCATACTGTGGGGATGGTTTTCGTTAGCAGGGACAGAAAAAAACCTGATTTCAGTTGATGGGAAGATGGATGTAGCTAAATACAGGGCGATCTGAGTTAAAGGACTTGTGACAAACCCAACCCAAAAAAACAGTGAGCTAAAGGCACAAAGGAAAGGTATAGGTTAAAGCCTGTTCCCACTTCCCATTAAATCTAACTGAGCTTCAGCCATTTTGCTCTTTTTTAGAATCTAGATGGTTAAGCTAGTAGAGACAAGATACCTGCATTTAGAATTGCAGTGAAAGGGAGTTCATAAAATATGAAGATATGAGAAATTGTGAGAAACCTTCAGTAGATTGTCATTGACATTATGCCTTTTCAGGCTATTAAACAGATACAGAATCAAAAATAGAGATTTCTGTTCACACAGGTTCAGTCTGACTTGCATCGGCCCTCTTATGGTATCTGCTTGACAGGCAGGATGGGTGACAGCAAGAGCGAAGCAAGAGCAAACCTCAACAAGGAAAATCATTATGGCACCCAACAGGCATCGGCGATAGCTAGCACCACCCAGAGATAGTGAGCTGAAGCAGAAAAAAAAAAAGAACATAAACAGAAAAGAGGAAATATCGATAGAACGAAGACCAGAGGAGGTTGGAACCAACCAAGTGTTGGATGGATGGTTTCAGGCATGGGGTAATATCAGTCATTCTCTGATTCAGCTCTGGACATGGCATCTTATGACAGCGAATACAGAAAAGGCCACTAAGATGGAGGGGGCTGATGAGATGGAAATAGGTCTGCGCCCCACGCTGCGAAGGGCAGCTCGGCTGAGTAGTTCCCGCCTGGCTCACCCTCTCACTCGGTCGTCTTTCCGTCTCTTCTCCTCTCCTATTTTTCTATTATTATTCCTCTTCCTGCCACCCATTGGGTTAGTCTCTTCCTTTTACAGTATGTTTCTTCGAGCTCCTCAGCCTGTCTGGCTGCTTCAGTCCTTATTCTGTCTGCCTCCAGCACAACTGCTGACAGCCCCTCAACTTGGGTTACATCAGCCGCCTGAACATGACATCATTGTGTTGAGGGGCTCCTGGGTTTCATTCCCTTACAGATGATCCATGTCTCCTAGGAAAAAAAAATAACGTATTTATATTACAGTAGCTACGGAGCAAGCGGAGAGGGATTATGGCTGTAAAAATGGACAGCTCTTAGTTTGACACGTGTAACAGTTCAGTCTGTCATCATTCGCTTTTGTTTAATTCAAGGCGCTGCCTGATAATAAAACCACACAGAATTACATCATCTGGGCTGTGCAACTGTGACGACCTTGAAAGTGATCTAGACAACCTTTCATCTATTTTGTTTTAAATATTACCATGCTAACCCTAATACACGGGGGACTGAACTGATATAACTGTAGACCAAACACTAATTCAACGTGAAATAGAACTAAAACATTTGCATGCACTGACTGAATGCTGTGTGAATGCTGGATACTGAAAGAGCAAGCCGACTGGTGGAAGCAAAAATGAGGCGAAGGAAAAACACTCGTTGAAAAGGACAAATTAGCAGAAACGTGAGAGGAAAATACTTCTGAGGAAATGTGTTGAAGCATTAGCTTACTGTACAAACATTAAATAATAAAACGGCAAAAGTGAGGTCTGAGCAGGTGAGTTTGAGAATAAAAAGTGGGAACGCTCCTAAAAGTAGAAATAAGCATCTCCAGAAATGAAATCTTACACAAATGTGCACTTTAACCAAGAGTTTTATTGAGGCAGAAATTTGAAAAGAGCCTAAATGCTTGTGCGTTTTTCATTTAATAAAAACACAAATTGGTGTTACTGTGCTTATGTGCTATTATGGTAATATGAGATAATATAGGGTGACTATATTAAGATTTGCAGAAAAAAAAGGACACAACTCAGTCGTTAAACACTGTGTTGCCTTCTATGCCTTCTCTGTGTGGTTAAAAAGAATAGTTAAATTACAAACTTCATATGGTCTTTCATAAATCAAAAATGACTTTACAATCACTGGAATTTAATAATGAAATGAATATTGACCCGTCTGTATTAGGAAATGAACCAATAACAGCTCACTTTGAGTGATAACTGATAAATATCTGAAAGACTATTCTGAGAAAACAAGTATTCTATTCCTTTCATTTTAATGCAATAATGAAAACAAAAAAGCTGCAGTCTCATAAAACCACTTATTTAACAAACAAAAGCGCGTATACTCTAGTTTTCATCTTCATCCCTTTTTTCTACATCCTATTTGTATCTCCATCCATAATTCGCCTCTCCGTGTTTGGTTGCTCAACAAAGATGCACGCAAGCCTTTGCAAGAAGTGTCTTTGAAATTGTACTGCATGAGCAGAATCCCCTTCGACGTCTCAACAGGAAACTGAATCCTGTCTGTGGTCCATTTGCTCTACATCAACGAGAAAACCCTCTCAACAATTACTTTGTGTGAGCAAAGCGCAAAGACAAACTGTGCATTCTTCCATGATTCTGGGTAACACGTTATGTTTCTGGCTTTCTTAAAATATTTGGTCAACTTCTGGTGCGCTCTAAACCCTTTTCCATGCAGTGTTTCCCCCACTGTTTAACAAGGGGGAAAGTTTATGTTGGCAGGGTGGGGTCCCCCCCCCCCCTCCCAGAAGGTCCTGGCATGTAGTAAATTATTATACGTCTGTGCATGTTCACGGTTTTATTACATTTATTTGCCTTTCTAAAGGCAAATAATCGTAGATCGCACCCTGAGCTATTTCTGTCTCAAGGTTCCCAGATAATAAGGCGAACATGAGTCCATGGACGGGTACGTGCAAAGCACAGTTTTACAATGTCACGCTATAAACTGCTTGGCGGGAAGAAGCCTTCACATCGAACCGCTCCAAGGTAGTCACGACCCCCAAACACATTAAAGGCGACACATTAAAGCCGCCTTTAATGTGTCTCCTAAACGAAGTCGTTGCTTCTTTACTTTCAGCTCAGAGTCGCCTGCATCCACACACAGGTAAGCTCAGAGCGGCGACTTATTGTGACATGCCTTGGTGAACATATCTGCATTTTGTAAACGGGGCCCAATTTCTGAGGATGGCTGCACTAAAAACTCCCACAGCGTCGGGAGCGCTGAGCGTCTGCTGGCCGCACAGATGTTGGTGGAGTCTGTTCTGATGGGGGAACATGGGGGTGCATTAATAAAGAGAAATGCTTAAATGACCGAGGAGTTATACGTTAAATATGAGCATGATCACATCTGTTTACTCTCAATTATTATAAACTTCAAGGCTCAAGACAGCACGTTCTGAACAAGTAAATGGCTCTATGGTAATTTTCAGATGTCCTACAAAAATACAATTTGCTTTGATATTTTTTTTTGGAAAAAAAAAAAAAACTTCCTGCATCCATCTGTGAAATAAGGTGGCGAATGTACTCTTGGAAAACACTTTTTTTTTTTGCTAGATAGACCCCATGAATGAATCAGAAACACATACTGAATGTAATGAAATTTAAATAATTTGAATAAGGTCAAGCTCCAAAGTATTCTAAACTCTGGCAGACTTTAGACTTTAAAGAGATTTTTATTCAATCAAGAAGTAAGAAGGAAGACAGGCAGGCAGGCTTTAAAATATAACCATGTATAAAGATACGTGCTAGACACAGAAACACGAAAAGAGAAAGAAAGATGGATAAATAAGAGAAAGATTAAGAGAGACACAAGATGGCTGCTCATTTAAAGCTGTATTCTGTAATATTAATGGGAAGCTGAGTTAAAGAATAACCTTTGCCACCGGCCAAAAAAAGCAGCACTATATTAATGATCTTAATAGAATGAGTGCTTTTGCAGCATTCACATAATTACAAAAAGCAAAATATTACATGTGTTATGAAATCCCACTTTTTGTGCCAGAAAATATTTGAGACTTGCCTTCAGGATGCAATTTTATGCTGGACTCTGGCCTCGTTAAATTAGATGAAACCTCCTGCTAGTTGAATTTCTGGGTCATTAGAAGAAACGTAACAAGAGAAATGCAACAGCAACCACAACAAAGCTGAAACTTAACTCCCTGAGGCCAAGCATCCATGTTCAAAGTCTGTTTCCTAATTCAATCAATACTCTTCCCAATGTACAAGAGAAACGAGACACTAAGAGAACCAGAAATGAAAGCAAGTGATTTAGCTCGCACGAGAACTGAACGAGCTCAATTTACAGCTGTTGTTAACAAGAGGCTTTTCAGAGTCTGGATGTGTCGTAACTCAAGCCTCCTGAGAACCAATACTTTTGGTCTGAGGATGATATTTCATAGAACTAAAACCTTGAGACCAACTAATTGTAGCAGTTTCTTTTAAATGGAGAGTCATGCTTGTCACATAACCCTTAAAGCACGGAGCTCTATTAAATAATACCAAAAGGGATTCGAAAGCCTAGCTAAAAAATAAACACGTTTGTCTCGTCTTAGTTAAAAAAATGCAGCATATTAGTCAGACTATGGTGTTGTCCATATTGAGTTGATCGAGACAAGAGTTTTCTGCTAAGAAATACAATACAAAGAGTATATATGGTATTTGAACTTCTACATTAAAAGTTAAAGCTTCTATCTTCACTTATAATAATAATAATTATAATAATAATGTTTACTGAGTCTTGCTGGAAAAAGGTAAAAAGAAAAGAGAAAAACTTTCCATAGCTTTTACAATGATTCCCAGCAGCATTTTCCCTAAATGCTTATTGTAGGAGTATTCTATCTTAAATTGACACAAACACAATAAAAGTGCAAGTTTTTAGTCTCATGGGGGTATTAAGATCAAGCCACTCCTTAATGGGTTTGAAAGGGAATGAGACTGTGTAGGTAATGTCATAACTACCGAGCAGCGGCGAGGAGGCCAGGCTTTTAAATTAGTTTATAAGACTTTTTGATATTCATGGACCTGAGTGTGCTTTTAGCTTCCCAATTATTTGTTAAGGTCTGCAACAGAATAACTCGAGACTCCTGAGGACCAGTCGAATGCACAGAGAGAATAAGAATGAAAGAAAAAAAAAAACAGATTTTTGCATGAGGCAAATGCATTTACCTGACCACTTTCCCACCTCCTGTCCCTTTGTGAGCCTGTTTACCACGAGATTATAGCCCAATGATACCGAGGAGTTTAAAGTATGAGAAGATGGGAACTTGGGGCATTGTAAGAAGTGCCTGGGCTGAAATAAATGCATAAGAGGAAAACTGTTATATGGTTGAATGGTCTTAAAGGGATCCCTGTTTCATTTCAATCAGCCGGCGATAAATTGTTAGAGGAGCAATGTGATTCATTTTTAACAGATTAATACTGTGGGAATTTTTAAAAAAAAAGCCCACAAGGGGCTTGCTTTGTGTTCCAGATCAATATTAGCTAGCTCCCATTGTAAGAAACTGCCGTTTCTTATTTTGCCATATATGTTTGTGTGTCTACAAAAGGTGTTTTACATGAGTCTAAATGTAAATAAATAAAGCACTTTGTGTGAAACATCCAGTCCTGCCACATCTACAAATTTAGTTTTGTTGCTTTTTATGATGCACCACCATTTTGTATGGAACCTGTTATGGAAAGAATGTAAAATGTATACTTTGAAACTGCATCAGGAGAAAAAAATTATAATTTCCCACATTTTGTTACGATCCCTTGACCATCTTGGGCTAAAGTGAAATGTTTATTATCTGAAATAATCTGACATTAAGTTGGACTGTCCTGCCGTTAGAGCCACTTCAAACATTTGGCATGTCAAGGTAGCAATAGATAAAACACATTATATGGTTTCTGCTTACCAAATGAGTAGAACTTAACCTTTATTCCCTTACAATGTTGCATATGTGCAAAATATAGGACTTGTTTGAGTTGCAAAGCTCATACAATTTTTTTTTTACTTCAACTGCATCAGTGAAGCTTGGTAAATTGGGAACTTATGTATGCAATAATATCTGATTTGAAGAAATGCACCTCTCAGGATTTATTTGCTTGAAGCCATGAAACATAAGGCACCTATGCAACTGCGTGACGAGGAAAAAAAATCTAAAAAAAAAAAAATGCTAATCTTTGCTCCAGTTTAAAAGTATCACACCTAAATTATTAATATGACTATTTCTGTTGCTTCAATATTTCTGTAATGTCTGAAAGATACACCCGAGATTGAAGTTCAGAGACCAGAGAGAATAAGTGGCTCACAAAAGGCTTTAAGCCCCCTCGAATCTATTAGGAAAAAGATTGCTTTCTGCCAGAAATGCATATAAGTGACTGGCATTGTGCTGAGGCTTGAAATACTTTTTTCCCCCCACAAGCTCTTAGGAGTAAGCTGCTAGAGTTGTTGCCAGTCAAAAGAGAAGTATTATTGATAAAATTCTGAAATCTCACATTTCAGCAAATGATCAGAATGCAGAGTATGAGTGTTTTGTTTTAAACCTGAGGTGAGTACCAGTATAAGGTGATGCTGCCATTGCTAATTATTGACAGAAAGGCTACGGGGTTAGGCTTTCTAACCCCGGTTGGGGTCGCGGTCTAGGCGCGGTTGAGTCCTGTCTCTATGCTGCTTTCTCTCTCCCAGTGGGTTTCCCCAGTATGCTTGCTTTTTAGCCCACAGTGCAAACACATTTGGTGTGCTGGATTAATTAGGGGGGATCCAAATTTGCCTGTAGGTGTGACAGTGAGCATGCAGAGCTGTCTGTCACTCTGGGTTAGTTATGTGATGACAAATTCAGCGAGCAGCCCCACTGGGTTCAGCTCCATCAGCCAGTCTCCTACTAAAGTATACGGATGGATGGTTTCCAAGATAGAGCAAATGACAGAACAAAGACAGAAGAATTAACATTAAATCAATTTTATGGCCAAGAAAAGCAAAACATGCTCTTGATTGAATTAATAAATAAATAAATAAAAATCAGACAGAAATTGAATAGACCTGTGTCTAAACTGAAGTATGACTGAATGCGTTTCAGCTCAGCGTGTGTGTCGCCCAGTCTCCATTATCCACAAGCTATCCATTCCACTGACATCAGACAATGCAGCATCTTATTTACATGCAGGAATGACCGGATCTTTAAGTAAGATTCATCAGCTGAGTCATATGGCGTGCACCACATTGCAAATCTTTGTTGTCTACATTCAGCCATGTCCACGCTGGATGATGCCATTAGATGAGAGTGATTAACTGAGGGAACCACACAGAGTATTGATGTTTTAAAGACCTAAGCGGTGACTAACCAGTGTGACTCCTGACAAAGCGTCTTATTATCCCAAGTTTGGGAAATTTGTTGAGATAAGAGTCTGTAGCAGAGTCTGGAAAATCTGGCAACAGGATTCTAATCTACTGCAAATAAGTCAGACAATTTTAGATGAATGGTTTGACAAAAAAATATTTTTTTCCCTTGTATGTTTCCCCCATGCACAGTGCCAGTGTTAACTCAAAACAATCAATTTTCACAAAAGTTACATATCTGACAGCAGTGTAGCAGATACATTTTGTATCAATGTCATATATTCATACAACTCAGTAGTAATGATACTATGACCCGTGTTCTAGAGGAAACTGATCTGAACAAAACACAGTGAAAAACTTCACACATTCATGTGGTTTGATAGAATGAACTAGTTACTGTTCTCTCTCTGCTGAAGACAAAACATTCAATTGTCATTGATCTGTTTGAGAAAGGCGTGTTTATACCATAAGACATGATTCTCAAACTGCAGTACAAGTACCACCAGTGGTGACTGAGCTGCCTCTAGTGGGCTTCAGATGGGTTTGGTATTTATTTCTAGAAAATATGAACAAATCAGCAGCTCATGAGTATTTCCTTTACCTCTGAAGCGGAAACCTGGATCTTGAAATGACATCTGACCCCAAATATGCATGTACTGATACTGGTGAAAGAATTGATGAGACAGAACTCCACAATGCACAAAGACAGTGTTTTCCCACAACTATTACTAGAGACATTTTTCTTAATTTTTCAGAATACAAACTTGTAAGTTTTTAACTTCTGAGCGAAAATGAAACATATAATTAAACGGTATCATTCAACCAGTCAAGTAGCAGAAGAATATGATTTTTCAAATTTGTTTTCCAGGACATAAACTTCAAACAACAAAAGTCCCTGTCCTGCTTCGGTACAGTTTTAAATGTCTGTCAAAATGATGGTACTTTGAATACGGAGCTTGAGTTTAAGAGCCACTGCCACAAAGCACTTGTGAATGTCGGTAATTGTTCTATACTATTAGTATTAACAACATTTTTATTTCAGTCTTTGTGAATTGGGAAACTACCTGAACCTTTCTTTTTAGAAACAGACAACACTCCCGATGTATATTAAAATAATTACAGCATGAAAAGACCATTTTCAATAACTTTGGTCTAAAAATCAGTGCAGAACAGACTCCTGATTCCATTTAGGTATATGCACAGAATTTTATAGTGGTTTTCTAATCATAATGTCCACTCAAAGCGCTTTACACTTTAGCCATAATCCCCCAATTGCACCTACTGCCATGCACACATGCATACAATGATACATAGATCAGAAGACAACTCGTGGTTAGGTGCCTTGCCCACGGCTTTCTGATTCCAACACAACGACTCTACCCAGTGAGCCACAGTTGCCCCAATATGATTTTTTATTTTTTTTTTTACATTTCCATTCATTTTCTTCTAGCTTCTGGGTTCAGGTTCACTGTCAGATCCTCACTTACCACAGCTTTCTGAGCTTTAGTTATTTATTTTGTTCTGATGGGTCTTTGACTGCAAAGTTTCTTTGCTTGTACAGAAGAAGCTTTTTCTTCATAATTTTTTATCTTACTTTTGTGGTAAAAAAACAAAAACAAAACTCTTGTGGGATAATTATTTTGACTAATGTGAATTAAAGTACTTTTCACATGTTCAGTTGAGTTCAGATGAGATTTCAGGTTTGGGTTAAAAAAAAAAGCACTTTGCCAAAAAAAAAAAAAGAAAATCTCTTACTAACTTGATTTCACTTTAAAAGATACAGTCAGGTTGTGCTCCTGATGACAATGACCTACTATAATTCCTCTTTAGGACCGAGCAAAGATGGTCACAAAAGCGAGAAAACCAGAGCCTTTAGTGCCGGCTGGTTAGCTAATCCAGAAGAATGCTGAGGTGAAACCCAGATGTTGTTCTCACTAAATCTCCTCTTAAGCCTTTAAGTAGCAAAACATCCAAGCATATGAAGAAATTGAAGCGTGATGAGATGTCAAGGGAGTTATGTTTCAATGGAGAAGATGGTTCACTGAGAACATGTCCAGTTATCAAGCTATTCTTGCCGGATACCAGAAATGTCAACTTTTAACCATTTAGTCTAAGCTTCAGCCTGACACTACTTGAACATTTGTGGGATGTTGGACGACCCTATGTTGTTCACCTAAAGGATGGAGAGGATAATTGCAAGAGAAATACGAATAAAGGAGTTCTTACACAAGAAAAAAAATATCATATATTAATGTGTCAGTAAAATCTTAAAGGCAGGCAAAGTAAAACTAAAATAAACAGAGATTTGCTTTGTCTCTATTACAGATTTGAAGCTTGAGTGTGTTGAAGTTCCAAGATCTCCGTTGCAACTGAAAGCATGATTATAGCCAGTCAGGGTGAATGTTGTGTCCTCCTGTCAGAGGTGTGGCCTATGGAAATGTATCCCAGCACACGTTTGGTCTACAGTAGTACATGCTTCTGAATGGGTTTAATGTCACACAACCTCCCTATTTCTATAAACGTCTGGAGAAACCGTGCAAAAAAAAATGTCAAGCCATTAAATATGGCTTATATTAAAGTTGACAGCAGCAGGGACAGTCATTGATTTCAATATATGCGTTTTACCAACTTCTACAGGCGTCAAAAACCACTCTGATGCTGCCTGATGAAAACTGCATGTTGCATTAGGCAGCTTGATAATGTTAATCCTGTCGACTCCAGTCCTTTATTGGAATAAAGCAAGAAGTTTCTGTTTTCCATCATTCCCAATTTGAGTCAAAACCCTGATGCTCTTCCCTGAAAAGACAAAACTATTTCCCTGATTTTGTCAGTACTAAATATTTATATGATATCACACATTGTATGAAAGAGATTAAAATGTTTTGTGAACTTAAACTCTAAATATGGGAAGACTTTGGCTTAGTGGTCTTTTTCTAATCCCACTTTTCCTAATCTAATCAGTTCTACTGATCTGCGTACTAGTTTATTAATGTGTGTGTGTGTTTGTCAGGGCATCTGGGTGAATTTGTAAAGTGTTCCAAGCCACCTGAATGACCATAAAGCACTATCTAAATTCAGTCTGTTTATATTGAAAGGCTGTAAACATTCAAGCCCACTTTCTGTCACCTTTGTTCAACATTTGGCTTGGTCCTCCTCGGTTTGTCATTTGCACGTTATGGTTGCTAATACTTGTTGGATTTGATCTCTGAGGGAAACACGGTTACTGAAAGCATCTGGGAAATCCTAAGATGGCACAGCTGTATTTTTACTCCCCTGAGAGACCGAGATTGAAAGCTTTGCACACTTTGGCAGCAAAAACACGGTGAGTAAGTGACATGGCAGCTGAGAGGTTTTTATTCGCAGCTCCGCAGCTTTTGAGATTCCTCAGCGGTGTTTTACCAGATCGCTCAGGGCAAAGTGACGCATCAGATAGTCTCACTTACGACGCAGGGACCGGAGCACATTTATGCTCCTGGAAAATTCATGTGCATTTCACAAACACTGCATGTGCAGGGCTTTCTGGTTGAGCTGGTGTGCAACTCCAATCCATTTCCTCCCATCTGAGGGGAAGTTAAATGGAAGCGGCAAGGGATTCGGGCTGAAGGCAAAAGTGAAGTGAATCTCTTCCAAGATTGCTCTTCTTCCCATTAACATTATTTTTGGAATCTCTCCCTTTGATGCATAAAAATGAAAAGTGCCAGTGCCACCTAATTTAGAGGTTATTTTTTCAGGGCACTCTCTTAAAAATCTGCATTTAAAGAATGGTTTTAATGAATCCCCATTTTAACCATGGTGCTCTACTAAAGTAATCATACCTTTTACTTTTCCTCATTTTGTCAACTTGCAATCACAAACCTCAAAGTATTTGTGACATGGAAGCATGAGAGGGCCCAACATCATGGAATTTACATTGGTTTCAACATTTTTTTTCAAATAAATATCTCAAGAGAATGTTGAGCTACTTACTATCCAGCTATTTTTAGGTCTTGGCAAGAGATTTTCAACTGTAACTAAATCGGGACTTTGACTAGACCATTCCAACACAAAAATATGTGTTGATATGATTTTATAGCAGCTCTTGCTGTATGTTTACAGTTACTGTCCTGATTGAAGGTGAACCATTGCCTACATCTACAGTCCAGTAATAAATTCTTTGTAGATGCACTTCAGACGATGCATCCAAATGTGCATTGAAGGCATGAACTGATGTTGAATTGTGTCGATCTCGCCCAACGCTTGCCTTTAATTTACCGCCACACATAGTGTTTTGCTAGACCAAAAAGTTTTATTTTGTTTTTATTTGATCAGAGGACCCTTGTCCAGATCTTTGCTGTGTGACTTACATGGTCTGTGGTCTGTGGTAAGGATGGGTATCGCTAAGGATTTATCGATACTACTACTCTTAACGATACTCCTTATCGATCCAGTATTTTATCGGTACCATTATCGATACTTCTTTTTTAATCAAACAAAAGGGCAAAAACAAACAAAAAACAAATAATGATCACTGATTGGTTTATTTTTGTTAACATTTGGAACAAAAGCAAACAAAAAAAAGTAGAGAACAAATATTTTTATAGAAATAGAGCAAGAAAAATATTATATAAATAACTATGCATAAAGGCTAAAACACTATCTTGAATAAAAAAGTCTGTTGTATGAAAGAGGAATATCAGCACAAAAGATTTACTCAATAAAATAATTTCAAGCAATAAATAATATTTTACCTGAATCCAAACTACATTTACATGTTTTTATATTATCAATTTTAACCAGAAGATAGCAGAGGCACACACAGTGGATGAGGTGAATAAATGACAGAGGCTGCATGTGAATTAGTTACAGGGAAGGATCTATTTAAGTGTAGCAGTCTTATGAGAAAAAAAATATCATTACCCGTTAAAGAATGTGTTTATAATATATTTACATCTCGCTTTGTAATCTAGTTGAAGCTTTGCTCATGCGTGACTCATTTTCAATGGGGAAACAGATGAGTGGGTCTCGTCTGACTTCAGCACGGCGAGGCTGACTTAAAGCTTTGGAAGCGGGTGGGGTTCCCATCTGCAATCGTAGTCACAGTCAGGGGCTACCCCTCGCAGTTCGCTGAAGAGACAGTAAACTCAGAACGATCTGTTCTTTACTAGTTGCAAAAGTTTCAAATGAGACAGAAAAAAAAATCGCTATATCGATCGCTTGTCGCTTTTGAATAAAATAGTCACTAGAGCGGTCCGAAAAGTTACTCAATAGTTGGCAACAGTGTTGATGAAAGTAAGCGAGGCGAACATGTTAGAGCAGAACGTTAGCCCCTCCCACCAGTCCCCTCGGTGTCTGTGTTTCTTAAGGTGAAGAAGATCGGCAAAACAATGTTATTTTGGTTGACATCCCCCTGAAAAAATTTATACGACCTTAAAACTACAGTTAAGAGGACCGATAAGGCTGAAGCCCCGAGCCCGTTTTGATACCGGGTTTCGGTGCCCATCCCTAGTCTGTGTCAAACTTTAATCATCTCGTTACCATCATGTCTGCACAGAAAGGATGTCTTTCAGGGTTACCATGCTCCATCCATCTTCAGGGGGTGGACTGAACAGTCCTGAGATGGTCACAGTCTGGGATATTATTCATAACCTAACCATGCTTTAAACATATCCACAACTTTATCCCTGGCCACTCTGCTGGGTTTATTCTTCTTGATGATGCTGTTTGCTCACTAATGTTCTCTGACAAACCCCCAAGGACTTCAGAGAAATGCTGCATTTATAATGAGACTACAGATAATGAAGATTACACACATACCTACCGAATAATTGGGTCATTTCTAGAGTAAGTCAACTACATAAAGGATTTCATTTGGTGGTACCAGAGAGAAGGGGACAATATATTCCTTCTTTTCACATTTTTCTTTGTAGTAATATCTAAAAACCGTTCATAATTTCTCTTCTGCTTAACTGTTAGGCACAGATTTATGTGGTTTCATCCTCAAACTATCCCCATAATTCCTATAAAGACAAAATAAAATTGAAGTCTGTTGCTATAACAACAGAAATGTAAAAATAAATTCAAGGTGTATTAGTACTATTGCAAGGCACAGTATATTACATTCTGAAAAAAACATTTGGACATGTGAAACATAACTGAATGAGCCATAATTAACTCCTTGTTAGCACAAGGTCTACCCTGGCCAAGGAGCAAGTCAGAATATTTCCCTAAATTAAAAACAACAACAACCAACAAGTTTAATTTGAAATTACTACAAGTAATCCTGTTAAATGCAAGAGCAATTTTTGTAGCTGTTTTTATGATGCATAATTCCCTTACTGAAATGTGTCACCTTTCCTTTATTGGCTGAAGGATCATTTTAATCCTCGCTTCAAAGTCTGATTGTTATTCTGGATAATAAGCGTGTCGAGTGACTACTTTCAATCGAGGACATAAACAATTACTCCCTGTAAGAAGGGTGGATCTTCTGAGATTAAAAACAAAAACGCTGCGATAAATGGGCTGTGCTGGCAGCTAAAGCTTAAGTTGTGGGTTTGTTGAAGCCCTGATGGGTGCAAGCGAGGGCTTGTCTATCAAACCTTGAGCAATGATGAGCAACGACTCATCACTGCTGGCACTGCCGGATCCCCTTATCGTTTCATTTCCTGCCCTCACTAATTGCTTTTTCCCCTTCTATGCCACCTCCGATTTCTTATTTCAGGAGCACAATTTCTGCTCCTTCTGTTCAGATGCTTTTGTCATGTCCTCATGTCATCCCTAATCTTGATAATTATCTTCTTGACCTTTTATTAGATTTTTTTTCTCAAGCTGTAGGACTGGAAAAACAGTGACAACAACACCCATGTTTTGATCTCTTTTGATCTCTTAATGCCGACCCTCCCTTTCAGTTGAAAATTAACATGGTTGATTATGACATTTGTCTTAAGAGAGATAGCAGACATGACAGAAGCAGTTTCAGCGACCACAGAGACAACTGCAGCAGGCCGATTGGAAGTGACGTTTTTTCATCTGACCTTTAATTATTTAAGGTCGACATATTAATTTATTCTCTCTGTGGACTCTTTCATCTGTGATCCTAAGGGTGCTGTACGTGTCATGTTCTTAAACCTTTAGTTGCCCAGCAGTAACAATAATTCGCCATGATTAACACCTTCAGTTTTTCAACCTCTAGCAACAGAAGGTCAGCTCATTTTCATGGACTATGAAAGGGAAAGTTGTTTTTGTGACAGAGAGATAAGGAAATGACCCATTTCTGGTTGCTGATTTCTTTCACTTGAAAGGCGACTAGTGACTGTTTATATGAAAGCAAACAATTCTGGTGCTATCAGCAGGAAGCTAATAAACCGAGAAATAAAAAAAATAAACGGATGAAATTATAAAGCATCTTGGTATTTAATCTGGCGAAGACCATGTCAAAGCAAAATATTTAATTTTCCAAGACAATTTCTAGGAAAAAAGAATCACAGAGCACTACGGCATGATATACTTGAGATTTGCTGTAAAAGCCTAAAATGCATCCTGAATCAAAAATTATGTGTTACCGTAACAACATTTATGATGGGGCATAGACAGGCTCAGAATGCACACAGATTACGCTTAACACGCAGACACAACAAGACTTAATATTTCAAAACTTTTTCTCTCTCCATGAAATCCGTTGATTGCACTGACCAATAACTTAAAGAAAATGTTACGATTAAAGCGTGCTATTGGCCCTCATCAATACATTTAAATCTTTAAGTTATAGAAGTGTGCAGTTTGCATGGATGCCCAGACAAACACTCTTATAGAAACTGAAGTTTGCAAATAGACGTTAGTATGTGAGAGATGGTGTAAATGATTCTCGTGTGGAACCAGCAATATGTTTATAACATGTAACAGACTGAATTGAGCTGGAGGTTTATTGATTCTCAGCAGGGGGGCGATAGCCCTTACAGCTTTGGGAAAGAAGCTGTTTTTTTTTGTCTAGCTTTTTATTTAATGTTCCTGAATCGTTTAGCTGATGGAAGAAGAGTTGCCAACTGTCCGTTTCAGCCTCGTGTTTTTGAGCCAAATTTCAGTGTCCCATATGTGACACTCTTTGCCCCGTATTTTCACTGTAGCCTGCAATTTGTATATACGAACACTAGATGCAATGCCACGCCTTACTTTCCTAGACCTACGTAAGGAAGTCACACTGAAGCTGGCAAGGACCGGTGCGCATGGGCTGTGACCATACTAGTTTCGTACAAACGTTGAGCAGTAAAGCTTGAGTAGTTTACTTGTATGATTCAAATAGTGAACAGATCTGTCCTTAATGTTGCCTCAACAGACATATTATGGCAACAACAAAACATCGCTTTATTGGTATCTGCCGGAGGAACTTGGGATGTGAAGGGAGTTTTTACAATGATTTTCTGAAACCCTGAAGAATTGCTGAGAAATGTTAGTGTTGGATACGAGCTTGTAACCGAGAGGAGTTTACTGTGGAATCTGACAAAAGACACCTAAATGTGGTCTCTATATTTCCTTGGTCGTAAGAAGCCAACTCTTGAATGTCCAGACCTGAAACCAGCGACTGCAGCATCTGTGCAGGTGGGCTACGTTTATTTGGCTTTTTCTTAGTAGGATAAAATCATCATACAATCCATGAGGGGTGTTTATGTGAGCTTCAGTGTTGCATAGTCCGCTTAGTGACTTTGGGCTTGTTTTTCTCTAAAGTCACTAAAGCAACTTTCGTGAGTCAGCGGTTGTGGCTTATTGTGCTTGTTTTTGAACGTGAAATCACTTGTTTTGGGTCGTTTTGGGCTTACTGGGAGACTCGAGCTGTCTTGAAGCAAATGTGACGTCATTTGAGGAATGTCCCATTGAGGTTTGTCACTGTCTGAAATGCTTCAGGAATTTTATCTTGGACAGCAAAATGCATAAGGGCCCTGCAGGAATTCAAATGTTAAACGGATGAAAATCCTGACTCTGATGAAGATCTACGTAAATTCCACAAATGCTACAGCTGGCAAATGCATGCATATAAAATAATCAGACTAAAAAACAACTAAAACGGAGCCCAAACTTTCTCGCTGTGCACTGGACAGTGTTCTCAATCAACAACGCAGCTCTATACACACTGTTAGTTCAGATTGCTTCTATTAACATGTTCAAAGTGACTCCAGTTTATTCCATCTCAGCTGAACCTTCACCTTGTAATTGGCCTGAGACTGTCTTGGAAGCAAGTCAGCAGATCACCATATATTTATAGAGGAAGTCATCTGACTCTTGTGCTGATGGTAACATCTAAATATACGTCTTACCCTGCTGGTAGCATAATAAAAGTGGGAAAATTGTCATAAACAGGATTTGAAAACGATTATATCAACCAGTCAGACTTTTCAGTAAAAATAAACCAAACTCACTTCAGTTTTAATTTTTCAATTACAGAACACCTGCTCGTGGTCAGTTTTTCAAATTTATTTAGATATTTTGTTGAAGATCTTTATTTATACTAAAGATAAAATCCACCCTCCACCAAAGTAATAAAACTCCCATATACACATATACACTCTGATGACATCACAAATAGCATGAGGCAACTGATCAGATGCTTTTCCTTTCTTTACATGGTTTCAAACCAGTTCCTCCTTTAAAAATATTTCAAAAGAACTGTTATATTGAATGAAGCACTGTCAAAAAACAAAACAAAACAAAACAAAAAAACAACAACAACAGCAAGTAATACAATTGTAGGTCAAGAAACATGGAGGTGGATTAGGGAAGGCAGGAATTGCAAGATGCCTTTCTTAAATGTCTTCAACGACAATTTCAGAGCATAGCTGACATAACCTTTTCAATGGGATCCACTAAGATGATTTTTGGGTTTCCTGTAGAAGTGCAGCCTCACCCACTCCAGCTGCAGAAAAGGACTGCCAGGCAGACCGACTTATTATGAGCCCCATATTACGAGTTAGCCCAACTATGCCCCCAACAGCATTACAGCCTATAGCATCAACATCACAATCACTCCAGTCAACACCAGAGGCAAAAAAGTAAAGAAAATAAAACCTCTAGCTGCTTTGCAGTAAGAAGAAGAGTTTTTTTTTTTTGGGTAAGCTGAGGTGGTACAAGTTAAGACGATGTGCTGTACCACTGTAGTGGCAAATCCTATTTCTATTACAGGTGAAACAAGCAAAATACAGCATTTAAATGTTTTATCAGGGACAAATTTACACATAATCCAATTCAGTAAAACAAAAACAAAAAAATTCTGTGGAAAGTCTCTCATCTACCATAGTGTTCAATAATGCCAGCTGACCAGCTCGATTCTTCAGCTAATTGTGATGTCATAGCCCTAAACTAACACCAAGCAAAAGTGTTTGGTGAAATCCAGCCATGGAAATTCATTCTTCATTACTCCATGTGGAAGCTAAGATAAAAACCTTATTCATGCCACCATAGAAGTGAGAAACAACCTATTTCCCTGCATTTGCACATCTCAACCACATCTTTGAGCTTTTGATGAACATTTTAGGAATATGAAGTCGCTGAAGATCACAAAAATGTTGTGTTTTTTTCCCTGTCTTTTTCATGTCTGGTTAGTTTTATTGTGAGTTTACAGATGATTAAGTGCTGAAAAGGGTAATAACAAAGAGGAAATGGTAACCAAGGTCAAATAGAAATTATGCTGAATATACTTTACTAAAATCACACACTTGTAATCTTTTTTCTCTCATGTTGTGATTAACTTATTATGGCAATCACATACAGGTTTAAATCAGAGACCACCGGACCTTTGCTCAGTACTTTACTTTATCTATCCAGGAGTCTATCAATTCTGGTGGCTAGCACTTCAACAACCTGTAGTTGGAGGGTTGCTGTTTTTAAGCACTTGGAGAGCCGCTGCCTCTTCACTGCCTCAGATGAACACTGTAAGGCCTCAGCTGGAAGACGATCAATCACTAAAAGACTGGACCAATTTAACACCAAACTAGATTTGTGACCTGTTGGACCACTGCCTCTCATCCACATATTTCAAATAGACAACTTTTACCAACAGAAACATGGGTGTGCCATGAGCTCCCCAGTTTCATCATCGTGGCCAATTTGTACATGGAGGAGGTAGAGAGCAGAGGACTCGTTGCTTACAGGGAAACACCACCAACCCACTGGTTTAGATTTGTGTATGATACTTCGGTCAAAATCCAATCAAAAGAAGTTAAGACATTCACCAACCACATCAACTCAGTGAACAGCAACATCAAGTTTACCAGAGAGGATGCCAAGAACAACATGTAGACTTTTCTGGATTGTGCTGTGCACACCGAGGAAGATCCAAGTCTCAAAGTGAAAGTTTACTGGAAGCCTACACACACAGATCAATATCTGCTTTTTGATCCATGACATCCACTGGAACACAAGCTCTCTGTTCTCAGATCTCTCGGTTATCAGGCAGATGTTCCTCGTGCTACAGAGGAGAAACAATAAGGATACAAGCACATCAGGAAATCACTTCAAGCATGTGGTTATCCTAACTGGGCTTTTGTTAAGCTGGAAAACAAAGTTAGCAGAATAAAACAACAATGGAGCAAATAAAGAGGAGGAAACAGAGAGACACAAAAACATTGTCATCCCATATTTGTGAGGAGTTCTGAGAACCTCGGGAGAATTTTCTCAAAATACAACATACCGGGAAATTTCAAACCCAATAACACTCTTAGACAAAAACTGGCCTGTCCCAAAGACAGACCACCCAATCCACAGCTGAGCAGTGTTGTGTATGCATTCCAGTGCAGCGAAGACTGCTCAGACTCTTTGTGGCACGTATCTAAACCAGTGAGTTGGTGGTGCCCTGCTCTCCACCTCCTCCATGTACAAATTGGCCACAATGGGTGACACTGGGGAGCTCATGACAGACCCATGTTTCTGCCTGTAAAAGCTTTCTCTGTACTTGAAATATGTGGTTTAGAGACAAAGGTCCAACAAGTCACAAATCTGGCCATTAGTGATTCATCATGTTCCAGCTGAGTCCTGACAGTGTTCACTGCCTCTGATGAAACCTCAAAAACAAAGGACACACTTTTGATAACAATGATGTCCAGATTTTGGGCATGGAGAACAGATGGTTTAAAAGAGGTGCGAAAGAAGCCATCTTGGTCAAAAGAGAAATGCCATCACTAAACAGAGGGGGAGGATTACACTTCCAACTCCCCAGTGTTTACAGCTCGGTCCTCCAACTAATCCCAAAGAGATTACATCAGCATCTCTTCATGATTCAGGTGACCAAGTACTCCACTCACACCAAGCAATAGGTTCTAATGAACCAGGACAGTGATGGGTGGGTCATTGATTTGCATTTCACTTAGAATGTGCCTAGGAGGATGGGCCTTCATGTCCTTTAAAAACAGCAGCGCTCCAACTGCAGATTGCTCAGTGTGAGCCGCCAGAAGTGACAAAGACTCCTTGATAGGTGTATAAACTTTTTCAGACAGAACTGAATGGGAGTCCGGTTGACACTGATTTAAGCCAGTTTGCTGTTGTGATGACCTGAATTTAACAGGCATAGGGGAAAAGAAATGTTTTTGAAAAACTAATGGGGGGTAGATTAGTGTTGGCGTTAACATTTATTTTTATTACTAATGTAAGTAAGAAACTGTTCTTAACTGATCTTTGCAAGGTTTGGAGGTGTTTCATCACAGAACAAAGCAGGAAATACATCAGCAGTGAGGTTTAAGTAGCAATTGCTCTTTTTTATTTATTCGAAGAGGATTATCCTTTTTAAGCCATTTAAAAGAAATATCCCAGAAAAGACTGCTGCATTAAGTTCATCCTGAGGTCAGACAGTGGAATTCTCAGATAAAATGCTAGAGTGCTAAAATAAAAAAATAAAAAACTCAAGTAAGAAGAATTGCGCGGTTGCATTGGCCCCCTGTCAATTCCAGACCTCAGGCCAATTAAAATGCTGTGGTGGGACCTTAAAGAGATGTGCCAAATTAATGGCCACAAACCTCAATGAACTATTTCAACAATGTAGATAGAGCTTCTTCCTAACAATGTGAGAAACAGGCTCAGCCAGACAGAGTGCCACTACTAGCAGTCGTTGCTGCTAAATGTGGTTTTTACATGCTCTTTAATTAAAGGGTGTACACAGTTTTTCACACGCTGCCTCAGCGTTCTGCACATGTGATGGGTTGTTGTTCATCTGAATTTGTATTTAAATCTTTACAGCCTGGGTAAGGACACATATTTTCTCTTTAAGAACCTAAGTAAAGAAAAATCTTGAAGAAAGGCAATAAAATGGGTAATTATATAACCCCTTGCTGTGGTTCCTCTTCAGCGCCTTCCATGTGTGTCTGATGTACACCATGAGAAAAAACGCTGCTCAGTGTCTGCCGAGGGATCACAGCCGATAGGAGAGAGAGTGTCCCCCTGCTTCTGCATTACTGCATGGTATGCGTTCCGCTGTTTAGATCTTTAGGATATTCCTTTTTTTGGGGGAACCAAACTTCTTTTGTATGACTCCAAATAAACAGAAGACTAAAGAGATGGTGTCGAGGACAGGAGATTTCTAAATTGAGCTTTACGTGTGGAAGGAATAACAGATTTGGACAAGTTTTGTACTAAAACAATTAAACTATGTTGACAGGTAAGATCCAGGTGATGAGGAAACTGGTGGGATTTCTTTGGGACCAACCTAAACTAAAATCTGAGCACTGAGGGCTCAGCTTTGTGAGCAACACCATATAAAGTAAGCTGCGACATACACCTCTTTACTTTGATCTTTTATGTACAAAGACCGTCCTGCTCACTCGAGTTGACCAGCTGGATTATATGAGCTAGCCAGAATAAACCCTGAATATAGCCATTTGAATGGCTCACTCAAAATATTGAGATGGTTTCTTTTTACTTATTTATGGTAAAGGAAGTTCAATAGTTTGGATACAAGTGGAAACTTAATCAGGAAAACAAGTGCTATATCTACAACTACGTAAAAATGACATATTGAAGGACTATTGCAAACTCTCGTTAAATGTGTACATCCTGCACACCAATAAACACAAGAAAATAATTAAACATTATACACTTTTTTTAAATAAATTGACTGTATCTTCATGTTTCTATTGGATGAAAGCCCTCAAACAATCACTGTATGCAACCACTTCTCTGTGCAACCTCAGGGTACAGGGTGCTAGCTGCTGCTGTCACCGCTACTGCCTCAGAAAGGATAGGTGATGTGTCCCTTTTTAGAAGCCATAAAATGGTCCCTCCATGCTATTAAGCATGCATCATCGCCCTCCTTTCTTATCGGCTTTAGAAGCAGAACATTGGGGGCACAGTGCTGTTAGCTTGTGTTCCCAATCTCTCAGTCAGGTGAAATCAACAACCTCAGAGGGAACTCAAGTTTGCACAGTCAATTCATGGTCCTGTGTAAAAACCTTTGTCTCACCATGGCAAGAGGACATTGCGGTTGGATTTAAAACGAATGATCACCTCTAGTAATTTTTAAACAACTTCCTAAAATTCTTGATGCTCGAGTGTCCATGGAGAAAATGCTAAAAAAACAAAAAAACATCTAATTATTAATAGTCAAACATAAGATAAACTAAAATAAACCCAAGTAATTAGTAATTTCACTACCTGAAAAGGGAAATCTGATACATGAAACATTAGATGGTATGAAACTCCTTAACACCATTTTTAAAGGCAAAATAGATCCTGCTAAGCTTAACCAGCATCTGAGATGAGAAGGATGGTAGAAATGATTAATGAAAAGATTAATTTGTAGCTTACAAAACAACATGCACAGGATTTGTCTAAACAGCACTAACAAATGTTAAAGAAGTATACATTGCCATCTTGCTGAGCTATTCTGGCTGGCATACCAAGACAATGTTGATCTTCTTTCAGGGAGCAAAGTAGGGAGTAATATGTGAGTGGCTAAAAACATAATTTTTTTCTGCATAGTTGAGTGTCTGTTTGTGATTTGAAAGCTTAGGATTTGTTTTCATTAGTTATTGCTAGGACTGAAAAAGGATTTTGTTAAAATCTCTATTTTAAGACCTTAAAGCACATTTATTACTGTGTTTACCAGTAATCCTGGTTATGATATGAGTGTTTTTCGTACATGCTGCAGATGCAAATATGCTGTTTTAAGAAAACAGGCATTAGTTGTCTGGATATCCTCTCTTGGTTCTGTGGTAATAAGATGTCAGACACATGTGGAAATAATTTTATTTGTGGTTGAGATCGTGACAAAATACAAAACTATGCACAAATAATTACATGTTGATAATTAAAAATTTACAATGTTGGCAGGGTAATGAATAACTATATTTCACAAGATCCATGTAAATGCAGTTTCCAGAAATAAAGAAAATCTGGATGAAACTCAAAGCTCTGGCACTAATTCATCTACAGATTCGATGATAACTTGAAATAAAAGCAAAGCTCATTCTAGCATCACTCAAATGTTGCAACAATGACACATGCTACACTATGCAAATGCTCTCTCTGCTCTAATGAAAATCTACTTTCCTCGGCCCGACAAACGCTTGAATCAGCTCCAACTGTCAGCAGTCTGACCCTTTCTGTTATTATTCGATGTGCTTTGAACCTTTATCCCAAGCTCATCGAATATGAATTAAAATCAGAACAATGGCAATGAAGTCACAGCAAATTTGATGCAGAAAAGTTAATCTATTTTAATTTCATTATAGCAAAACAAGAAACAGTGTGCAGTGGATTAGGTTTAACTTACTTTACTTTGCCTTGTGAAATACAATATTTGATAAGATCATATGGATGTTTTGAAATCTTGTGGCTGTTAATAAATGCTAAGTAAATAACCCTTAAATGCTTTTTAAGGTATGTTCTTTTTCACAAAGTTTGAGTCAGGACTCAACTTGGGGTCATGGATCAACAAGTATGCGGTCTTGAGATCCTTTACAGAAATTAAACTAAACACACATTCACACACTGACGGTGGTGAGCTACATTTTAGCCACAGTTGCCCTGGAGCAGACTGACAGAAGAGAGGCTGCCGTACTTCGGTACCACCTTGACCAACAGGCAAAGCGGGTGAAGTGCCCAAGGACACAACTACTGAGATGGTTGAAGCGTGTGATTGAACCGACAACCCACTGGTTACAGGACAAAGTCCCTAGCTCCTGTGCCACTGTTTCCCAAGGTGAAGCATATTTATGTTTTTAAAGATATAAAACATCACTTAAAAATAAACAAAACCCAACAAATTGGTTGTTGATGCTGTCAAGGTTAATTCATTTTGTAGAATGTTTGTATCCTCAACCAATAGACTGAGTCAAGAGTCCCTTCTGGTACTATTTTGTGAGTCAGTAGCTGAAATGTTTGGGAACCTCTGATCTAACAAATATTATCCAAAAAAAATAAATAAACTCTTTAAACCATAAAATACCAGTTTTTATTTCAAGCATCAGCATCAACACAAATAATATTGATTGGAAACAAAGACGGATGGCGTTTGAGGCTGAGATGACAAAGGGTCACGTTTGCTACAGACGGAGGCAGCAAGCCTTAATTGCCTTTGCAATAATAGCATCACACTAGGAATTGGAAGAAAATGATGTTGTGCACATGTATGGCATGTTTTCATCACTGTCAACAGAAGGCAAAAGCCAAATGTTGGTGTTTTTGCTGTCCTAATGGAAGAGACTTAGGAGTTGCACTTTACTGCAATCTATAGCGGACATGTGGCTATGTTTTTTAATCTACTTGTTCAGTTTTTATCCAAAAGGCAAAATACAGTAAGTATATTGTTGCAAGCTCAACCACTAGTCTGTAACTTTTAACCAAGTAAAAAAAAAAAAAAACAACTAGAAGAGAATCTAGAGAGAAGTTAAGAGACTTGGGGCTTTGACAAAATTCATCAGAAAACTTGTCAGTTTCGCCTTCTTGTTGCGGTTCTACCTTCTTGGTTTCATACATTTGCTCTAAAACGACTCATTTCTGAAGGCCTAGCCTTCATAGTGAACTCATTTTTCTCTGTCAACCCCTTCAGATTTTTTTTGTTTGAAGTCTACAGCAGTGTGTGGCCTTGTGGCACGAAGGAAAAGAAACTCCCCTTCAGGGATTTAAAAGCAAGGGAAGGGGGGGAAAAAAAGCGTGAAAAACTTAGTGTGTTTTTTAAGCAGACAAGCAAGGTTGATCTCCCACTAACTTAAGCAGCCATGTGAAATATGGCTTACATCCAGTCTGAGTTATTCACTGCTCTCAACAACCGGAGACATTGGACTGTTCAGCTCCATGATCAAAGGGAGATGATGAGTTTTACTTTGCAAGCAGATGCTGCAGCGAAGCAGCAATAAAAGGAACCCAGCAGCAAAATGGAAAAGTGGATGAAGGTACTACCAGCCAAACTGAAAACTACTCAACATACATCTAGAGGGGATTTTTATCGAGACAATTTGCTTAAGATGGTAATGGAGGTCAGAAAGTGTTAAAAATTTACTGTTAGTAAACTGCAACAAATAGTTGGGGGCAGTGACGTGTGGTAGGGTTCATACACTGCAAAAACAGAACTAGAAATAAGTAAAATGTTCTTAAAATTAGTGTATTTGTTCTTGATTTGAGCAGGTAAATAACACTATTTGCCAATGGAATGAGATTTTTGCACTTAAAATAGGAACAATTCATCTCCATCATCTTATTTCAAGTGCTGGATGTCTAATTATCTTATTTTAGGGGTCAAAATACTCATTCCATTGGCAGATAATCTTATTTACCTACTCAAATCAAGGATAAATACACTATCTTTAAGAACATTTTACTTACCTTTAGATCCATTTTTGCTGTGTAGTTGGTGAGGCACTGACGTCATCAGAGTCAGATTTACAAATATACACACTCTACAGAGTAGACTCATTGCAAAGTGCTGAAGGAGACTGATTGAACCAAATAAATTCACCAAGAGACATGGAAAAATATTAATTATTTCATGAAAAAAAAAAATATATATTTGTCATTTGATTGGTAACAGTTTGCGAGTTATGATGGATTTCTGCATTTGTAAGACATTTAAAAACTATAACCCACATTACGCACATTTCTTTACAAAAACAAAACATGAATAATTATCGCTGTCTTACCTCTACTTATAAATTAAGTCCAAGCGGCGCTCTTTCTGCACAAAAATATCAGTCATTTTCCGGAAAAAGTTCTCTTTATCTTCTTCAGTTTTAAAAGTCTCTCAGTCTCAATGGAGCTCACTGCCAGGGAGGAAAGCCTTCCCTGATCAGTCCTGTTCCAGCTGTATGTTTAGAGTCTTTTTAGTGATTTACTTGTTTAGCAAAACTCGCTAATAAAACATCAATAACTTGTTTTGACTCTATTTGGGGATCAGGAGCGGTGCCCCTTGAGCGCCCCCTGCCTAGAGGCCTAGGAACTGCCGGCCTCATCTACAACCAGTGCTTTGCCGGTTATGATCGCCCAGCAGCACGAAAACATGTTACCTCCACACAGTTTGATGACCAAAACACAATTTGTAATCCACATACATTAAATTATCGAAAATCAGTTCATAACTGTTTGAACAGTTGCATTCATGATCTAGAGACAGAAAGATGCATTCACTGAATGGAAGCCAGCGCAGTTAACATGAGATTGCGCAATTCTCAGGGGAGGCCAAGTTCGCTGCGGCCTCACCGGCTTCTTTACATGGAAAATAGCGAAAAGTCTGCGACTTTAAAGAAAATAGGATCAAAAATGAGGAAATTAAACAAAAAAAAAAAACCTTTTTATTACAAATCAGTGAATCACAATTTATATTATATTATCATCATTATATATTTTCTTTCTTTCCATGATGGCAAGTGAGGCCTGGCCTCACTTGCCATCAACTTATAATAATTATATGTTCACACTGAATGGTGTGAATATATATGAACGGACAACACAAATTACAGCGAGATTATTTCACTGCAATAGAAACTGAATTAATTCTCAGGCTTTTTAAACATCTTTACCAGGAGTGCCAACAATTTCTTCATAATCTGTCAACAAAATCCTTTTTGTGATCATCCTTTTTGGGTTAGCATCTACTTTAAAAGCAAAAAATCATATTTAGAAAATAAGTATACATAAATGTATGAATAAATCAAGGGATCCAAATGAAGGCTTTTATTAAAGAGGCATATTGACTCGTAAAATAAAAAGATTTTCACCTTGTATGCCACTTAGGTATTTATTTTATTGACAACATGTGTGAGTTTAAGAATTATCCATCTTGTCATTAGCAGTTATAATTATGTTGATTACAGCTGTTACAATGACTGGAAACAAAAGAACATTTAAATTGAAAAGAAAAAGATTGAACAAAACTAGGAAAAATTACTATAATTTAGACAAAACGTCCAGTCAAGTTCCATAATGTCCAAAAGATTAAAAAAAAGTTGCTTAAGAGATGAAATCTGTTATTAAAACTATGATGCATCCACTAATCAGAGCGCTATTTACAGTTTGCATTAGAGGTCTCGGCTCTCCTGCGGGGTGAAGACGTGCTGTTCATCACACACTGGAGTCATTAGTTTAAACTAAGCATCTTCCCACGGCGACACAGTTGTTCCTGCCTGGCAGCCTCACAAAACGGCACGCTGTTTTTCTCACGCAGACAGAGCACAGGAGGAGGAAGCGTGCAGGCAGGCACCAAAACTTTGCACAAACAGACCAAAACAGATACTGACTCAAGGTTCCTTTATGTGGATGTGTTGACCAAAATATTGCACTCCGGTGTATATCAGCGTGAGGACGGAAGAATTTAGAGGCTGACATTCCAGATTCAGAACAAATATTGCTGTTATGCTGAGTTTTTTCTGCCCATTGTCCATGATGCACATGCAAAAAAAAAAACTCCCTCTAAGAGACCGGACTCAAGAAGATTTGTTGGGATAATACTCGTCATTGTCATTAAACCTTCCAAATCTTCCTAAACACAAAATGTTGCTTCTAAATCGAGCTCCATAATAAATGTTCATAGCTCTTGTCATCATTGTTTATTCATTTTTGTGATCAATGTTTTCCACATGGATTATCTATGATTAATGGCACTGATTCGGCAGATTGGTATTACAAAGAGCCCTACTCACCAGGTACAGCAGGACAATAAGGAACCATTATGTAGAATGATAGAATCAAAATTCTTTCAAGCCAAGAAGAAATACTAAGATCTTTTTTAGTACACTGTGAGCATCCCAGGCTCCTCGTGCTTTGGTGTGCATCATAAACCATCACGTGTATAAGTACCCCTTGTGCTCAGTGCCCTACGTCTGTTACTTTTCAATTCAATTAAATTTTATTTACATAGCGCCAATACATGATACATGTCATCTCAAGGCACTTTACAAAGTCAAATTCAATCAAATCATACAGATTGGTCAAAAAGTTTCCTATCTAAGGAAACCCAGTAGATTGCACACTCTGTGTCTCTTTGGCCTGGGGGCTGCGCCTCCTGTTCTTCACTGACGACCTACCTCTGTGTGGGGTACTTAGCTGCTCTGGGATGGTGCCTTGTGTCTGTCTGCCTGGGGTGGCTGCGACCTTCGGGAGCCGTGTCCACTTGTCCTTTGCTCTTGGGTGCAGAGTGTTGCTGGGTTTCTGCACTGCAAAAATGGAACTAAAAATAAGTAATTTTTTCTTGAAATTAGTGTATTTATACTTTATTTGAGCAGGTAAATAAAATAATCTGCCAATGGAATAAGATTTTTGCGCTTAAAATAGGAAGAACTCATCTCCATCACCTTATTTCAAGTGCATTATATCTAATTATCTTATTTTAGGGGTAAAATACTCATTCCATTGGCAGATATTCTTATTCCTGCTCAAATCAAGGACAAATGCACTAATTTCGAGAAAATGTTACTTATTTTTAGTTCTGTTTTTGCAGTGTGTTCTCACCGCTCTAACAGCATCTTGAGCTATCCTTTGTGTAGAGCAAATGTGCATGTAGGCAACCAACCTTTCCATATGGTATGCCTGAAATGCCGTGACAGGACATGTAGGAAATATAAAAAAAGAAGTCATGCTTGTACTGTATCACAAGCAATTTAGGGGAAAAACAAATCCCCAAGTACTTGAAGCTGTAACAGCAGAGAAAAGTTGTTCTATGCATTTCTGAGTGAGTGGGACTGAATACAAATGCATAACACCCTTTTCAGATCTTTGTTTGTAAAATACAATTTTAAAAACATGCAGGATATTTCTTCAACCTCACAATTATGATTTTGCGTTATTCTTTCACGTCAAATCCCACCAAGATATGTTGAAAGTTCAAGGAGTATGAATACTTTTGCAAATAAAAACAAAATTCAGTTACTATTATTATAGGAGAGAAAGTGTGCTAGAAAAGCCCACCCTTGCATTCAAGTTTCTTTTCTCGTAAGCAGAACTCATATAAATCCAAAAGTTGTATTTAGCACATCCGCACTTAAAAGTGATTTTCTTTAAGTGTCAAAAGTGTCATAAGCTCAGCTAAGCTCTGCAATGCTGTCAGCTTCTTACAGCTTTACCCTAAAATAGAGTCAAGCCTTCATGTGCCTGACTACCAATATTAAGCCTTGTAACTTTAAAATAAGAAGGCGGCAAAAAAACAGGCAGGAAAGCAGCAATGTGCCAATAGTTTGCGTTATGGAGGATTTACAGAATTACAGGCAAAACTATTATCAAAACCTGTTCGTGAAACCTTGTCAACCTATTTATCCGTTGCCATTACATGATTAGACGGTTTGGAGTGTAGTTCATTAAAATTAAGAGTCAATTGGTTTTTCAGTAACTCCATCTGAATCTGTTGTATGTGGAATATACCTGTTTGTCTTGTGAAGTGCCTGGATATGGCGTCTGTTCGGCTACATAAACAGTACATTTTAAATAATTTAATAATGAATTGAACTAAATCACATGAAGGGAATAATCTTTAACACGATTACGTTAATTTGATATTAATACACAGTAATTCCACTTCAGTAGACAGGAGTCAGAACGATCTAGGTTTGGAGAACGGGATTCCCATAGAGGACTTGAGCAAAGACATAATTAGTCTGAGGCCTAGGTTCGAGTGGATGTCAGCTATCTAAAAATTAACTATCTTGTACTGTACATAAGCATTCAACCGTTGGTAAGTTACTGATTGCTCACAATTAACGGACAGAACCCAATTTGGTTAAAAATCTACAAGCAATCTCATTAGGGATAGATCATATGTTCGTTTTACCATAGTGGAAAACTGTTTAACAAGTTCTCTTGAATGAATGTTACTCATTACTCTAGAGAAGACATTGGTTGATTGCAGACTTGTAGTGACATATTCTACGCTACAGAACTGAAGTCAACAAACCAAAGAAATGTGAGATTTTTTTTTTATGTTGTAACATTTAGAGTGCACTAAAATAAAACCATCGATCGTACTGTGGGTGGGAGAAATGTGGGCTGATGTCTCAGGTGACGAATTTACCAAAAATGTTTTGATAGGTGTCAAAGAGAACACCCATGTAAGGATGATGGTATTCCTAGCATATCATTGCACTGAATCAAGCTGAGCAGTGTCACCCACTTTTTCCTGTCAGCTATTATAATCATTGCAAGTTTGAAGATAGTAGGCTGCAAGGAGATTAATGATTCAGCAACTCAAGTTGAAGGGTGTTCTTACAAAAAGGATATAATGGAAACACTGAATTGATCCAACTGTACATGACTTTCAATCCTAAACACAAAGCTCATAGATCACTAATGCTACTGTAGATTTCCCCGTCCATCTTGTTTTACTGCTTTTAAAGCATCCCACTCACTTTCTTCATAAGCAGTACTTGAACTGAGCGGCATCCATTGATTTTGTGGGTCTTTTTTAATCATACCATAACATTTCTGTGACGAACCAGCAAGATTAAGCCACTTCTTTTTTTTTTCTTTTTTTTTTTACTAATTCCATACCTTTCCAGACCGTTCATCTGCATTTGTAATACAATTCTGGATGTTAGGATATTTAAATTATCATCTCGGAACCTGCTTAAATAGTGTTGTAGTCTTATTATCTGTAGGTGGCACAACAACTGAATCAATATGGCTGAAATTGGTTTCTGTGTTTCAAAGTGTGGTACAGGACCACTGATTCTGAGGCAGCTCAACAAACTATTTCAGTGAGCAGACTCTTTAAAGGGTAATTTGTAAGATTTGGCACCAGGGCTACAATATAAGTCATAAATTTATTGTTATCCCAGTATAGCTGTATGACATATCAATATTACAATAAACACCTTGAACTGCAATAAATATCGTCTAACGGTTTAAGTACAAAAAATTCAGGCTCTCTCTGTGTATTTTAATGCTGCATAAAAACAATCTTGAGGATAAAGTGGTGGTAAGGCACTTGTTACTTGTTTCATATGAACCCAAAGTAGGAGGACATTAACACTGTTTACTTTCTCTATCACAACTTACATAGTTACGGCATTGATCATGATCATTACTGTATATCACGTGTTTGTGGTTTGTTTTGTGGAGTTGTTGCACCTGGGAGGAGCACTATATATATTCCTGGCTCTCCCAGTGGGTAACCGGCAGATTCTTGAAAGCCACTGTGTGCGTAAACCATTCAGAGTTCCTTGTATTGACCTCCTGATTTCAACCTGTCTCGTTCCTGTTTACTCCTGCCTGCCTTGCTCTTATAAGACTCTCCTATTGAATTCTGGATTCTGAGCATCGATAAAGCCTGCCTGTCTCTGCCTCCGTCTGGATTCTACTGCCTACCGAACCTCGTACATGTCTCCCGTCTCTGCCCCGCTTATAAACCTCTGGCTGGTGTGTGTGCTTCCTGTTACCGAATCTCTCGCCTGGATCCCAGATTCCCTTCTTGCTTAACTCTTCTGGAAACTTTTTCCCTGGAGACTGTCTCCCTTTGCATGACCCCTGAACTTCCCCGCAAGTCTTTGCCCTGCCTCGCCATATCGTGATAAGGCTCAGTCAGTCAGTGATCCGAATCATCCAGACATTCCCGCCGGGATCAATCTTCAGAGCCAGTACAACCTCCCAGCATCTGAGAAGGCTTTTGTTTAATGAGTTATCACCATCACTGAGTTGTTCTCAGCCACTAACCCGGCTCTTGTCCCCACAGTGATTCCAGTATGAGCTCCAGTCAGTTCTTGTTCCAGCAACACCAGTTTATAATTATTATTATTATTATTATTATTATTATTGTAAAACTCTTTCAAATGTTCATTCTCTGTGATGGCTGAATTATCGGGGTCTCCAGATTCTGTCAGGGGATTACAGTGGCAAATCAAAGGCAAAGCCTATCATAACAATATAAATCAATTTAAAGCAGCTAACTAAGTTATTCAAGCACCAACTGACTTTTGACTTTTAGAAAATTGTAGAAGAAAGCACATTTTTTCACACTCAGTCTCCTTTTATCTGTACTTAGCCATACCTGGAAAATGATGAGGGCAAACTTCACACTTTCCCATCCTGTTAAAGACTGCGTAGGAACCCTGAACCCGGCTTGCTTGTGTGTATAATACAGTGAAGGCTTGAAACGTATAGCGACACTAACGTGCGTAGGCAGAGAAACGGCGCGCAGAGCCACTAAAAGCTCTCTGCTCCATCTTCGCTTCCTCTGTCAGCATGAGCGAGAACGCTCCGTCTGACTCTGTTCTCCGGATAGAGCTTTGATTTCTAACGGCTCCGTACACTCAGCCTGCAGTCATTCCTCGCATGTTTAAAATTATATCATCTGCTCTGACACACGTGCACACCCACATCTGGACACGTTCACACCTGCGACTGCTCGGAGGCACGCATATCCGAACGCAATCACAAACGCTCAGGCACACAAATGCACGGGAGGGCTGCAGATCTACTTGACGAACTACGTACTGCTGGCGCGTGAGTGGGTTTGTGGGTGAGCGAGGGCGGATGAGAGGGGAGGCAAAACAAGACAGACTGGCCGGGGGCCAAATGAGGCGAAGGGAGGTGTGACAAACGCAGGGTGGCAGAGAGCATGTGGGATGGAAGATGTTTGTCTTCTTGTATGCCAGAGCAGAAGAGTAGGAGTAATATAGCGACATTGATGGATATAGTGTAAATGTGGCAACACATGGGTTTATTATAAATAAAGTGAACAGGGCGCATACATTCATTCATCGTTTGGTGTACAATCCGATCAGGTTCGCTCAGCTTTAAGCACCCGTAAACTGATGGCTCGCTTGCAGGTCTTAAAGTAATAAAGGTTCATATGCCTCCACACGCGTGCCTCTCCCTGTGTAGATCTGCATAAGCTTGCCCCAGGATTTAGCAAAGCAGAATGAGTGTAAATACAGCAGCAGTGGAGTCAGCAGCAAGGAGCAGACATGAAGCAGCCACCGCACTAAAAAAAAAAAAAAAAAAAAAAAAAAAAAGTTAGACAGAGCCTCGAGGAGCTTAGGAGAGAGGGAGGAGAGGATAAAATACGAGTGGTGAGGGGTGGGAATGAATGAAGAAAACAGGGGAAATAAAAGGGAAAGAAGCGAGACTGGAGGCAATGAAGAAAATTAAGCGATGGCGGAGAGGAGAGGACGGGGAAGGGTGGGGTTGCCGATAAAATGCTGTGACTTGTTTCTGTTTTAATAAAAATTAATCCGAGGATCACTTGAAAGAGCTTTGAATTTTCCTTCCCATTTATTATTTGCGTAACATATGACTGGTGCAAGCGGAGAGACCTGGAGACCTGTCAGGACCTTACGGACTCACACACAACGTGCTACCGCTGTACGTATAGCGGCAGAGGCGAGGATCATAAACCACAAGGTTCATCTGTCATGCTGATTGGCAGCTCTGACATAAGCTCTTCCACCCTGTCAGCTCATTAGCACTGGAGGCTGTGACACGGACCCACTTTAAAGCCCTCCAGAGTTTGTGAGCAAGAGCAAAATGAACCAGGCAAGCAACGCAAAGAAAAGAGAACAAAGAACTCACCCCTTCACCTGATTTATTTATCATTTCTTTTCCCATTTGCCATTTTCTCTTAACTCTTCTCCATCTCACTTCTTTCTTTAGACTGACAACCAATCACATTTGGCAGGCTGTGGGACGCTGGACCAGCAGAATGAGACCAGACCAGCTGCAGAATAGGTTTTTATTTTTATTTCTTGACAAACCAGCTTATATCTGTATTGTATTCGCTTTAATGCAGTGTCTGTATTATCACTTTGGACATGTGACGCTTTCCATCATGAAAAACGATGTAAACATATTTACACCCCTTAAACATAAACATGTTGATTACATTGAAACTACAATTTGAATGTTTTTTTTTTATTGGGGTTTTATGTGGCTGAGCAACACAAACTCATACATAGATGTGAAGTAGAAGGAAACTAAAACAGGGTTGCTACCAATAAAAAATTAAAAGGTTTTGTGTGTATACCATATGTTCTCTTCATTCAATACCCCTAAATAAAATACAGGCAACTGCATCCAGTGGTGAGCTAATTAGTAAATAACATCCATCAATGTGTAATTGATTATATAAATACAGAGCTATGATTCGAAGGTCTCAAATGTTTTGTAGAAAACCTGAAACCTGAATTGAAAAGAATCTTGGAAACCAGGGAACACAGCAGACAGGTCAGGGATAAAGTTGTGGAGTTGTCTAAAGCAGGATTGGGTTATAAAATAATATCTCAAGCAATGAACATCTCATAGAGATGAATTCATCACTGAAAATGTTTTAAAGTGCATGGCACTACATGGCCGTCTAACTAACCTGACAGATTGGCCAAGATAAGCATCAATCTGTGAACCTGCACAGAGGCCCCTGGTGGTTCTGTAAAAGCTGCAGAGATCTCAGGTGGGATAATCTGTCAACACGACGACTATTAGTAGGTCATTCCACAAATCTGTCCTTAAAGTGAAAGTGGCCACAAAATCTCAGTTGTTGGAAAATAGAAGCCGTTTTTCCAATTTGCCACAAGCCATGCAGGGGAAACGACAAAATATAGAGGAAGGTGCTCTGCTCAGATGTAAATTTCAACTTTTTGGCTGGTGTAGAAAATGCTACATGCAATGGGTAGCTAATACCACACATTGCCCCGAAGACAATCTCTAGGGTGAAACATAATGGTGGCAGCATCATGCTGTGGGGATTCGTTTTATTTAGCCCGGAAAGGGAAGTTGGTCACAGATGATAGGGAGAGTTGTTGAGCTAAATACAGGGCAGATCAGAAAGTAAATATATTAGAGGCTGCGCAACGTTGAAACTGGGGCCGAGAAGCAGTTCTAATACTTCAAAATCGCTGCTCAGAAGCTCCCTAGACAATCTGAGTTTTCAAAAATATATTTTGCACTTCATACCAGGAAAAATGTTCAGGCTCACAATGTGTAAGGCTGGTAGGGAGATGACTTTCAGCTGTGATGGCAGCAAAATGTGTTTAGTTTTTAAAATATTTTGAAAAGTCCTTCAACTTGTATTTAAATTTTTTTTGTTCCGTTACATGAAATCAATACCCTGAAGTGTGTGGCTGTAATCTGGCAAAGGTCCAAGGGATATGAATACTTGTGTGTTTATGTACGAATAAAATACTTGGTTTTCTTAGACATGAACAATTGAAAACAGACATAAAATGAAAACCAGAGCAAACCAAGGAGATACTACTTCTTTTACTTTTAATTAGGTTATACTTAATTATTTAATCATGAATATTGCTGCTCTGTGAAACACAGGAGCCACAATTTCAAACATACACAACTAGCGCACACAATCGGCTTCTTGATTTTGTATAACCCGGCTGCGAAAGGAATAGTTACGCAGGCCTCAAATTGATCTAAATTACAGTTTAATGAGCTTGCATCAGGCACTTTCAAAGAAGCGGTGATGAGATATTCAATTCTACCCCAAGTCTTGACGGGGAGTGACTTTAATGAACCCGATTTTCTAAAAACAGAAGTAAGATGCTTTTTATTTTAGCATATCAAAGCAAAACACTGAGACGGAGGAGTCCCAAACATGCGAGGCCAACCTTTCTGCCCGTGTGGAGAGAGCTCTGCTTAGATGCTGAGTATGGAAATAACTCACCTTGTTACAGTATGAGCCCTGTTTAGCACTTGTTGACATTTTCGCTCCTGAAATATCCCTTTTCTGCCTAAGGGAAGCTTACCTTTTCCTTTAATGTGAGTGAAATCATGGTGACAGTGGGGCTGCAAGGAAACTCCACTAACGGAGGGGTTGACGTGAAGGGTGATCAAGAAGTCAAACAGGGTAAGCCAAGAGTCCAATAGGGAAATAAGCTAATCTCTTTTCCTAATCAGCAAAACAACAAGAAAGCAGCTAGCAACCAGAACCGGACCATTTTCAGCTTGATCAATCCGGATTGGTCAACGAACTTCAAAATCACTGAGCTGTGTAAAACAAACTTGGAAGGAAGCACCCAGACGTAAGGAGATATTTATAGGGAAATTGCATTTTCTGTCAAGACATGTCTTCCCTTCAGGCTGCTAGAGATCAAAACTTTAAGCAGACAACAGGAAGGCTGGGTGGAGTACAGCTAAAGTGCACTGTTTTATCCCTTGGAGCCTTTAACTTCTGTCTGTCATAAACGTAAGAGAGGAAGCAGGCACTTTCAACTGGTACAAGTTAGAAAGCTAAAAAATAGCTCTAACTGCTACTGGTGAGTTAACTGGGGCTTTGAATCGGGTAGTTCTCCTCCCAGATTTGGGGCAGACTCAAAGTCGGAGAAGTTCAAAGCCCCAGGCTGGGCAATGTTCAAAAGAACCGCAGCCAGCCCAGGAAGTGGAGGGAAAATGAAGAGGAACCGCAAACAACTTACAGTAACCCTTCCCTCCGCCTGGAGAGAACGAGGTGGCTAACAGCAGAGTAGAAAAACCCCGTGCTCAGTAAGAGGTGCTGAGGAAGAGTTTTCCTGACGAAAGTGAAGGTGACATCCGTGGGTCTGGTTGCATCAATAATACAGGACGCAGGAGTGATTTTCACCCAAATGAAAAGGATGCATGGAGACGCTGGCAAGATTACAGCCGCCGCGTTCTCCCGTGAGACCCAGTGAGATGGGAGTTTTGTTAAACACGGAACATTAACAATGTAAAAAATGATACACAGCCATCATGGTTTTACAGCAACACTTTCCTGCTGGAGAACGGCACAAAGTTCAGACCATTAAAGAACATCTGTGATTTTCTTTGTGAGACAAAATCCCACATCTGTACACTAGTACAGTGTCAATTTGTTACCTAGCAATGCACAATTAAGAAAAAAATCAAACCATGGAAACATTAATTCACTCTGCAAAATAAAAACAGGCCTTTATGGTGGCAAAGATGTAATAAAGGAGAAAATGAATGGGTGAAGAATAACATCTATGGAAAGAAATCAACAATTTTCAAAAATATTAAAGTAGCTATACCAAGAGAACACAATTATGCACAGTACTACAAACAGAAAACAGTAACTAAAGCATTATTTCTGTTTTATTATCGTCCAGTGAACACAATGTGTAACGTCACTGTGGGAATATAGATTCCCACAGTGGCTAATCTCCACACCTGGTAATACCACTCTATATAAAACATCCAAATATTTGCTCTGGATATTATTACCTACACTATTTTGCTGGCTTTCATTTATGGGAGTTGCCTTCAGTGTAACTTTTGTCGTTCTTGAAATACCGTTTTGAATTTTAAACGGAATAACGCACAATGAATAAAGCGACTCGAGGTCTAAACACAAACAAAGCCGGTTACACATACAACGTGCTAATATGCGCTGCAAACACTAGAGATAAAAGTTGATTGGTGCCAGATCACTGCTTTAGGCCTTTAGCGGTGGAATTAGCTCTCGCTGTTGCCTTCCTCTGTTGTTTTTCAGCCTGATTCAGCATTCCCGGACTTTACACGGAGCCTGTGAATGCTCAGTGGCCACAGGGAATGCCAGCTCAACGACTATCATAATGAGGGCCCTCCCTATAGGTCTCCATCTCTCTCTGCTCTCCCTCACCAGTGAAACATCCAAACTCTCTCGTTTAATTCCCCTTGTTGTGATCGGCCTGTTTCGATCAAAGAAACGCTGGCAGATATGAAGGTGAAACCCATTCCTTCAGCAGGAATTTAAGGTGGTTAAGCGTTGTGGCTTACTGTAGCATCCTGACACAAACTTAAACACTATATAACGGGTGGGGGTGGGGGGGTTCAGGGTAAATGAATGACTGACCTTGAGCTTGTCAAAGCGGTCCGTGAGCGAGGACACCTGGTGGTCTCTGTGACGGCCCACCAGCTTGCAGAGGGCACAGATGAGCTGGTCATCCACCAAGCAGTACATGTTGACCTTCTCGTTCTCATGCTCCAGGCAGGTCAGGCCCCGGAGGTGCGTGTCGGGGACCGGCTCCACCAGGCGGTGGCTGGTGAAGGGCTTCTTGTTTGGGTGCGTCGCGCGCAGGCACCGGTCGCAGTACGACACCTCGCACGTCACGCACGTCTTAACGGCCTCCCGCGGCGGATCCTGTTCACAGAACTGGCAGCTGATCCGCGGCTCCATCTTGGCCACGATGCCGGGGCTGTGGTTGGCGTTTGTGTGGTTGGCGTGGTTGGTGTGGGTGGCGTGCGGGTGGGAGTGGCTGGAAGTGGCTGGACTGCCACGGGCACTTCCTCCACCTGTTCCGCCCCCGCCGCCGCCGCCGCCGCCGCCGATCGTTCCGGCTATTGTGCCACTAATGGTGGCGGTGTAGGGCCGCTGCGTCTGCAGCCGCCGGCTCTCAGTGGGGGAGTTGGGGCTGCTGAGAGAGGCCTTTTGGAAGCGGTCAATGATGTTCTGCAACGTCACATTGCGCTTAAGGCCCTCCAGGCCGCGGTGATTCAGCGTGATGACGTAACGACACGTGGGGCACTGAAAGGCCGAGATGGACTCAAGGGGCTTGCTGGTAGAGCAGTGAGACACCAGGATGCGGTGGGCGCAGTTGAAACAGAGGCTGTGGGCACAGGGCAAGAGCAGCGGGTCTTCAAACAACTCCAGGCAGATCGGGCAGGTCAGCTCAGACTCCAGTGTTTCCATCTTCAGTTAAACCAACCTAAAGGTGACATCAAATCCCACGGAAGCTGGCCACTCACCTGCAGGGACACAGAGAGAATCGCTGTTAATTAAAACAGTATTAGGCACATTCGTTGGATATGAACTCTAACCTGCAGATGTCTTTCACAAATCGCCTCAAATGACATTGTTCCATGTTTTATTTTGTTCACATTTTATTCCAACTTATTTTATTCTGTTGTTATTTTCCCATGTTCTAATCACATAAAGCTCTTTGTGTTGTCCTTGCACTGAAATGTGCCATACAAATAAATGTGCCTTGCCTTGTAGGTTTTTAGTCTTATCCAATCAGGTGGCAGCCAGGTCACAGCTTCCATTTGTTAAACCTTAATCCTAAATGTAGAATCCTGCTAGTTATTTTTGTATGACGACATCTTGCTTCACAAGATGTGATGTTAAAACAATATAGGTTTGTCGTTTGACTGTAAAGTCTGGTTTGCAAAGCGCTGACCAACTGTAAGGTTAGAAGGTTTTAGAGTTTACTGCAACTAGTTAGCCATCGGCTGCTAACAATCCAAGGGTTTGGCATTTGCTTCAGAGTTCTTTGCCTCTGCTAAACTAAAGGGCTATTCTTAAAAGACGAGGAGTTTATGGCCTGCATAGGATGTTATCAACCAGCTTGTTTATTTGGTCAGATAACATTTGGATATTAGAAATGAAAATCAGGCCACAATGTTCTTCCTCACTGGCCTCCGGGAAGTCGAGAAGCTCTTGGCACGTCTCATGTTATAATTGTTGTTGTTGTGAAGATTGATTTCCTGGTTATTAATGCTTTCTTTAATCGGTAGTCTGAGGGTTAGATATGGTGTTGTTTGGTATTTGTTCATATTTTATAGTTTCTTCTTTGTTTTAGTTCTGCATTAATAGGACTGATATTACATTTGAATATTAATTTAATTTTTTAAGGTTTTGTCAATGTTTTTTTATTTTAAGTATCAAATTTCATACCCATTTTTTGTACTTTCCTTCAGTGTCATGAAAATTGCAAATGAAAAATTATTCACACCACAGCGTGATGATCATTTTATAACATTCATCTTTATATATGCGTTTTCAAAATGACTTAGTTACATATCTTGATCCTTTCAGTCTTGGGCCACACTTTAGAAATCTACTTACAGCCCATCAGCTGTGAGATACCAGCTGCAATTAACTGAAGCTCCCTGTGCATATTATAGCAAAAAAAAAACAAAAAAACACAACGCCAACATTTGCGATTTCTTGTAGCGTTACAGACGAGGTGTTCAGCAACTCCTTCTGTGGGCCCGGCTTGTTCGTTTAAACCTTTTACATGTGATTCTTCTTTTAGAACTGCATGAAAAGAAATGGCTGAACCAACTGGGAGGAAAAGGAACGAGGTTGGCTCAATGTTAGAAGAGAGGTAAAAAAAATCAATAAGAGAGGAAAATAGAGAAAAGTAGAGAGACATTCCCAGCAGTAGAAGGCATGGAGACTTATAGAGAACATTTGCCTTTCCTTAACACACTCACTCTTAAGCTTACATATCTGAAAGTAAAATCAGCTTGACTTATTGAGCAATAAACATTTAGCTTTGTGGGGAATCAAACTTTCAAAAGCAAGATTAGAACAACAAATTCAAACAGAGCAGCCAAACAAACACAGGGCCTGAGCTAAGTAGAAAATTGATTTCACATCCTTTCCCTAAATCTCCTAGACTTCCAAATCTTAGCACTTTGTAGCCTGCATCTCGAGCTGCCTTGCCCTCAAGGTGGCCTTAAAGATCACTGACACGTGAAATCAGTAATAACTCCTTTCCCCGACACTGCCGCCCTGCTGATTTAAGGGCATAGGTGAGCAGTTTGTAGACCTGCCCTATCTTTTAAAAGAAACCAAGCAGGCACCGTGAAACAGCAGCAATAAACCAGATGAAGGGCAGTGACAATTTCATTACGTTTCTGAATTAATGATAGCATCCGTCTCTCTCGTGCAGAATTTCCCCATGAGTTGGTTTTCAGCTACAGAACTGAAATCCAAGGCGTGTTTTAATTTGGGGTCATGTTATGAAAGAAAAAAAAACTGAGGTATCTTAGACATTTTTAGATGCACTAAAACTTTACAATTGGAAGGGTTGTAAGAGAGGCTTAATTTTCTTTCATTTAAGTTTCATTTAAGTTGCTTAATACTAGTAAATCAGTTTTAAGGCAATTTTAATAGCCAGTCAAACCAGTCAACGAATCTGATTAATTTTAACAATTTACATTAGCTCCATGTGTGAGGTGAAAACCTCAACAGACTCTCTTTATTCCTTTACTTTTTAAGATTATCTTTTGAGTTTATTATCCATATAAGAGTTGACAAGGGGACAAAAAAAGCTGATATTCTACATATTAATACCACTTTATTCGAATGACTTGATAAAATATATCCATTGACACTCATTTTCTCACACGCCGTGTTTGTTGCACTGACCTAATCGTGGCGGTTTAGTTTTGTATTGCACGTATTGTTTATTGTGCAGCTAAAATGAGTTGATGTGCTGACAGGAACAGATAATCAAATTCTCAGCTTGTTTTCCACACATCTGCATTGTCCTCGTTTTCCATTTTGTTGTGGCGTACTGAGAAGTGATGAATTTCCTGCAGCGTACCCATTTGCGGCCCGGTGACTTTACTGAAATTCCAAAACACAAAATAATCTCCCAAAGCAGAGAAGGGAACTGCTGAAGATAGGTCTGCACAAAGACACAAACACGGCCGGAAAGGCTGAGGCTTGTTTGTACAAGCTGAAGTCTCCTCCTGCTGCACAAGAAAGAAGACTCTAAACTAAGCGTGATTAGTGCTTGGACGTGTTTGGAAGAGAGCGGTTACATGCAAGCAATTGCTCTGCTAAAATCTGACATTCTGGAAAAGAAATACCTACAGATATCGTGGTGACAGCAAGCAAAGAGCACTGTGCTTGTGCAAATACGGCTCTCTGATTGAGGTTGCATGTAAGTTAAAGGTCGCTACATATTATTTTTGCATTTTGCTTTCATGTGTGAAGACACACAATATCCTCCTCCAGTATTCCCCATTGGCTGCTTGTTATCAGATGCTTTATGGGATTGTTATCAAGAGGCCGACCCTGTTTGGTACGATGAAAGTAAAGGTCCAGGAGCAGGCGTCCACTGATGCTGCTGGCATAAGATTCTGCTCACCCCAACAACAGGTCTAATTTGTCTGTATTTTATCAGATAGCTGATAACCAGAGGCCGACAAAATGAAATAAGCGGTGAAAATAAATATAAAAGGCAAAAGCTATGTCAGGTCAGTCCAACCTTCTAAAGCAAGTTACTTTCTGGCTTCACTGTTTGTTGACCACAAATGAGATGTTATTCTCCACAGGAAGCCTCTAATCTTTATACTAGAAGCAGCTTGCAGTGTTAATTATTCAGAATTTCTTCTGCTGGTTGTGTTTTTTTTGTTTTGTTTTAGTTTCATTGTTTCAACATAAAGTCATTTTGTTTTGTTTTGTTAAGCAAGCAGTATTGCTGATGCGGCTCACCGCCCAGGGTGGCACGGCGTGCTGGGGCAGCAAACTAACCTGCAAAAACTGCAACTGTTCAGTTACCTTTTTACAGGAATGAATTGCAGCATTTCGTGTTCTCTGGAGAAAAACAGCAACGGCGAGAGAGTGGCGCTCAAGATAAAAAAACATCTAATGTGAACTAACACTGAGTGCATATCGTCGTCTAATGATGTTTATTTCGCAATGGATTAGTAACTTACATGTTAAAAGAAATTTTGTTGCACAATTGGCTATGTGGGAGACAGCTGGAGGTGCATGATGGGATATAATAGAAGTGGCTAGCCCTGGGAGTTATTACCATACTATACCATACCAACGTTTTATAAAGCAAGTTAAAACCACCACAGCTTAAACAAAGTGCTGCACATAACTGCAACCTATATAAAACATATATTCAAAGAATTAATCCATGAACCACCGCTGTGTACTAGAAACATTTACGACACAACCTAAAAAAGGGACATGTCACTAATTTCAACTATTATAATATGCACAGACAAACAAACGCTAAAACATACATTGAGATGACTATTTTCATGAGAGTGAGAGCAACAGCTCAGCTGCATATGACTCCTGCCTGAGTGAACAGGCAGCAGCAGGACACACAAGTCCCTTTCATTTGGTGCTGCCTCACACCAGCTCATGCAGAACATTGTTAAATCAAGTGAAGTTCATTACATCATGAGGAAAAGCTGTTTGTAAAAAAAAAAAAAAAAACTGTATCACTAACAAATTGCTTAAAGCCAATCTATTTACATTTTCTGGTAATTAGAAGCTGATAAATCTTAAAGCTGCTTCCCGAAGGTCCTCTTTTCCATTAAGAAAACTAAACATAAACCCCAGATTTTGACGTCCATCAGATCAACAGCGTCAACGACCAGGTTGCCGTTCCAAGGCTAACCGAATCAACATTCCAACATGTGTCCTTCGCACAGAGCTCAACAGCACAGGGCCTCCTGATGTTGCTGTGACTGTGTTTAACGGAGCACGGTGTTATAATTAACACCAAGCTTTAACACACCATCACCGAGCCCATTAGGCTTCAGCTATGTCACCCTGGGGAAACGATATCGGCTATGATGGGAGCCACTTAGGGGCTGAATCACTAGCCTCAGGCAAGACAGGACGTCTGCTCTGAAGGCTAGGTGACACAGACACACTTTATAAAACCAACATTTTACAAACAAAAATAGTTTGTAGCAACAACTCTTTTGTTGCAAATTTGCCCTTACTGTAAAGTCTCTTTTTCCTATTTTCTTTGTACTTGTTCAGCTTTGTGTGTGTCTGTATGCTCCATTTGCCTTTCACTTTGCTGCTGGTACACCCGAATTTTCCCACTGTGGGACAATAACGGCTATTTCTATTTCTACTGAAGCGTCCCATCTGGAGTTGCACCATCTTAAGCTGCCACGATGGCAAAATGCTCGATATCCACATGGGGACACAGAGAAACCTAAACAGATTAATGTTTTCTGTGACGTAAAGCCAGTTTTTTTAAAGTCTAAGTTTTATCTTTAAATTGACTTTTCTGATGATTCATCGCTTACGTCGGAGCCTCTGCTTGACACTGCCTCTGTGTTTATGCAGTGGCTTTTTGTATCTGTTCACGCTTTGCAAGACATAACCTTAGGGAATGCTCCGGAAAAGAAGATATTCATGTTGTTCTTTCTGCCGCTTTGTAATCTTGCAAATAATGAGAGAATAAAAGAAGCTGTTTATCTACAAGCTCACATTCACAGTCCCTTGGCTGTGTGTCTGAATGTGTCTGAATTCGTTGCTGCAATGCACACATCAGTCTCGAGCAGCGACACTCGTGGAACAAAGATGATTATCCTTGAGTAAACAATCCGCTGGTGAAAACCAAATTGTTCCCCAATGAGCTATAATCGTACAGCTACAGGGCCGTAAGGGGGCAGCTGATGGACACTTGATGAAGCATGAACGTTGAAACAAAGCACTATACTTTGACCTTTTGGGAAAGCCTCAACAGCTGTGATATTTGTATTTTAATGTGTAAATTGTTCCTATTTACAAGCATAGTTTGTCCATGTGTTTATTATACTACTGAATTGCAAATTTCTTACAACCTGAGTAAGCTAGTTTAACCAGTGCTTAAAACAGAGGTCATACTACTAAGTTTGTATGTGTTAAAGTCATTAAAATGACAATCTGAAATAGGAGGAACCAGTAGATTAGACTATTGATGCCCAATTACACTATTTTGTATCCGCCTTTTGCTCTCAATGACAATGACGTTCCCACATCACCGTCCTATGCATTTAATACTGTAGCCTACACAATTTCATCCCTAGATAAGCTAACCTACCACATGTGCACCACAGCTCATATAAACAACTTCCCACATGTAAGGATACAGCAGATTTAACGTAACTGCGAGTCAAATGGCACGGTAAGGATCCAATTTACTTAATCTCGTCACTTGATTTTGCAAAGCACAGTGCAGACGCTTTACTCCCCCGCATGGACTGGGATGCTTGAAAATGAAAAAAACAAAAAAAAAAAACTTACTCTGATTAATTTTGATTACAATTATCTGCCCAATTGGGGGTACTCGTAGAGTGCATCAGCTAGAACAAGGCAGTAGCGTAACCGGTCATAACGCAGCAGGACACAGTGCACTCAATCCCATTGATCACCAGTCAAGACAGTTTTTACACACTGGAAGTGTTTAAAAATGCCAGCATACAAGGTAGGAAACAGCAGCTGAAATGAAGCCAAAATCCGACAATTTGTTCTAGACCACAGAATGAATGACAACAAAAATAGAAGTATGCCAAATAACGAAAGGTGTACATCTGTTTTAATTAGCATTGAAGCTCATTGTTGGTACAATTTTTTGACCTTTTGGTTGTTCGGACTGTCTTAGTAGGTACAGGCAATTTTATCATGGGTCAGTTTTTGCAGCATTATGTCGCAGGGATGAATCTGGATTTTGTGGGAGGGGAGTTTGCACACAACTGTTGAAATTTAACAGAGCTCCACCCACACTTTCAAGCCTACATCCGGAGATTTACTTTGAGCCCTTAGACATTACTGAAGCATTCCATGCTTGTACATCACAACAGGCTAGGGATTGGTTAAAATTAACAGCAAATCACCACATTTTACTGTCAGACTGTGTGTGTGTGTGTTTGTGTGTGTGTGTGTGTGTGTGTGTGTGTGTATAGTATATCAGTCCTCCAATCCCACAGCCCACCAATTCCTCCATTTGTATTCACACTGCTCTTTACAAGTGTAGGGAGTAGTGTTAATCTATCTGTGGTACTTGAGTCTATCCATCACACTGGAGGCTGCCAATGACAGGCTTATTTTAGTATAGGAGCAGAAGCAGAAAATAAGGTGGTCAAGTTTTTAAAGACTGCAGAAAGCAAGACTATAGTCAAAAAAAGTTGTGGGTGCTTTAGAAGGCACATGAGGAGTGGCAAATGTATGTAAATTTAAACCAAAGGTTTATCTAAACTCTTATTTTGTTCGTAAGAGACATAAAATAAGTCCAAGTTTTATTGCAAGAAAATTGTATTTTTAAATACCTTTTTTGCTATTGATAACACACATTTACATATATGAAGCCAGCATGAACTCATTGTTTCCTCTTACTCCCCCAGTACTTTAGTGGTTTATATGCCATGCAGCAAATCAGACAAACATAAAATTATTGTCGTGCTGTAGAAGGAGGATCTGTCTCTCATATCTGAAAAGCTCACATATCCATGGTTTCCACTGTTTAAAATGAGCTCTTATAACAACGACTTCAGCCAGTAAAAAATTCAGAAAAATATAAAAGCAATAAAAAGGAGTGTTCAACATTTAGGCTGAATGCTAAAGGTGATCCTTAAAGAGGATTATGTCTACACCAAAGCAACTTAAAACAGGCGCTTCCCATACGGAGAGCAGGAGTGGGAGTCAAGTGTCTCTTCTTGTCCCCCAAAATCAGCTGCTAAGAAAATAACAACACAAGCCATTTAAGAGAGCTTTGATACTTTAAATTAAGGACTTTAGGAAACTGTGTCCACTTCTGAAAACAAGGTATAGTAACTCACTTTTGAAACTAAAGCCTCATTAAAGATAAAGAGATCAAGAGACTTTTAACTTGTTTAACACAGCTTTAAAAAAGGTGGTACCGGCTGAAGCGGCACACAGAATACACAGGAAGACAAATGAGCAGGCTAGACAGCAGAAAGTGTAGAGGTTGGGCTAAAAGGGATTTTTCTACAACCAGCCTGTGTTCCCTTTGACTGTTTTTCCATTACAGCATGGCAAAACAGGACTCTCCTTGGCACGACTCCTCTCCTAGATTATTTTTTCACAATTTGACCAGGTGTCACTGGAGCGTTTCTTCAGCCACAGTGACAGAGACATGGAACTTTTGCGTATAAACTAAGATATATTTACCTACAACTCACACAGTAGAGAGAAATAGAGGAGCTCACAGAGACGAATTACTGCAACAGAAGAATTAGTGATCATGACAGGGTTCAACTCAGTCAGCTAAGACACGATATTTCATCCTGAAATCAATAGGTATGCTAAAAGAAAATGCTTTTGTAATAAAGGCACACCCCACGGGGGCATTATGGTCCTAAATTCTCTGAGTCCCTTTCTGTCATCATAGATGGTGTTGGGATCTCTAAAACGCATCTAGTGGTGGAGGAGAGTGAGGAGGAGTAAAGAGGCTTCTGGAAGAGCTCCATGTGAGAAACAGGAGTGTGTCCCAGTCAGAAGTGCTCGGAAGCGGCACAGCATTAAAACGTTCTCTGCCTACTCTGAATTACTTTTGTTACCACGAAACCAAAGACTTATCGTCCAACAGTTTAGCTAATGTTTATTTCTGTCATTCGCCTCTTTATTTATGATCGTTATTGAAAAAAGGAGACAGATTGACATAAAATAGTTCTAGACAAGGCTGCCATATACAAACCTCAGAAACCACAAGGTATCCGTTACAAAAAAAAAAAAAACTAAAATGTGCATAAAAGAAAAGTAAGGTTTCTTTTTTTATTTCCCACTAGCAATGGAGTGGTATGAGATTAACAACACCTGATGACCTAGTGCAAAAAAAAAGAATATTTTTATGGTATTTACACAAAACATAAAAGCATAACAGGATCTAGCTACTTTTGTTTAAAACAGAAAATGAAAAAAAAAGTTAAACACATGCCAATTGTAGTATTTTTCAGCTTTCTTATTACACCAAATTCTATACCCTTTTGCTCTTAAAATCAGCATAGTGCAAGTTCTAGAGATTTTGCACAAGTGTGCCTCCTCTGGTGACCAGTTGAAATGAGATCAGTGTTGTTCACAAGCGTGAAGCGGGAAAAAAACATCTCCCACTGCGACTGCACAGGTCTTTTGTTTAGAGGCGTAATGTCTCCTAAGGTAAGAAGGTAATAAATATTGTTCTCTCGCTAATGCATCAATTACGGCGTAGACTCAACGAGAGCACACAGTGCGCAGAGGATTCGGCCCAGATCACTCTATCGTGAACTGACTAATGGAGCCTATAGAGGTAAATGTGGTAAATAGAGGATAGCTCACTTTACACATTGGGCAATTGTAAGGCATGTATGGGAAAGAAAATAAATAATACTTAGCTTCAAAAGAATAGCATGCGCCATGTGGGCACGGTGTAAGGCGGTTGTCCTTGGCAGCAAAGCCTCGGTAAATCGTCTCCCCCTGTAAAATTATGTTTGTGATGTTTGTTTGTTTGTTATGTTATGGTGGTTGTACTGAAACAGCAATTTCCCTCTGGGATTATTAAAGTATATCTGATTCTGATTCTGATCCATCCCTAAAATATTTCCATGCAGTTTAATTTGTATTTATTGTGAGGGAAAAGTATAAGTGCAATCTTTCAGACAGATGATTAGCAGGTCACTCCGGTCCTTTCAAGAATCATTATTGTCATTATGTGTTACTATAAGAACATTTTTGGTGAGACAAACGCTGTCTGTGAGATCTCTATAATTGTCAGTGTGATGATTTCATACAAATACCTACGACCTAAGTTTGGAGGGAAAATATATTTGTTTTTGTTTAAAAGAATGAAAATTAAAAAAGTTAACAAGTAGATGTGTCCTACCATCCAGCCGGCGAAGACTTATTGTGACAAGAATCTCTACACCACTATTATCACAGGTAACATATATGTATAACCAACTCCGGGGCTCGTAATTATAAAAAAGTCTAATTAACAAATGAGGTTTAGATGAAAGTTCAAACTGAAAGACTCACCCCCAGCGCACCTGTCTCCACTAATCACCTCACCATGCGGCCGCGTTTCAGCCAATCTGCATCAAGTTCTCTTCCTATCATCCCAGAAGACTTTGCTTATAAGAGCTTCGACCCTCCTCCATCCCATCTCTTCCTCTCACAAGCTTCACCTGACTCCTTCTCCCCTCTGGCCTCCACCACTAGTGTCCAGACCCTGGGGGGAAGACTTCACTAATCCTAATCCTAAAATGAACCTCGAAGCTCATAGACATTGACAGCTTTCACACCTTCTGCCGGGGTCCGAGTGCCAAAGAACGTTTCTAATTTATGTAATTAAATTTGTCTAATTGCCTTTCCTGTCTGTGTGAGTCTCTCCAGATTGAAAATATTTTAGCAGTTTGTACCCTTTGAAGCTTTTGACAGATGGAAGCATATTTCATATCTGAAATCTTAGGAAACCTTAGCAAACCTCTGACCCTATGAATATACTAACCCACAATTAAGGCTCAAATTCTTTGTATGTTCAAACCAGATGTTCTTGCGTTTTCTAAGACTGTAAGCTTTGCTTTGTAAATTTAAAGCAGCATTTCACATTAACAGCGTTGATTGCTAATTTTGCTTTGGAGAAGAATTAGGTACTCCAAGCACATTTGTTAAAAAAAACATTTGTGGTAAATGACAGAAATACCAGTCATTTACCACCATGGCTGATTCACCTGATGTGTTTAAAAATTTCCCCTTTCTACCTTAACCCCATGCTGGAGTAGCACAATAGTTGTTTGCTGTCAGGCTGATTGTGCAGGTTAAACAAAGACGCATGCTGTTCAGCTGACAAGCCTGCAGTCTCTGACCTCAATTTGCTGTCAACTCATTGTTATTCAGATTTTACCAACATCTTCGAACCAGGTAAAAGGTTAAAGATGCTAAAAATAAATTAAATGATTTCTTGCCTTGCTCTTTCAGCAGCAACATCATTAATTATTTACTTGGTAAAAAAAAATGAGGGTGTTAAAAATGGCACAAGATGGTGCATTCATATCTGTGTTTGTATCTTAAAGTGGATTTCTCACTGAAACACAGAGTTTCCATTCATACGTTTATGGCCTCACCAAACATCGCAGCTGCAACCGACATGCCTCCACAGAAAGACGCTCACTTGTTTCTGCAATGTTTAACCACCTACAGACATGTGTGTGAGGTGCAAGTGTTATAGCTGTTTGTTCAAACAGACTAATGTGGTGCTGATGTATGAACACTTTCATTCTCAACAAAACTCCTGAGCAGCCTTCCTCTAGCTCTAACGTTAAACAACTTAGCTGGCCATTTAAAGCAAAAAGAAATAAGACATTGTTCGAATGAAATTACTGGAATTCATTGCCATTAGTGGACTGAATAGTTGACATTTCCCTCTGCTGACATTTGGATGGCAATTCAGTTAAAAACTGAAAATACCAACGAGTATTTTGTACCAGTTTTTAAAGTTCAGCAGCAAAATGCTTTTTAATATAGATAAAATGCAGCAAAAATGTTGGCATGATTACTAATCCTCATGGATTGTAATTTTTACTTTAACTTTGCTTTATGGGAGAAGGCAACTGTTTAGCACATGACAAATGAACTGGGCTTCCTTTGGTCAACACCTCTATTCTTAACATTTTCCTATTTGTTTTTCTTTCCTCTTCCTCCTGCTCTCAATCTTCTACCCTCCACTGGATCAGTCTTTCCTATCTGCCACAGGTTTCCGAGCAGGCTGGTTTCAGAAATTCCTATTCATAGAATGTAAACGCTTCTGCAGGCAAGCGGGCGTTTCCATTTCGCTTTTAGCACAGCTGAGAGTACGGGATCGATGTTAACCCACTCATCACTGCTACAGGGAAAACACAATTTTAAAAATACAGAAAGAATACAGAGGACTGGGCCATAGTATTCACACCTCTTCAACTTTTCCACCTTTTGTTGTGTTACAACTACAAAAACCTCTGTGTTTTACTGGGATTTTGTGTGATGGACCAATACAGAGCAGTTCAGAACTGTGAAGTGAAAAGAAACAGGTACAGGGCTTTTAATAAATAAATAAAGCTTATAATTTTAAGTAAAGATCCAAAAAGTGTGGTGTGCATTTGTAGAAAAAGGCATTTGTGATATCTCCCTTCCCGCTTTGTGCATCTGGAAATTATGATATTTATTTTTTTTGCAACTTCTTCCCAAATGTCAGTAAACACCATGATGCTGTTGCCACCAGCTTTCACAGAGGGGATGGTGTGTTCAGGCTGATGTAAAGTGTTAGTTTTCTCCAACACAGCCTTTCACATGGAGGCCAGTATATCCAATTTTAATCTCATCTAGCAAGAGCACTTTGTTTTACATGCCCCTTAAAGGGGACATGCCATGTAAATCCACTTTTTACGCCCTTTAATGCATTTTGTTATGTAATGGGAATTACATAACAAATAACATTTCAGAAAATTTAAATGAATATACATTTTAATATCTTTCAAGCCGTTCAGCTTTCTCTGTGTTCTAGTATGTTTTTTTAACAATCACCTCACATTATTTGCAGCAGAGCTGCTCAACATGGTCACGGACTTCCAGTTAACCAATTTCACGAATCTGTCATTTTTACTTCTTGGAGCAATTATGTAGTCTCAGCTCAAGGATGGCGAGGCTACAAGGGGGTTAGTGAAAATGTTTGGTTGTTTATTACACCGTCCCCCAGCATGCTCCCAAAATGGCTGAACGGGGTGGAGTGGAACGCTCTGTGACCTTGAGGGGGAGGGGTGTTAAGTGCCCCCTTTACATTTAAAGAGACAGCACCAAAATGAGTTGCTCTTAGGCGAACCTCAGAACAGGGGTAAAAAGTGAGAACAAAGGGATAAATTAACAAGGAATTCAGACCAAAGCATTGCAGTTCTACTTTATATAGACCACAACTGAGGGATTTCAATGCAGAAAGGAAGAAATGAAAATATGTGCCACAAGCCCCGTTAAATGGCTTGAGGCAAAAATTAAACGTAATGTCATTTGGTTGCCTTTTGGTAGTATATTTTTTCTTAAAAGCATAGAAAGGGGTGCTTTTCTACGCTTTTATTACATTCCAAAAGTGAAGTGCCCAATGGACAGCTGTCATTTCTGTGGCTGAACCTCTGCTGACTTCCCAAAGGAACTAGTTCCTCTCAATTTTATTTAGGGTTATCTCTTTAAATGGGGCTAAATACAAACTTCAATTTTTGTTTTTTTTTGTATAAATCTTTGAAAACATTTACCGTTTCCTTCCACTTCAAAAACACGTGCTACTTTTGTGTTGATCTATCATAAAAATCCTAATTAAATGTATTGAATTTGTGGTTTTGACATTACAAACTGATCGGCAAGTTGAGGTGGTATGAAAAATCTTTTATAAGCCATTGTATCAGCAAATCTTGTGACAACTAAACATTGTTGAAGATATCTCGGATAATTGTTTGTTCATTTATCTTTAGGGTTAGCATGGCTGTGTTAAAAAACACAGACAAGTGTTCATTTGATGGACACACATACACGTTGCTCCAAATTAAAAATAGAAAAGATTTGTCCAAGACTGATTCATTGCTCACAGTAGAGAAAACAGTATCGCTGTACTCCTTGTCTGTTGCGCTGATGAAAGCTCTGCCATGTGTGAAGGACATTTGCTGATGCAAGACAATGAAAAATAAAGTAAACAATCAATTCTTGTCAAGCTTGTGGCCAAACCAGACTTGCTAATTAGTTTAATGCATTTACACATGAAAGCGGACCAAAATTAAATTTTCACAGAGCTGTGACAGTGAATAGAATGCGCCTCCTCTCAGTTACCATCGACTTAATACTTCTGCCTGTTAACAGCTTGACAGCCTGTGGGTAATAAAGTTAATACTGTCACTGGGTGTCTCGTCAGCTCTGAGCAGCTCTTTTCCTGCGGTGGAGAGCCTTATCAGGCCTCAACATAACACTCTGGCAACTATGCCCTAGCCTCACTTCACGCTGCTTCCATTATTCATGTGCATTTGCTCAGGTGAGAACAAACCCAGGATCAAAAGTTGGCAGAACGGCTTATGAGACATTTAGACGCAGCTGTGCATGCTGGGGCGTACGAAGGATGAACAGAGAGCGAGAACAAAAGTAGAGTTCACAGTGTACGAATGGAAATGATTAGTAAAGAGGCTTCAAATATGTTTATGCTTTGAACCGTGTTCTTCGACTATCAGTCTCATTACACTATGCGGTCAAGTGAACATGAGCAAGTGATTCCGGTCTTTATGTCATTTATTTTTCTTTACCAATTAAACAAACATGCAAAAGAAATCCTAAACATGTACATCAAAAATCTTGACACACATTCTCATGCAACTGAATGAGAAAATGTGTCCCAATGTTTAACGAGCAGTGTAGACGACTTGATAAATTATCTAACAGAATATCTATAAAGGGATGATAAACACACAGATAAATTGGCTGGTGTCCAGAATTTGATTATTTTCAGCTAGATTGGCCCTGATTAGTGACAAACCTGCTTCAAACCCGTAAATAATTTTTTTTTTTCCCTGATCAGAGAACACAGCATATTTGAGAGCTACCACTGACGACAACAAATTGTTAGTGTGAAGAAGATTTAATGTTAGCCATTTCGGTACCAGTTAGGTGTTTAGAAATTAATTCAGGTGACACACAGATGTAAAGAAGTTATTTAAAAGGAAATGCTATTTTCTAAGACGTTCAGAGACTGCAGCTAGGACTTTAACAAGTTAATTTTCATCAATTACAGAAGAAATAAGCCATTAAAGCATTTAAGTTTAACTCATTTCGGACCCACTGGTAACACTGATGCACACACTCCAGTCTAGTAGGTGGTGGCGCTGACTCTTCAATGCTCTAAACAGCTTTATTCTCATTTTATTGTTTAATCTATGACTCATTTTATTTTGTCATTATTTTGTCTGTTGTTCATTTGATTGCTTGGACCAACGCAATTTTGTTGTAATGCTGACAAAATTGTGCAATGACAAATAAACGTCCTACATCATCCTATATGTTTACGAATTGAAAAACTAATTATTAAGTATCAAGTATTTCTATTTAATGAAATCAAATTGATAAGATTAATTACGATTCCTTTTTTGATGATGTGAGGCAGCGAGAGAGCAGGAGTTTAGGTAGATAATAAGAAGGTACATCTCCATCTCTAATACAGTTGAACCTGTTTTATTCATCAATGCAGTCATACAGACCTTCTGTTTTATATTTACACACATATATTTGCAGCTCTTTCTTATTTTCCTAAAGAAAAAAACAGCATGGACAATAGGGACTAAATATCTTACCCAAGGACAAGAACTATCACTAAGTAACAGGCATCTTGTACTTCTCTCCTTATATTAACTCCCTTTTCTTTCTGACAGAAATATTTTGTAAACAGGAAATTGTACATCCATTATTATGCAAAAACCTAAATGTACATTTTTTCCAGATTAAGTTGCAGCATAATCATTAATTCTGTGGATCAAAACAATTCCTTACATGCACTCATGAAGCTAAAAATGAGAAAGGGTAAACAAGTGAAAAAGTTTGTCTAGCAGAACTCCAGAAATCTATTTCCACCCAGGAAACCAACCTTCTTTACTGATACTTGACACCAATTTAGCTTCATTTTTCTATCCTTTTAATACGCTCCATATACAGCATGTGCACAAGAACATGGTGCCAAGTTAATGGCATACCTTTAACTGGAACTTCCTATATGTATGCAAATGTATTCCAAGTTGTGTGAGAAAGCAATCTACCCAATGCATTAACAGTACACTCTGCTTACTAACAAAGGACCTTTCAGAGGGAAATTGCATTTTCAGCTTCTGTATGAGAAATTGCAGTATGAGAAATTTATCTAACTGCCATAGGACAACAGCTTGCTTTATGAAGATTGACAAGAATCCCTGAAAAGTCTTGCAAATCCAAAGAAAAAAAGAAAAAGACATAGAAAAGAGCAGCTCGCCACTAATGAACCTGCCAATTTAACAACTGTGGTTCATGCGAAGGACTGAAGGACTACACGGTTGTTAGCACTGGAGTTTTCATGTTCCCCCCTGTGCATCTAAGGATTCTTTTCAAGTACTCCAAAAATAAGCACGTTTGGTCAATGGTCAGTCAATATTTCCATTTGGAGTGAGCGAGCGAGCGAGCGGGTGCTCTTGGGTATTTGTATTGCTTGTTTTTATGATGCTGTGTGACTGAGTCACAACCTATCCAAGGTGTATCCTGCTTCTTGTCCAATCGGATGGGCACCAGCGCCACATAACCCTTCAAGGAATTAGTAGGTATAGACAACGAATGATGGATGTTCACGCTAAATTAGTGAATAATAATGTCTGAGTTGGGGTTATGATGGTGAACAAGACCGATGTCTCTAAGGTATGATCCTTCTTACTTTTTATAGACATTCCTGACATGAAATATGTAATTTTGCTAACTATAACCCCCAATGACTACCACAGGGTTTGTTGACATTGTCTCCTTCATAAAACCACTTTGCAAGAAGAAAAAGCAAAACACAAAATCTGGGACTAAGATGGAGACAAAGGCCTGAAAACAAAATGTTTTTGTTGGGGAAAAGTTGTGTGAATTCTATATTTGTGTTTGGGCAGCCACATGCACAGGCTGTTCCCTAAAATCTCCCTGCACCAGCCACTGGGGTTTAGTCTTTTAAACTGTGCAGCCTCCCAGCTGAGGGAAGCTAAATTAGACAACAGATACAAAAGATAACACATATGAAAGACTTGTTGGAGTCATCTGGACTGAATCCTCCACAGCCCCAATGCGTACAGAAAGAGAAACTAACCTTGTTTTGGGGATGATGGTCTTCCACTCACCCTTCCTTTTCACAAGAGACCCAGGAAGGAAAAATAGTGTGAAATGAGAAAATAAATCGATGACTTATTATCTTAAACCCTAGATGAATTTCCTTATTCTGCTGTCGGTGCCCTTGGTATAAAAACGCCTCAAGCTGCATGTTGTGCAGAGCCCTCGATAGACTGCATCTACCCACAAGTAACAAGAACTATCTAAAAACAGTCCTGCTGTACTGAAATAATGCTGCTTCACTGAACCGATCAAACGCCACCCTCCTTACTTCAAATACAGCTTTGATTTTAGGTAAAATCTTCACCCCCCCTCTATCCAAAATAAATAAATAAATAATAATAAAAAAAACTAAAGTTCCACTTTAGTAGATGGTACCATAAATAAAGCAGGAAGTGTTTGTAAGGTGTTACTAGGGAGTTCAGTTATTCGAGGTAGCAGGAGTCCAGTAAAAAAAAAAAAAAAAAGAAGGAGGAGATATTAAAAATACAGAAGAAAGGCCAAAAAAGGAGGAAAAGGAGGTCAAGTGAAATTGGCTAAGAAACACAGATCACGCTTTGAGAGAGTGGAGCAGGAAGAAAAGGTGGGAGACTTTGCCATCAGTACGTCCCCCGGGAGGGGGTTCCTGTCCTCTATCTCGCTGTACAACGTATGAGCCTTTCTATTTATACAGCGCTGTAATGTTTGGCATTTCCTTCAACGGGGGAGGGTTATGGCCATTGTTTTCCTTGGCTGCTGTTCGATTGGCTCCATGTGCTAAAATGTCAGCAGCTTGTGGCTCTATTTGCCCGATTAGCTTTATTTATCTGGATTTACTTTATTTATCAGTGAGAAAATGGTGTTTGTTCTTTCTTAGAAAGGAAAATCTTGTCTGTGGTGAAGCAAATAATGAATTCAGGAAAAAGCCAATGAGCTCAAACAGCCATTTGATGGACTGAGCTCCGACACCCCCATCTTTTGAAGGATACTAATATACAACATGCCAAAGGTCACAATAAAACTAAAATAATACAATTATGTTTCAGACCTAAGCTTGTTGATGGCTTCTGTAGCAAACATGAAGCTGTAATGAAACATATAGTACACTAATCTGTAAAGCAAGTCAAGAAGAAGAATCAACCGACTCCAGGCTTCATTGGACATCGAGTCCCCTGATTGGATTAGGATTTTAGAGGTCAGCTTTAAATGCTGTTTAAATGGACAACTTCAAATACCCTTAAAAGGGCCCTAGTTATGTCTTTTGACCATAAAAACACAAAAGAAACACATTTTCATCTTCAAATAAAACAATATACGCCCTGCGTTCGTCCTGATTGTAGCTATGTTTACATGGACAAAAGTAATCGCAATTACTAAGACAAATTATATTTGTGAAGTAGAAGAAAAAGGAAACATTGCTTTCAAATTTTCCAAACACAAATCAGAAAATTTGCCTAAAATTTGTTGCCTATTGTTCAGTGGAAAATACTTCAAGCTCAGTCAGAACGGATAGCGAGGACCTATGAACAACAATTTGAAAAATTGCCACAGATGTTAAATAATAATGCAGGTCAGTACTTTCATTAGTCCATTCTAACACCTGAATAAGCGCTGAACGTGTGCAGTGGTACAGAATAAAAGAATAAAATTTACAGAAAAGTAAATACATAATATATAAATAACTGTTTCATAAATTTTGACAGGTCCAAATATTTATTTCTGTTTACGATGCCAACGTTGACAGGAAAGGTTTCTGCACCAATAGGAGTAGTAGGTTGAAGTCACGTGAGACAGAGCTCAGGTGTTGATGGATCATAGTAGCTCCTTGATAGCGCTGAGAAATGGCTTCTTCTCTGCATTATGTCTCAGACTCAAAAAAGAAGCAAAACGAGGGTTAACATTGGTCAATCTTTTTTTTTAAACTCCATTGACTGACACAAACCACCCTTTTTTCATCATGATTACAAGTTGCAGTCATTTGCTTACAAATACATGATAATGAAGTGCAATTAAAAAGTTATTTGTATTAATTTGTCCCCATTAGTGTCAGCCTCATCGGTAATTGACATGCCTAACAGAACTGTAGTAACCTATGTTTTTATCCTGGTTATATTATGATTATAATGATGTGATTATTTCTGTACTTTTGACACTTGTGTTTGTATATGTTCTTGCAAACCAAATTTCCCCTTAAGGATAATTTAAGTTTATCTTGACTTAAAATTCTCTAACAGACCTTTAAATCTTCACAGAAAAGCTGTATTTATACTCAGGTAGCCATTTATTCATGAGGTGACTTCATAAAACAGCTGGTTGCACCATATTTTATTTACGCCTATCAGACTTAATTGGGGTAAATACACTTTTCTGATTTTTTCGGGGGGTAAAAATCTGAAATAAACCTAACAATAATTTAATTTCTCAGTTCACTGCATATGTCATTTCGTGTTGGTCTATGACATAAAGACGCTGAAATATATTGAAATTTGCTGATGTAACACCACAATATAGGAAAGTTCAAGGGGAATTAATACAGTTGCAAAGCACGTCATATAAAAGTGACACCTATTAATTGGGGAGGAAGCATTTGATATGAGCACAGCAAAGATATAGTAACTACAGATAAGAAATAAAAAAAAAATGAAAGTTGATATACAATCAAATAAACTTTTAAAATATTCTGGAAATGTGGGGAAACAATCACACAAATGATAAAAAACAACAACCACACACATATTTAGTGTTGTCGGTGTAGCCCAGCAGTTGAGGTCAACACAAATCAATAGGTAGTTAGTTTAACAATAGCTGCCCGGCCTTGCCGGCATTTTAAAAATAGCTGTTCCCCGGGGCTGTGAAAAACCAAAGAGTATAATGGTGAAGGTCAACAATGCCTACCGCTTCATCAGTTCTGACCTGAGCTGATCTGAAGACTTTAAAAAAAAAAAAAACGTATTAACTCACAGCAGTCCAGCCACAGTGAATGAGATTTGTTTTCCAACAGGCAGGTTTGACCGGCCAGCTCAAATTTATGATGAATCTAGATGAAAAAGGGAAACTTTGTCAAAGAACACCTATTTAAGGTAGCAGACAGGAAGAAGATTTAACTTTCTCCAGGGAATGATAAAGCAGCACATAAGAGGAACTTGTGAGAATATTAGAAATTTCAAATGACCGGCGCAGCAATTTTATTTCTTCAAAATTCCTGTAGGGCAAATGAGTCTATACCCTGATAAAACCATATCTGTCTGAGGAAATGAATAAAGTTTCTTTTTCCTTGTCTTTCCAGCTCAGCCTTTTGGCTTTGGTTTCTAATAGTATGTCCAGGAACTTTTAACCCTCTCTAGAATCAAATGGATCTAACCCATCCTAAAAATATTTACAAGCCAGCCTTCCTGGTTAGACTCTATAAATCATTTTTTTTCTCTCTGTGTGTTTTCTATGCTCTGTCTGTCTATTTCTACCAAATGTGCCTTTAGTCCTGTGCTTGCAATTAGAATGAGTTTATTAAAGCAAGCTAAACAGGCTAGAAATAAGGTGCTACAGGTTTTCCTTGTGCTTGGAAACCTTTATGAACACACTCTGGTAATGCAATGATGCATAAAGCATGGAAGAAATTTCATGCTCATTTAAAGTTATGCAAATTTAATAACCTTCTGAATCCATTATGGATTAAAAGCCTCTATGAAACCAAAAACACTCCACAACACTGCTCTTTCACAAGACACGATGTCTGACTATCTACAGGTCACATAACTCTTCCTGGCCAAAACATCATATTTTCACAAGTTTCAGCTCTTTAGAGGAAGGAGGCGTGGAGCACTCCAACCAGCAGAGAGCCGTCAGGGCCTGGCAGCAAAACGCAAGAAAAAAAAGCCTGATTCCCAACTCTTGGTTGACTGAGAACTGTTTCCACTTTATTGGCTTTCTCTGCTGTAGTCATGGGAAAATTAAAGTGTCCTGTAATGTCTTTACAGTCATGTAAAAAAAAATAAAGTAAACTCATTGATTCAGTAGTTAAAAAAAACACCATGCATTATTTTTTTTCAAACAGAAAGGTTGTATCGGGAGCCCAGACAGTCTTGCTTCCCGACGCATTTCCTCTACACACCAAAGCGGTAATAAGTCACATTTACGTTGGGCGCACATACGCACTCGTATCAGTTTGATGCATTCAGAATAACTTGAGCCTGACAAGTGTTTACATGCACATTGATTGGATCATCAATCAGCATAAACCACCTCCCTCATTCAGATTACAATTTCATTCTGATTGAGCTTAATCCGATCATCATATTCCAATTGGCTTGTTTACATTAATTATTTTTATTCCAATCGGCCCTTTATTCTGATTAATTTTGCCCATGTAAACGTAGCTACTTTCTCGTGTTTTGGGGGGATTTTGGTCCAACATTGGTCCAGTTCATTGGTTGCTACAGGTCTTCAATTATCCCTGTATCCACAGCTTTCCTAAGGTCCTAGCACAGCATTTTAAGAAGACAAAGTCCCTGGCCATTGTAAAAACTTGATAATTTTCTCCTTCTGAAATTTAGGTGATGATCTGCTAATGTGGTTGGGCGAAGCAACAACTTGTGCCCACCAAAGGTTGGTTTTAGCCATCACGGTATCAAATGAAAAGATAACCAGCTGCTGCTATGAGAAACCCCACAAATACTGCGAGAATTCAGCTTGCAGACAAGGTTTGCTGATGTGCATGTCATCATTAACCTTTCTCGTATTTCTAAGACAGTTGGTCTCACACTTAATGTTGGAGCAGCTTATGAAGAAGGGGGCTGAAAAACAAGACCAAATCATCAGCCTTCCACCACCGTGCTTGACAGCTGGTAAAAGGCATTTGTGCTGATATGGTGTTGGGTTTTTGTCAATGTGCATCATGGCCAGTCATGTCCATGTTGGTTTCACCTGTCCAAACATTTTTCTAGAAGTTACTGTTCGTAGAAAGGGAATGTCTCAGCAATACCTGTTCAGCCTTTTTCCAATGAAGATTTAAGATGGTAAGCAGGACCTGTGGAGCCTGAGATTGTGTTTGTTTTGCAATTTCTCTGAGCAAGGACTTTGCAGTAAATCTGTTGGTATGGCCAGACTGAGAAGACTGCCAGCAGTCTCAAAATATTTCTAGTTATAAAAAAAAATTTCTGAGCATATTATGCAATTGTTTTTTTTTAATCGGTATTTCCTTATTACTCTTACCAGATTGATGGGCAGCAACAACGATTTCTATAAGGCATATTCTATAATGTCTGTTAACCCACATTGATACGCACCAGATCAGGAAACAACCAAAACAATTTTTTTAGGGAGGTATTCACACTTGCTGATGCTCACTTTCAGAAGGAGCTCTAATTGGCACCATCTGACTACTAAATTTCCTATTAAATATTGTGGAAGCAATGGTCTGCGACCACTCTGTGCTCTGAAAACGGAGCAGATGGGTAGAGTTGAACTCCAGTAAGCAGAGGCTCATATTTATTTGCAAAATCTGTGATTAAGATGCTACAGGGTGAGTTTAGCGAAACAGAAACAAGGCTTAGAGACAACGGTGATGGGTAGTGAACACTGATTGTCTACCTCTGCCTTCCCAGCTTGCCTCGGGGGCTTAAATTTAAAGCAATGATTAGTCTATAAATCTCGCCATGTTTTTTTTATGTTTTCTTATTGGTTGGCGGAACAGAGAGGGAAAGAGAGATGCATTCTTGAAATGAGAGAGAGGAGACTCGGGTGGAGACAAAAGAAAAAGAGAGACTGGGTGAGAAAATGGAGAGAAAGGTCGTTATTATGTTCAGGTCACTTTTGTATCACTCACATTGAAAACAATAATTTACCATAATGAACCAGCATATAGGAACAAGGTTGCTGAATAGAATCTCTGTTTTTGGGTGTTATAAAGAAAAAGAAGCAGGATGAAGAGGAGCAAGAGAGAAGGTGAGAAAAATGAAAAACATAAAAGTGTACGAAATATAGAAATATATTACTGTTAGTATTTGCAGATAAAAAGGACATGACTTTATGTCCAAATATGTATCCCTGTTCATAATCCATTTGAGATTTTTTTTTTTCACCCTGTAAAGTAAATATAGCGTTCCTCTTCACAATATTGATAGTACATTGGATTTGGGTAATGACGGGCCTGTGCTCCAGTAGCACTTTATTTCCAGGACCACTTTTGGCTTGTATTATACAATCTATTTCTAGGATTGCATGTTCTCTCCTAACAAGGGCTATAAATCAGTTTTTGTTTCTGCCATTTTCCCGTTATAGACAGAGAAGCCAGTTAAAACCTCAGTTTTTGCACTATTCATCAGTAAAACATTCGCTGAGAATCCAGAGAGAGAAACGGCTGGAGGTCGGATCGATAAGGGGCCTAATGGAGGTCAATTAAATGTTGATAACAACGTGGACAACATTCGGATTGCAACTGTGACCACATAAATGCTGCAAAAAAATTTAGGGAAAGTAGTTTACGTATAAAGATGCACGCCTCATAGGCACAGTTTGTCAGGGTTTACAAATAAGAATATTAGATAACAGCGAAATAAACACTGAAAAACAAATTCAGCTGATGGAGAAAGTGTAAGTGCAGTGAATGAAACCAACTTTTTGCTACCCTCTGCTACCCTTAGGCCATATTTGTAGTAAACCCAAACCCTTAATCGTCAGAGTTTACTGTAGCTACAAAGAGATTCTTCCTTCCCTGCCTGAGACATAAAAACCTATAAAAAGACTCAACAATGCAAATATCAGAGCACCTTTGGACACAATTTGTCCAGCGACAAACAAATTACCTCAATATTTTACTGTTAATCCTTTTTAGGCCAGAATCATATATAGGCCCTTCTGAATTTATTTAGGCATTCATGGCTCTAAACTTTAAACAAAAGACAAAATAAAAAACTAATTGTTGTGAGTGAGTGCTTCTGTCCACTTCAACTCTACATATCTAGCAGTTATTTAGTAGTATTACCATATTTTTCAGACCATAACTCACACCAGATTATAAGGCACCCAGTGGATTAATGTGTCTTTGTCCACATATAAAGCGCACTGGATTCCCAAGTGTGTAATATCACTCTGCCCCTTCACATACACAGCTCTCTCCTGAGAGGGAGAGCTATTCGTCTCTGTTGGAAGGAGAATCAATTGGCTATCCCAATTGATTTGAACTAAAATACCTTTTTACAAAGTCGTAGGTCTCAATTTTAAAATACAAGAACTAATCTTTGGGAAACTATTTCAACTATTTAAAACTTTGTATAATTAAAACTTTTGTTGATAAAAATAAAGTTCATCTGTAAAAATGGGGAAACTTTTTCAAAATATATAATTGCAGGTTAACCATAAAGAACTTGTGTAAGATTAGGAGAACTGTTGCTCCATTGTTCTACTTTATAGCATCACTGTCTCAAAAATAACCTTCATTATTCATTCATTAGTCTTTAGGGGGATCTTTTCCTGTAGAATCACTGTAATGTTCAGGATGAAAAGTTTAAAATTGTTAGAATTATCAGATGAAAGCAAAATCGGAGATTTGTCTTCATCTGCAATGAAGACAAATACAAATCTTTAAAGAACAAATGCATAACTTTCAAGATCCAACTCTTGAACTCTGAACAACAATATCACACTTTGTCTTTTTAGATTGAACGAGTGGGAAGAAAAGCACTGCCTATAAGGTTCTCAAAGGTTCGTAACAAAGATGTCTTCTGTGAATACATTTAACAGTGCAGTGCATGCTAAAGAACCAAAGAAAGTCACAGAATTAGAAATATTTTGCAGCAAAAATGGATAAAAATCCCTTTGAGGAGAAGTGAAGGAATCTGACTCTGACAAACTTCAAGAACTGACCCTTTTTGACTTTCTCAATACCTTCAACAAGAAACTGCAACAATCTACCAATTGTCCAAAGAAACCTTTATGCCAAACAATTTAAAGAGAAGGCTAAAAAAAAATGTGCCGAATTGTTTGGTGCGGTGCTTGATCTTCCGATCAACACAGAGTGAACCCCCTAAGAATCTAGTGGTCTAGAAATGTCTTTCTTATTAGGGCATTTGATCGCACTGAGCACAATGAAATCATCAAAACAGTTTGGGTGCAAAAATATGAGGCTGTCTGCCACATCATATATTCGCTCATGCTGCTTCAACTCCCACAGCCCTTCCATTGATCAGTGCTTCAGATTGAAACAGTGTCTTCTAATGAATGATCTCGCAGTCAGACTAGGCAATCTTCATGTTTCATTCAGTCATGTTATTTTTCATAACTTATTACAGCCAGCTTTCCATCATAGTGTTTGTAACTTCTCCTCGATTAATTTTGTTTGACAAATGTGTCTGGTCTTTTTTTTTATTTTTTTATTTTTTATCAATAATCATCTGCTGTGTCAAGCTAGACACACATTTCTTCCTTTACTCTTGTTGCATGAATTAGGACCCGTCTTTGAATGCTGGGTTGAGACTTCCCGTTCAGTGCTTTTTGCTCATCCCTGTAATTCTGTTACGTGATTCATAAATGGATGTTGCTTTGCTAATGTGTGTGCATCAGTACAACTCATGACGCCTTGAAGAGGAGTCAATATGTGATTATTCTGAGTTATGCACTCTCAACCCCTCCCTTTGTGGTGCGTCGAGAAATCGGCTGCTGATCGTAATCAGACTGTTATCGGTTCGATCGACCAGGACAGGTCACTGGCAAGATTGGCAAGAACCCACAAATGTAAACTTTTTCCTGATCAGTAAATTCGCCACAGTGCTACCAGGTTGTGCTGACAAAAACTGGACACCGAGTCTGAGGGAAGAAGACTCGTGTTTGCTTGTGTTGTATAGAACAACAGAGTTTTAAGAAGTTATTTAAAAGGAAACGGTATTTTGTTTAACATGTTGAGACATGTCTGTGGTTCACCCTGGCTGTGAGAGAGGAAGACTTTAACCAGAAAACAGGAAGGCTTAATGAAGTACAGCAATGAAGTACAGCAAACCTGCCCTTTAAGAATGTCAGAGACAAGGCAATGATTCCTTGTCATTGACGATCAGCAGCCGATTTCACCGAGGCGGCTGTTTGAATAGTTCTGTTTGCAATAACTGTAGTAAATGCTCTAATAAAATGCTGGTTTGCACATAAAAAAACTTAAATTTCTTAATCAATTTGTCTTTGTTTTAAAATAACAGTAAAACCCTGTTTTACAACCCTTGCTTTCTCACCTAGCAGCATGACATCACTTCTACTCTTGAAAGGAAAGTTGCCCACAACATCCTGATCATCTAGTTGTGAATTTATCATAAAAGCAAACCATCCAGGGCTTCATTACTAATATAACACACAGAAATATCTAGTAAATACCTAAAGACTGTGTCCTATCACAGAACTTTAAAACCAAGCACTTCCTAGGGAGTGCTTGGTTTTAACTCTTTTTCTCATTTATACTCCATTTGTAGGTGCATAAAAAACACCACTAAAAAAAAAAAAAAAAAACTCAGGGGCCCAAAGTATATTAATGAAGCCATGCCAGCTGACAGAGATGATTTATTTGAACTGTTGAGGAGAATTAGAGGAATTTTGGTTTTCTAGATTTGTTGCACAGAGTTTGAATAATGTGACGAATGGTAAGACATGGAGCAAAGGGCAAGGATTTAAAAACACCACGGGTTCCAATGCATAACTCCCCCTGGTATGTGCTACAACAGCATAAAACCGACCACCCACACACCCATAAACAGTATTTGGGTCCCAGTTGCTCCTGTCATGATGTTTGAATATTATGTTCTCGTAAGGATATTACTGGCAGCTGACAGGAAGGCAGCCTGAAAGTTTCATCAACGTAAAGGAAATACTTGTTGGAAGGAGGGCGTTTTAATGTCAGTGGGAATTAGACATACGACTCACGTCAAATCTGGAATCAAGATGAAAAAGGTGCTGTCAGAGAAGAAGTGGCCTAACTTGAATTAATTGATGCCGAAGACAGGATTTTACTTCAGATTTATTGTGCAAGGACATTTGAGGACATGATTATGTGTGGGAAAGACAACTTGATTTATGATCTGATGGAAACTTGAAGACATAATGCCATTCTAAGATACATTTCATAAATTATTTAGCAGAACAAAGAGGGAAATCAAAGGTATTTTTGACAGCCGACACTGTCAGGAGTAAGGACGAACTGCTTTGAGTCTGACTTTTCACTATCTCATTATTTTGTGATCCTTTTTTATCAAGACACACCGAGATACCCACTGGGGACCTGCATTTATCTATTTTTAGCTTGATTGACTGTGACAAGTGATCAGCTGACCTCTCCCTCAAAAATCGGATCTTTCTTCGACTGGTGAACTACCAGATTGCACGGACAGCAACACTTTCAGTGAGGATGGAGGTACTGAGAGAAGAAGACCCAAAGTCATTTTTTTCATTAGTAGTGGGATGTTTAGAAGTAAAGTAAGGGGATGTAAAAAGGTTACATTGGATGTAAAAAGACTATCCTGAGTGAGTAAACAAAACTTTTGTGCAGCAGTAGAAAACAAAGGGGCTGGTTTTAAAACTACTGCAATTCTACAGAGAATAGTGTGACTATACCTTGGGGCACTGACAGGAAACAACATTCACATTTCCTCAGGGTGTGGGAGAGATGGATAGAATAAGACAGGAGAGAGGAAAGGAGAAGGAGCGAAAGGGGACAGGAAACAGGGCTATAGATAGAAAGACGGTCAGTACAGCGAATGTATGGCATTTGAAGGTTTAAGCAGCAGCAGCAGCCTGGAGCATTGATTCTCGTCTTGTCCCTTTGAGATGGGAGCATTCGTGAGTGTGCTGATGTGTAATCAGTCTGATGAGCCATGTTGTGTTATGGTGAGACAGTAAGCTCCCGGGCCTTAAAAAAAAAACAGAAGTCAGGCAAGTATTTAAACTACTATAGCGTAGAAATGCACAGAAAATGGGAGTCATAGCTGATAATTTGCAATTTCCATTGATATCTAACAAGCTAATTCTAGATTAGACTGATTCCAGTTCTTTATTTTAAGGTCTGCAACACAAAGAAATAAGCAGCCGGTTTTTTGACGGCGGTAGTAGTTTTGAAAACGGCCAGAGTGCCAATCTTTGGCCGACTGATTGATGCATCTCCATCATAGTGGCCTAAAAAAAAAAACATGCACTGGGATGATTGGGTTTTTACTTTAGCCCATCTTTAGTACATGGTGCTCAAACAGCTGGCACAGATACGGTGGGAAAGAGAGGTAGGGAGTAAGAATTTAGAAACTGGATGAGCTATTGATTTGGATAAAGGTGGCTGCCAATGAAAAGCTAGACGAGGCCAACATTTATCTAACAACCACGGCGCAGCACACACACAGACGGACTCAAAGCCGCCTGAACGACAAATCAGGCCCCCTCACACCGTGAGCTGAGCTCAGCAGGATTGGCGGAGCGGAGCTGAGTTTAATGTTTGGTATTCAGCCCGAGCCACAGATGAATTATAGGTGACACCTCAACACCTCTCTGACAACTTTGTGCCTTTCATCACAATTTGACACCGTATTTATTTGGAGGATGTAGAGCTCACTTCACTGTTACAGAAAAGGTATTGCAGAGTCATTTTTAGCTCTAGAACTTCTTTTTTTTTTTTACAGTTTGTTATAGTACAAAGACAAACTTGCATGTGTTTTTTTTGGTATTTGATGTGATAGACCAGCATAAAGTAGGGTATAATTTTAATTTGGGGCTGCCCAGTGGTGCAGTTGGCAGCACTGCTGCCTTGCAGCAAGAAGGTCCTGGGTTTGAGCTGCATGGACTTTGCATGTTCTCCCTGTGCATACATGGGTTCTCTCCAGGGTACTCTTGCTTCCTGCCATAGTCCAAAAACATATCCATTAGGTTAATTGGTCTCTCTAAATTGCCCTTAGTGCATGCATGGATCGTTGTCTGTCCCTTGTATCTCTGTGTTACCCTGTGATGGACTAGTGACGTGTCCAGGATGTACCCTGCCTCTTGCCCCATGAGGCAGCCACCCACCACCCACCCCCATGACTCTACATGGATAAAAGTACTCATGATTTGCAAGTCTGGCGTGGATATGCTAATGGGAACTCGGAAGGAGCTGCAAAGACACACAGGTCAGGTGGGAGATAGTGGATTGAATAACTATCAGTTGCACACTCCACATGTCTGACATCACGTCACCCTTAGAAAACCGTGTCTATCGCAATAAGATGGTGACTACATGATGGTGTGGGGATGCTTTTAGCAGCTGAAGCTGATCGGTGTTAATGGGAAGATGGCTGGATTTAAAACCAGGGTGATTCTGTGAGGAAACACACAGGTTCACCTTCCCACAGGACAGTGACTCCAAATGGACAGCCAGAGCAACAGTGGAATGGTTTAGATCAAAGCGTGTAATCTAAACGGCCAGAATGGCCCAGTCAAAGTTTACACCTAAATCCAACTGAGAATCTGTGCCGAGGCTTTTAAAGTACAGTTCTCAAAACATTAAATCCAATCTGACTGAGAAGGATGAGCAAAAATGACACTCCGTACTCTAGATGTACAAAGCTGGCAGAGACACACGCCAAAGGACTTGCAGCTGTATTTGCAGTGAAAGGAAGTTCCTCCGAAGTTCAGGAGAGGTGAACACAAATGCATGTTGCAATTTTCACATTTTAATTTCCACCAAACAATCATGCACTACATTGGGTTGGTCTATCACAAAAATGTCTTAATGGAATGCTGTAATACAACAAAACGGTCAACCGGTATGAATATCGTTGCAAACCACTGCTGCTTTGACTGGGATCTGTGTTCATTTATTTTATTTAACAGAACTCTGAAACAGACGTGGTGGATGTTGAACGATCTTGTATTACATAACAGATTAAAATAAGGACTTAAAGTAGTAAAGTCATAGGACGTTGACATGTAAGAAATTGGCAAACGCATGCATTTTCATTAAGATCTCACAACCCAACAAAAAGACCAGCTGTCAATAGTTCAGTCACTTGATAAACTGATGCGTCTTTTTAGTATCAGTGCCATCACCAAAACGCGTGGCACCCGTAAAGCGCGTTGCGCACTTTTAATCAACTATTATATTAACAACAAAGATCTCTATTTTAACGTTACCATTTCAACCATTTTCGAACATAAAGGAGAAAGTTTCACCAGTAATGACCAGCAGCCTACCTCAGACATGATGATCATACGCTTTCTACTTGGATCCGCGCAAGAGAAAAAGCTTAAACCCAGACGCGTCAAGTAAAGACAAATCTCCGCTGACAGAGGGAAAAAATAACCACCGGCTCCCGTTTCTTTGCCCGGGCGCCTCTCCGCCTGCGTGTGTGAGAGCGCAGCCACAGAGCTGAGCCTCACTTCACACCAAGAACCGAGCCAGACACCTCCAAGGGATGAGGGGAGGGGTTTCAGACACCTACCAGCTTTACGTGCCCGACGCGCTGTTCCTGTGACATCTTGGAAGTATCCCGGAATGATTTTTGGGGAGGAAAAAAAAATTATAAGAACGGGTTCAAAAGCTAGACATACTGCAAATGACTCCTTCCCATCTGTGGGAGACTCCGCGTAAAAAAAAAAAAAACACAACTCCAAAACGCCAGCCCCTGAAGCGTTCCGTCTGTCGGCCAGACTCAGAGCAAGTCAGCTGCGCTGCTCCGCTGGCGACAGCTCCCAGGCAAAGCGGAATATTCAACTTTGGATAAACGAGAGAGGGAAAGAGAGAAAGAGGAGGAGAGGGGAGGGGAGGGGAGGCAGACAATCGCAGGAAAAACGGCTCCTCCCACCCTCCCATTACAAAACGCAGAAGCGAGCAGATAGAAGGTTCTGCGCGCCCCGCCTGAGCCGCGGAGCGCCGAGTGTTAACGCCTATTTAACTCAGTGAATGTGTACTTTAGCAGCAGACTGCAGGTCAAACTTCGAAGCGGCTTTATTAAAAGAATTTCCAGGAGTCAGACAGCGAGGTCACACAGGGTTAATTCATCTGCACGCAGCTGTTTTCCAGTCAGGATGACAAATGTGGCCACAATTCCCATTTTACTTTCTTATTTTGGCAAAAAAAAAAAAGAAAAAAAAAAGAAAAAAAAAAGAAATGATGTAACCCCGAGCAATACACGCAGATTGGTAATTAAACAGCATACACTTTTCATTATTATCACTTAAAGCAGAAAAGTAGAGAAATTAAGGCTTGAAATCCCAAACGGCCCACGGGCATCAGTTACAATATTCATAGGTCAAAAGTAGCACACATGTTTTATAACAGCAATATAACGCTTAGACTCTAGCCATTATTCGTCAGTGAAGTGTGGGAGGAAGAGGATAGATCACATTTATATATATATATATATATATATATATATATATATTGCATTTAAAAAGAAAAATCTGAAAAAAAATGAGGCATATGTTTGTATTTAGCCTCATTTACTCTGGTGCCCTGTAATAAAATCCAAAAGCCTTCAAAAGTCATCTAATTAGTAAATAGAATCCAGATGGGCTTAATGGCGCATATGTCCAGCTGTTCTGTGAAGGCCTCAGGGGTTTGTTAGAGAACATGGTGAACAAACAGCGTCATGAAGACCGATGGACACAGCAGACAGGTCAGCGTGAAAGTTAGGGAGAAGTTAGACAAGGGTCACATCATAAAACAATATCCCAACCTGCGAACATCTTAGAGTGCACTGTTCAGTCCATCCTCTGAAATGGAAAGAGTAGGGAACAACAGCTAACACACAAAGATGTGAAAGTATTCAAGTATCAAAGTATTATTCAGAGAAACTGCCAACATTACCAATGGTTATTCTGAAGAAGCTGCAGGGATGCAATGTTCTCCACTGAAGTGTGGCAATAAAAAAAGCCATTGTTGAAAGAAAACGATAAGATGGTCCATTTCCCACTAGACACAAGCCACATAATGGACATGGCAAACACGCGGAGGAAGGTTTGGATGAAACTAAAATAGAGCTTTGTGACCTGTGGGTGAAATTCTACGAGCAGCAGGAAGTTAATACGGCACATCACCTTGGAACGCAGCATCTCTACAGTAAAACACGGTGGTGGCAGCATCATGGTGAGGGGACGGTAAAAGGAAGCACGTCAGAGATCGGAAGGTGAGTGGAATTAAATACAGGGTAATGTTGAAAGAAAACCTTATAAAAGTTCGCAGACGCTTGCAATCCCGACTGGATGTTGTTGAGCTATTTTTACATGGAAGAACTGGGGAAACAATATGTCACTGAGTCAAAACTTTGGTCGTATAAAGCTGTGATTCAAAGGGGCTTACACTTTTAGTTTTACATCTTTCCATAAATGTCAAAGCTGGGTACTATTCCGTGTCAATCTATCACAAAAAACAACAAACAAAAAATAAATAAAATACATTTCAAGTTTGTGTTTGTAATGTGGGAAAATGTGGAGACGGTTTGTTGGGTATAAATCTGCAAAAGACCGTGTGCCAGTGTTCACCTTGAACTTTGTCCAGATCAGCTGTTAGTGGATGCGTGTTGTGCCACTTGAGTATGTGTGTCTGTTTAATTGGAGACAATACCGGGGTTAAGAGGCAGACTGGCCCAGCAAGTTGCTGCTATTTGCATGCCGTGACCTGCACCTGTATGACCTCTCATAGCACGGCACTCTTCTTTTCTCTTGTGCGCTGCCTGATGCATTGTTGTAACAGGCAGTGAGGTCACGCTATCAATATAAACACAGGCATAAAGCACAATATGGTGAATGGTACAGATATTACTCTTTATATTACAAAAAAACAATCTGACAAATATAAGACTACTGCATCTGACATTTAATGAAATAACCACGTACCAGTGTTGCAACATCGGCAATATGAATAGAGCCATTGATACGAGGCCTGATTAATTAAGCAGAGCTATTTGCTGACTAGGACAGGGGTTAGAGTCAGACTCCTGCTTCCACAACACAACAGGGAGGCTGTTGTGGGTAAAACGGTGCCCAGACAAGGTGTGTCCTGACAAGCAGGCGCGTTCTCAGACTGTCAACAAGATATTACCACGCAAGGTGTCTGGGGTCCTGCTGGGTCCTTTAAGTTTCTAACTCGTCATATTTACCCATGTGTCTAACTTCAGCACATCTGCGGACACAGATCTAAGGCCAAATATTGTCTTGAAACCTGTTTTTTTTGTCCCCCATTTGCAAAACCTCTCGTGTGTGAACTATTAGCTGAACAGCTCTACTGTGGGTTGACCATATCAGGTAATCTATGTTTACTTGTCCCTTTTGTTACAGATATCAAAGAGCTGTGGTTGTGCTACCAGACAAACAGGTTGACTAGAACGTCAGTCCGACCGCATGATAACAAATGTCATGTACGGCTTTGTAAATCAAAGAGGCTGACTCTACCACGGTCATTACCTGTAGGACCTTTGTGGAGCTAAAACACAGACTGGCCAAGACTCCACCGTAACTCATACTTATCGTTCCTATTTAAAGCCCGTCTGTGTATGTGAATTTATAAAAATAGCACTCTTCGCTGAGGACATAGTAAGACCAAGTCGCGAGTGAATATCATGCCAAATCCCTGCGGGAGGTATTTTGAGTTCTAATAGGTCTTTTACCCTTTGAGCCTGACAGAACGGCTGCCTGATTGACTGTGCAGACTAAGCCTGGATTCAGCCCGAGGCACCCACCAGTGCTGTCTTCACTTTCTGACCGCATGGACATCCGAGCTTTCTGAGCCTGGTAGTCAGCTGCACTGAGCGGCAGCTTTTAGCATCCAGCCCTCTAAATGAACTCTGTGTTTTGTGGGTTGGCGAGCACTAATGTATGTTTACTCACCAAGTGTTCAAAGCAGCTCTTTTATTCGCCGCAGCAATCGGTCACAGGATTGCTATAGACATTTTGTTTGAAGCCAGTTTCTTTTTTAATCTCTCTCGTTGGCATTCTGAGCCGCTGAGACTCACTTCCAATTATGCTGTTATACCCGTGTGATTACAGCAACCGTATTAGCAAATATACAGCTGATATTGAGATCCTCGCTAACAAGGAAGCGGTTTGGCTTTAACGGATTGTAAATGTATGGGGAGAAAAGTTGGAAGATATACTATTGAACAATTTGATTTGACTCATGCTGGGGTTACTGATTGTGCGTGAAGCGACATTATTCGTCATCACTAGGGACGTAGCAAAACATCCGGCTCACAAGATGAAACAATGCATGATATTGAGCTTACAAGACCGATATGAAAGTTTTTCATCATCAAATAAACTATGTTTGAAAGAGTCTATAATCAGAATAGAGTAGTTCATTTCAGATCTGACCGGTCTGTACAAATATGGATTTTGTGTTTGTCTAAGGTGGTAGTGAAGCCAAAAAGTATTGGATATGACCTTTTTTGAGTTATTGCAAATCCAATAAAGGTTTCATTATCTTAAGGTGGGTGTTAAAAAAACTCTCTGTATTCAGCTTTAGGTTTGAGCACTTAGAATATTTTACATTGTCAGATGATCAAATCCAGGCCAGACTCTTTGAAAAACCTGTGCTGTAGGCCTTTACTGTAAGCAGTGATACGAAGATGTGAAGCAGATGATAATTCCAGTGCTTGTTGCGGTTATTCTTTGGTGCTGTCTCTTTATAATGAGAAGTCAGCTAGTCAGCTAATTTCCTAGTTGGAAATTTAACAAATATGTCCTCTGCTCTGGCTCGAAAAGTCGGGATTCGTCAGGCAGAGCTTAGTATCAAATGTGGCTACCATGCAAGTGCAACACAAAAGTTACAGGTGCAAGCCACTGACTGGCAATTCTGATAGTTTGGATCTTATCTATCTACAATCAACCATAACACTTTAAAACCTTTATGTGTGAGCATGGTCCTGTAGTGCAGTGGTCTCAAGTCCTCGACGACTGCTGTCCAGCAACTTTTAGATGTGATCTTTGCCCTACTCACCTGACTCAAATGGCTAAACTGCCTCGCTAGCATGCAGTCAAGCTCTACAGAACCCTGCTACTAAGCTTATGTTTGAGTCAGGTGTGTTGAAGCAGAGACACATCTAAAAGTGGGAGGACACCTTCCAGTGAGGCCTGGCGTTTGAGACCACTGCGTTAGTGGTTGAACACCTAAAATAGAGAGACATACGACACCCTTCTTACATCACACTTCCATTTCGTGATCTTCACACCTTTATGGCTCGCAATCAACTGAAAGGTCCCAACACAAAAAGATTGAAGGCACTTCACCAGTATTACACCCCTTACCCACCTCAGGAAGTAGCCACTACTAACTCCAAGGGGTAGCATGGGGTTTTGGAACGAGTGTGATGTCGCACAAAGCAAACCAGACAGTAGCTGCAGGAGCAGGCGTCTGCTGATGCACACAGAGAACAGTGACGTCATCATCTAGTGTCCATCTGATCTAAGAAATATGTTTAGCAGAATCTGATGCAGATAACAAGTTGAAGCTTGGCTTGTATTTAAAGCACAGGATGCACTTGGGCAGAGGCCCTGCATGACGACTGAGACACAGAGCTGAGTGCGGTATGTGGCGTTTCCCCTTGAGAAAATTTCACACCTCATATACAGACCAATGCTGCATGTTCTACGTCTCAACCCTTTGGTTCCTCAAGCGTAGCTGGATGATCTGAAAGCTTTGTTGCAGAACAATGAACCAAAATGTCATCACCAGCTCTTGCTAATAGTGGTTAACACCACAAAAATGATCAAATACCACAGGTTTTGTGATTTGCAACTAGAACACGTTAAACTCGGGTAACATTTAGCATACCCTTCTAGTGCTTACAAACATTCATATCTTCTCTATCAACTTCTGCATTCCTAAAATACTGCCGCAAAAAGATTTGAGTGGGGCGGCGCTCGCTTTTAGTATAACCAAGTACTGTCAGCCAGCCCACCAATCGGGCTTTATTGGTCAACAGGATCAACACAAGATGGTAAATCAAGAGCTGCTTTCTTTCTTACATCAAAATGAGAGCCTCAAACATAAGTCACAGGGTGCCAAGATGAACACACTCACCTTCTATCCACAAGTTTTTAATATTGGCTTCCATTGATACGCACCTATCGCTGGTCACCACACCTAGAATCATATTTACATAAAGTTGCACAGTACTGTTTCAACTGTAATGGACCCTTTTCCATGTTTTCAGGCAATATTTACATTAGCTGACACACACACACACACGCACACACACACACACACACACACACACACACACACACACACACACACACACACACACACGTTCATAGGGCTTATAAGTTATACATGAAGCACATATCTCCATCATACACAAGTGACAGCAAGGAGGATGTGTATGTGGGAACGTTCTTTCTCTTGTCCATCAACAATAATAATTGTGTGCAGGGGAAAAGTAGGAACAGAACCTTAAACCCTCCGATTAACAGAAAATGTTTAGTAAAACCAACAAGTGAATGTATGCCCCAGCTTTCAACGCACAGATTAACAGCAGCTCGTGTTTGATAGTTTACATAAAAGAGGCTCCTTCAGCTAACACCGGTATTAGGAAAAGAGTGATGAATTCGTATGAAGGACGAAGGGTAAGTGACAGAATGAGGACAGGCTGTAGGAGTGAGGCTGCTGTTGACAGTAAACCCGTTGGCCAACAGAGATCCGGCCTCACCATTGTGGTGCTGTGGCCCAAGCATGTGGCAGAGCACATATCAAATTACCATCAGCTTAACAACACTTCGGTAAGAGTGTGTGAGTGCATGTGTGTGTGCAAGCTCACCACACACACACACACACACACACACACACACACACACACACACACACACACCTACAGAAACACTCATGGACGTCGACATGCATGCTGCCATGACAAATGACCAGTACCATCAAACAGTGTGAGTCCAGAGGAAATGCATCAGCTCCTCTCCCGCCTCTTTCCTCTCCCAAAGCCCACTGCTCATCAGAGACTTGTTGTCCCAGTCTATCTGTGTGCCGTAACATGAGGGGATTAAGTAAAACGCTCATTGAAACCGTCTTCAACTTGCTTTTCTACTGTGTTGAGCAAATGTATAGATAGAATACTCACTACCTGCAAAGCTAACTTCTACTTCACTTATTTCTCCTAAGTTTTAGTCCTCAACACATGGGTTGAGGACAGCATGTCCAAAATGTATCTGTATTGAAGGGGAAGAGGTATTTATCCTGTAATGTATCCTGTAAGCATCTTTTTAGGTATTTTTTTTTTGTTCCCATGTTCAGGAGCACATGTAAACATTTTCTCAGTAAGTATATATTTTTAAACGCATCGTACCGACTAATGTCTTGTTGTCTGTCTTTACACTCAAACTTAAGCAACATCCAATGTACTTATCTAGTGGTCATTGGGCAGCACACCGCTGATTGGTCCATTTCAATCCATGGGTTTAATATGTTGCTAGCTCATCCTTTACAACTTCAACTCTTTGACAAGGTTTAGGGGGGTGTTTGGGGGAGTTTTCCAACCCTTTCTCCAGAAGAGCATTTGTGAGGTCAGTCACTGATGTTGGACACGATCCCACTAAGAGTCTCTGTTTTAATTCATCCCAAGGTCATCCCAAAACAAGTTACATATTTTTTAAATGATATTTGAACATACCAAGATACACCTGTGCATTGCTGAAAATCCTTCCACCAGAAGAACAGGACAAATGGTCTGAGGTGTCCACTGAGCCTCTAAACTCCCCAGACACCACTCAAAGCACAGCCCCATCCACACAGAAGGGGCCCTCCTGTTCCCACAAAGTTGGAAACATGAAAGTGATAATAACATCTTGGCATCCTGAAGCATTAAAACCCAGACTGCTCTATTGGATCTCTGGCCTGTATAGCATTATAAAGAACACGTCTCCTCAGCTCTAGAGTCCAGTTACAGCGGGCTTCACACTACTGCATCCAAAGCTTTGCACTTGCATTACACTTGGGGGTGTACAGCTCAGATGCAGCTGTTAGGCCACTGAAACCAAGCCATGAATATCTCAACACAATGTTTCTGATCTAATCTAAAAGCCACATGAAGCTTTGAGGTCCGCAGCTATTGACTCTGCAGAAAGTGGCTGACCTTTACACAATTTGCTCCTCAGGATCTGCTGACCTAGCTATGTGATTTCTCATGGCCTACCACTTTGTGGGTTGCTGTCGTTTCCATTTGCTTCCGCTTTATTATGGTACGCCTAACAGTTAACTGTGAAATATTTAGTAGTCAACAACACTGAACCTATTTCACAGGTGGCATCCAATCACGGCACCATGTTGGAGTTCACTGAGCTCCATTTTATAGACATGTGGCCACTGGAGTGACTGAAACCGAATACAAATTCAATGATTTGGAAGGATGACCCAGTATGCTAGCAATACAATGGCTGTTTAACACATTATGTCTAAAATGTGTTTACCTGGAGGCGAAACACTTTTGTGAACGATTTTTGTCAATTTGTTTCCCATCTGTTAACAGAGGCGTCAGCGTTCTAAAAACAACAGACTCACAATACCATGCTGAATTAAAAGGGGTGTCTTTGGGCCTTCTTATTTTCAATATAAAATCATGAAAGGATAAACAGATCAATAAAACCTGCGAGGGCGTAAAAAAAAAAACAAGTAGCTAAAAACAGATTTCCATTAGTCTCGCTAAATCTCACCAACGACGACTGCTGATACTGTTTGCTCTGCCATCAAAGCAGAAAATACATTTGTACAGATCTTTGCAAGTGAAGATGAAGTTTTGTTTTTAAGGATGAGATTTTTACATTCATGGTGCTGAAAGGGCTGGATTTTCCCATAGAAAACATCCCTTTAACTGTACAGCGTGTGGTTTCGTATGCTGTATACTTTTGCCTTGAAGTGACAAAAGGTTGGAGTTAATGAACACAGACACACAGCCTCAAGTAGAAGCACTGAATCCATTAATTTCTGCATACTCTGGCACTTAGTGCCAGAGTATGCAGTATGGACATCAAATAGATTTGGACAGATTTAGATTAGAGCGGCAGCGGGGACAGGGTCAGATCTGATTGATACGGAAAGATTACGTACATGTGATCTGGCACAGAATTAAAGACCAAGGGCCTACGGTCGGATAAAATGAAAACTCCTCGTTCAATGAATGGCAACAGCTGCATGAGCACGTGTTCTCAGCAGAGACAGTGCCTCGACTTTCTTATCACAGTGGCGTTGCCTTCTTCACCCTTTGGCCCAACACCAAGACAGCTTGGAGCCAAAGAAGACAGACGACTTGTGAAGATATACGGCAAAACTCGGAGTGCTGATGACTGCTGCTGCCAGTGGAGACAGAGAGAGAGAGAGAGAGAGAGAAAAAAACAAAGCAACACATTCTTTATCTGGTCATTTGAATGAACTTCCCAGTGACCCATGCCCTGTACTGTTGTTTGTCATTCAGCACAATGAAATTACAGATACTTCTGTACAGATTTCAACACAAAGGGAAAGGGGAGTAATTCCAAACAGAACATATTTTGATTACATAATCACGTCTGGTGTATTGGACGGGTGGTGGTAGGAGTCAGATTTTTACCACTGAATGGTAGTTTCAAGGATATTTTTAATGACTTTGGAGCCCTTTCAAAGATAAAATGACAAAAGGTTGACAGAATGTCTCGGTTTCTTACAGAAATGACATTCTTTAATCAAAATATCACTGGACCCATGCACTTGTGCCGACCGGACCGTTTATCCCCACACAGAAAATCTGCACCACTGTTGAAGATAACTGTTGAACAGAACATTGTTTCTACCACGGTGAACTGATGCATTATCCACCATAGATAGAGATGTGTAGGTTTTAGAAACTAAGCATTTGCACATAGCTTTTAAAATTAAGTTTGAGATGGAGGGTCGGAGGTGGCAAAATAACATTTTCTATGCAAAGCTTGCTTTATCACTATATCTAATGCAGTGAAAGAAAATAATCAGGGTGGACCTTGAAGAGCTGAAAGGTCGTGCGAATGGTAGAGATTAAAACTGGAAGGTCATTTTTGACTTCGGAAAGAGAAATGTTTCACCGGTGCAAATCTGAATTGATCACTGAATTACTTTCTTTCAAGCAGAAGTACATCTCAGGGTAATATAGGCAGTTATTTAAAAAAAAAAAACGTGTGACTTTAAGACAAGAAAAAAGACTCTAAAACACAGAAAGATATTCATGTTTATCTGTACGTTTTTTTTACAGAATTTCTACAATGAAAAGGGCCTTTCTAATCAGCAGCTTGTCTTGCACTAAGGTTTATTTCAAATAAAATGGAGCATTAAAGAATTGTAACTGCCTCTAGAGTCTTGGGCAAAGAACTACGAACTACTAGCAGTACAATTCCTTTTTAAAACGACTGAATAGCTTAATAAAGAGTTATTTCCTTTGGAGACACGAAGTCCCGTTATATATTATAGTAGAAACTGACAAGGCACTGTTTTATGCAACAGCGCCGAGACATTTACAACTTCATATGACAACCTTTCACATTAATGTCCTCCTAAGACCTTACAGAGAATTCTGGAGTCAAACCCGGTTTTAACACATTTCCATAATGTCACATCCATTTGCTTTACTTGATTAACTCACCAGTATGGGAACATGAGGTTTGTAGTCAGCTGTCAAGTACTGTAGGATCAATAGGTTTTAGTTAACCATGCTATAGAAAATAAGAGCTTGATGTCACCAGACATTATTTAGTATGTATCATTTAGTATACATCATAAAGTTATTTAAAAAATGACTTCAACAATTTACAGAAAGCTAAATTATGTCTAATAACCAGTAACACATGTTCTAATAGTTAATTCAATGAACTGTCTACCAGGTATAGTTAAAGTCAGCTGGACTCCGTAAAATGAATTCTTGCTCCCTCACAAATTAAAACCAGGAACATTACAAGTGTCATATTTAACGAATATCATTCAATTATTTTGCAGAAGCATTTCTGGTCTTTAACGTAGAGGATGCTACCTGTACATTTTCAGTAGTAGAATTCATTTTACAAAATATGTTTTATTATGAACTTAGTTAAATAGTAAATTTGACCAGAAAGTATAATATTTTGTATAGTGCCTGTTTCCTGAACATAATAAAAACTGCAAATTAGAATCAGCAAAAAAAAGCTTCAATTAGTGCATATCTAGTGCCAACTATTTGAAGAAAATAGCACATTCCATGTGTAATGATTCATGGTCTCCCACCCCTCATATTAGTAGTCTGAGTCTTTAAACTGATTTAACACACCAGAAAAATATTGGTGTTTTTTTTTTTGGTGCACGGTTATTTAGTAGACAAATTGTCTACTCTGTTCTCTATTCCCGGCTTCAAAAAGACTGACTTCTACCCTGTTTGGTTTGTAATGTTCAATTTTTGACATGCCTTCCCTTTAAGGTTCAGAACGGTTCAGATCGTATTAGTCAGGCATTCTGCCGCTTTTGAGCTGTTAACAGGTTTCTGGGTCCCGATTTCAGCAACTTTGAAAGTCTTTGAAAGAAACCCACGTTGAGTCCCATTGGAACGGCTGCTTTGTGTTCAGCCACAGATACGGTATGCTATGCAGACTGCGTAGCTCTCATTTGCCAGGCACGGCGCGTGTTGTTTAGGATTACAGACATTTCAAATCATCCCTTATCTCGCGGCGGATCAATAGGGCCCCTGCTGCTGAGCACATTTCATTTCTACCACGGTACAAACCTTACACATCCTCTGAAAGATTGCCTGCTAAAACCAATAAGTCAGTACATTGGACTGGCCGTAGTCTCAATGACATTTTCTTTCTATTTGGAGAGCTCCGCCGGGTAAAATCTAAGCGGCCCGGCCGGTTCTCAGCCTAGTAAATCACGCGGAGGATGGGAATCACTGAGGGTACTTTTGATCACAGATCACTGACATGATAATCAGTTTCTGCATATAGATCAGACGCAACGGAGTGGAAATTAAAGTCTCGCTGGTTTAGAGCATATGCTATTGCTGATTACTGTTTAACAAAGCCCGCGTATCCTGCTGCAGAAGGCAGCCCACGGAGGTGGGAGAGAGGGAGAGCGGAGACAGAAAAAGCAAAAAGGAAGAGGAGGGATGTGGAGAAATATGGGTCAGACAGAGAAAGACAGTGAGAGCTCAATGTAAATGAAAACGTGTAAACATGTACAGGCTAATCTCATTATCCCCCCGCCCTCCATCCTCCTGGGCCTGCGATCAGACGCCCGATTAAAGCTGGAGATGAAAGAAGAGACGCAGAGGATGGAGGTGGAGGTAAGAGGGAGGGAAAGGAAATAGAGGACGCCAGAGGTAGATGGAGAGTCAAATTGAGAGGAAATAAGTAGCAATTGAGAAACAGCATGCATGAAAATCCAGTATATAAATATATCACACATTCTATGAGCTGTTCATTTACGTGAGAAAAGGCCTAGTAATGTAGGAAGAAATAGAAATTTTAACTTAAATAGAGTTAAGCTCTGTTGCATGGAATAGCTAATGAGGCTAATGCCATTTCTAGGTTAGAGTTTAATATCTATAAGCATTTATATTTATTCGTAAAATTGTAGGATAATTGGCTAGTTGACGTTAGTTGCAAAAACTTCAATTTCTTTTTCACCTTCACACTGGAAGCTCAAACTGCTACAAAACTATTAGAGAACAGGTGAAAATAAAAGGATATCAGAAGTAAAATCAGGTTCATTAATCATCTCCACAGACTGTATGCCCGTCTCATTTTTCTTTCCCTGTCACAGTTCCTGGTTTAGCAGTAAAGGGTTAATCCTTTTTTTTTTTTTTTTTTACGTTTTTAACCCTTTAGAGGCGTTCTCATCATTCTGACCCATATTTCATGTTTACTGAAAGGAAAGGAACATTAATTCAGTTTTCAGTTGGCGACTGGTTCGGCTTCCTTTCATGATATTTCTGCAAAGAACGTGTCAAACAACACATTGATGAAAGCACTCAGAAGATCCAGGTATGAAGTTATTAATAAGGTTGCGTTCAGGTCAGCTGGACATGAGGGTAATAAAAGTGTGGGAGCTGTAAGCGAAACCATGGCTGGGTGAAAACAAAGGCAAATGCTTTGCTGCTGTGTGGTACAACTCCATTCGGTATGTTACACAAATCTACAGCACCTGCAGCTACCACAAACTTCAGTGTATCTTATTGGGGATTTTATGTGATAAACCGAGAGAAAGAAGACCAAAAATGTGAAGTAGTAAGAAAATGATACGTGTTTTTTTTTAAATAAAAATCTGGCTTGTATTTGTATTCAGTCCCCTTAAGTCAACCCCTTATTGATCCACCTTTTAATGCCATTACAGCTACGGGTCTTTAAGACAGCAGATCTACAGACTGAAGTTTTTAACCCATTCTTTGCAATGTAGCTCAAGCGCAGTTATTTTTTGAAAGAGAGCAGACGGAAAAAGCAGTTTTCAAATCTTACCACATATTGTGGAATTGAAGTCTGGGTTCCTACTGGCCCATTCTAACATCTGGATCTGGTTAAATCTAATCAACTTCATTTTGGTTCTGTCAGTAGGTTTAGGGTCCTTGTCCTGCTAGAAGGAGAACAAGCTTCTGAGAGGTTTTCTTCCAGGATAGCCCCTGATTTTGCACCACCCATGTTTCCACCCATGTTTCCATCAACTTCCTGCAGCTTCCCCGCCCCTGCCGAGGAAAAGGATTCCCACACCACAGCATGATGCTGCCAACACCATGTTTCACAATAGAGATGGTGTGTGCTAGCAATGTGAAGTTACATTTTGCTCATTTGTTCAGAGCACCTTCTTCCAGATGCCTGCTGTGTATCTTCAGATTAATTAGAATGGATTTTTTAAGAGTATCAAAGCGTTTTACATTAAAAAAAAATATAACGTAAAAACCATGTATCTATTTACTCCCAATTATGTGCTGAAAAAACACAAGATCACAAATCTCAGAAAAACAGCATCTTCCTGGGGCACCAGTTTGTTTATACCTATCATCCACATACTTTGTGCACTGCAAGAGAGAGAAAGAGTGAACTGGGCTAATGATCGCTGGCATCAGGGAATATTCCTGTTCTCCTTTCTTTTTTTTCCCCCCTCTTGAGGACAACGACAGAGTTGGAGAAGATGCAAGTTGTTTCCACTTAACAAAGCAGCTGGCAGACAGGTCTGTTGTGCTTATGACAGAGAGATATTTCTTTTTAATAAGCTGGAAGGTGACACCCAAATTAAACCGAGTTGTAACAGGTAGTGCAGCAGCATTTCACACTTGACATATTTCCCGCTGCTGTTAGACCAGACAGCATGAAATGGGTACTAAAGGTGTAGTCATAGCGCCGACTGTGGCTGCCTCTAATAGAAGTGTGTTAACAAGCTCTTACAACAACAGTAGCCACAGGAAATAAAAGCCACAATCCAGTTAATGGAAAAAAAAATGTTTTAAATATTATTCCCCTGGACTGATAACTTTACTGACTTTTATTCCAACGAAAAAATGTAATCTATGCCTGATCCACCTTGCACTTTCTGTTCGTCGCTGCTGATTCTGATTACTTGCCTTCACAGTTTGTCGCCACCTCCATTCCGAGTCTTTCTTTTCGCTTCCCCCATAGCGCGCCGCCCCCTTCCCCACTTCTGCTCAGTCAAAGCAACAGCGGAGCTCTTCATCAGGCAGATGTCAGGCATCTGTCACAGTCCAGGCCAGTCTTGGCATGATTGATTTTTGGCCCACCTGCGTCTTTCGTAATGACCAACTGTCAGTTGTTTTACTGCTTGCCCCTCTCTATTTTCTGTGGCTGCAGCATCTAGGAGCTAAATCTCTCTGCTCAGACCTACAGTGCATTATCTCGCTTGTCTTACAATAGAATTTATGTGCGTACAACGCGGAAACCTTCCCGTCTCCCCTGCGGTCTCTGCTGAGATTACCTTTGCGTATGGCTGTTTTAAGGCAACAAATAATTGTAAGTGCCCCAGTCTTCTATAGTCTTTCAAGTATGCAAGACTGTTTGTTGTTATGTCTGAGTTGTTATTTGGTCTTAATTTTAAAACCAACCTGGTTGAAGCTGCAGCCTCACAATGAAAAGACATCAGAGCTCTGACATGGTATATTTCCTGGGCTGCAAACCAATTTAATTTCTATCAGAAAGTCTTGTGCTTTCTATATCTTCTCTATTATGAAAGGAAAAATTCAGATCTTATCACAAAACAATTTTCTATCATAAATGAATGGCGGAGCAATGAAAGAACGCTTGATTAATAAAATATAAAGCATATTTGGGCAGAGTGAGGCCATAGAGTTTTTTTTTGTCTGATTGCCATCTTATAATTAATGTAAACACTAATTTCTAGGAACTCAATTTTTTTTAATTATTAGTTATTATTAACGGTATTTTTGTTATGTCTTCTTGCATTGTTTTCAAATTACATTTTTTTTTCCGCATGCACCTCATTTTGCCTTACTTCGTTTTCAAAGGCTTTAAAGAGAAATGCATTGAGAATTTGGCTACAGCCGAATCTGGTGGGTGGAATCAGTCAGAAATTTAAAAGTCCTATTTTTTACCGATCAGTAAATGCATCATCACTGAAGTTGAGGAAGCTCAGTAAAGAAGAATCAAAGTTAGCCATATCCTGTATCAGAAAAGGGCTTTTAAAAGCAAAGTCCATCTAAGCCTAAGCACAGAGACTTAAAGGAGAAGTCCGGTCATATTCAGAATTCAAACTTCTGAAAGTACTTTAAATATACAATTATTACATACTGTTCAATAAATGATAAGTTCTTTTAATTAAGAGTAATTTTCATTTGAATGTGCTTTACTGGAGGCATCCATGTTTGTGACATCATGGTGCGGTATCGGCTGACCATATTTGGTCATTAATGGCCGCTCCCAGACTCAGTCATTGCGACGACAATTAATACATTTCTTTTTTTTTACTGATTAACGCTACATTCATTAAATCACCTCAAAAGTATTAGTTTTAGGTATAGATAATGATCCATTGATTCTTCCTAGCTGACCGGACTTCTCCTTTAGGAAGCTACTTATAAGGAAACATTTCTCCAAAATGCTGAGGCGTCTATTGTTCATTTGGAGCAAGAACAAGACTTTTACCAGATAACGCAAAGGCTAAATGGAGAGCAGCAAAGTTACTCTGTCTTATCTATTTGAACTTTGAATCAAACATTCAGGATTTAAATGGAGAATGTTGGATTTTAAAACACCGGCAACCTTTTAGAAATCTCACACTCAATGTAAGGATCTACATTCTCTGAGAGATCATGCTAACTGTGCTATTTGTTTTAAAATAGAAACATCTTGTTATGCAGGGTCTGTTGTGTCACAAACAAGGTGCATATTTGCTCTTAATATAAATAAAAATTGACAGCTCATGGCTGGAAGGATATATTTTCTGCTTAAAAAGCTGGTGGCTTCAACATAAAACAATAGGAACAATAGAACAGCTGCTAATGAGAAATCACTATCAGCTAAAATGACCTCATATCAAAGCTTTATAAAAACTGGAGATAAGACATTCTCTAGCTATTATCATTTCTTAAAAAGTACATCACCTGCTCTCTCGATTTTGCCATATCTAGAGCTTAAACAGGTCTGTTGATTCACACAATGGGAACATAAAAATAGATTGCTTAAACATATTACTATATAGATGACTCTTTGCTATCTTCAGTCCTACTGGTGTCGAGATATCATAACATCCAAGCTGTTCTCTGCTTGCTACTTCAAGGCATTCTGTGTGGCTAAAGATATGATGATTATGGGATAAAACATATCTGGGCTAAGACTGTTCTTGTCATCGTTTGCGCACAATACCATCAGACAATGGGCTGTGATTTGTTTTGCCTCTTTTGGTTTCAATTATGTCGAGTTACCCTTTAAAAAGCTAAAGCCTTCAAAAGCATGGATAATGTAAAAGTACCAACAAAAGCAATAAACTCTCTTGTTTCTTGATAGGGTAAATCCCAATTAACATGAATGGATCAGTTTATAACGAATAGTGTCAGAGCACCTTAATGTTATAACAATTCCTGAAAAGCAATGACATTAATTTTAACGGTCAAAATGAGCTGCAAAAGGAAATGGCTGTTTCAAAATGAATTGCACACTTTGTTCATCTGACATTTCGTAATGTAAGAATCAGGCCGTGTCAACTTGGTGATGTTCCAGGTAAAAGAAAAGGAAAGTAATTTCTAAAGAAACCTTAACGATTTTGAGCTTGACACCACGTGAGCACATCCATCTTGACATGACTTGACACTAAAGTTGAACCTTAAGGGAAAAGGTTTTTTTTTTTTCAGGGCATACGATGTTCTTTAACTGAACTCAATGCTCCGCCCGAGTCTGGGACATCTGATGATACGCTATTGCTAAGAACTTGTCCAAACCCTCATTCATGTCCCTCAGCAGCCGTCAGACTGAGTAAGAGGAGCTTCAAACTGGAGGGAGAGTGAATGAAGAGGCACAACATGTCCCTCAGCAGCGCTCACCTAGATGTCAAGGCTCTTTGAGGAGAGGCTGTTCTGAGGCAACAGAAGACAACTTTACATTTGGAGAAGGGGCAAGACTCTATTGTCTATTGCTGCTTGTGTCTTGCAGCCTTTACCCCACTCTTTTCGCTTTCTCCCTTCTTTTTCTTGCCCCCTCTTTCATTCTACCTGCCTGATGCAGGCTACAGACTGTCCGAGGAGAGCTGAGAGGGAGCAGAAGGCATCTTTGAAACAGCGATCTGGCAGCAAAGCTTTCATTTATAGTGCTGCACCTGGCCAAGGAAGGCTGTAGGGTAGATCTGCTGTCAGGAGGCATTTCACCAGAAAGTGGATGAAAAACTAGATGAAGGAAATAAAAATGCAAAAAGCGAGAAAGGGAGAGGGGGGGTGGGGATAATGTGTCTTTGGTACTAATAACCTATTTATATACTTTCTCTGAGCCCTAAAAGGGAGAAGTAAACAACGATAAATAAGAAACATCAGAGGAGAAAGAGGGAGAGACGATAGGAGGCGAGCAAAAAGTGGAGCAGAATGATAAAAGGACTCGTGTCTCAAAGTAGAATGAGGCCTCTAATGCTGCAACACGGGACCTAAAAAGGCTTTTCCGAGGCTAAATATGAGAATTCATCTAAGGAGTTGGCTGGTGGCTGGAACTGGCTGATTATCAGTTTGACAGAAATCCAATCCATACAGTATCTATGAGCTGCGAGGTCACGCCAGCAAGAACCCTTTTCAGTGTGGATGTCGTAACTTGAGAGGGGAAAAAAAGGACTACAACAAGCTATTTTTTTACTATCTGTGAGGTTTTAAAGGTCAGTTCAGGGAAACCACAAATACTCAAAAGAATCTACTGTATTTTCTAAGAAAGCAGTAGCTGTTTATTTACCGGCTTTTTTATAAACAGATCTAGGCTATTGGTGTCATTTTGCTTCGTTATCAAACTGCACCGGCACCATATTGCGTCCCACCCAACTTTTTCATAAATGCATGACATTGCTTCCTAATAAATCACATATATCCTTGAATGTTTTCCTACTGGAGAACATGAACATTGCCAATCAGAGCTAAGGTCTATAGCCTAATGGCTTGATTTCCCTCCAGATCGTAGCAGACAAAGATTGTGGGCGAGTCCTGAACAACAGGTCTAAGACATCTCTGAAACCTTTGTTTTTACCACGTTAAGTGCAATCCAAGCCTGAAAGTCAAGTCGTTATCTCTGCAAAGAGGCAAACTGACCCCGGAGCTAACAGATAATAGAAGATCTGTGTGTTTTACGTGAAAGTTCCTTTTTTTATCCTTTACAACTTTCAACCTCTGCACATGCATATTTTAGAAATATTAGCCGTCTTTTGGAAATCTCGGCGTTAAGGTAAGGGATTGCTTCCTCTAGGAAATTTACACAGAAAAAATTGCAGTTCACAATTACTAATAACTGCTAGTAGCTAATATAACATGCTAAACGGAAGCTAAAATGCAAACACATAGTAATTGTTTTCTTTCTAAAATCGTATTACCCTGTTTGAGAATGAGTTAATTATATATAATTATCCAGTAATGTAGAACAGATTCCTGGATCAATGTGTGCTTCTGTGCTTTTTTGTCTCTCTTGTTGTGTCTCTGCTCTGTCTTCTGTAACCCCAGTCGGTCGAGGCAGATGACGTTCATACTGAGCCCGGTTCTGCCGGAGGTTTTCCTTCCCGTTAATGGGGAGTATTTCTTCCCACTGTCGCTTCATGCTTGCTCAGTATGAGGGATTGCTGCAAAGCCATGGACAATGCAGACGACTCTCCCTGTAGCTCTACGCTTCCCCAGGAGTGAATGCTGCTTGTTGGGACTTTGATGCAATCAACTGGTTTCCTTATATAGCAACATTTTTGACCAATCTGTATAATATGATTGAACATGACTTTGTAAAGTGCCTTGAGATGACATGTTTCATGAATTGGCGCTATATAAATAAAATTGAATTGAATTGAATTGAATTTGTTCCAACAGAGACATCAAAATCGGCTAAAACTGGTATCAGATTGAAGCTTGCTAAATACAATTGAAAGATTAAATTTAAGCAATGTAGCATATGAATTTTACATAAAAATGTACAAATCAAAATTCTTTCTTTGTAATATATAGATTAAAAACTGTGAGTTAGCGCTCCGCGTGTTCTGCATGTGTGGAATATGATGCACTTTTTTCCCGCATGACGTAAGCAAACAGGTTTCTCTACCACCAAAGCCAACAAGGTATATTGTTTTCTTCATGGCATCATGACAGAGGATAAAAAGATTAAAGAACGTGTGCACAGAGGTGGCCAAAAGAAGTAAAAGAGCGTAACAAAAGCAAAGACGGGGTAAAGTCCAGACTGGAATCCACCTTTTGGTGAGGGACTTAAAGTAAAAGGTTGCAGTAAAAACAATACGCTGGCTTTCAGCAGCTGTACAGTAACTAATGACCTTATCCAATGAAGTGTCTGGCTCTGTTAAGTGCTGCTACTGTTGCGAGTTCATTGACAAAGTTTTCAAGCAGACACAATTTCATTCTAAGCCCACTTAAGCTTATGTGAAAGACTTTGTGTGCATTGTGTGCAATACAGCCCATAATCAACAGTATTCCCCTCTGCACTATAACAAATCATAGCAGCTCATTACAGCAATTTCTGTCCATTCAGAGCCTTGATTTTGTTCCTATATATCCAAACAGTACAATTGTTATCTCTGCATGGCAGTGCTTGACCTCTTGCATCTGCTGCAGATTACAGCCTTTGTGACGGGTAAAATGCAAGAGGTGAAAAAGTCTATTAAAGTGACTAGAGTCATTCGTGACAATAAGACAGATATTATGTATGCATTTGATAATTTCGGGCTATGAAAATCCCTCCAATACCTCTTTTTAACAATTTCGGCACGTTTCCTTTCGCAAGGCACATAATAACTCAAAAGTGCCCCATTGACAGCTGCTGTCTATAGCCGTGAAGGACTGTTAGTTTGACAAATGGATTTTCCCAGAGCTGTCTACCTGGTCCTGCATGGGGAATTCAGGCAGGAACGCTGGCAGGCAGGTCTGTCCTTAGTCCTAAATGCCACGTCTGGGAACTCAGACAAGGATTATTACTGAGTCAAACCGCACGGCTAAGGCTGACAAAATGCTGTTTACTTTAGACACAGCTCACACTTTCAACTGTCTGTATCAAATGGGAGAACATGCGAGCTTGTCTGTTGAGTGACTGGGTATTTGAACAAATCATTTGTTATAAAAGCCATCTATAAAGATAAGCACTGATTACTATTTGGAATCAGTTCATTCTAACTAAGCTGGCCAGAAAATAATCACGAATCACAATGGCTTTATTTTTGAAAAATCACAATTTACCATTGAACTTGGAAACACACATTTATTACACTGAAAGATGTTTTTATTTCAGTTTATTCCATCTATCTATCTATCTATCTATCTATCTATCTATCTATCTATCTATCTATCTATCTATCTATCTATCTATCTATCTATCTATCTATCTATCTATATCTATATCTATATATATATATATATATATATATATATATATATATGACACACACACACACACACACACACACACAATTTTAGAATTTAAAATTAGAATTTAGAATTTTCAAAAAAATGAAATTAAAAACAACATAATACTGTACATCTACTTTTTTTTGTAAATGTAGAAAATGCTGCAGCCAGCCTACTTAAACATTGCAGCGAGCTCAAATGGCCCCTATTATATATTCTTTACATTGTCTCTCAATAGATTTTAGGATTTCTTTCAGAATTCTTACACTAACATTCCGAGCACTAGATTGCTTATCTAATTTTCTCACTCTCAAAATATGCTGCTGCTCACTGTCCTCATTCAGAGGCTCAGAATACTTTACTTGGACCATGCACCAGGCTTAAGACCAAAGGGGTAAGATCCTTTCAGTTTGCAGCGCCAATGCAGAGGAATAGTCTACCTCTACAGCTATATTTTAGTCCACGTATAGTGGATTCTATTAAAAATGTTCTGTTTTAAAACAGGATTTCTGTTGAATGTTTATTTCCATTGTGTGTTTTATTATGTGTTGTTTTATGTTCTTTATTGGCTATTATGGAAATAAATTTTCTGTGCAGCGCTTTGCGATTGTTTTGTCTGTGAAAGACACTTTACACATAAACCTTATTCACAGTCCTGTCTTCTCTGCTTCAACATGTCAGGTTTCAGTAAAGAAAAATTATCAAACAGAACTTTATTTCAATCACATGTAGCTTTTAGAATTTATTTGTGTAAGAGTATCTGACTGAGCTTGTGCAGCTACACCATTTCTCTCTGCAGATATATATCTGAATGGGGGGAGTTTAAGCTCTACGTCCCTTTCTGTCTGGACTGATATAACTTATCATTTCGGCTCCAAAATGTGACCTAAACTTACAAAAATAGTGCTGACCCTACTTCATAAATGTTTAAGGTAAAATATTTTTGTAACGAACGATAACGTAGGACCCAAGATTCGACACAGCACAGGTCAGTGGTTGGTAACAGGCTTTATTTTGACTGTGCATGCGCTGCGCGTGGAGCGCGCGGGTAGCTCTCGAGCCGGTAACCCCCTGAGACGGAGACAACAGGTTAGTGATCAGTCAGGGAGGAAAAAGGGAAAAGAGGTAATCTGAAACACTAACCTGTTAGAGGGTTTGTGAGCTCGGGGACCGGCTCGGCAGGAAGGGGCTTGCGGGGTTTGAGCCGTTGAGCGGCTGACTGTCCACTGGGGTCTTTGACGGGTGATGGTCTGTGGGGCAAAGTCCAGTGAGCCAAATCCAGGCAGAGGTACAAGAGGGGAAATCCAGAAGGCAGGTCCAGGTCCAATCCAAGGTCCAAAAACTAGCAGATACACAGACGTCAGGGGTTAGGCAGATTCGAAAAAACTCACGGTCAGACAGGTCAGGTTCACAGGCAAGCAGTCCAAGGCGAAGGCAGATGCAGAAATCCAGGGACGGGCCGGGTCAGGTTTCCAGACGTGGGCAGACAGAATCAGATAAGGGGTTAGGCACTCTCGGTGGTCGACGCAGCACAGAACAGGTACGGGTTAGCAGACAGAACAGGGGAAACCGCTGGAAGGTACTCGCTAGCAAGCTATGAGACGATCTGGCACTGGAAGCTGATTTGGACGGGGCTTATATGGAGAGGAAAACAGCTGAAGCCAGTAAAGGATAATTGTGAGCAGGGCAGAGAGGAACAGGTGTGCAGAGTGTAGAAAAATCAGCGCCAGTGCCAAGAACATCACAATTTTAGCTGTGCTGTCTGAACATTGTCCTTCAAGGCCTGCATAAATATTGGAACTCATACTGTATTGTTTGGACTATAAGGCACACTTAAAATCCTTAAACTTTCCCAACAATTTATGAGAATTTTGAGAAATTCTGAATCTGATATACTACATTTGGAGTTTTCTTGATCGGCAAGACATAAATATCAAAATCCCAAGAAATAAAGGCTTGAATTATTTCACTCTATGTCTATTGAATCTTTATAATGTATCAGTTTAACTTTCCAGAATGAGTGACAAAAAACAATATTCACGTCTTTGGAGAAATACTTGTTAATAAATGTTTTACATCAATAATTAAATAATAAAAACCAAAAGCTCTACTTCGTAAGAAAATTTGAAGCCTCAGAGACAAAAACATTGTCACAGTTATGAATAAATAATGATTTGCTACAGAACCCAAGGGCCTCCTAAGCGTGCTTACGGCATCGCAAGCAGCATGTTGTTAACAAGATAGCAAAAGTCTTGTCAGAAAATTTTGCCATCTGGGCTGACAAATAAGTTCTATTTTTGCAAATATTTCATTGGTGAAGGACACTGCCATTCAAAACCTTCTCTGTGATGTCAACATGCCTCCCCCGACACACAAACACACACACAAACAATAAGAATTAGGATTTATAGCACACATCCAGCTGTGAAGGTTATGTGCCGTTAGGTTTTCCCATGAGATTATGCACTGAGATGGCAAACGATCCCAAGGCTGAGGAGGGAAGCTGACAAAGCCCTGGAATTCAGCCACGCAGACCAACAAATGCATTATGTTTCGACTCTGTGGGGGGCCTCAGATGGCTGCCAGGCTGCAAGACACGGTGGCAGCCTTACAAGGCAAACCATTTAGGACATGACTGAACGAATCCTCTGAAAACACATGTCAGATGTAATCAGGGATGTAACTCGATGTGGCTAAAATCAGGTTTTTGGGTTGATTGTACAGATAATGTCAGGGGTTTGATTCTTGATCACAGCACTGATACGTCCTCCTCCTTCACGTTCACATTTTTTTATCCTTAACTCAACACTATAGTATACTTATATTAGCGCTGCACCAAGAAACCAGCTTTGGACTTTTTTTTTCCCCTAGATTAACTGACTGTCAGCTGATCTGCCCGACGAAAACTCAAAAATGTGACATTTTTCTGATCAGTAAACACACCATATCTAAGTACAACCAGGTCTCTTTAACAACACTCTTCAGTGAGGAAGCTGTTACAGAGAGGGGACTCAAGTATTTATTTTCAATAGAAATGGGATGTTTAAAATTAAAGATATGATTTACAAGGAGAGTATTTTACAGAGGCTCGTATGCTGTTCTGGTGGATTTTATACGTTGAGATTTCATAATTTATTAGATTTCGTCACTTCATACCTGACATTTTCAGGTAAAGTTGTGACTCAGCTGCCACAAGACGTCATTTCCTATCTGTCTTGGGAACGTTTCACTGAAGTAGTGAATAAGGAATTTTAACTACAGCAGATTGTCCATTAATCAGCGATTGCAAACCCATAACATCGATTTTATTTAATATGAGGAAAAAGAGGAAGCTATTATAAGCTGGAGATAGTGCCCATAATTTTATGAAGAAATGTAAACTTGCAATATTTTTCAGTAGGTGAATATTAAATTGAGGCACCGCTTTTCTAACAAAATAAGAATGAAGAAAGAAATAGGTAGAAATTATTTCACAGGTGTTGGCCGACAGATAGTTGGAAAGATGGAGAGCTTGGCAACATAGATGAGAGTTTGGTTGAAGACTGAAAATCAAGGGGAAAGATCTTTGAGAGTGGAGATAAAAATAGAGCAAGAAGTGGAGGAAGGGGGGGGGGGAGAGGGGGCGTACCTGTGGTCTTGGATGCAGGGCACTTAGCACTGAGCAGGACCACCGTTGGCGGCGATGGCCTGCACAGGGAAACAGAGTGGGAGAAAGCAGCAGACCAAGATAGGTCAACAGAGAGGGGGGTGGGAGGAAGGGTGACAAATAAGTAAAATAAAAGAATAAAGCATCGAGCAAGGCAAATATCTGATGAAAGCCAGAGTGAGTTGGAAGAGGAAGAGGAGAAGAGGAGGAGCTGGGGGAGGCAATGAAAAAAACAAGTCAGATTAGCATGAAAGCCCATGTTTGAGTCCAAAACAAATGGTAATTTCACAGTAGGCAGTGGATGGGAGCAGTAACTACCAACAGAGTGTGACAGATACACATGCTAAATGGGCACGCACACTCCCTCTCTCTGTCAAACACACACACACACACACACACACACAGACACACACACACACACACACACACACACACACACACACACTGCGTGTCATATGGCTGCTCGGTATGACAAGTTTGTAGTGAATGGTTTAATAAATATTATTTCTAACCACCATTTTTTAAATAGAAACAGCCTTTCAAAGTAATACATCATAGTATTGCATGTTGCCAACAATCTTCACAGCTTTCGTAAATTTTGCAGATATTTCAGTTCAGTAGGCTTAAAGTAATTTAATATTATAACTATTGAATTAGAGTCAGCAAACATATGACATATGGAGGCTGGTATTGTGAGCTGGGTGAGGACGTTTTTGGATTGATGGTGGTGAAGGCCAAGCTGAAGTTCACAAACAGGATTGTGACGGACATCCTTTGTGGTTGAGGTGGTGCAGGATGAAGTGTAGCCCTGGATATGAAAGTGCTTTAAATTCTCAATCCATGTGTGAATCACAAAGACAGTATTTTTGATATTTGTTGAGACTAAGACCACCTTAGATGGAGATAAGCATGATATTTGACTCGCTTGATGCTCTATTATGCTTGCTGAGATAAGCAACTGCACTTAGAGCAAAGTGAAACCGAAGTCAAACTCCTTGTTTGTGTACGCAACCTTGGCAAATACTGCTGATTCTGATTATGGCAACATGACTCGTCAAAATGGACGATTATACACAGATTTCAGAATTCATGAAATCTACATGTGAAAAACTTAAAAAATGTACACTCTTCCAAAATGTTGCCATTGCCATGTATTATTATCATGTGTCATCTCCGATTCTGAGCTGAAGGTATCATAGTACCCCAATAAAGAAATAGGTCAACAAATTAATAGTAGACAGTCAATGGAGGACCTCTTTTCATGGGTTCTTACTGTATCATGTCATCTTGAACCTTTGTAAGAACACTATCTGCAGAAGTGCTGTCTGGAGGCCAGCATCTTTGTCATTTAAATAAATAATTTTATTTTTAGTAATTAGCAAATTCAGCATAGAGCAAATTGTGGTAGGTAGATACATCTGTGTTGGTTCTAGATGAATGCACACAGTAACCAGGTCTGTCCTTGATTGTCATTGTCTAATTTTCTTATTTAACTACAAAACATGTCAAGTTGAGCAACAAAAAAAAGGCATTGCATTGGCTGAAATAACCTTATATCTCTAGTGAAAAGATTTTAACTTGAGGGTAACAGGGTTTTCAAATATTTTTGCATAAGTGGCACCTGAGAAGATCAATTACTGCATTTCCTATACCAAGTTACCCTTACAGGGTCACGGTGGGCCTGGTACCTTTCTCAAGCAGTCCATTACAAAGCAGTAAAGAGACACACCGGACAAACAACCATGTATGCACACACACACAATGCTAACAGCAATTTGGGAAGACCAATTGACCTGACATGAATATTTTTGGACTGCAAGGGAAAGTCGGAGTCTACGAACCCACTCGTGCATTGAGGGAACATGGAAACTCCAGCCCCTTCTCTCTGCAACGCAACATTGCTAAGAAGTGCACCGCCATGCAGTCTGCCTCCAAAGATATTTAAATCAGTTATGCTGCAGATATTAATGTGAGCCTATACCATTACCAGAAGCTGACATTTACTAACTGTAGAGAGAATTGCCTTTCATTTTCATATTTGTCCAACAGAAGCAGATAATATTATTTTATATATAAAAAAAGCTGGAGCTCATCTTTCAACAAAAAATAGGTTTGATCCATCTGGAATAATGTTATGCCAGGTGATGGTATTTCTATATGAAACAGAAACATGTGGACTGGTGTAATACAGCTTTATTTGAATTTCTCTGCGCTGCTGTGGACTGTGATGACTGACAGCGGTTTTCCAAGACACTCCTGAGCCTATGTGATTGTACAGATTACTGTGACATGGTTGGTTATGTAAGGTCATATAAATCCTAAATCCCAGAGTTTGGGCAACAGGGATTCCTGCTGACTCCCTGAATCCTCTGTTCACAACATACAGTTTGTGTGTTGAGAGACCAGTGATTTTTTTCCCCCCAGGCTTGCACGGAAAAATCCTCATGATGATCTAGGATTGTCTGTTAAATTTAGACAATCCACTGTTCCTTAAAAACATTACGAAAATCCTGACTGCTCCTTTAAGCTTAACTCCAGCACTCTCATTCCCCTCGTTCAACTTATTTTGTGTTATTGTCATCCTTAACATTTCTAAATTCTCTAAATATAGAGATACTGTACATTCCTAATGACATATTAAAAAGCTTACTATATATCTAGATTTTTTCATTGATACCCAATGTTATTTTTTAAGACAATAAGGAATTTATTAAAGGAACATAAGCCACAGCCCATCTTTTAACATTATGCCAGATCTGAGAAGTTATCATCATCTTTGGCACTTACACACTGAGAATTAGTGAACAATTATTTCAAGAATAAAGTGACCGCATTTATGTTCACTTATTCTCCATTAGGTTTCTTTTCTGCTGCCTGAATAATGTATTATCTGCACTGACCACTCTGAAAGGAAAGGATTCATTAGTTTCCAATAAACCTCATTGTTGAGCAGAACAAATTAACAAGAGGTGCGCTTAATAAGACTCGTGATTCCCTGACAAAATGGTAGCTACCAGACTTTTCTCACCTCTGTTGTCAATTGTCACATTCCTCCTATATATAACCATGCTGTGATTTATCTTATTGTCTGCTTCTTTTTTAGAAGAGATTCCAGGAGACAGGCAGCTTCTTTAGGAGAGTTGGACAGGGCTTTAGGAGGACCTTAACCCATCACCAGGACTGGTATCTTTGTGCAAGGAGGAACAGGATGATTACCGCCAGAGCCAAAGTGACTTCCAACGGGACACTAGTGTGACTCTCAAACCTTTAGAAACAGACTTGATAACGTTGGCAAGGGGCCCTACATCCTCTAATAGGCCCTGAGTTCACTGCCCTGGGTCGTGGAGCTCGACTAGCCTTTGCCAAAGAGCTCTGGAACCATCAGGTTTGACACTGGTGCCCTGTTCTTATCACAGATGAGAACAGGTCCACTCCGAGCTCATGTGTAAGACATGAACGGGTCTGGAGAAGCTACAGTGAATGTTATGCAGCCTGCAGCATTGTTCAGCATGACTGGTTTGGTGGTGGTGAGGGTTGGTCTGGGGACACAGACCTGCACAGGATAAACAATACCATCCTGACTGCCATTAGGTTTTGGGACGAAATCCTTAGAACCATTATTTGACCCTTTACTGGTGTACTGGGACCTTTGTTTCTTCTGGTGCATTGCCATGCCTGGCTTCCTGTGTGAATATGCAGGCAGTCCCTGTGGGATGGAGGAATTGATTGCATTGACTTGCCTAAATCCAATAGAACATCTTTGAGCTCCAGGACTGACTGAGGTGAAACCTGGTGGTGCTGGATAGACCTAAAGCTGATGTGCCAGTGTTGCCCAGGTCAGAATCTGGGATGCATACGAGGATGCAGAGGCCACACAAACCACTGAGGTCCATTTTGAGTTGCTACAATAACATTTCAGGAAATAGGACAAGTCTGCTGCATCGGTTTTTCAGTTTCTCGTTCTCTATGACTTCAGATCCTTTGCTGGATTGATCATTTTTATCAAATGATGTGGCATCCATTTGTTCCCAACACACTACCCAAACCACATCAGTATGGATATCCAGCATGACCTTATTTTTTTTCCAGTTGAGATCTGATATGTTCTCAAAGTGTTCCTCTAATTTTTTGAGCGATGTATTCACCGAATACTTCTTGTAAATCTCATCGACTCCTGACTGAGCGTCAAAATGAACCCAAACTGTGAGGCATTTGTTTACATGTGGAATATATTTCTGTGATTTCTGATGTGACAGATTGTTCAGTCTCTAATATATTCAGTAAAAGAAATATAATTAGACCGCTCAACATATCCGCCCACCCGACACCGACGAAGGTGCTCTGCTCTCAGTCTCGCTGCAGAAACAGATTTTAAGTGATGTAAGAAATAAAGGAAACAGATGCAACTAGGCTGACAAGTCATCACCCACTTAAATAATTATTTACATCTAATTCTTAGGCCTGCAAAACCCACATCAAAACTGTACTAATTTAGCCAGTTTTTAAAGGGATAATAAAACGATTTAGGAAAGACTCTCTCCTGAGCAATCACTATGGTAATTTATTTGACTAGAAGCTAACCTATGAGGTGAACTACTGATTGATGTCATCCACACATTTCCATTTACCCCACTGGCAGCTGCTTAACGCAGCTGTTCCTTTCCCCTCAGTGTTTTTCATCTTCTCAAAACGGAATCTTGGTGCAACTAAGGCCACAGTAGTTATGTGTTTCCTTCAGTGTTTTCGTCCAGTAGTCTGGACCTACAAAAAACCTTCGCCGCTAAGAAACACGTGTTCATCATCACCTAAAAGGTTAGATAGATCATCATAATGTTGTTGTTGTTTTTTTTTTAACTAAAGAACAGTTAAGTGCTTCTCACAGGAGAAACAGGTGCGGCTAGAAAAACAAGGCTTTGTGAACGAAGTCCTTCCCATGTAATGGGAAAATTTGACTTGGAAACCGGTCTGTCGTCAACGTGAGAATGGCATAACAACACGATTTCCTCTCTTCCCCTGCCTACAACAGTTTTCCATTTGCCATCACCTTCCCCCTTCACTTAAATGCCCTAAAGCTGCCGAGAAACGTGATGGTATTGGCCCGCCGGCGTCTTCCTGTGGGATTTAGAGAGGAAGCTAATCAAGAGGACACCCAGAGAATAAAAAGGGAAAAATAACTCAGGTATTATGTCCTCCCTGTTATTGCTCCTGCATGGGCTCATAACTAATGGTCGGATTTTTGCTTAATTCACATAATTTTGCTGTAGCTGGGATTCAGTCTGCTGACACGAGCTCTTCACTAAATTTTAAGAAATGTCTTTCTTGAGAAGCTTAATTGCAACATAAATGGTTTACATGGTAATTATAAAGGGCAGGTGAGCAATTTATACACTGCAAATTCTTTAAGGGCATGGATGTCATAATAATGTAGGGGTTTGACTCATTTATTAGCTAATTATCATCTTCTAGGTGGGAATGACCAACAACAAAACTTTAAAACATTTTAAAAACAAAATTTAATATACTGTTTAGGTGGTGACGGTTATCCTTGCATATGCTATTTACTGATATCTCCTGAAATCTTTGGTTAAATGTCCACAAGAAAGATCCAACTCAGGCACAAACTTTTGCAACCATCAAATACGTTGCTGGAACGTTAAGCTAAAAAGTTTGGACAAGGCGGTTCAACACAACAGTCTGGATACTGCTAAAGAGCCTAATTGGTTACCTTTAAACACAAAGGAAAGGAAATGCTGAAAGCTTTGTCATTTTGCCTAGAGCAACTAAAGAAATGTACATATTTTAGCAAACAGGATTAATTCATTTTTTTAAGTAAGCAGTACAATGTGACGCGCTTATTTTTTTAAGCTTACTCAGTACGAGTTAAACTGAGCATGTTTTGTAATCAGAGATAAATCTGTCTGTTGTTTGGCCCCACACACCCCTCAAATACGACTATGGTACTATAGCTATTGATTGCTGCAGAAGTATTCAAAATACTCATTTCAGCTTTTGTCTTGCAGGTCTTCACCCCCAACAGCACTGATGAATATTTCAATAACACCTCATCTGTCTTGATCAAATTAAAATGCCCCATTTTTAGGCAGTGCTAAATGAGCTATGAAAATGCTAAAAAGGGATATCTCACATAGATAAATGTCAGTGGTGCAATGTACACGGGCTAATGAGTTTTGAATACCACAGACTCAGGTGGTTCAACTAAGGCTGAAAGGAAAACAGGGATGGCCTTATTTGTCCTGTCTAAACTGTGCTGTTACTGACGCAATATTGACATTTCCTTTTAAATAAAGACAATAAATAAACCGCTAATGTTTCTAAATCAAATGTCAGACCAAAAGTTGGCGATAGGACCAGTGCTGCTCAGGATGAGAAACTGAATCAGTTTTATTTCGAACAGCAAAACGTAGTAAAGGAATTCATTTTCCAGATCTATTCATAGCTTAACCATTTTGTTTGGAACTGTGTTCAGCTGCCTCTTTCAGGTGGCTTAACACACATAGGCAAGCTGTGTGTAAATGTTTGTTATCAGGTTAGAACAAATCAAAGTCTAGACTTTATATCTACAAAGAAACTCACACATATTTGCCACGTTTCCAAGAATGATCTCATTCACAACAGGAATCAGGCAACGCACATACATCAACCATCCGCACGCTTCCCAGCATGAGGTCTGCAGCAAGAAATAGTCCCTTTTGAACACCTCCACAAGGTACACTATCAAGCATTTATGCTTTTTTTTTTTTTTGCATTTGAAGCTCCCAAGTGTCTTTTAACGAGGACATTTTTTTTTATTCTATTCATTCATTTTTTGTTTCAGTATTGTCTCTCCCCTTCTTTTCGCGGGGTACTTTTATTAGACTTTTACAGAATTGTCCAAATAGCTAACAGTGCAAATTGCATGTAGCTCCATATAGTTACTTTCATTTCAATGTGCAAAATTGAAAACAAATGTACAGAAAGTACATAAAAAAAGTCAGCAAGAGATAGCAGACAAGCCAGAATTGCTAATGAGTGATGTCTCTTTGTTAACCCACAGTGGGCCTAATTTGAAGTCACAGACAAAGTGAAAGTGAATAAAATTATGCAGCAGGCTGGTCAAAGAAACACCAAACTCAGCTCTCCGAACACAAGGCAAAAGAAATTGAATACATTTGCCAATTTTCGATGTCTCCATTTTAGATGTGAGTTTCTAAGGGGAAGGTTTATATGGAAGTTAGGAGAAATGTTGCTTCGGACAGTGTTTTTCAAAGTGGGTGTCAACAGGGGGCGCTACCTGGACCTCAGGACATTTAAGGAAAAAGGGAAAAGAAAAACAGAATCTAATTAGTTTTTCTTATCATTACTATAACATTTAAACTGTTTTAAATCACTATTATAAAACATAACTTGTATTAATATATCATATTGAGATGACCCACTCAGGGGATTTAAAACTGAAATTTCAGGCTCTTTCCCACCTAAGCAGACAGGACACAGAAATCCCTTCTCCCTTTTGCAACAACCTATTTGTGTGAGTCTTGGTTTTCATCTTTAACCCTAATAAAAACGAAACACAGACCACGTTTACTCGTAGACAATGACATGCGTAAGGCACTGACAGACTATACCCCCAGCTGTCCCCCTACACACACACACACACAAGTGAGAGAGGCTTGATTTTCTTTTTGTTCTGTTTTAATCAGCAACTTGCCGGAAAGTTTGTTATTCAGTGGGAATATAATAAGGTTGTGAAAAGATGTTAGTTAATATTCTGATGCTAAACATGTGTAATAATTATTAATAGTGAATAAAAAGCAAGAAAAAACATTTGAAGAGTGGATTCTCTGTGCATATTTAATAGAATTGTTGGCAATTGTTTGCACAGGGGGTCCAAGGCCAGAAGCTAATGCGGTTTAGGGGTGATGGCATGAAAACATTTGGAAATCTTGGTTAAAGATACAGTTGCTTGGAGCCAAACATAACCAGAGATGTGAATGAACTATAGAGACAAAAAAAACTGTAATCCATAAAGGTACATTCTGCCATTATTAAGTAGCTATTTTTTTTGCTCTGTTGAACTTTATTTACTTCGATGTACGTGGACAATAATCCCTATTCTCAGACCAACTGTAACACCAGTCTATTATGTTATTGAGCCCTGCAGTGGAGTGCATAAACATGGTTTCGCGTTGAAGAAAGAAGCTGAAAGTCTGACTTTTTCAGCACATAATCAGCTCAAAGGTTACTGAAGAGGATTTAACGTCTAACTACACTGTAGTGATTAGGCCGTCAAAACGATGAGCCTGTGACGGCGCCATCTGTTACACTGCTGAATGAAACAGATGGACCCACAAGTCTGTCTCCATTTAAGTTTTCCCACAACATGTCACCTGACCCCTGAAAGTCATTTCAAGCTACCGCTATGCATGCACTGATAAATGGGTCAAAATTACTGATATGATGCGCAATTAATCCGTTTCTTTTTGATCTGGCTCCCACACTGAGACAAAACAAATTACTGGTGCTGCTCCTTTTTTTTTTCCTGAGGAAAAAATGCAGGTTTGGATAACGGTTTATTGACTAATGTAAGATCCCAATCTGCTGAGGTCAGCTGACATTTTCACTGCCGGGGCAGAAAAATGTAAGAACCACTGTGAAACAGCTCATACTCCTACAAGATAAGCTTTATGCTCACAAACACCGTATTCTCGTGCCCCAGCTTTCCAGCAAAGGGGCTCCTCCATCGAAAGCAATATTCACGCCGTTCTTTAACCCAGAGGACAAAACAGTATCCATTCTGATCCACAGCCAGCCTGTGTTGTATCTTTTCCAATTACTCATCTGCTTTGAAAAACAACGGAGAGGCTGAATGGAATTTATTTTTTTCTTCTTTGGCCACAAAAATCTGTACGGCTACATCTGCCTCTCTTAAAAGGAGTAAGACGTGAATCGAATGAATCGCGTGTTTAAAAGAGCGAGATGAAGATGAGCTAAGATACAATACCACAGCCTTATGTAGGTTGTTTAGAAAATTGAAATGTGGTTTTGAAAAGTATAAGACTAAAAAAACACAAGCCGTGTTAAAGCAGTTAGCAGTATTTTGTTTCTAATTAGTCAACTACTTAACTGAGGACTTGTGCATGTTAACAGTAATCACACACACGCTTCCTTGGTTTGCAGTTTGTGATTAACTACCATTGTTATAAGGAACTCTGGATTTAATGAAGTGACACTATTCACTTCTGGCTGCCAGTAAAACCCACATTTCCCGTGATTAGCGCCTTTCATGGCTTGGCCCTCTGTACAGTAGTCTGCTAGTCGTTTGCCCTCTGTTCTTAATGACTATGTTTTCCTCTTGCGCTAACAGTTAACACCACCCTGTCTGTATTATAGCGGCGCTCGAACGATATTTCTTGCCCTCTTAACAAAGGAACTCCATAATTACAAAGTTTGCTAAAAGTCTTAAACTGAAAAAAAAAAATTTAACTGCCGAATTTATCTACACAGCTGCAGAAAGTACAGTAACTTCTTCATAATGGTCTCCTCTCTGACTAATGGCCCAGACCGCTTCCGAGCTGAAAGTTGTTTTACGAGCTGAAGACAGTCCTGAAAGAGTGATTATAACTATTAGATATGTTTTATGATTTCTACCGACAGCTTTGGTGCACATTTGTAAAGAACTATTCCCAGTTTAGTTTTCAGTACACACGATTTTTACACTAATGAGAAAATCCTCTATAGCAGGTCGACCTTGAGCAGTTGATTGGTAGAAGAGTGCTAATGCAAACTTAGCTGTGAAAAAAAAAAAATAAAAAAACATGCATCATTTTACACAGAACGCAGATGTGCAGATGCAGAGGCTGCTGCTGGAATCCCACAGCTTGCATCACTGGCACGTGCAACGTCCTGCATTTGAAAAGCTCCTTCCCTCGGCAAACGGACAATAACACATGCAACATTTCACCAGCTGTCTGTTCCTTGGAATAAACAGAAGGATAATCAGGATCCACAAACATAGCGCGGTGTTTACCTCACTGCAGAAGGTGCATAATTTGCTTGCTTTAATGACTCATACAATCTGACAGCAACAATAGCTGCTTCCCTAGCCGCTGTTCCATTCTCCGTCCTAAAACTCTCAGTGGGGCAAAACGGCTGTGGAGCATGTTTTTTTTTATTTATCATCTCCTGAATAAAGCATTTGTGTATGGATGTGCTGGGCAGGTAAGCTTTAATGAAACGTATTGGGAAACGGACAAAATAAGAATAGCACTTTTGTTGTGTTTTAAATGCATTATAATGCTCTTATTCAATTTCTGATCACATTTTTATACGTCGTGACTTTTAAAGTCGAATAATAGAATTTTAGAAAGAGTTAGTACAGGAGCAGCTAAAAAGATATTACAATATACTATGAAAAAAATACAAATATAATCATACCACAGCCATTAAATACACTATTGGTACTTTTTGGCAGTATGGGCAGGTGTTGAGACCCTGACGGAAAGAAAATGGGCATTTTCATAAAGTTTGTCATGGAGTGTTCCAAACTTCCTGGTAGACACAGTAAAACACAGTGGACTAAAACCAGCAGAGACAACCAAAAAAACATCACTGACAGCAGGATCTTCACAGCACTGAACCTTCAGCAACATGGATGCTATGCCTCTCCACTCTCCCTCCAGACTCTGGGACCTATGATTTCAAAATGAAATGTACTTTACTTGCATCTGACAAGAGGACTTTGGACCACTAAGCAACAGTCCAGTCCCTTTTCCCTTAAGCCCAGGTAGTAAGCCAATTCTGACATATCTGGGTCAGAAGAGAGTTAACACAAGGAATCCTGCAGTTGTGTCCTGTGTATGCTCTTGAAGCTCTTGCTCTTCATACCCCAGCCTTGTGAATCTTTCCAAACTCATGAAAGGTCTTCACATCAGAATCCTCTCAAGACTGCAGTTTCCTGTTGCTTGTGCATCTTTTTCTATCACACTTTTCTTCCATTGAACCTTTCACTTAGCTGCTTAGATATGCCACTCCATGAACAGCCAGTTTCTTTACCAAGACCTTTTGTGGGCGCGCAAATGGGGGT